>NC_064638.1:770402948-771047755 GCF_023864345.2 Schistocerca serialis cubense
GAGGACGACGGTTCAATCCCGCGTCCGGCCATCCTGATTTAGGTTTTCCGTGATTTCCCTAAATCACTCCAGGCAAATGCCGGGATGGTTCCTCTGAAAGGGCACGGCCGACTTCCCTCCCCATCCTTCCCTAATCCGATGAGACCGATAACCACGCTGTCTGGTCTCCTTCCCCAAAACAACCAACCAACCAACCACTAGGACGTGATAGTGACAGCAAAGAAGAAGAAAAGGGGGAATGACTGTGCGCCAAGTTTTGCAGCTGCTGTGCAAGGAATTGATACTGTCAGGATCTACTTTGCCTCTTTGAGCATAAATGAATTAATTCTAACAAACGTGTACCAGCTGGGATGACAGTGTCTGTCTAAACATACTTGAATAGCAATTCTGGATCACTAATTCCACAATCATAGACAAAGCCCCAATTTAAGGAAAATCCCTGCTTAAGGAAAGAAGTATTTGGGACCCCAGAGATTCGTTGAAAAGGAGCTATACTGTAACTGTTTTTTAAAACATTAATCTAAAACAAAATATGGTAAATGTAACCAAACCACGTACATACTGTCTGTGCAAAAATTCATTCATGGAATAACAGAAATTGTCATGCAGAAATAATTTCCATTTCTTTATAAAAGGAAATTTCTGGGAGACCTTCATTAATATACAAGGAGAGTGGTTCAATAAACTGCACAATACAGTTCATGATCACTTTTTCTAAATATTGAAATTGTCTCACATTGTAATGCAGAAGTTTGTAATTTGGTTCAAATGTGGCTATGACAGTCCTTTGTATTGACGCAACTCATGCGAAAGAAAGCCCAGAACTCAGAAGTTCAAGTGAGTTGTAAGGTGGGTTAACGATGACAAATTTGCACCAAACTGTACCACCATTCTGACAAATGCCACAAAGGATGTGTCACACAATGGGAAGGTCATCGCACATCTCTTACCCACATTTCACCCCTTCTTTTGACGACACAGTGATGGGTGACAAAACCGTGATGGCCACTGTTGAAATTGTGCAGTTTTCTTGTGGGTAACCAAGGAGAACAATTCAATGCACTGCTGCTCAGAATTGAGGTGAAAAAAAGGCCTCAGGCCATGGCCTAAAGGGATCAGTGAGACTGCTCCTTTCTTCTGGGCATTGATTCCACCCATTTTGTGGTCATAAACGACAGTTTGTGGCACAATGAGTGACAGGGTGACATTCTTGACAACCTGTGATGCTGCTGGCACTCCCTGGATGATTCATCCTGTCTCTAAGGACATTGTGGGCCAGCAACCCCATTGAAAATAATGGCACTCTTTTGGAGTGTAATGTAACCACAATATTGTTGCTCTGGTATACAGGGTGGAACCACTAGGGGCAGTTTAAAACCATTCAATGGAATCTGAATGTGATCTGAAGCAGCGAAGGATGCTTATGCTTTTCCCGCCCTCCTGTTCTGCATCCTCCATGCCATGATCATGTGTGTGTGTTTGTGTGTGAGGAGGGGGCACTGACACACATTGAATAAATCAGTAAAGGACCTCTCTAAGATCCTCCCAGTCAGCAACAACCTAGGTGTCCCCTGCACACTTTTGTTGAGCATTTTAAAAATGTACAGAGACACAGAGACAAACCTGTGACAGAATCCTAGGCATCTGCAGGTAGACAACCCCATTACACCCCTCTGATTCTACTTGTCCACTAGCAAAGGCTAGAGTAGCAGCATAGCCTGCTTGCAGGCACCTAAAATCTGACATGGGATTGTCTCTGTATAGATACATTTTTAATGTACTTAAGAGAGTGCGCAGATGCCTGTGAGGGTGATATCAAACTGGGCAGTCTTAGAGGGATTGTTTGCTGTTTTATCCATGCATGTCTCAATGTCACCCCTTCCCCCCTCATGATCACACCCACAGAACGGCACAAAACGAAAGGCTTGAAAAGCATAAGCACCCTTTGCTGCTTCAGATCATATCCACATTTCATAGAATTGTTTTGAACTGCCCCCAGTGGTGCTACCCTACATCAGAGCAAAAATTGTGGTCTCACTACATTCCAAAAGAGTAAAGTCCTGTTCAGTGGGGTTTCTGGCCCATGATGACCTTAGAGAAGGGTTGAATCATGTAGGAAGTCACAGGTTTTCAAGGAAGTCATACTACTGCAAACTGTCATTTTGGACCACAAAATAGGTGGCAATCAATGCCCAAAGGGAAGGGACAGTCTCACTGCCGCAATTATGCTACCTCCTGTGGTCTTTTCATATCAGTTCTGAGCAGCGGTGTGCCTGAATTGTTCTCCAGGGTTACACATACGAAAACCACATGATTTCAACAGTGGGCATCATGTTTCTGATGCCCACTACAGCGACATCAAATGAAGGGTTGAAATAGGAGTAAGGGGGAAGTGATGTGCTTCTCATCATGTGACACATCCTTGATGGCATTTGTCAGAATTGTGGTAAAATTTGGTCCCACCATAAAATAATGAACCAGTTTTACAACTCACCTTGCTGTTTGAAGCATTGTCGAACCCAAGGGTGACATCACAGGATGGCACACGATTCCATCAATACAGTGGATGGTTGTAGCCACCTTTGAACCAAATTACAAACTACTGCATCACAATGGGAGACAGTTTCAGGGTTTGAAAAAGTGACCCTTTAACTGTTTTGTGGAGTGTTTTTTTACCCTCTCATACTTTGCTCCTCTCTGTGCTAGAGTAAGTTTGCATTGTGGATAGTCAAGCCTATTTAGTTTCTGTTGTTATGAGTGTTGTAGCATTCTTTTTCAAGTTGTGCCTAATTCTTTGCAACAACTTTATGAATGAGTAATTGTATAGTGTGGCTGTTATTAGTATGCCTAATTTTTTGAAAAGTTGCATACATAATTTTTGAGGATGTGCCCCAGAGGTTAACCTTACAGCACATTTCTGTGCAATGAACACATTGTTTCTTGGTGTGGAAATGCTGTAGAAAAGTATTTCATATGATATCAATGGATGAAAATATGCAAAGTTAACTAATTTTCTGCTGCTTTCATCACCATAATCAAGAACTGCATGTAGAGCAAATGTTGCTGAACTCAAGTACTTGAGAAAATCTGCAATATGTGATTACCAACTAAATTCTGATCAGTATGCACACCACGAATTTTAAAGAATTGATTTTACATACTTCATTTGCAACGTACTTTGTTGTCCTTGCTGATGATACATCTCACCTGTTACAAAACTGAACAATCTTTGTTTTTTTTTTTTCTAAGTTAAGTGATAGACTTTTACAAAGAATCAACCAATAATACTTTTGAATATGTTATTTATGGCTCCTTTTGATACTGTAGCTATGTAAACATCAGCAACAAAGAGTGCTATTTCTACTTTATCAGTGTAGGATAGTCATTTACATATAGCAAGAACAGTAATGGTCTCAGAATTGAGACCAATGACCTCGCTGTTTGGTCTCTTCCTCCAAACAATCCAATCCAATCTCAGAATTGAACCCTTTGTAACACTAGTAATAATTTATACCCACTCAGAAGAAAATTCATCATGATCTTGTAACATGACCCTCTGACTCCTCTCATTTAAATACGAATTGAACCTCTTAATCTTGGTATCTTGCAAGCTATAAACTATAAATTTCTAAAAGAAAAAAAGTTGTAATTTGCACTGTAAATTCCTTAGCTAAACAAAAATCCCTGTAATTCAAATCTTGTCATGCAGGTATTTTAATGCACAGTCGGTGAAATGGTAGGTGACATGATCAGTGGAATAACCTTTCTGGAATCCAGACCTTATATTTGAAGGTATGCTCAGCCATTCTGAAATACATTATCTTTACCAAAACTTTTGAGAACATTATTAGTGAAAGGGTTGGATAGTTATTAATATCTATCCTACTACCATATCTTTTTTAAAGAGGTTATTAATAATTATATATTTTAATTTGGGAAGAGTCTTGGCTGAAACAGTGAATTAAATGTATGGCTAAGTACAGTAACTATATGGGAAGAACATGCTTTCAATATTTTACTTGCAGTTTATCAATCCCACGAGAATTTTTACTTTTAAGAGAGTTAATTATTCACATAATTTTCCTGGAAGTGTTAGGGTTCTCTTGAATTGATCAAATACTTAAGATACTGATTGTCACAAATACTGCAATGCTTTTCATTTTTGAGTGGACTTTGAGTTTCTCAGTTACAGTTAGAGAGTGACAGTTAAAGAAATTTACTCTGTGTTTGATATAATTGGCCCTTTTTTGCCCCAGTATTCAGTGACGTAGTGTCAATGCTTTCTAGTAGTTTGTGGTTGTGATCTTAAGAAATTTGGTTTTGCAAATCAATGTGTGAAAAACAGCAGGGATTTTTTTCTGTTCTTTGTAGCTTGTAGTTTAGCACCAGAGTCACATAGTTTTAATGTAGTGACATAACCAACCAGACTCGTATTTCCTTGTCAGGTTCAAGTCTCTGTTCATTAACTGCCAGAAGAATAGGTCTTTCGCTTGTATGCCAGCGTGCAGCAAACTTGTGGTGGCATGCTCATTGCTCTCTAATAGCCTCTGTTTGTAGTATTTTTAATGAGTTGGGCCATGAAAATCTTTTGCCTACAAGATAGAGGGGTTCATTTTCATCTTTTTTTGTACATACTGTCTTCATTCGAATTTCAGCAGTAAGATGAATAGGGAGTGTGCATGCCATGTCCAGACACAGTAGGTCATAGCTGCTGTTTGCAAACAGATGAAGGCACTGTTGGCTGTGGTCAGTCATCTGCAGGCTGCTTTCTTGGGTTGTAGCAGCAGCTGAGAAATTGGTGCATTAAATAGAACTCCTCATGTGTCACTTGTAGCAGCCACAGACTCTGCTGCTTAGGCATCTTTCAACAACCCTTTGTGGGGTAGCTGTACCAATGTACTGTACATTTAGCAGCACACACACAGAGTGAATGGCAGATTGCAACATGTTTGCAGGTGCACTTGCTATGTCTGCCAGGAGGCCTCATCCGAGATTTGGGGGAGGACTTGCCTACAGCTGTCGAGTATGCAGGGTGTAGTCATCTACAAGTTGTGGCTTATGTTGGCACCACTGATGTCTGTTGCTTGGGTTCTGAGGCCATCCTCCAGTTCTACAGGTGACTGGCAGAAATGGTGAAGAGCAGTGGCCTTGCTAGCAGGGTGCAAACAGAGCTTACAGTTTGCAGTATTGTACCTGGAAATGACAGGGGGCCTTTGGTTTGGAGTTGAATGAAGGGTTTCAACCAGAGTCTCCATTAGTTGTTTAACAGTCTTGGCTGCTGATTTCTGGACCTGTGTTTTGGGGTGAAGGATCGTAGGACTCCCTCTTATAGGTCAGGGGTGTACTACACGAAGGAAGCTACTACTTGGATAGTGCAGTACTTGTGGAGTGCTCGTGTGTTTTTTTTAGGCTAAGCAAAATTTTGAGATCATCTGATGAATGCTCACCTGTCGACAAGCAGAGTGACATTAGATTTTGTACAAAATAAAGGTGCTTCGAATGCCAAAATTTTAACACCAAATTTCTTAATCCCTCATATCCAAGCTCCTAAATTTACTGTGCTCGTGGGAAGCTGTTGTGTTTGCTTGTATGCAGAATAGAAAGCTGGATGAAACTCAAAGTAAAAAGCTCTGACTATATTTAATGAGGCATAGAATGTATATCAAAAATATGTCAGAAGTCAGAGGAGGGGGAGTGTTCATTGCAGTCGACAAAATGGTGTGTCTATTGAGGTATGTTGTGTTTATTGAGGTTGAAACTGAGACTGGCTGTGAAGGGTGCAAGTAAGCAGCCTAGGTGAATTCAGTGTAATTGTTGGATTTTTTTTACTGTCCACCCACTTGGGTCGTTATAGTTTTAGAATTGTTTAAAGAAAGCCTATGCTCAGTAGTATTGAAGTACACCAATTGTGCAGTATTAGTTGAGGGCAACTTTAATCTGCTAAGTATAGACTGGGGTGTCTTTGGTTTCTTGAAGGTGGTATGAACAGCAGTCTTGTGCACTGCTTCTAAATACATTTTCCATAAACTGTCTTGTGAGCAGCTAGTTCGACAACCCACACTTGATGGATATGTTTTAGACTTTGTAGCTACAAACAGGCCTGATCTTATCAGCAGTGACAGTATAGAGACAGGGATTAGTGATCATGATGTCACCACAATGATGATGGTTACTGAAGTTCCTAAATCCCTCAAGAAGGTTAGGAGAGTTTTTATTTTGGAAATAACAGATAAGCCATTGTCAGCATCAGACTTAGACAATGAATGGGCATCATTTACTCCAAATATCATGAAGATACAAGAATCATGGACAAAGTTCAAACTTATTGTTATATCACGTCCTGAAAAATAGTGTGCTAAGTAAGTGAATTAAATATGGAAAAGGCTCATCATCGTGTAATAACAAAATTCGGAAAAAATGCTTAGGAAGCAGAAATTATTGCAATCTCAGTTCAAAACAGTATGCAGAAATATTTACAGGAAAAAGTTAGTAGAAATTCATGCATCTGTAAAAAGATTGATGCTTGAAGCACACAGTACCTTTCACCGTCATATGTTAGTGAGTGTACTTGGTGAAAACACAAGAAAATTCTATTACTACACAAAATCATTGAGCCTGTTGGTGGCTCCTATCCACTCACTCATCGATCAGTCCAGTGTGGCAGTAGAATATAACAAAAGGAAAGCTGAAGTTTTAAATTTCGCATTTAAAGAGCCATTCATGCAGTAGGATTATACAGGCATACCATCATCTGACCACTACAAAGACAGTATGGAGGACGTAGGAATAGGCATCCCTGGAGTTGAGAAGCAATAGAAAAATTAGAAAACCAATAAGTCACCAAGTCAGGATGGAATCCCACTTTGATTTTACAAGCAGTACTCTTTGGCATTGGCCTCTTACTAAGCTTGCATTTGTCATGAATTTCTTGTGCTGCACAAAGTCTCAAACAGCTAGAAAAATGCAGAGATGATTCCTGTATATAAGAAGGGAAAAGATTGGACCCATGAAATTACAAACCAATATCATTAACATTGGTTTGCTGCAAAATTTCTAATAATCTTGTAAGTTATATTAGAACTTCTTTACACAAATCAGTATGGCTTTAGAAAGCACTGCTTGTACAAAGCTTGGCTTGTCCTCTTTTCTTGCATGGTGTCTTGCAAACTGTGGATGAAGGCTAACGTGCAAATTCCATATTCCTAGATTTCCAGAAAGTGTTTGACACAGAGCTCCACTGCAGACCTTTTAATGAAGGCCCAAGCCTATGGAATAGCTCCTTACATATGCAAAACTTGGTATGTAATAGAACTCAGTATTTTGTCTGGGATGGTGAGTATTCATCAGAGCCCAGGACATCATCAGGACTGTCACAGGGAAATGTGATACACCCACTTGTTCACTATACACATAAATGAGCTGACAGATAGGGTGAATAGCATACTGCAACTGTTCCCTGATGGTGCTGTAGTGTATGGAAAATTGTTGTCACTGTGTGGCTGTTGAAGTATGCAGGATAACAGACAGAATTTCTAATTGGCTTGATGAATGGCAGCTTGGTTTAAATTGTAGAAAAATGTAAATTAAAGTATATGAGTAGGATTAAAAACCCTATAATGTCCAAATACGTCATTGGTCAATGCTTCACACTGTCACAATGATTAAACATCGAGGTGTTAATGACACAACGAAAATGGAATGGAGTGAGCATATAAGGTTGGTTGCAGGGAAAGTAAAAGGCAGACTTTGGCTTATTGGGAGAATTTTAGTAAAGTGTAGCTTGTCTGTAAAGGAAATTGCCTATAGAACACTAGGGTGATCCATTCTCAAGTACTGCTTCAGTGTTTGGGATCACCACTGGTTAGGATTAAAGGAAGATATTGAAGCTATTTAGAGGCACGTTACTTGATTTGTTGCCTGCAGTTTTGATCAACCTGTAAGTATTATGGAGATTCTTCGTAAACTCAAATGGGAATGCCTGGATGGAAGATGACTTTCTTGTTATGAAACATTGTTGGAAAATTCAGAAAATGAGCATTTGCAGTTGACTGTGGTTCTACTGCCACCATTGTACATTTTGTAGGTCCATGTATACAAGGTAAGAGAAATCATGGCTTATATGGAAGGATATAGACTGTCATTTTTCCCTCAATTTGCAAGTGGAACAGGAAAGCCGAGTAGCAGTGGTACAAGATACTCACTGCCAGACGATGTATGGTGGCTTACGGCATATGTGTGTAGATGTAGATCTCTTTATTATCTTTAATTTCTAGATGATCTTGTTCCTTGGTAGACTCTCCTAAGCTCTGATGTGACATGCAAGCTTTCTGATTTTTTAGAACTCTTCTCAATAATACCTCATATAATAAGGAAGCAATTGCACATTTGTGCATTTTATGACTGTGTTAGTCAGTCCTCTCTTTCTGCTAGATGGTACTTTAATGCTGCCTGTTATCCACTATTTCTGTAATACACCACTACTAATGTCATATTTGATAGTTGTTGTAGGGAAACTGCTGTTAAAGACAGAGATAAATTTTCTTAGAAATGCATTAAATTTACAATTCACATCCTTGGTATCATACGTCTCAATCCATCTCATGATTTGCAGATTTGTTCTAAAGGTGTCTGTTGTGAGCTTTTTGGCTATTCTAGTGGTTTTCCTAGTTAACACCCAATTTGCATGCATCATGTTGTCTGTTATGGCTAGTTGGGCATCATGGCCTGGTAACTCATTTAAAACTTGGTTGACATGTACTTCATTGACTATGGCCTCACATACAAAAGTTTTGTCTTTTCTGATGGGATAGTTTACAACTGAGATTAACTGCAAGTGTTAAGAAAAACTACCTTATCCTGTTTTGCTCATACTGCTTTAAAAAATTAATATTGAAATCATCACAAATTATTATTTCTGAGAAATTCTGAAAATGTCCCTGTGGGAATCTGGAGAGTGTAACACTTGTGATATTAGCCAGTATGTTTTCACATGCACAAACTTCCATGTGGTGTTGTGCACAAAAACTACTTGTGTCTATAGTTTTGATGACAACTCCTCCTGCCGGCCGAAGTGGCCGTGCGGTTAAAGGCGCTGCAGTCTGGAACCGCAAGACCGCTACGGTCGCAGGTTCGAATCCTGCCTCGGGCATGGATGTTTGTGATGTCCTTAGGTTAGTTAGGTTTAAGTAGTTCTAAGTTCTAGGGGACTAATGACCTCAGCAGTTGAGTCCCATAGTGCTCAGAGCCATTTGAACCATTTGAACAACTCCTCCTTTCTCCATATTGCTTCTGCTTTAGAAAGCTACTAATTTATAATCTTCAGAATTTAAATTTCTATTCATTTTTCCAGTTGGTGCTCCGACAGGCAAACTACATCAAATAGATTTTTGCATCCTAGCACAAAAATTTCAAAACTACAAGAGCAAGGCAAAGAAATTTGGTGCATTATTAGGGATGAAAGGAATAAACTCAGTAAAGCAAACTCCTTCATGACAGAGAGACAGATAATATGGAACGCAAATCAGCAGCTAGTAAATTAATTTTCCTACTTCTGGTGGCTCTATTAGATTTGTTTGGACTGTCATTGCCCACTCCACCACCAGACATTAATTTTGTTAAATCACCTCTTAGAAGCATCACAAGAATCATTAGCTAAAAAAAAAAAAAAAAAAAGGGGGGGGCAGTAACTCTACTGGCTATGTTGTATCTCAGCCAAAGTACTAAAATCTTGTGCTGACTCAACAGTGCCAACCAGTCACTGAGTTTAGATGTATTTCCTGGTGAACGAAGTTTGCAGAAGCAACACTCTTTATAAAACAGGAGACAAGCATCTGAATTCTAATTATAGACTCAACTCCTTACTTCCTGGGTTCTCAGAATTCTTTGAGAAGCTTTACTTAACTGTCTTGATGAAAATAATCTTTTAACTACAGGTTACTTTTGCTTTTGTAAGGGCTTCTCTACTGAGCAAGCAAAAAATGGTTTCTAAAACTCAATTCTAGTAGAACTAAACAACAAAAGCTACCCTGTTGGCATTTTTGCAAGCACAAAATTGTACTAGGAACACTGAAATGGTATGTCATTCAAAAATCTTCCCCTTGCACAGAAAGTAAGATTAAATTCAGAGTGGAAAAACATTAAATGTTGTGAGCCACAAAGTTCAGTGGTGACCTGTTCCTGTTATTGGTTTACATAAATTATGTACCACTTACATTGGTGGACTTTTTCTGATGGTGCAAGTACAAGATTGATAAAGAGCCCAAGCATATACATAACAGATACAGGCAGGAGAATAATGGAACAGCCTTACAACTGGGGCACACCGATACCCCCGGGATAACAAGGCCGTCCAGCAGTGTTAGTGACGTCACACTAAGCGGCCCATAGCCGACGCAGCAGTCCACGGACACCTCCGTACAGACGCGCCTGATGCTAACGATCTTCTGTCCGTCATTCAGAAAGGAGCGAACTATGATTCGAACCAAATACCAAATTATATATATTCTTGTAAACAGCATAAAGGTTCATAACGAAATACCGATTACATATACGGGCAGGAATAAGTTTAATCGATTGAGGAACTTTGCCACTATTTTATATTTGTCAGAACACTATTTATCTTTAAAGCTTGCATACAGGTGGTGACAAATGCCAACTGACAGCAGGACTTAACATTTTCAAGCTATTACACTGAAAGTAAATTATCTTAAACACTGTCATACATAGCGAAACCCTCACAACTTTCGTTTACAATAAGGTAACAAGAGTTCGCTTTATCTCATAAAACACATGACTATTGTGAATTTACTCATATGTTCATGGTGACAGCTCTTTTCAAGAATTTTTACAAGTGTATCCCCAGTAATAAAGAATGGAAACGAAAGATAGATATCAAATATTCTCCTTTTAACATAGACATCACTGAACACAAGATTCTGTCTTGCACTGTGATACTAAGGGACTGCTCTTCCCTTTAAGAAAAGCCTGACAATTTGAAGTTCACTCTGCTATTGAAGATACACTTCTTGAAACAATATTAAAAATGTTATGAAAGGTAAGGAAATGAAAAACAACCAAGTGCGTTACATGTAAGAATGTGAGCAAAAGGCTGAGGCTCTCTTTACTTACCATTTTCAATCTCTCTACAGCTTTTCCACATAGAAATCACCAACTGCAAGTCTCATTATTGCTGTCTGTTACTAACAAAGTGCTTTTCTATTTAGAAAGCCTGACAATTTGATGTTCATTCTGGTACTGAAGATAAACACATTTCAGAGGAGTTCTGGAACCTATTCCTGCCCGTATATGTAATCGGTATTTCGTTATGAACCTTTATGCTGTTTACAAGAATATATATAATTTGGTATTTGGTTCGAATCATAGTTCGCTCCTTTCTGAATGACGGACAGAAGATCGTTAGCATCAGGCGCGTCTGTACGGAGGTGTCCGTGGACTGCTGCGTCGGCTATGGGCCGCTTAGTGTGACGTCACTAACACTGCTGGACGGCCTTGTTATCCCGGGGGTGTCGGTCACACCATACCGCCTAACCTTTGATCTTTTATAAACTCAAGAAGTGATTTCAAGCAAGTAAATTTTGCTTACAGGTACCAGAAGTAGAGGTCAATGGGCAGACAATGAATGAGGCTCCACAAGTGAAGTCCCTAGGTACCCAGCTAGATAATAAACTGATGTGTCACCCTCATGTAGATAAATTAACCAAAAACTTCAGTTCTCTGACTGTGTTGACCTGCAGGCAGTATTGCTAGTGTATTTTCACTCAGTGTTGCCCTGTGCCTTTGTATTCTGAGGCAGTGCAAATAAGGTGAAAAAAAGTTTGTATCCTACAGAAGCATGGAATAAGAATGTTTTGTAAAATTAATAATCGAACATGTTGAAGAAGCCTTTTCAGGACCTTAGTGATTTTTACACTTATGTACCAGTACATATACTTCGTAATGGCATTTATGGTTAATAAGAAAAGTGAATTTAAGATGAACCCTTCAATTCATGACCACAACATTAGAAGTAAAAATAATTTTCATACAGGCTGTGCATCACTCTCTAGGATTCAGTATAGAGTTTTACACTGTGATGCAAAAGTCTGCAGCATGTTGCCAGTAGGCATCAGGCAGGAAATTGAAAATTTCTGAATATTCAGAAACAAAGTAAAAAATTACCTCATTAACAGCCCCCTACTATTTATGAGAATATTTGGACTCAATGGCGTAAATACCCTGGAACTCTAGTATTTATGTTAACTATATCTTGATCTTGCTGGTGTACAGACAACTGATGTGTTTAAAGTTACATAAATACAGTGCTAGAAGGATTAGATAAAAACATTATTTTAGGAGTATAAGAGAAGGATCAGTGGATTTTTTCAAAGTACAGATAGCTGTTTTCCTTGTAATACACATACATAAAGTGATGTAGAAGTAATTCTCATAATTATTACCCTGGGTAGATTGGCACTAGTCATAATTTGTTGCTAGTATAGTTTGCAGAAGCAGCCACCAATTGTTAATTCTGACTGATAATTTATAACTCGGCTTGTTCCAAATCCACGCAAACTCTCCTTTACGATGGGATTTGTGGATGGATGGATGGATGAGTGAATGTTTATTAGGTTATCTTAATCTCTTTCAGTATGGCATGACTGGGTGAAGAATTTAACCTTAAAAAGAGCCCCTCTCACACCAGGAATTGAAGGAATTCTGTCATTTACATTTGTGGCTCACCATGTTCCTTCAGCTAACATGTTTCTCCCCTTCCTATTAAGTTGTAGGCCCTGCTTTGTGTATTTCCGTCCCTCTATACCATCTACTGTGGCAGTGAAATGTGAGCACTCTTTGAAGCCTGGAGCAACCCTCTCAGTTCCGTTATGTCTTTGTCTGTACTCTGCAGGCCATTTAACAGTGTATGGCATAGTGTATTCCTGGTACTGCTGTCTTCATCCCCCTTCCCTATTCCATTTGTGAATGGTATGTGGGAAGAATAATTGTTGGCGAACCTCTGCATGATCTCTGATTTCTCTGATTTTCTCATGATCATTTGATGAGATGTGTGAGAGGAAGTAATATGTTGCTCAACTTTTCCCAGAATGTACGCTCTCAGAATTTCCGTAGTAAATCTCTTCGTGATACACGACTCGTCACTTATAGTGTTTACCACTGGGGTTTGCTGAACATCTCCATTGTTGAGCATCTCCGTAACACTCTTGCACCAACTAAATTATTCAGTTAAGAGCTACGTGTTGAGCTCTGCTTACAAGAAAGTCCTGAATCCAGTCACAAATCTGATGTGATAGTCAATAAGTTTGTTTTTGTTCGCTAGGCTCATAAGCTTTTTTAAGCCAAGACTAATCGTGCTGCTGAAGAACCTCAACAGTACCAACATTTGTGTGCAGAGTTACTGCTCCTACTGCGTGCAAATTACTCCTGATGCTATACCTCACATTCCTGGCCAGGCTGTTTACTTGCTCCCCCAATACCAGTGCTGCTTGGTCATCCTCATTCAGATCCGTAGTTAATGCCTTAATGTCCTCTATCACCTGACCGAGACTCACACTTAGCTACACAATACTTGTGATCTGGAACTCTGATCCTAATATTTCCTGCTCTTTTTGCCTACACCTCTCTCTTTCCGTATGTTATTTATTTCCAGTCTAGCTGAAATCTTCTTCAGCTGCTTACTATTTTCATCTGCTGTTGAATCAGGCTTTTCGTCTCCTGTCTCAGATAACTGGTCATGTTTATTATTCGATCTGACACTGAACAAGCTCTGCAAAGTAAATCCTCTTTGCCTTTTACCTGTTACTTTTTCACACATTCCAGTGTCTTTGTCTCCGTTTAACTGCCATAATTCAAATTTCATTGCCTCAGATTCTGCTTCTATTTTTCTCTCTCTGCTGTGAATCCTAGATGTCCATTGTAGATCCTTCTTAGACAGTTTCTTGTCTACTCCACTACATTCACCCTTATGGAACCAGAATTTACAGTTCTCACAGAACATCCCTCACTAACCAATTTGTGGCAGCATCCACATTTATCACCCATGGCAGTATGGATGTTAAGAGGCATTAAGCTGAGGTGACAAAAGTCATCAGATAGCAATACATTTGTACAAATGAGGCTCGTATTGTGTACATAAGATATAAAAGGGCAGTGCTTTGGCAGAGCTGTCATTTATACCAAGGCGATTCATATCAAAAGGATCCAACGTGATTGTGGTAGCGTGATGGGAGTTAACAGACTTTGAATGTGGATTGATAGTTGGAACTAGGCATACAGGACATTCCATTTTGGAAATCATTAGAGAAATCAGTATTCCGAGATCCACAGTGTCAAGAGTGTGCCGAGAATACCAGATTTCAGGCATTACCTCTCACCATGGATAACACAGTGGCCAATGGCCGTCAGCTAATGACCGAGAGAAGCGGCATTTGCATAGGGTTGTCACTGCTTACAGACAAGCAACACCATGTGAAATAACTGCAGAAATAAATGAGGGACGTACAACGAATGTGTCTGTTAGGACAGGGTGGTGAAATTTGGCATTATTGGGCTATGGTAACAGACGACTGGTGCGAGTGCCTTTGCTAACAGCATGACGTCGCCTGCAACACCTCTCCTGGGCTTGTGGCCTTATTGCTTGGACCATAGGCATCAGGAAGACCATGGCCTGGTCAGGTGAGTCCAGATTTCAGTTGGTAGGACCTGGTGGTAGTGTTAAAGTGTGGTGCAGACGCCACAATGCCATGAACCCAGCTTATCAACGAGGCACTGTACAAGCTGGTGGTTGCTCTGTAAAGGTGTGGGCTGTGTTTACCTGAAGTGGACTGGGTCCTCTAGGTCAGCTGAACTGATCATTGAGTGGAAATGGTTATGTTCAGCTACTTGGAGACCATTTTTGCCTATTCATGTTCATGTTCCCAAACAATGATGGAAGTTTTATGGATGACATTGCTCCATGTCACCGGGCTACAATAGTTCATGATTGGTTTGGAAAACATTCTGGACAATGCGGGTGAATGATTTGGCCACCCAGATTGCCTGACGTGAATCCCACTGAACATTTATGGGACATAATTGAGAGGTCAGTTTGTGCACAAAGTCCTGCAGTGGCAATACTTTTGCAATTATGGACTGCCGTAGAGGCAGCATGGCTCAATATTTCTGCAGCGGACTTCCAACGTTTTGTTGAGTCCATGCCGTATCATGTTGCTGCACTAAGCCGGGCGAAAGGAGGTCCGACATGATATTAGGAGAAATCCCATGACTGTTTTCACAGAATTTACAAAAGTTTAATCTGAAGAATGGACGTAGTGTTAACAAAAGCACTTTTCTCAATATTGCACTGATGAGCGGATGACTTGAGGGAAATTGAGGGAAACATTCCACATGGGAAAAATATATCTAAAAACAAAGATGATGTGACTTACCAAACGAAAGCGCTGGCACCTCGATAGACACACAAACATACACACAAAATTCAAGCTTTCGCAACAAACTGTTGCCTCATCAGGAAAGAGGGAAGGAGAGGGAAAGACGAAAGGAAGTGGGTTTTTTCTCCCTTAAAACCCACTTCCTTTCGTCTTTCCCTCTCCTTCCCTCTTTCCTGATGAGGCAACAGTTTGTTGCGAAAGCTTGACTTTTGTGTGTATGTTTGTGTTTGTTTGTGTGTCTATCGACATGCCAGCGCTTTCGTTTGGTAAGTCACATCATCTTTGTTTTTTATATATATATAAAAACAAAGATGATGTTAGTTAAAACACCAGACAGTTTGCACCAAACATTTATCTTCTCATCTGCATTAATCCTCCGACGATTCCTTGTGTAAAGTGAAAATGGCTTGTCTGTTGTAACAACACATGTTCCATAATTACGGTTAGGTATAACTCCAACTGGAAAAGTGCGATAAGAAATAATGTCCCTCTCATTATAGGCTTCCAATCCTTCAAGAGCTTTGTCAGTACCTCTAACAACAGCAATTGTTAACCATGCATTGCCACTAACTACTTCTGTTGTAGTACAAGAAAATTGAATCTTGCAACCAACAAAAGTAATAGGTCGTTGCAGTAACTCCTGTTGACCAGTCTCATTTGGTGTAATTGAAAATGTATCCACTGTCTTGTACACTGGAAGTGTGCTCCTCCTCCTGTATCTTCTACGACGGTACGGCATGGCTGTGTGCTTCGTACGGCTGCCTCGAGTCGATATATATATATATATAAAGATGATGTGACTTACCAAACGAAAGTGCTGGCAGGTTGATAGACACACAAACAAACACAAAATTCAAGCTTTTGCAACCAACGGTTGCTTCATCAGGAAAGAGGGAAGGAGAGGGAAAGGCGAAAGGATGTGGGTTTTAAGGGAGAGGGTAAGGAGTCATTCCAATCCCGGGAGCGGAAAGACTTACCTTAGGGGGAAAAAAGGACAGGTATACACTCGCACACACACACATATCCATCTGCACATACACAGACACAAGCAGACATTTGTAAAGGCAAGATCATTTGCCTTTACAAATGTCTGCTTGTGTGTGTGTGTGTGTGTGTGTGTGTGTGTGTGTGTGTGTGTGTGTGTGTGTGTGTGTGTGTGTGTGTGTGTGTGTGTGTGTGTGCGCGCGCGCGCGCGCGCGCGCGCGCGCGCGCGCGCGCGCGCGCGCGCGCGCGTATACCTGTCCCTTTTTTCCCCCTAAGGTAAGTCTTTCCGCTCCCGGGATTGGAATGACTCCTTACGCTCTCCCTTAAAACCCACATCCTTTCGCCTTACCCTCGCCTTCCCTCTTTCCTGATGAAGCAACCGTTGGTTGCAAAAGCTTGAATTTTGTGTGTATGTTTGTGTTTGTTTGTGTGTCTATCAACCTGCCAGCACTTTCGTTTGGTAAGTCACATCATCTTTGTTTTTAGATATATTTTTCCCACGTGGAATGTTTCCCTCTATTATATATATAAAACTATCAGGCAATTTCCCAAGAATAAATTGTAACTGGTTACAAATTAATCATAACAGCTATGCAAATTCATATTTCTTGTTTCCAAACATTCATTGTAATGAATTTACCCCAACACATGTGACCAGTCAGGTATAAATTAATACATTGTTTCCTACTATTGACAAAATTAGTACAGCTAAATCTTCAATATGATAACTAGAGCACAGAACTTGTGCTGGTAATTTTTTGGAGGATGGGCTGGAGGTGTAAGTTTTGTTTGGGTACTGATTTTTCTTGCTGCAATATGAGTAATGAAAGCTGATTGTGTTCTTTCCAGTAATATAAAGTACACTTGATGTTCTGTGGGCAATCGGTATGGTTGCAAATGAACACACTTCATACACTGTGATTGCAGTGTAGACAGTTTTATTGTTCCAAGATGACCGGTTTCAACAGTCTTGTACTGCCATCAACTGATATTATAGAACTTGTTATAAAATTGCCATGTTGATTTCATGTAGTGTAACATGACAATTTTATAGCAAGTTGCTTAAGATTAGATTATGGCAGCCTATGACTGTTAAAACCAGTTAGATCAGAATGATGAAAATGTCTTCACTGTGATCATGGTGTACGAAGTGTGTTCGTTTCTTTCCAGTAATGATAAAATGATGAAAAAGATTGTATTTATTAACTTTATTTCCACAGCTCAGCAATTTTTGTGTGATTGTGCCAATTTCAAGATTTTGTTTTCCTTTTTCAGATGTGTGGATTTATGCTGTAGTTTGAGATAGAGGCATCCGGGAAGTACTGAATCAAATATCTTAATTTTCAACTCTTCGTATATTTTAAAGAAATGCGAAATTCCAGAGAAAATTTGCAACATGTGAGGACGAGTGTTCAGAACTCAAGAACATTGCAACCTCAAGATCAGTTTTCACTGTGTTCTACATATGACAGTTGTGAACCAACAATGACAGTGTCAACCAGTGCTTCACATCCATCAGGTTCTCATATTCCAAATTCTAGTGGCCATTATTATTACCGTGGTGGGACACAGCCTTCTCCAGTTTTTAATTCTGTTATATCAAACCAAAGCCAGAATTTGTATAATGGCATGTTTGCTCCACAAACAAACTTTTCGAATCAAAGTGCTTTTGGATTCAACAGTTATGGAATTGTTGATCCTCCACCATGGGTATTTGAAAGTAGAGTTTCTTCATCTGGTGGTTCACAGACTGAAGCAACAAATAAAAACATATACAGTGAAAAGAGTATTAGTTGCCACTCACAAGGTGTATCTCATACATGTTGTGCAACTCGTGTCCTTGAAAACACTGGGCTTTGCTCACCTCTTCCTGCTGATCCATTCAAAATGCTGACGAAGGACTTACTAAGCTGCTCTTCAAAAAATATTACAAGTGTTGACACACATTCATGGTTTTGTAGCCCAGGTTTGGGAACTCCTTTAGGCCAGCAAACTCATAATGAACATAACAGCTTAAAATGCACTGAACAGTTTCCTTCGTGCTCATTGCCCCAAGTCAGTGCTACCTCACATGAACATTCAGATTTGAAAGGATCTGTCAGCAGTCATTTAGCTGGCAATTATTTTAATTCTATGAATCAGACCTCATCAAATAAGCACTCTCCATGCACATCAGAAGCTAGTAGACTAAATTCTGAGGTAATTAAAGAGCAGACTGGAAAGTACTACAACTTACAAAAAGTGCACCAACATAGTGTAAATGCTTCAGAGAACCTGCTACAGAAATCAAATTTGGAAGAACAACCATCCATCTTCAGCACTCCTTTGGAAGATGTACTGTGCTCAAATGTGCCATTTTCAATTCATTTTAATAATGAAGTCAGTCAGAACAAAACTAGCTCTTCTTTAATACCAATCAAAGATCATTCTCACGGTAATAACACTTTCGAAGATATTAGCAAGACATTTTCTACATCACATGATCAGATTTCATTGGTACAACAATCATATCAAAATCAGAGATACAGTACAGAACCTCCCATTCAGTGTGACGCAATAAATGCTTGTTTATCATCAGAGACAAAAATTGGAGGAGAATGTCCTGCCAACAGCACTTTGGGCAGTAGCAGTTGCTGTCAACTGCAAGAGGCGTTAAATGCATTTGGTTCTCATCACGTTGCACAGAGGCATAATACAACCTGCTTTCACAGTTGTCCATTGGATGTGTGTCTAAATGCAACTGCAACCCAAAGTGAAGAAGTAGATGATGACGATAAAGAAAACAGCAACCAGGGATCATCTTCAGCTGGTGGAGAAAGTGACATAATTGTTGAAGAGACTGGTGGTGAGGAAGAAGTTCCTGAGGGCGAAGTTACTGTTAATGAAGTGAGTATGATATTCATTGTAGTCAGACAACATACAAAACATAAGACTGTTTTCTTTATTTGATTGTACACGAAGACATCCTGCTTCCTTATAAAGCCATTTTTCCTTTAGTTGTACAGTCTATGGCCAGCAGTAGTATTATCTTCCCATATATTTTTATAATTTTGTCCCTGTCCAACCAAATGTATTGAGGGTCCCACTGTGGCTTTCACTGACCAAACCATGTCCAAAGTCATTTTTCTGTTAGTTGTACAGTATATGGCCAGCAGTAGTATTATGTTTCACATATTTTTATAATTTTGTCCCTGTCCAACCAAATGTATTGAGGGTCCCCTGTGGCTTTCACTGACCAAACCATATCCAGAAACAGATCTCTCATACCTTGTCTACACAGTCACTTAACCTCTGCCCCCAACCCATATACCGACTGACCAGCTGCAATGGAGTGCCCCTTCATGGTTAAGTACCACCAAGGGTTTCAACTACCTTTTGTCATGCTGGGAGATGAGAAATATTCTCCCCTTTCTTCCCACAGTGAAATCCTGCTGTCCATCCAGTCTACACAATATCCTTTTCTGTCTCTATTCCACCCCTGCCCTAGCCGTTTGCCACCATGGTTCATATCTTTGTAAAAGACCTACACACAAAATCTGTCCCATACATCCGGTCACTGCCGCATACTCCAGCCCTGTCCCAGGCATTTCATACCCCATCAAAGGTATTTCTGAAAGCAGCAGTGTGGTACTTATCTGCACTGTGTAGCATCTTATGTGGATGTGATTACTAACAAGCTGTCTGTCTGCATGAATGACCATGGTTAAACTGTGTCCAAGATGCAGCTGTACCACCCATTTGCTGAGTATGCGGCATGACATGATGCACTTTCATTCAGCTTCTGTTTCTCAACCCATATCATCTGGATTTTTCCAACCAATAGCAGCTTTTCCGAATTGCGCAAGTGGGAACTTTCGTTATAATATATTTTTTGTTCCAGTAACCCCACTAGCCTCAACCTTCACTAGTCCTTGTCCTCCATCTGCCCCCACTTCAGCTTCACACGCACTCACTGTAGCCCCCACCCTTTGTGTATAGTCCCTTCATCTTCTCTGCTTCTCTCCTCTCTCCCAACACAAATTCCCAATGCTGGACCGAGCAGTCCACAATTCTGGCCCTTCCATGTCCCTGCACACTCCCACTGCTACCTCATGATCCCCATTCCCCACCTCATGCCTCTTCTGCAACCCCAATACTCACACTAGCCAAGTTCACTGTTCATGCAGTCTACATCTGATAAGCACTTTGCTGACAGATTAATATTATTCGATAGTCTAATTTTAAATGTGCCTGTCTGCCACCCATTGCTTCATCTATCCTAATTTTCATTTTTTTATTTACAGCAATAGATATTTCTACATTATTTGGGACAGTCAGAAAATAACGACCCCTATTTTTTGTCTTAATTACTTTAATTAAAATTTAGTTGGGATCTTTTTGATTTTTGGGCAAAATTGATTATGTACAAGTTTTTGGGTTTGCAGCTGAGTTTCTAAATGTGCATAGAAAATGACAGCTTGATTGAAAACCAAAAACATGTAAATGAAAACTAGGATAAATTTAAAATATGGTAATGTGCTGATAGGTTCAAGGTTATACCTATCAGTTTGTATTTCCAGTGAAGTATTCCCTACATCCTTCCACAATAAAACTTGTAAAAATTTGTGCAAGTCCTACTGTTGAATTAAGTAGAGTAAAACCGAAGTATGTGTGGTACATACATATTAATAGTGGGCAGCACTTGGTCAACGAAACATTCATTACATATATTATCAAACTAAACTTAAAAATTAGCTGATCTATATATATATATATATATATATATATATATATATATATATATATATATATATATATATATATATATATATATATATATATGACACAGCCCTGACTGCACAGGACACCATTCCATTCTAGACTGTTGCCACTTCTTTTCTGGCTATATATATATATATATATATATATATATATATATATATATATATATATATACTGATGAGGCAACAGTTTGTTGCGAAAGCTTGAATTTTGTGTGTATGTTTGTGTTTGTTTGTGTGTCTATCGACCTGCCAGCGCTTTTGTTCGGTAAGTCACCTCATCTTTGTTTTTATATATAATTTTTCCCACGTGGAATGTTTCCTTCCATTATATATATATATATATATATATATATATATATATATATATATATAGATGTGCTTTGCTATTCCTACTCTTTGCGCATAATGCATGCATCCCCTACACGGAAAACATATAAAAGTGAAAACCATAAAATATGTCAAAGTCATAAGAGTTGTAATGGTTGTACATTATAAATGAATATTGAGATGTTAAAGTGGTAAAAGTATATTAAAGCAAAGTAAGATCTTTCTGATGGACCCTGCACTGTGCTATCCGGCCATTGTCTTCTTTCCTGATCATCCACTCCACTATCTATCTCATAGCCAGAAAAGAAGTGGCAACAGTCTAGAATGGAATGGTGTCCTGTGCAGTCAGGGCTGTGTCATCTCCTCTGTGCTTAAAGCCAGTGGTGCAAACACCAAGCAATGCGAAGTACACTACCATCAGCTACAGCTGTCAGAAATATGTCATAGCCAGATGGTGCCTGGTTTCCTTCTATTGTAACTTTGATAATATTTTATGAATTTTACATTTGAAGGTTTGTCATACAGCAGATGTTCACATCTAATGCAAAAAGCAATGAAAGCAAAGCACACTTGAGTGTACCTATACAATTCCATGGTTTTTTGTTATTGAGTTTGTTCTGATCACATATGTAATGAACATTTTGTTCAACAGTAATAGGCTAGTAATAAGCATGAACCAAATATATTTCAGTGTTACTTTAGTTAACTTACAAGTAAAACTCACATTTTTTGTACAGGTTGTAGGATATGTTAATAAAGGCCTTTCTCTTTTTCTTATTGTAGTATCTGAAGATTGCCAATAAAGGCTAAAATCTGTTATGATTGTGTCAGAAATAAAAGTAAGTTCACAATAAAAAGTCTCCTTATTTCTCATCAGCCACTGGCAAATGACATCTTTCACTATCTTATCATTCTGAAGATGATACAACCTTCAGTGCCCTGAAGAAATGAAAATTTGGTGATTGTTCTACTGCTTGTTGTGTATAATTAATGTGTAGCAGGTCCTTCAGAGCTTCTCAAAACTGGTGATATTGTCCTGCAAGTTTACTGTGCTGTATTGATCTAGAAATGCCCAATAATTATCTCCTGTCCTTCATGAACAATAGAAACAATGCTATTTCTCACTACTGGTTTCGAATTCAGCATATTGCTTCATTATTTCAAGAGAGAGGAAATAAGGGGCACAGCTTTCTGGCTGCCATTGGTATAGTGAATGTGAGTTACGCCATTCAATAGATTGTTTCACGGTATTCTGCTCAAATAAATGAATTGTGTCTCATCACTTGTGACAGTGTTCAGTAGAAATTTTGGTGTGTTTGTGGCTATCTGACCTGCGTTCACAAATAGTGATTGTTTCTCTGTTCAATTTTGTATGATATCATGGTCATCACCAAACGGCACTCGCAACCATTAAAGCATCCTCATTAACATTCTGCTAGTATTTGTGACTTTGAGTTAGCTTAAAATCTTTACCAGCAAGGAAATCTGTTACAAAAATAGTTGTATAAGTTCAAACAAGGGAAAATATGGACTGGAATAACAATGTGAATTAGGATAAATTTCTTCGTACTACATAGAGGAGGTGTTGAGTGGCAGACAAGCACTTGGAGATGACAGTGGCCATAAGTGTGTGACTTGGGCATTTATGAATTTTGTGTGCATTTATTTCTTCATCTGCTGAGGGACTTTGTCTGAAAGCGGATGTTATCCAGCAGTCTACTCTTTTAAATGTGACTGTTGTCTGCTCAGTGCCTCCTCTATTGGCAAGCAGCAGTCTGACCTAAATCATATTGTTTTGTTTTGTAAGTTCATTATTGTGGACCTTCATCCAATAGTAGCACTTGCAACCTATGTCCTCAATTATCTGCTAGGTATATTCCAATCTCTGTCTTCCTCTACAGTTTTTGCCCTCTAAAGCTCCCTCTAGTACCATGAAAATCATCCCCTGATGTCTTAACAGATATCCTATCATCCTGTCCCTTCACCCTGTCAGTGTTTTCCACATATTCCTTTCCTCTCTGATTCTGTGCAGAACATCCTCATTCCTTACCTTATCAGTCCACCTAATTTTCAACATTTGTCTGTAGCATCACATCTCAAATGCTCCAATTCTCTTCTGTTCCAGTTTTCCCACAGTCCTTGTTTCACTACCACACAGTGCTGTTCTCCAAGCATAAACTTCCACCTTGGTTATTTTGCTGCCTAGGTAGTAGAGTTCCTCAGCTTCATCCGCCTCATGACGATCAATCCTGATGTTATGTTTCTCCACGTTCTCGTTTCTGTTACTTTTCATCACTTCTGCCTTTCTTCGATTTACTCTCAATCCATATTCCGTACTCTTAGACTGTTCATTCCATTCAGCAGATCATGTAATTCTTCTTCACTTTCACTCACGGTAGCAATTTAATCAGCAAAACTTGTCATTGATATCTCTTCACCTTGAATTTTAATTCCACTTCTGAACCTTTCTTTTATTTCCATCATTTCTTCTCCAGTGTACAGATTGAACAGTAGGAGCAAAGTACTGCATTCCTGTCTTACACGCTTTTTAATCTGAGCACTTTGTTCTTGGTCATCCACTCTTATTATTTCCTCTTGGCTCTTGTACATGCTGTATATTACCTGCCTCCCCTTTAGCTTATTCCTATTTTCCTCAGAATTTTGAACATCTTGCGCTGTTTTACATTGTCGAACACTTTTTCCAGATCGACAAATCCTATGAGTGTGTCTTGATTTTTCTTTAGTCTTGCTTCCATTATCAACTGTGGTGGCCACTTGTTGACTGGCGACCCTGCACCGAGCTGTCCTTTCTGTAGCCAACCATTAACAGTCAGACGTTTCCTGATCCTCTGCCCCTATTTTAGCCACTTATGTCTCAGGGTCAGGCTGCCGCCCGCTTTTCCTGTCATGATGTGCGAGCTGTGGCTCGCGTTTTAAGTTTTTTTAAAAGCAGTAATATGACATAAGAGATTTGATTTCTACCTGGTGACTTCGGTGTCTTGTCGCCGTCTTTTAGATATTCTTCCGTAACGTCTTGACGTTTTAGATTTGTTTTTTCTTCCTTTCTGTATTGGACCTCGAAACGGTTTTTTCCCCTTGCAGTCCCAGCATTCTATGAGGCGCTTATGACCTTAGATGATTTGCGCCCTAAAACCCCACAAAAAAAAAAAAGGTCCTTAAGTTTCTTTTCCATTCTTCTGTGTATCATTCTTGTCATCAGTGTTGATGCATGAGCTGTTAAGCTGATTGTGTGTTAATTCTCACACCTGTCAGCTCTTGCAGTCTTCGGAATTCTGTGGTTGCTATTTGTGTGAAAGTCAGATGGTATGTCGCCAGACTCGTACGTTCTACACACCAATGTGAATAGTCATTTTGTTGCCACTTCCCCAAATGATTTTAGAAATTCTGATGGAATGTTGTCTATCCCCTCTGCCTTATTTGATCTTAAGTCCTCCAAAGCTCTCTTAGATTCTGATTTTAATACTGGATCCCCTATCTCTTCTAAATTGATTCTTGTTTCTTCTCGTCGCATCAGACAAATCTTCACCCTCATTGAGACCTTCAGTGTACTCGTTCCTCTGTGTTTAACAGTGGCATTCCTGTTGCACTCTTAATGTTACCACCCTTGCTTTTAGTTTCACCAAAGCTTATTTTGACTTTCCTATATGCTGAGTCAGTCCCTCTGACAATCATTTCTTTTTCAATTTCTTCACATTTTACTGCAGCCATTTTATCTTAGCTTCCCCTGCACTTCCTATTTATTTCATTCCTCAGTGACTTGTATTTCTGTATTCCTAAATTTCCCTGAACATTTTTGTACTTCCTTCTTTCCTCGGTCAACTGAAGTATTTCTTCTGTACCCATGGTTTCTTCGCAGTTACCTTCTTTGTACCTATGTTTTTCTTTCCAACTTCTGTGATTGCCATTTTTAGAGATGTCCATTCCTCTTCAACTGTACTGTTTACTGAGTTATTCCTTATTGCTGTATCTATAGGCTTAGAGAACTGCAAGCGTATTTCATTATTTCTTAGTACTTCTGTATCCCACTACTTTGCATATAGATTTATCCTGACTAATCTCTTAAACTTCAGCCTACTCTTCAACATTACTAAGTTGTGATCTGAGTCTATATCTGCTCTTGGGTATGCCTTACAATCCAGCATCTGATTTCAGAATCTCTGTCCGACTATGGTGCAATCTAATTGAAATCTACCCATATCACACGGTCTTTGCCAAGTATACCTCCTTCGCTTGTGATTCTTGAACAGAGTATTTGCTATTACTAGCTCAAATTTATTACAGATCTCAGTTAGTATTTCTCCTCTCTCATTCCTTGTCCCAAGCCCATATTCTCCTGTAACCTTTTCTTCTACTCCTCCTCCTACAACTGAATTTTAGTCCCCTGAGTCTATTAGATTTTCATCTCCCTTTACATACAGTATTACCCTTTTAGTGTCTTCATATACTTTCTCTATTTCTTCATCTTCAGCTTGCGACGTCGGCATGTTTACCTGAACTGTCATGTCAGTGTTGATTTGCTGTCGATTCTGATAAGAACAACCCTATCACTGAACTGTTCACAGTAACACACTCTCTGCCCCACTTTTCTATTCAGGACGAATCCTACTCCTGTTATATAATTTTCTGCTGCTGTTGATATTACCCTGTACTCATCTGACCACAAATCCTTGTCTTCTTTCCATTTCACTTCAATGATGCCTACTATATCTAGACTGAGCCTTTCAATTTCCCTTTTCAGACTTTATAGCTTCCCTGCCTTGTTCAAACTTCTGACATCCATGGCCTGACTCATAGAACATTATCCTTTCATTGGTTATTCAGTCTTTTTCTCAAGGTCACCTCCCCCTTGGCAGTCCCCTCCTGAAGATCTGAATGGGGGACTATTCAGGAATCTTTTGCCAATGGAAAGATCATTATGGCACTTTTTCAATTACAGGCCACATGTTCTGTGGATACACATTATGTGTCTTTAATCCAGTGGTTTCCATTGCTGTTCATCATTGCTGATTCTTCCACCTATAGGGACAGTTTCCTACCTCAAGCACTAGAGAGTGCCCTGAACCTCTGCCTGCTCCTCTGCTCTCTTTGACAAAGCAGTCGACAGAATGAGGGTCGCTTCTTATGTCGGAAGTCTTCGGCCACCAGTGCCCCTCCAAATTTCAGGTTTCTATCCTTGGCAGTTTGGGCTGAGTGACGATGAGTCAATGAATCAGTCTGGCCCTATTTCATCCCATTAGGAGTTGAATTTCCGAAACCACTGAAATACGTATAATTTTTGTTTGTAACTGAGAAGTCAAATACCATTTTTTTTTTATTTCCGACCGAGAAAACAAATACCAATTTTCATAGGTCTAGTTTCAAAATTGTGTTAATAGCAACAAATTTTCAAAAAACCTTTCATCCCTTATTTCACCTTGTTCAGGGTGCAATTTCGAAAAATGCCTTAGCAAGTGATGCCTACAGTGTAACATCAACACCTTTTCAAAATTTCAAGTTTCTGTCCATAGTGGTTTGGGCTGGGCTAGGCTATGATGAGTCAGTCAGTCTGGACATTACCTTTTATTTGTGCAGATTTCATTTTTCTCTGTGCAATCAGTTTTATAGATAATATGCACAAATCATTTTAAAAGACATGTATTTATATGTATCAATGTGATTTCTCCTGGTTCGGTGGCAGGAGGAACAAGACTTTTGGTCAGGTGATTACAGGGTTATAAATACAAAATCAAATAGGGGTAATGCAGGAGTAGGTTTAATAATGAATAAAAAAATAGGAGTGCGGGTTAGCTACTACAAACAGCATACTGAATGCATTATTGTGGCCAAGATAGACACAAAGCCCATGCCTACTACAGTAGTACAAGTTTATATGCCAACTAGCTCTGCAGATGATGAAGAAATAGATGAAATGTATGACGAGATAAAAGAAATTATTCAGGTAGTGAAGGGAGACGAAAATTTAATAGTCATGGGTGACTGGAATTCGTCAGTAGGAAAAGGGAGAGAAGGAAACATAGTAGGTGAATATGGATTGGGGGGAAGAAATGAAAGAGGAAGCCGCCTTGTAGAATTTTGCACAGAGCATAACTTAATCATAGCTAACACTTGGTTCAAGAATCATAAAAGAAGGTTGTATACCTGGAAGAATCCTGGAGATACTAGTAGGTATCAGATAGATTATATAATGTTAAGACAGAGATTTAGGAACCAGGTTTTAAATTGTAAGACATTTCCAGGGGCAGATGTGGACTCTGACCACAATCTATTGGTTATGACCTGTAGATTAAAACTGAAGAAACTGCAAAAAGGTGGGAATTTAAGGAGATGGGACCTGGATAAACTGAAAGAACCAGAGGTTGTACAGAGTTTCAGGGAGAGCATGAGGGAACAATTGACAGGAATGGGGGAAAGAAATACAGTAGAAGAAGAATGGGTAGCTTTGAGGGATGAAGTAGTGAAGGCAGCAGAGGATCAAGTAGGTAAAAAGGCGAGGGCTAATAGAAATCCTTGGGTAACAGAAGAAATATTGAATTTAATTGATGAAAGGAGAAAATATAAAAATGCAGTAAATGAAGCAGGCAAAAAGGAATACAAACGTCTCAAAAATGAGATCGACAGGAAGTGCAAAATGGCTAAGCAGGGATGGCTAGAGGACAAATGTAAGGATGTAGAGGCTTGTCTCACTAGGGGTAAGATAGATACTGCCTACAGGAAAATTAAAGAGACCTTTGGAGAGAAGAGAACCACTTGTATGAATATCAAGAGCTCAGATGGCAACCCAGTTCTAAGCAAAGAAGGGAAGGCAGAAAGGTGGAAGGAGTATATAGAGGGTTTATACAAGGGCGATGTACTTGAGGACAATATTATGGAAATGGAAGAGGATGTAGATGAAAATGAAATGGGAGATAAGATACTGCGTGAAGAGTTTGACAGAGAACTGAAAGACCTGAGTCGAAACAAGGCCCCGGGTGTAGACAACATTCCATTAGAACTACTGACGGCCTTGGGAGAGCCAGTCATGACAAAACTGTACCATCTGGTGAGCAAGATGTATGAGACAGGTGAAATACCCTCAGACTTCAAGAAGAATATAATAATTCCAATCCCAAAGAAAGCAGGTGTTGACAGATGTGAAAATTACCGAACTATCAGTTTAATAAGTCACAGCTGCAAAATAATAACGCGAATTCTTTACAGACGAATGGAAAAACTGGTAGAAACGGACCTCGGGGAAGATCAGTTCGGATTCCGTAGAAATGTTGGAACACGTGAGGCAATACTAACCTTACGACTTATCTTAGAAGAAAGATTAAGAAAAGGCAAACCTACGTTTCTAGCATTTGTAGACTTAGAGAAAGCTTTTGACAATGTTAACTGGAATACTCTCTTTCAAATTCTGAAGGTGGCAGGTATAAAATACAGGGAGCGAAAGGCTATTTACAATTTGTACAGAAATCAGATGGCAGTTATAAGAGTCGAGGGGCATGAAAGGGAAGCAGTGGTTGGGAAAGGAGTGAGACAGGGTTGTAGCCTCTCCCCGATGTTATTCAATCTGTATATTGAGCAAGCAGTAAAGGAAACAAAAGAAAAATTTGGAGTAGGTATTAAAATCCATGGAGAAGGAATAAAAACTTTGAGGTTCGCCGATGACATTGTAATTCTGTCAGAGACAGCAAAGGACTTGGAAGAGCAGTTGAACGGAATGGACAGTGTCTTGAAAGGAGGATATAAGATGAACATCAACAAAAGCAAAACGAGGATAATGGAATGTAGTCAAATTAAATCGGGTGATGCTGAGGGAATTAGATTAGGAAATGAGACACTTAAAGTAGTAAAGGAGTTTTGCTATTTAGGGAGTAAAATAACTGATGATGGTCGAAGTAGAGAGGATATAAAATGTAGACTGGCAATGGCAAGGAAATCGTTTCTGAAGAAGAGAAATTTGTTAACATCGAATGTAGATTTAAGTGTCAGGAAGTCGTTTCTGAAAGTATTTGTATGGAGTGTAGCCATGTATGGAAGTGAAACTTGGACGATAACTAGTTTGGACAAGAAGAGAATAGAAGCTTTCGAAATGTGGTGCTACAGAAGAATGCTGAAGATAAGGTGGGTAGATCACGTAACTAATGAGGAGGTATTGAATAGGATTGGGGAGAAGAGAAGTTTGTGGCACAGTTTGACTAGAAGAAGGGATCGGTTGGTAGGACATGTTTTGAGGCATCAAGGGCTCACAAATTTAGCATTGGAGGGCAGCATGGAGGGTAAAAATCGTAGAGGGAGACCAAGAGATGAATACACTAAGCAGATTCAGAAGGATGTAGGTTGCAGTAGGTACTGGGAGATGAAGAAGCTTGCACAGGATAGAGTAGCATGGAGAGCTGCATCAAACCAGTCTCAGGACTGAAGACCACAACAACAACAACAATGTGATTTCACACTACATCATAATATATTCACCTAATTCTGCGGACTTTTTTCTAGTCAGTTTCGCTTTTGTTTCTCTTAACTTACTACCGTGTTTTGCCTTGTGTTGTCTCAGGAATGCTTCTAACAACATTTTTGTATAGCTTGGGCATTCTTGATCATCTTTGGTGTGTATCGATTTCTCTGTGTTTATTTTATGTACTGGTGGTTCTGTGATAAGTTTGAAATGATCTTGAGATATAGGCATAGGGTGATCACATGAGTTTTGTCACTATTTTAATGTCACTATGTAAGTTAATGTGCATCTAGCATGGCTTAAAAACCTTCCTTTAAAAGAAACTTGGGCTGTTGAGTGTGGTGTTGTTACTAGTATCAAGTGTGATTCTAAAATAACTGGTGGTATTCAAGGTCCAATAAATTTTAAGTGTTGCATTAAGTTACCCTTACATGAACAAAATACATGTCAATTGAAAAGTTTGTTTCATGGGATATTAAAGTCAGGGAGGTGTGATGCAGTTTTTGCTGATCTTTTCTACATATACACAAATGTCTGAGAACATTATTTCAACTTTTATTTCCTTTCTTTGAAGAGCTCATCGGTTCAGAGAGTGACATATGATGGACAGTGTGAGAAATAATGGATACCAAGGGCTTTTTCTGTTACATAAATGGATCAGTGGCAGTTATTGCTCTTAAATAGTTGTCATGCAATAATGGACTTTCTTAGGAATAGTGCGTGTTTAAAATAAAACAAAGCACTGTCGTTGATTAGGAAAAACCATAGAATGAGTTTTGAGGAAATTCATACAACAATTTTTGAGTATGAACAAGCATTATGACCTAAAAAGCTTCTTACGTCACACCCAGTCACTACGTATCAATTAAGTTCTGTTGTAGAACCACATCCTTCAGTAGGGTGCTGTTGCATACTTTTGATAGTATGACATTTAGCAGTAGAAGTTTTGGATAACCAACTTAAAAACTTATTTTTTAGAGTGAAAACCCAGGAAATGAATCAGTTTAAAAATTTTCTTTGGCAGTTATTTCTATCTTCTTGCTTCACTCTGGTAATGTAGCTATACACTGCATTTGCCCCTCTGGGAATGCAATAATTTATCTCTATGAGACACTACATGTTGCCTGATATGAGGTGTTAATTTTGGCCTTTCACAAAGCCAAGTCATAATTAATTTTTCTTGCAGTTCATTGTGAACTTCTTGAAACGAGGCAGTTGACTCAAATTAGATCAAAATTTTTTAATATCAAATTGAGAAACTCATGTGGCTGCTGTTCACCTCCTATTCACACTCACTTGTTTACAGGTAAATAAGCCTCAATGAAATTATGCAACAGGTATGAGTTTTTAAGATAAACTCATCACCTGTTATTCCCCACAGCACTACTGGCAGTATATCTATACTTGGTAATCCATTGTGAAGTGCATGGCACAGGGTACTTCTCATGGCAAGGCATGCTAGGGTTCCCTCACTTTCAGATAATTTTAAAACTGGGGCAGCCACAGCTAAAATAGCTATACATGTGTGATTGACGATTCATACAGTATAACAGGTGTTTAAATACAGGTGTTAAAACTAATAAAATATGAAACTAAATCAAAAGGCCAATAGTCCTCTGAAGCTGTATTTATTTAAGTTTATCAGAGACCCACACTAACAGTTTCACAACTTTGAAGTTGCATCTTCTGGTGTATAGCTGTACAAAATTTTTTATAAATTAATGCTTTGATAATGGGGAAATGAAGTTATCTGAGATATCTTAAAGTACTGAGTTAATAGAGTTAAATAAGGAAGAAAATATTATGGATCTAGCTAGATACATGTGAACTACATTTGCCTAACAAAGAATAGGCCAATACATATTCCATAAATAAGATTCGTTATTTTATACCAAAAGAAGATTACTTACAAATGCTGTGTCATATGGTGTAGGGAGTTGTTACAGACTGTCGCCAACTGTTACTCTGCGGCATTCCGTAACAACTCCCTATACCATATGACATAGCATCTGTAAGTAATCTTCTTTTGGTATTAAATACCAAATCTTATTTACTAAATACATATAGACCCATTCTTCGTTGGGTGAATATGATCCACACCTAGTATACCTAACTAGATCCATAATATTTTCTTCCTTATTTAAGTCTATTCACTCAGTACTTTAAGATGTCTCAGATAACTTCATTTGCCCATTATCAAAGCATTTATATATATATATATATTTTTTTTTTGTAGAAACACAAGAAGGTGTAACTTGAAAGTTGTGAAACTGGTTGTGTGGGTGTAGGAGACTGTATAATGTTTCTACATTTCTTGTGAAATGCTGGTCCTTAAAAATTTTTATGAGTAGGCATTTGTGGAATGCTTCACGTCTATCTTTGAGTGCCTGCCAGTTCAGCTCTTTTGGCATCTCATTGATGTTCTCTCTTGGATCAGACAAACCTATGACTATTGGTGCTGCCTTTCTTTGTGTATGTTGTCTCTCCTGTTAGTCCTATTTGCTACTGGTCCCACATATTTGAGCAATGGTCTAAGCTGGGTCATACAAGTCTTTTGTAACAAGTTTCTTTATAGATTGAGTGAATTTAAATAATGACCCGATGTCTGCCACCTGCTTTATCTATGACTGAGCCTGTGAGATTATTCTATTTCATAACCCTACCAACTGTTGTACCTAAGTGATTTTACGAATTAAAACATTGACTGCCGGATGCATAGTGATGGATTTTTCACTGCCACACCAGGCTAGGCCACGGTATCACACCTGAGGCTCTGATATGGTCGTCTGTGGCCTTGTGGCAGTCAGTGACTGTTTGTGACTCATTAGTATTGTAGTTGTATGATACTACTTTTCTTCATTTTATGAAGTGCACAATGTTAGATTTCTGAACATTTAAACAAATTACCAGTCTTTGCACGTCTTCGGAATGTTATCAAGAACTAACTGAATATTTGTGCAGCTTTTTTTTTCTTCAGAGAATACAGTATTTGAGATAACTGTGTGTCATCTGTGAAAAGTCTAAGGTTACTATTAATTTCATCCGATAGGTCGTTAATGTACAATATGAACAGCAAGGGTCTCTATCTGTGACAACATGCTGTGTTCTTTCTAGCAAGAAGTCCTCCATCCAGTCACAAATTTTGTTTGATACTCTGTATGACTGTACTTTTCAAGGAAAAAAATGTTAGTATGATACTGAATAAAATGCGTTGTGGAAATCAAGAATTACTGCATCTACTTGGCTGCCTTGATCCATATCTTTCAGGATGTCATACTCCCAGCCTCCTTGTATAATGACAGAACCAATCTCTTGTCAAATGTGGTGGTCCATTCTGCATTACATAGGACTGCCTGGACAGATTTGTCCAGATGGGGTAGACCCAAGGCATACAACTGTAACAAATTGAGCTGTAACAAGGGAGAGAAAACTTGTTTTTCTTCATTTGAATCTTAGGCTATACCGAATGTTATTTCAAGTACTAACATTTAAATATAAAAATCCTGTGGAAGCACCAACTTCTTTCTGGGTCATATTGACCTGAAGAAATCAGCAGGATTAACTTACAAAACAACTGTAATACCTTCATGTGATGTAAACCGTCAATTGTTCATTTTGTTGTTTCTCAGCCTGCATAAAATATTAGCTCGATATGTCAGTTGTGTATGAAAGTGGGCTGTTAAGTTTGGTAAATTTCTGCAAGATAACAGAAATTGTAAATATGTCATATTCATGACTAATTATTGGTATTAGTTTATTTTATGGACTAGTTCAGAGCATTGCCTGTCATTGGTGGTATCTACATTACAAAAGACACATATTTATTATAATATGTTACTGAAAAATGCTGAGTTGCAGATAGGCACAAGAAAAAAACTGTTAAACAAGTAAACTTCTGGCCAAAAGGTCTTCTTCCATATTAGACAATATGCAGACACATACATTCATGCAGACGCATTTATATAAATTTGTGTGTGTGTGTGTGTGTGTGTGTGTGTGTGTGTGTGTGTGTGTGCATATATGTTGCCTAATTCAGAAGAAGGCCTTTTAGCTGAAAGCTTACTTTCTTAGTGGTCTTTTTGTTGTACCTATCTGTGACTCGACACCTCCACTACATGGTGAGTAGCGATCTATCCTTTTCATAATATTTTCATTATTCGATTCTAGATTTTCCATTGTTTAATACATTGCTTAAGGCATATGTAGTTATTTTTTGTATGTTTGTAATTTTTCGTACCATAATAATGTGTCTTTCCTTATACATAATATTTTCTAGCATACGGTAGTAGTGATATTTCATAATAATCATGTAATAATATGATTATATTGTTTTTATATGTGCATATGAGCAATTGGCGTAAGGTATTTAAAAAAAAGGAATGTTTAAGGGCAGACAGTTTTGTTTGAATCTTTTGTAATTAGTTTGCAAAGTTCAACATTTTTGTTATGACATACTGTTATATCTGAATACACTATATGTTTCAAATTTCTACAACGTACAAGAATAACTAAGAGCAGACCTTAAGCAGAACTCTGTAGAAAATATGCCCAACATCATGTGTTCAAAATTATATAAATAATAAACTAGATACAAAACACCTTGAAGACGGAGGTAGGTGACCAAAACTCATAAAATTTAGTACTTTGACTGCTTCGAAGCCTTCAGCAGACACAGCAGAGGTGTCACGCCTGACACCGTTTGCTTGCCAGTGGCCGCGTGCTTCTCTCTGTTTAGTACAGTATATGTCTGGATGGTGTGTAAAGTTCAGAATATTGTGTTCCTGTATACTGGTATCAACTCAGGAAATACAAATTAATGCACAGTACTGCATTATACACTGTACTAAAAATTGTAACAATATAGGCCTTTGTCAAAAATAGACGAATACACACACACACACACACACACACACACACACACACACACACGTGGCTGCAGTATCAGGCAACTGAAACCACACTGTGAGCAGCAGCACCAGTGCATGAGGTGGGGCATGTGACTGCTGGCGGGCACACGGTGTCTGTTGTGAACCCCCGCTGTGTCTGCTGCAGGCTTCAGGCAGTCACAATGTTAAAGAAAGAAGAAAACTGCTAATTATTAAGTGGCTAGTTGTTGTTCAGGTTATTTCTCACATAGTGGAGTGGCAATCCAGATTTTCTCTTAATCGCTTAAAGTAAATACCCTGACAGTTTCTTTGAAAATAACAAAACATACTTTCCTCTTTCTCCAACGGAACATGTGCACTGTCTCTAATGGTGTTGTTGACAAGATTTTAATCTCTGTTTTTATTTATTTTGTTTTTCTCGTAGAATTTCACTGTACAACCCAGTCTTACAAAATTTTTGAGGCTTTCGTGGACACTTGTTGCGTATTGACTGCTGGGATCTGTGGCTGATGTTTGTTTAACAATTTTCCAATGTTTTGTCAGCATGAGTGGTTGGCATTGTCGAAGGATCACACTCAAGTACACTAGTGGCAGTAGAGGGTACACCTTTGACAGTGCCAGCCACTCGTGATGGGGAAATGTCAGTTGAATATCCTGGGGAAAAACCAGCTTGTAATACATCAGCTTAAAGTCTTGTTAGCTGTGTTGAGACAACAATGTCAGTTGATAACTGATGATTTCCTTCCTGTCATAGTATCTAATAAGTAGGACATGTGTAAAAATAATCTTTATGGGCAATTTAGGAAACCTGATATAGAAATATTGTCAAAAGGAATTGACCATTTGAACGAGTTGGTCATAATGAATGTATAACTGCCTAAATTAGCTCAGGGATGCATGTGTAAGATAGTTGAACATTATTGTGAATCTCCTGGTGTTATGATACTCCATTTTCTTCTCATTTGTTACAGATTGTTGGCCTGGATAGAAATACATCAGAAAGGTGTTTCGTGTGTAGTGTAACAGCAAGTTCAAGCATGTCCAGTGTGTGCCTTGTGCAAATGAGCAGCAGTTCTCCACTTGTTTCTGTCAGCAACACCCCTGTTGCAAAGAAGCTGGAGCAAATTGTATCATATGGTGTACTGAATCACATATCAACATGCGACGTGTCCATTTGCAGACGATGTTTAAACCTTATTGACACAATAGACTGCCTTGAAGTGAAACTAGATGCTGTTAAACAAGACCTGAAACAGTTGTTTGCAAATAGGCCAGAAATTTTGCCTTTAAATGCAAATGATGAGTGGGTGAACAGTGGGAAAGGTGGTAATATGGAAGTTAAGAGTTCTGAGCTCTCCGAGGATGTAAATAATGAAAGTGATAAATCAGCGGTTGATGTTATTTCTGATATTACTAACAAAGTTCCTGAGACAAAATGCATCGAAGCACCCAGTTTGATAGTAGAGGAGGAAACTGTAATTAAGGTCCATGAGGTTTCAAGTGAAAATAGTCTGTCTTCAAAAGTGAAAGCAATTGAAAGTGAAAGTAATCAATCTTCATGTGCTGCACAGTGTGAGATTTCAAATGAAAATGGCAGTCAACAAAATGAAACTGAAAGCAAAAAGTTTTGGTGTGCTCTATGTGATAAATCATTTTGTAGCAAAGAGTATCTGAGCAGGCATAAACAAATGCATACAAAACAGTACAGTTTTTACTGTGACCGTTGTGGTCGTGGATTTTCAATGCGACGACGTTTAGAAAATCATTTGTTGGTGCATAGAGGTGAATTCCGATTTCAATGTGAAATTTGTGGGCGTGGTTTCATCCAGCGGCACAGTCTTGATGACCATTTGAGGCGACATCAGGGCAGATTCAGACTCAGTTGTTCACAGTGTGGCCGTGGTTTTCTACATAGAAATTCTCTGAGAGTGCATTTGCGCACACACACGGGTGAACGCCCTTTTATTTGTGAACACTGTGGTCATAGTTTTTCGTCTGTGTCCAATCTTCGAGCTCATAGCAGTGTTTGCAATGGGGACTTACAACATTCATGTGAAAAATGTGACAAGAAGTTTGCTACAAAATCTCTCTTACAATCGCATATGCGCATACACGAAGGCCTTTTTCGCTTTAATTGTGATGTGTGTAAACGAGGCTTCATGAAAGAATTTGATTACAAAGTACATCTGCGAACACACTCTGGTGAAAAGCCTCACAAGTGCACAGTCTGTGGAAAATTTTATAGCAGTATTGGAAATCTAAACCAGCATGCAAAAAAACATTCAAAAGATAAACCATACAACTGCTCAATGTGTAGTAAAGGGTTTTTGCGTAAATCCATGTTGACAGCCCATATAAATGAACATATGGGAGATCGCCCATTTAAATGTAGCCATTGTGATAAATGTTTTGCCTCAGCTCGTAACTTACACACTCACGAAAAGTCTCATGCAGAAAATGGCAAGAAGTATGTCACTTGCTCTGTATGTGGAAAATCTATTAGTCATAACATGAAAGTTCACATGCGGACACACACAGGGCAGAAACCGTACAAGTGTCAGCAATGTGATATGGCATTCACTGTGAAAAGTACGTTAGACAAACATAAACGAACAAAGCACAAGACAGTGTGTGAAACACAGGAAAATACTGAAAAGTAGTCAAACTTTATCTTTTATCTCCAGATTTCCAGCTATGGTGCTTTTGTTCATTGTTAAAAATATGTTAAACAAAGAAGAGGTTATAGTGCCTATGGTGGCCTTATATAGTCCATAGATGGCTTTTGATTGGTTGGTGATTACATAATGCTGTTGCAGATGGTGTCAACATCTATGCTGGTGGCACCACCATTCCTGTAGTAGCATAAACATTGTGACAGATATCTCTGCCTGTTCTCTGCACAGAGAGCTCATTTCCACGCACCACTAAGATTATATCTGCTGTCACATATGAAGTTCATGTCAGACATTCTTATTTCTACAGCCTGTTTAACTGCAGAATCCCAGTATGTAGGAGCCTGGAACAAAACTTTTGTTTCATTTAACAGTATTTTTGTTTGCTTGTGAAGCTGTGTTCAGCAACTGCAGAGTTCTCCAGTTCTCGATTAGTAATATGCCACTGATGCTCAGCATGGCGGTTGGAAATGGTGCAGATCCACTGATCGATGTAGTTGCTACTGCACTTGCAAGGAATGTCATAAATCCCATTTTCATTTTTTAGTCAGCCTGGATGTGGTCTCACTATTTACAAAAGTTCCTGTGGAGGACACAGTGAAACTTGTGGCAAAGCGTTTTCCTTGTGAAAGGAAGTTGTTCTGATGTGTTATAACAACCCCTGTGTCTTGTAAGGCAGTACATTTTATGAAATGACAGACAAAATGGCTATGGAGTTTCCATTGTCTCCAGCAGTGGCCAACTTTTTTATGGAACATTTTGAGGAGTGTGCATTAAATTTTGCTCCCTTTCGACCATCTTCATGCTATCATTATGTTGACTACATGTTTGTGGTCTGGCCACAAGGCATAGAAGCTCTGCAGCACTTCCTTGAACCTATGAACAGTATCCACCCAAACATCCTGTTCATTGTTTAGACAGAGATAGAAGGAAGACTGACATTTTTAGATGTGTTGCTACAACGAAAATCAGATGGACGTCATGGCCACTCAGTGTATGCAAGCCAAAGCACACTGATTTATATCTTAGTGCCCAGAGTTTTCATCATCCAGTCCAGAACAGAGCAGATTTGCATACATTGGTACACAGAGCAGAAACTGTTTTTGACAAGGACCACTTGTATTCTGAAATCAATCATCTGAAGAATGTGTTCGAAAAGAACAACTCTGATTTGTATGATATGAAGTCAGCATTCTCCAAGAAAAGGAAATGTGAAAATGTTGAACATTCACATGATGAGGTACTGACTATTCCTTCCATTCTGTATCCAGCAGGAAGGCTGAGTCCTGGGAAGACGAGATATAGGACCTATTTTCTGACCTCCTAAGATGGTAAAGAAGATGCTACACCCTGTTAAGCACAGTCTCGGCCACAGATCCCTGGGATTTATAATATACCTTGTGAGTGCAGTAGCAATTACATCGATCAGTCCATCCGGACCACTTCTGACCGCTATGGAGAACGTCAATGGCATATTAAAAATCAAGAACTGGAGAAATCTGCATTTGCTGAGCACAGCTTCCCAAAAAAACATAAAATACTGTTTGACAAAAGTTTTGATGTGGGCTCCTACATACTGGGATTCTGTAATTAAAGGGGCTGTAGAAATAAGAATGTGTGATAGGAACTTCAACTGTGATAGTGGATACAATCTTAAGCGGTGCATGGAAGTGAGCTGTCGATGCAGAAAAGAGGCAGAAATAGTCATCGCAATGTTTACACTACTATGAGAGTGTGGGACCACAAGTGCAGACGTTGACACCATCTGCAACAGCATTACGTAATTACCAACCAGTCAGAAGCTTTCTGTGGACTATATAAGGCTGCCACAGCTGCAAATTTGACAGTCAATTGCTCCTGACAAAGGTGATGCAGGTAACTGTCCAAAGCTTAGGATTTTTAAGAAGTCTGAGAATGCTTTATACAACAGTGGCATTGCGAAAGACTTCATTTTCAAGAGCTCATAGTGGTGTGTATGACAATAAATTACTTGCTGTGAATGTAAAGACTACATTTCAATTGTTTCTGCATATCTGGAATGCTAGTCATTAAATATATTTATTTTGAGGACATATTTTTCTATTTTTATATGTATTTGTATGTGAGAAGGAAATTGTTATATACATTAAAGTGAGTTACAAAGAGAGATTTATTTCCTTTTCATTACTTTCATCTTGAACAACACTGCCTGGAAATGCACTGTATGGAAATGCAGAGCTGTATCATGGTTCAAATTCCGCAGTAAGCACCAGATTTCCACATCCATGGCTATGAGAGATAGATCATACACATGTGGGAAGATGTTCTTTAAAGTTTGCGAGCTGTTTAGTTTACTTGCTATGTAAATTAAATTTTTTCCTTTTTCTTTTTGCTTCTCACAATGTGTGTTACAAATAAAATAAAAGTTAGTCCCCATGTATTTTATTCACCTCTTTTTTTTCCGTGGACTCTCAGAATGTAGCACTGCAAATTTCTCTGAGACTTTTGTAGACAGGCCCGTACAATAGTTTACTGTTATTTTAGCATGTTTAGTTGACACCTCTGAAATATTTGTTCTGAATTTATTGGCAGTAATTCACTTTGATTTATCTAATAGTGAAAATCATCTTTATATGCAGAAATCTGTGTGCATGAATCACATATCGTGCTAAATGTGTTCAGTACTTTTTAATCTGTCTAAGAAGTTGTTTACATTTTATACTGTAGTGCAGTGTGAGACACTGTGTTTATGATCAACAGCCATATCCAGTTAAGATTGAACTAGAAAATTGTGAGTATGGTGCCACATCACACATAGAATATTTCAGAAAAAATTAGAATTTGTGCCGGACCGGCACTCAAACACGGATTTCCTGCTTGTCGTGAGTGGCCCATGACGAGTGGCGATCTGTGTCATTGCTGGAGGTTTGCCTGGGTAGCCAAACCACTTTGGCTATCTGGGCAAGCCTCCAGCAATGACACAGATTGCCACTTGTCATGGTTTCTTTACTCCCTCGTGCTTAGACTATCTTACTGTGATTCCCGCACAGGATGAGATACTGTTTTTTCTCGTAATTTCCTTGCTATGGCATGTAATACTGTAGTGTACTGTGAGACACTGTGTTGACGATCAACAACTGTATTCAATTAAGAATGAACTCACAAATTGCGATTATGGTTCTGCTACACTGTAGAATATTTCGGAACTACTTCAGCTATATGAGCACACCTTCAGCAGTTGCCAAATCTCCATTTACCCTTTGTTTTTTACTCTGTAATATTGTGGAGATGGTCTCGGTAGATTCAGTAAAACTTTCCAGTTCATCTTTACAATCTGTTCAAATTGTTCACACAATATTTTGACAGATAACATTTGTACAAGTTATACAGACAAGAAATATAAGATGGATTTTACAGCTCATCGAAAGTTATCTTCAGTGTAGACTTGCAACCAAATTTGTAACCACACAGTTACCAAGAAAACATAAATTTTTGGAACAGACAAAATGCATATTACATGTAAACGAACCTCTGAGCACTAACATCATAGGAATAACAATGTTAATTTCGATAATGAACCAAAAGATGAAAATTCCAAATTGTGCAATATTATTAAATTATTAATTAAATCATCTTTTGGAGCTTTATGTCTCATCCGAAAACTTAGAAGACAGAAACACTAAAATGCTTCCCAATTTTTGTCAGTTCTATTCCAAACAGAAAATAGCTAAATTTGAAAAATGAAAATTACATTGTAATTTTGAATAAAAAAACATAATTGATTCACAAAACTGTTCATGCCAAAATTACTTTTAGTATTTGTAAATCCTGATATGGAACAGAAAACAGATGCAACCTATTTGTAGAAAAACACAAAACTGCAAAACACCTGTTTGACAATCAGAGTAGGGAACACGCCAAAGTCAAATTAAGTATACCAGTGCTGGCACAATATAAACATCATATTCTCATTAATAATTACCAATAGTTACTGTAAACATTATTTCTCAAACTGTAAGTTTCACATTTTTCTAGTTTTTGTAATAGTATTAACCTGTGTCAAAAGCCTGCAAACAAAATCTGGAATAACAACTCCAGTCTAAACCTGGAGGTTTTAAGAGGTGTTTGTTGTCCCGAGGCAGATGATGCACTGGGTTGTCAGGGATGGTAGGAAATTGATGTGTCTTGAGGATCACTCTAAAACCTGTTGTCATCACTAATACATGTGAACATTGTGTCCACCAGTGAAAGTGTGATCAGAATTTGGAAGTAAACCATCTGGTGGAAAATGACATCATGGCCAAGACTTTTTATTTAAAGACAAATATCAAACCTCTTACCAGAAAGTATTTTTATAAACATGCACAAGAAGCAACAGCAACAGCAGCCTGGAAGACATCAAACAAAACTTCAACAACACCAAAAAACTAAGTACAAATTAAGTCAGCTATGCCTTTTCACTTTGTCCAAATTTAAATACCTTAGGATAGAAGACAAGTACTGGAATCTGGTCTTACCCAAAAGGTATTAGGACAGGTGGATGAAGTGACATTAGATGTGGTGCCATGATGAGGTTTCTAATGTGCAAATATTAATGGGTTCTATTTCTATGGCAGAAAAAGGTATTTAGAGTTTTCATTTTCATGGCATAGAACCATAGGGTACAAAAAAATTTTAAGATGGTTGATGCCACCATACTTGCCATGTGAACCACAAATTAAAGATGGATTGACTGAAAAATGAGTTGGATGCCAGACTCCAAAATCAGCTGTTGTAAAGTGACACTTAAGTTCAGCAGATTTACAACTTTTATTTCTCAAGTTTGTGTTGTGATAGCGGAAACTATTATAATTTAAAATATGCTTTGGTATTGGTATTTTGCAAAGAGTGAGTAACAATTTTTTTAAAATGTCGTGTCTGGATGACGAAAGAAACAAGAACCATATGGAGAGGTAGTATAGTTTTTGTAAGCAAATATAGAAACAGTGTCACTTGGCCAGAATGTAGATGAGGCAGATCATAATCTGGGAGAGCTAGGCCAAATTGAAAACAATGGACAGGGAAATTTGCAAAGGATTTGAATGAAATTGTGTTGCAACATTAATGGCATTGCCCAAACAAATGTTCTCATTATAAGCAAACTTACTAAAATTTCACAAGATAATAATAGAGCCTCAATTGAACATCAGAACCTAAACAAACAATTATTGATAAAAATTATTTAATTGGATATATAAAAAATCTACTCACCAAGTGGTGGGAGAACACACACATAAAAGACGGTTGTGATTGGGAAGCTTTCGGAGCCAGTGTTTCCTTCAGGCAGAAGGTTTGAAGGGGATGGACAAAGTGTGAAGGAAAAGGACTGGAGAGGTCTAGGAAAAGATTTTAGGAAAGTTACCCAGAACCACAGATCAGGGGAGACTTACTGTACAGAATGAGAAGAAAGGCAGTCCCCAACAATCAGTCTTTCCTTCTCATTCTGTTTGGTAAGTCTCCCCTGACCTGCAGTTCTGGATGACTTTCCCAAAATATACTCCTTTTCCTATGTGTGTGTTTTCTGCTGCCACTTGGTGAGTAGGTTTTTCATCTATCCAATTAAAGAATCTAAATAAAGGAATCGTAAATAAAAATGCTGCAATTTAGCCACAAAGTTTGACATAGTTACTGAACTAACAAGTCACATTAATGATGTTAAAAAGGAGTTAAGAGAACATGTGATAGCTGTTTGCATCAGTGTAGAGAAACTAGATGACCAAGTAGGAAATATAGAAAGGAAGGTTGTCAACTCAGATTCCAGAGTGAAAATTTTAGAACAGGGAATGACTGACTTAGAAAGTTGAAATTGGTGTTGTAGAAACCAAATGTAAGGGTTAACTTGTAGTGATTAGGCAGAATAACATGGGACACAATGGTACATTTAATAATAAAATTGAAAGGTTTTAAAAGATGTCTCAGAACAAGTGAAAACAATTGGGAAAGAAACTGATGCCAAAGTATCAAATTTGCATGGAAATATTGTAAACAGACAGTAACAAGTGCAGCAATTACAAGGAGGAGCCTGTTCCAAAACATTCTTTAGTGCGGGGTATTCTGCATGGTCAAATACGCCTGTGAAAAGCTGTCCTGTAATAAATATTTTCACCTGGTAGATTTCATGCTGCATTGTAAAGACAGCTTTATACCTAGAATGAGTGATGACTCAAAATTAAATTAGTAAAAAGATTCTTAGGAGGTGAAGCTTTACGTTGGGCAAACCAACTTAATTGCAATAGTTTAACATTTACTAAGATTTAAGTGTTTTTTTAAACAGTTTTGATGTGAAGCAGAGCAGGCCAGAATTAAGAGAGAGTTTCTGAATGGTTCTAGGTACAGAGAATAAAGTAATTTTGTTAGTACCGGTACATTTGTGTCAACCATTCGGTGATTTAATGCAGATCAATGTACTAAAAAGAAGACTGTCCGAAACAATACAGTGGGGGTTTTATGGACCTGGGATCAATTCCTAAAATATGTAGACAAGTTGTACAGGACACTCAAAAGAACAGAGAGGCAAACTAATGATTACAGGAGACCTTATTGGGGAAACAATAACTGTAATAGCAGTAGTAATAACTACAAAACAACTTTCATGGTTGAGGTGGACCTAATAACAATGCCATGAATTATTATTCAGAAAGGGGGCATGACTTGGGTAGCCAAAACTTTGATGATGACAGAAACAGGGGGTTTGAAAGTAGAAGTAGACGGTGGCCCAAGTACAATCAAATGCAGCAAACTTTTAGACCACATATGAAAAACACGAACTGTTAAACTGAGGACCTCTTGGTCGTTGGTCTGCAATACGAGAGACAATAGAAAAAATTATCCAGGGCCAATGTTACTGATGTGCACTTAGCTAAGAGTTGTGATAATGTAAAAAACAGAGTAGTTAATATGTTTCAATTTTTTTTAAAAAGAGGTAGTAGATGAAGAATTTTGGAGTGGTTACTGGAAAGAACATTTACAAAACCTAAGTAATGATGAAACATTAAGTGATGAGTTTTGTTTAGAAGAAGATTTGTGCAAGTTATTCAATCAAGATCTTGAGGGTAACTTGGAACAAAGTGGTGGCAAGGAAATTGAATTTTGTAGGCTTCTATGAGCAGAAGGATGAGGGTGCAATAGAAAATAAGTAACTTATGTTTGTCCACGGGATAATATGTTAAGTGATGATGTTGAGAAGTCAAGAGTTGAAGATGAATATGATGATTTTAAGTATTTAATGAGTTTTAAAAGAGAAGGGATGTTGAGAGAAAAGGAAGATGAGGCCTCGGATCCTGCTGAGTTTTTTGGTGTCCAAGGGGTGATAGGGAAGATATGAGTTACATAAAGTCTATGGTGTTGGAAGTGCCCAGTCATGCTCAAGATTCAAGTAGTAATGGAGGTGAAGTTCATGATTGTGCTAAACAAAACCCACACTGTTTGGAATCAGGTGTTATGAAGGAGAAGATTACAGCAGAACTTCACAAAATCTGGGAACAACTGACAGAAGTATCTAATCTACAGAGTTCTAAATGGTGGAATGACCATAAGAGTGCATGTTATAAATATTTTAAAGAAAATTTAGGTGACCAAGAACAAAACACATTTAACTTGGAATCTCTGTTTGAAAATGATGGGGATAAACTTAGTACTCACAATTCTGAAGTAAGTGTAAAATTAATTGTTAAAGTCACTAACATGTATAATCATGATAATATAGAACATGACTTGTTAGATGAACCTGTTGACCATAGGCCTAAACCCTTCACATATGTATTGGACCGTTTGGAGTTGTAGAAAACTCTCGTCCTAATGCATATAATTTGATCTACCCAAGATCAAGAAAATTGCCTGGTTTGAGGAACATTGTAGCAATGAAGCCCTATATTCAAAAGGCTTGAAATTTAATTGTTGATTAGAAATTAGATTAGATTAATTATTCATTCCATAGACCCATAAGAGGGAATCCTCATGGGTGTGGAACATGTCAGATAAACACATTACAAAGATGTAATTAGAAAAACTTGAGTTTCATTAATTTTAATGATCCTCAGTCAATAAACAGTAAAATTATGTACATGAATTAAATTTAAACTTCTAATATTTACAGGTTTAACACTTATATCTGCTTTCATTAAATCCATCATTCAGACATTTGCTAGTTTCTTGGCTATTACAACCAAGTATCATCAAAAATTAAAGTAAATTATTCATTTCAGTGATCCTCAATTAAGAACAGTCAGGTTATGTACAAGATTTAAAATTAAACTTCCACTATTTACAGACTTAAGACTTACAGCTGCTTTCCATACATCCATCATTCACACAGTAGGTAGTTACTTGGCTGTTACAACCAAGTATTGTCAAAAATTAAAGTATAATAAATTTTCATTAAAATGGTCTACTGCACTTGTTGAGAAACTCATGGATGGTATAGAAGGACACTTAACAGAAAAAAAGGTTGGCTCTTCAAAACATATTTCCTCTTGAGGTAGTTGATCTGTGATTACCATGTGCTTAGCATACACAAAGACTCCAGTTGTGCAATGTTTACTTCCATTACAAAGGATCCTCAGCATTGTACTGAAATTTTATTTGTAAATTCTTTATGTTTAAAGCATTTGAATGCATGGTCTACTAAAATTGTCTTGAAATCAGTTTGCAAAATTTTGAATATTGTTAACTAAACACGTTAACATTAATCTTGCTGCAAATCATGCAAGACTCATCTAGCAAATCTAGCTTATTTTATGTTTCTAAACCAATCAAAGTAATTATTTCTTATCCAACAGTAGCCTGAAACTGCAATGGCGTCATGGGTAAGTAGTCATGATGTTGGACTGCCATGTGGATGAACGGTGTTCAAAACTACCTTGTGCCAATTTTTTTTTTTTTTTTTCCCCGCACCTTTATGACCTGCCTGTCTGGTCATTGAAATGTTTGTTCTCTTCCTGTAGTCTGGGCAGTTGTTGTACTGTACATTGGTTATAGAATATGTGTCATGTGGCTAGAATACATTACCATCACAAATAAATGTGATGAATTATGAGAGCAGGTAAGATACCACATAAACGTCTCACAGAAATGAAAACAACAAAAGAACAGGTGTGATCTATGTTACAACAAAGGAATTTAAGAGTCAAGACTTTACAAACAGAACAAAACTTCAAAAATGTTAAAAACATATATTTTAACAGAACACAGAGGAACTGTGTGACTCTTGCATTCATTTGTTGCTGCTTATATGACAAACTATTACGTTTTCATCTTTTCCTTGGGAGTGATCACATTCACATTCATGCAAACACCTGTTTCGGGCAAGGAGGCATATCTTACCCACTTACCAGTCGTACAAATTATGCACTTCGGTAAGAGATTCCTATCATATGACACACTCACTGTCACTAATGCGTGTATGACACACCAGATATGTTTTCTGGTGCAGGATTTGGTTGACTTATCACCTTGTCATCAAACGTTTGAGGTTCCCATTTGAAAGCCACTAACTTTCTTCTGCTAATACAGTAGTTGTACAGAATCAACTGTCATTAAAAGTTCCTACCTTACACCTTGCTGCTGCAAATGGACATTACACTATGACAAAAAAAAAGTAATGCAAGGGAGGTTTGAACATGGCTTGCCCGCATGGCAGTCCAACACAGTAACTATGCCACCATTTCACTTCTTGGCTGTTCTGTATTCTTGGACCATTTGCTGTTTCAATTTTGCTTTTTTTTTTTTACAATCCAGTTCACCTTCTTCTTGTTTTCATGCTTAATCTGTGTTCAGTTTTTGACAGGCTGTCCACTGGGCCATCTTACCACTAAATCTGAGAAGGGGGGGGGGTGATGAGGAGTTTGGAGTTTCCATTGTAAGAACCATGTATTGGATAAGAAATAATTACTTTGATTGGCTTATAAACATAAGATAAGCTTGATTTGCTAGATGGGACTTGCATGAACAGTAAACATGTTCACAGTAACTTTAGTGATAAAATTTAATGACATTTTATATTTGCGTGCACATGCCTACTTAATCTGTGATCATTTCAACCCATAGTTTTGGGAAAATCTTTAAATTTTGATATATAAATTTAGATATTTTTTGCATAATTGTTTCTGATAAAACAACACATAATCTAACTTTTGTCCTCAAAAGAACAATATACAAGCACTTACTTAAGATCAAGACATTCCTTTTGTACTATAGCCGTACTTGCACAATGACTGAAATCAGAACTATAAAATCTAAGTTGAACCATGATTTTTAGATAAGATTCTTCAATCATTGTACCATAAGATAATCTTATGCACTAAAATCTTTCAAACATATTTGATTCTTAAGTTGATCCAATTTTGACATCTTGGATGAAATTTAATCTACATATGTACCTACTTAGCACACTTTTGCCAAAATACTATTCATTTTTATTTACATATATTCATTTCAATTTTCATAATTTTTTCCTATGAACCAAGAGACACTTTAATCAAAAAATTTGTGGGATGTAAGATAATCTTTTGAAAGAATTACTTTTGAAGTTCAGAATGCATCTTTACATTTCAGCCCACTGTTCTTTTATTTATGTCAATTCCTTTATAGCACTTACATATTGTACTGTTCATTCAGTGTATGATTCTGCTAAATGGGGTTTGTATTAACCCAAATGAATATTCCAAAATGGTAGTATATTTTCTTAACTCGGCACTCAGTTTCGAGTCTAGTTCTGTGAGCTTTCAGTCATTTTGAAAACAGTCAGTAATTTATTTATACGTGTAGGGAGATCTGGATTCTGTACATGACATAGAACCCATGTGTCATAGGAAAGAAAACCCACTAGTCTAGAAGAACCCACCAAAATAATATATCTCTGCTGAGCCAACACTGTCAAGCATGAAGCTGATGCAAGAGGGTACCCAGCAGCAGTCAAGATCCCATGACCCAGAACCAACTGACCAACACCAACAGAATTATCTGACAGTACCTGCAGGAAGTACTTAATTTTGTTGTAAGATGTCAAGAAAATTTTATAAAATTTATTTAATTTTTGTTAACATGTCATTATTGATGTATTTCATCAAACCAAATTTTAAGACAGTTATCACAGGAAATACAGAACGCAGACTTGGTTCTAATCAAAAAGTAAAATTTCAAAGTCATTACTGGACAAAATTATTAGAATTTCGTCCATAGTGGAATATAAACAGAATTCTAAAGGGGTGTTGTAACATAATGGAGATGGCATCAGTAGATTCAGTAAAACTTTCTAGTTCATCTTTACAATCTGTTCCCACAATATTCCCACAGATAACATTTGTAGACACACTATAAGTTTTATAGATAACGACATATAAGATGAATTTTACCACTTTTTGAAAATTATCTTCAATGTAGACTTACAACCAAATTTGCAACCACACAATTATCAAAGAAACATAAATTTTTGGAACAGACAAAATGCATATTACATGTAAACTAATCCCTGAGCACTGACATAATAGAAATAGCCATTTAATTTCAATAATGAACCAAAAGATGAAAATTCAAAATTGTGCAATATTGCTAAATTATTAATCAAATCAGCTTTAGGAACTTAGGAGACTGAGATACTAAAATGCTTCCTAGTTTTTGTCAATTCTATCCCAGATAGAAAATAGCTAAATTTGAAATATGAAAGTTATGTTGTAATTGTTTCACAAAACTGTTCACACCAAAATTATTTTATTATTTCTAAAACCTGATATGCAACATAAGAGATATAACCTAAACATAAGAGATATAACCTATTCATAGAAAAACACAAAACTGCAAAACACATGTTTGACAATCAGAATGGAAAACAAGCCAAAGTCAAATTAAGTATACCATTATCAGCACAATATAAACATCATATTCTTTTAAGTAATTACCAATAGTTACTGCAAGCAGCATTCTCAGCCTGTAAGTTTCACATTTTTCCCAGTTTTTGTAATAGTATTAACCCATGTCAAAACCTTGCAAAACAAAATTCAGAATAACAACTCTAAGCCTGAACCTGAGATTTTATGAGGTCCTTCATGTCTTGTGGCATATGACGTACTCGGTTGTCAGGGATGGTTTTGAGGGTAATTTTAAAAACTGTTGGCTTAACTAATACATGTGAATATTGTAACCAGTAGTGAAAGTGTAATTATAATTTGGAAGTAAGCCATGTGGTGGAAAATGACATCATGGCCAAGACTTATTATATAAAGGCACGTCAAACCTCTTACGAGAATCTATTTTTATAAACTTGCTCACAAAGCAGCAGTAGCACCAGCCTGGGAGACATTGCCCAAAACTTCAGCAACAGCAAAAAGCTAAGTACAAATTAATTCAGCCAGGCCTTCTTCACTTTGTCCAAATTTAAATACTTTAGGGTAGAACACGAGTAGTGTATTCTGGCCATACCCAAAAGGTATTAGGACAGGTGATTCCCACATATTCTAAAGCTGATGCTGAAACTTAATCACAACTTGTGAATTTATTCTTAGTTTAAAATGGCTGTTGATCGTTAATGCAGTGTCTCACACTGCCCTACAGTATTTCATGCTACAGCAAGGCAACAACGAGAGAAAACATTGTCTCATCCTGTGCAGGCATTTCAATAATAGAGTGTGATCACAAGGGGATGTATTCACAAGGACAAATGGAGTTTTGGACTGCTCCTGGATGTGTGTTCAGATAGTTGATGTGGTTGAGGCAATAACTCATGACAAGCAGGAAATCCAGGTTCGAGTCACGATCTGGCACAAATTTTCATTTGTTCTGAAATATTCTGCAGTTGATGTGGAACCATAATAGCAGTTTATGAGTTCATTCTTAATAGTTTATTTTTTGTTAATAAAGAGGATACTTATTTTGTAATGTCTCCTGATGTACGATAATATATGAATCTGCCATTTTCCCATATTTGCATGTACCTACTTAATGTTGATTATAGAACTACTTAAAACAGGAAATTAACAGCTACCTCTGAAAGAGGTAGAGTCACTGATACTCCACACCTGTATTATGAAAACACAGTGGAGAATCTTTCCGATTATATAAAAACAATTAAGTATGCTTTCCCTTCCACTTGCAGATGCAGAATGGAAAGCATGATTGCTTGTATGCCTTTGTGTTTTGTGAAGCAATCAATTTTTTTTTTCTTCATGAATTCTTAATGAGTGACTAATAGAAATCTACAAAATATTCCTCATTCTGTAACAGTTTACAAGTAATTTGTCTTGTGACATTATACCCAAGCTGCTCTTGGTGCGTAATTAATCCAGTCAGATAAAGAATCCCATAGCCATTGCTGAATATACTGCTCAGTAAAGTGAAGGTTTCACTTTTTAAATCTGGATGAGGCATATGTAATCTTTCCATTTTGTGCCACCGCAGAATATCACTCCCACCTGTCTGAATGCTCTGGATTGTCACAATTGTGAATGTCATTTTTTACTTGAAATCCCAGATGATTTTTACATTTGGCAGGGTTCATGATTATTTTGTTTTTCTACATTGATAAGTGCATGTATTTTGTTTTTCTACATTAATATGTGCTTCCAAACACCTAAAACTACATGCATTATTTTTGAGTTTGGAACAAATGTTGATGCAGTCTTTTTTTCCAGTAGTGTGACAAATATTTGTTTCATCAAGCAATTTGTGGTCACAGCTGTTGTTATTACAATAAATCAGCACACTACAAATATGATCAGGCATACTGCTGGCCTAGAACACTCCGAAAGATGTTTTGCAACAAGGAAAACAAAATATAATTCCGATGTGTTACAGAAGAATTCAAAACAGGCCTTGAAAATAATGAGTCTATAGCGTGGTGTTCACATAATTATGTCCATAGTATCTTACGACCTTAGTTGATGTACATGTATGATTCTTCCAAATTAAAGCTAATAACAATACAGAAATTAATTTTATGTACACAGATAAATATTTTTTAACTTACAGTTTCATAATGTACTGCTGCATATGGATCAGTTGTGGAGGATGGGTTTAGTATGATTGCTGTTGGAAGTAAGGGGAGACATTCTTCTGCTATCAGGATGGCTTAGCTGCTCCCTGTCAGATGTCCCAGGTTCAAATGACAGCTGTGGTGGAGAGAAACCAGTCAGCTGTGTTATTAACAACAGGATTTTAGATAAATTTGCTTGAGACAGGTAGGTGTCCATGTCCTTCAGGTGTGATCACATGTTGACCTCCAGTTTATAGGAAGTGAAACTGTGCAGGGATGGTTGTTCTTGGCAATGACAGTAGGCTAGGCAGTGGCTGAAGTAGTGTTATGCCAGACATTGCCACTGCTGACTCAGAGGCAGCTGGCAGTTTGGATCCCACAGTGCCGCTTATGTTGCATGCTGCAGTTTTAGTATTTGGTGGAGAGGAGCTCTGTAACAAGGACTTTGACATGAAAGTGACAGTTAGCAATGAACAGCTGTCCAATGGGTGCTGCATGGATGGAAGATCTGGCCACTGGCTTGATTGGATGTGTGGTGGCCATCCAGTTTCCATGGCTGCTTATTCAGTGCCCTGGTAGCTGGAATGGTGGGTATTAATAGAACTTTGGTGAGCGTTTGTTGGAATGTTGCTGGCAAAAGTGTCACTTAGCGACTGATGAAATACGACAGTGGAGCGGGTTGTTGCATGGTGCATTGTGATACAGATGATTGCTGGTTCTCCAGATGTGTCTTCACTTATGAAGAAACTCCTGCTGTAGCCACTGAAAGTGTATTGCACCAGGTTGTAACAGTCCTTTTCCTTCAGAAAAGTTGGTCACTAAATTCAGCATCCTAGCTGGTGCAAAGACTATGTACTTGTGCTGGGAACAGAGTCTAGGTTAGCTGCTACATTTATGCACTTGAACTGCTGTTGTTACTATTGTCTACAGTCTCCCACCCATTTCAACTATTTACTTGGAGACGAAGAACTAGTTGTGCTCTTCAGTCCAAAGACTGGTCTGAAGCATCTTTCCATGCTAGTCTGTCCTGTTCAAGCCACTTCATCTCTGAAAGACTACTGAGGCCTACATCAATTTGAACCTACTTACTGTATTCATGCTTAGGTCTTCCTGTACAATTTTTACCTCACACACTTCCCTCCATTGTGAAATTGGCTATTCCTTCATGCCTCAGAATGTGTCCTGTCAAGCTGTCCCTTCTTTTAGTCAAGTTATGCCTTAAATTTCTTTTCTCCTCAATTCAATTCAGGGCATCCTCATTAGTTATATGATGTACTCATGTAATCTTCAGTATTCTTCTGTTGCACTACATTTCAAAAGATTTTACTCTCTTCTTGTCTAAACTGTGTATCATTCGTACACAAAACTTTCAGATAAATACCTTCAAAAAGACTTACGGTACATTGATATATAGTTTAACCACTGCTCCATTCCCTCTGCTGATTCTTCACTAGTGTTGATGTTTCTCTGGGCCTATAAGCAAAAGGACAATGAGATGGGATTTGAATGCTACTGCACCTACAACTAGTAGTACTAAGAAGGTAGCCAATGAAGAGGTTCCCAACACGGTAGCCTGGTGCGGGCTGTCCTTGCAATATTGGTGCATTGTTGAAATAATTGTCCATGCTGATTCACTTGTTCTGAGGAACAATTAATTGCTCTGAGAAGGGAGAAGAGTAAGATCTTTGATGGAGTTTAGATAGATAAGGTTTTTAGTGCATAAGATTTCAAAGGGAAGATCAGGTAGGTAAGAGTGTGGAGCAGGTGATGTTCAATGTTGTTTACTCCATTATGACTGAAATTTACTGTCAGTTTCTTCCAATGTCTGCAGTGGACTACCGTGCAATTTCGTTGCATGTGGAGGGGCTATGTGTAGCTTCAAGAGGTAGTTGCTCACTTTGATGCCTTATTCATCTTCTCTCTGTAACCTTCTCCCGCTCTTTTTGTATGGCTGGGAGAACTTCTGGGGTGCATCTGAAAGATTGAATGCACTGCACATGTGCCATGGTGGTTTGACTTTAAGGCTGCAGTTTCACATTCACTATCTCATTTCTACTACTGGTGGGGACCTGGGTATCACATGAAAAACTTCTTCATTGTCTCTTTAGGAGTATGTGGAGTAATTTTCATTACCCATTGACGAACAGGGAATTCTGGCAATATGGCTTTCCTTTGTAGTGCTCCTTTCTGATGTTCTGAAGCTTTAGTGTTTGCCTTCTGAATGTGGCATCACATAGCTTTTAATGTCTTTTTCAATCCACAGTTGGTTGATGTATTCCCGAGGAGGTCATTGATTAACATAAAATGTGAAGGCATTTCCTGCCTAAAGATGACCCCATATGATGAAAGCACTGTGCTCTCCTGTATCATGGAGTTACATGCTGCTACAATATACGGCAGCAAGGCATCCCAATAAGTGTAATGGCTGTTCACTTAATGACTTAGGATCTTGCTTACGGTCTGTGCCCCCACACTTCTCTTCAGGTGATTGCGGATGAAATGCATTTATTCATAACCTCTGGTTTCACAAGATAAATAATGCAAGAAGTGGTCACTGATGTTCAGATAACTTATGGGAATGCAGCTGGGTGCCATTGTCGACATTGCCAATGTTTCGATAAGTGACCACCCTGTCATTTTCAAGGCAAAACTGCTGCAAGTAAGTGCTGTACAAGTGAATTTAAAACCTCGGTAGAGCAATTCTGGAATGCTTCATCTCGGTTTTTTGACAAGAGAGAGAGCAGGATTCTATGCAAAATTTAATCAAAAACCTCAATTTTTATATACAAGGTTACTTGGTAAATTAAGCCAACTGCTTCCTTACTAACACTGTTCCAACAGCTGGAAGTGTATGCCAGAATCTCTGTGTTGTTATATTCCAAAGAAAGACTGGTGCCAAGATGATCTTCTGCAATAACTGATTTGCTCAGCAGCTGTAATATGTGTGACGCGTATGCTCAGTACACCAGTCCTCCGTGGTTCTGATAATCTGACCAATATGTGACGTGTCGCAACTGCAAGGAATATGATAGACACTCGCTTTATGCAAACTAAGATCATTCTCAATGTAACTTAAAAGGACCCTAACCTTAGATGGAGGTCAGAAAACACATTTCACATCATATTTCCACAAAATATGACCAGTCTTGTTGGATACGCTCCTTGTGTAAGGTAGGAAGGTCTTAGACCTCGGTCCCAACTCGGTATTATCATTATTCTCCCAGTGCATGGTTGGACGACTATAATGATAACTTAAAAAGTATCAGCTTTTTCTTGGGATTTGTTGGATGGTGCTTCAAGGTTGCAGTTTGACTGGGAATTTCATTCTGTATCTTCCCAGCCTTTGACGAATTTTGTATGTTTCCATGGCTTGGACTCTAGACGATCTGTTTAAATCTCACAGAGAAGGTTTTTGTTGACGTAGCTTTATCCGTGTTGGCGAAGGTTTATATTTTGCACTGATGCCCAAGTATTCACCAGTAATTAATTTTATTAGTTTGTTTTTTAACTTGAGGCTATGAGGGGGGGCATGTCATGTGTTGACTGGTGCACACCCACCCAACAGAAAAATAACAGCAGCAGAGAGGCCTGCTTTACATTCACTTAGAGTTGATCCAGATTTTGGTATTATACCCCCAGACAAGGGCAATGCTGTAATTGTCCTGGACAAGCAGTATTACAGTCAAAAGATACAGTGTTCACTATCTGATTTAGCATATCACAGGAGTGGTGCAGACATCACAAAAAGTGTTGAAAGACTAACAGCTTCCTTGTTGCAGGAGACTATCAAGTCTTAATACTTGTTGTGCTGTTCCTCCTGGGTTATATGGTCTTCCGAAGATACACAGAGGAGAGGTTCCTCTTTGTCCAATTGCCAGTAACAATGCTCCTATATATTGTGTAGCAAAATAACTTGCTACTCTGTTGAGCCCTATAGTGTGAGCATCACATTAAGAACTTGGTGGGTTTATTATGTTGATTAGATGGATTATCCAGAATGAAATTTTCATTCTGCAGCGGAGTGTGTGCTGATATGAAACATCCTGGCAGATTAAAACTGTGTGCCACACCGAGACTTGAATCCAGGACCGCTGTCTTTTGCGGGCAAGTGCTCTACCGACTGAGTTACCCAAGCATCACTCATGCACTGTCCTCACAGCTTTACTTTCACCAGTACCTCATCTCCTACCTCCCAAACTTCACAGAAGCTCTCCTGCAGTGCTGCAGAACTAGCACTCCTGGAAGAAAGGATATTGCGGTGACATGGCTTGCCACAGCCTGGGAGATGTTTCCAGAATGAAATTTTCACTCGGCAGTGGAGTGTTTGCTGATAAGAAACTTCCTGGCAGATTAAAACTGTGTGCCGGGCTGAGACTTGAATGTGGGACCTTTGCCTTTCACGGGCAGGTGTTCTATCGACTGAGCTGGCCAAGCACGACTCATGTCCCATCCTCATAGCTTTACTTCCGCCAGTACCTCGTCTCCTTGTTACATTATGTTTGAATGACACTGAGAAAGTTTTAATGTGGTCTCTCTTCACTCATGTTCCTGTCTGATTTGTTACGGTCAATTGAGGTTCAGTTTGTTGATGAATTAATGAACTTATTTCAACAAATGTTGACTTCCATTTACTTTTTATTCCATGACAAGAGCAGACAGATGGAGCTATGGTGGAAAGCCCACTGTCACCTATTATTGTAAATTTGTGTAAGGAAGACTTCAAGGGATGTACGCTGGAGTTGGTGGCTTTGAAATCTGTATGTTTTTTCAGAGATGTAGATTATACTTCTGTTGTTTGGCCTCATGGCAGTGAGTATTTGAACAATCTTTTAAACACCTGAATTCAGTCTGGTAGAAAAGGTCAGCTGCCTTCTTCCCTTCCTTGATGTGTTGGTTTGGAGGAAGGCTGATTGTACAGTGGGACATACTGTTTATAGAAAGGCTACTAACACTCACTTGTATCTGCACGCAGATAGTTGTCACTATCCAGATCAGCATGAAGGATTATTTCGTACCTTGGTTCACACACTGAGAGTTGTTCAACTGAAATAATCCATCTTGAGGTCACCTTCCATTAGAATGGATATAGTGAAAGGTACGATCGACCAACTGTGCACCGGAAGAGTGATGATAATACTGAGTTGGCACCAAGGTCCATGGCCTATGTTGCGAAATGTGTTTTCTGGCTTCCATCTAAAATAATTTTTGTTTTGCATAAGGCAGGTGTTATCATATTCTCTGCAGTTGTGGCATGTCATGTGTTGGTCAGATTATCAGGACCACAGAGGACCAACATACTGAGCGTGTCACACATATTTACAACACCCAAGCAAATCGGCTATTGCAGAACATTGTCTTGGCACCAGTCATCCTATGGAATATAGCAACAAGGACATTCGGCCACATGCTTCCAGATATTGGGCAATGTTATTACGGAAACAGCTGAAATTAAACTACCAAGTAACCTTGTAAATACAGATGGAGGTTTTTGCTTGAATTTGTCCTGTGTTAAAAAACAGAGGGATAGAGTTAATGCTACTTCACCTGTTGTTGAGTAATTTTCACTATTGATAACTTCTGGAGTCAGTCCTAGCCTTTTTCAATTGCTTAGAAGCATAGGTTATCAGGTCCTCTGTCCCATCTGCTTCTTGTCTTAGACGAATCCTAAGATATGGTTGCTGCCAACTGCTTCTGATAATCCAGAAAAGCTAGGATGGGACCAGTGATCAACAAGTTCTTCATCTATATGAAGACTTCTTCACTAGCTGGTGTTCAATGAAACTTTGTAGCTTTCTTTACAATCTGTGTGAGGGGTCTAGCAAATTTTGGCACAAATTTTCAGTAATATTTAGCTGAGCTTAAGGAGGACTGCAGCTCATTTTCTATATTAGCAGTAGGAAATCCCTGCATGGCTTACAGGGGCGTAGACCGTCCTAGCCAATAACATGGTCTAAATAGCTATCTTCCTTAACGACGAAGTTGTATTTCTCCAAACTCTGTGACATCTATGCAGGTCTTAGTTGACTAAATACATCTTGTAACCACACTAAATGGTGCTGGATGCCGTTGGAAAACATCGTAATATCATCCAAGTACGCCATGTACTGCATTGGTTTCTGACCTCATAGCACTCTGTCTAACATGAGCTGGCAAGTTGCTGGTTTATTCTTCAGTTCAAATGGCTGTCAGTGGTATTGTTAATGACCAGACAAAACTGTGAACATGGTCTTGGGCTCATCCTCTGGTGCTACTTCTAACTGGTGGTACCCACTTCACAAATCCAGAGCTGTAAAATATCAGCGTTGCTTGAGGTTATCCCAAGTTTCCATAACATTCAGCATAGGTATGCACTTGTGCCTGCGAACTGATTTAAATAACAATAATCAACCGAGTAAGGTGGCACAGTGGTTAGCACACTGGACTCACATATGGGAGGATGACGGTTCAATCCCTCGTCCAGCCATCCTGATTTAGGTTTTTTGTGATTTCCCTAAATCGCTTCAGGCAAATGCTGGGATGGTTCCTTTGAAAGGGCATAGCTGACTTCCTTCCCCATCCCTCCCTAATCCGATGAGACCAAAGACCTCGTAGTTTGGTCTCCTCCTCCAAGTCAACCCCAATCCAACAATAATCACAACAAAAGTGGTATGCCATACACCCTCTCTTGCTTTTCACGAATACAGTTATCTTCTGTGTTTGTCTGCCTATGAGGAATGCCACACAGGGATTGCAAAACTCCTGTTTCTGTTTAACAGCAGGGCACAAAATCCACTTTGTATCCATCTGCCTTCCCATGCATAAACCACTGATGACATTCCCCTTTTCGAATGCTAAATCTGTCTACACTTAGCCAAATGTGGCACAGCTGACAACACTGATAACATGTTTTCAGTGCTAAATACTACCCTTATTACTTTAAATCTGATCACTGGTTCTATTTCTGTAAGGGTCGCTTAAGCTACCATAGCTTCGTTCAATGATTTTGGAAACTGGTTGAGCCTTACAAGAAACTTCAGCAGGCAAACCTCTCAGGAAAGCATCTAGTGTCCTTTGTTCTGCTTTTTGTAGAAGATCTTTATTAGTGCTGTCATCACCCGAGAAGTTCATGGGTATTTATATTCAGTTTCCTACTCGTATATACAGAATTTTCTATGAATTCTCCTTGTTCTTGAGATATGTTATGTAGCTGCTCCTGATAGAACCTTGAAACGAATTTTTACTGTTGTCTCACCTAGTCAATAGTAGTCCCTGCTTAATTAACCGCTTGATGCCATTCATATTTTCTTTGAAAATTGCATATCTTATTTTGGTTGTTGGAGTTTTTGGATTATTGTATTATCTGGTGACTAATGTTTGAACTTAATTTATCTTTTCAAGTTTTGAAAATCTCTTTCTTTAATTTTTGTCACTTTTGAAAATTTTAATTACCCTATGAAACTGGATTTGTTTCCTTTATCAGTAACCAGAAGATGATTATATATTTAACATTACTGAAATCACAAAATTTCGTTACTAAAAATCATGCTTATGGTCATTTGTTTTTTCCCCATAAAATATGTTTATGTTCTTAATATTATTTTCTTTATAAATGTTTTCTCAGAATTGCTGTAATGTTACCTCACAAACTCTTTATACTGTAAAAGTGTGCTATCTTTATTTACTGTTTGTAATTTTTTCGAGGAGTCTTTGTGAAGAGTTGAAGGAGGGCAGACAGGAAGTGAAGTCTGTGACTTGCTTCCAGAGTTAGTAATGTGAAATTTTGTATTGTGAAATGTGTATGGTAAAATCTGAGTATTTCAAGAATGTTAATGTTTATATCAGTGACAGCAGAAAATATAAAACCAGTGAATCTTAAAAACAGTGTTTAATTTGAAAGTCAGCATTTTAATCTAGTTTCATTTTTACCTACTTGAGGAGAACCATATTAATGTCCAAGTTGAATTCAGGAATATAACATGATCATCCATTGTTAACAGGTTAATGCTCTTTTTGTATTCATGTCAAGACCAGGGTCTGTGAAGGAATCATACTCCTAATTTTACAGGACAATGAGCTGAGCAAATGAAACCTATGAGAGATCAAAATGATTGTAATTATTGACTGCTGATTACTGAATCAATCACCTTAGGGCGTGCCTGTCATCAGTCCAGTATACGTTTCTGTGTTAGTTGATGATGACAGAAATGTTGAAACTTAAATATGTTAATTTTATCATCATCATGGTTATTGAACTGTGGGAACAGGGTTGTTAGCCTAGATCTATTTTTCCTCCTATAGCACTTCAACAATCCTTCCCACAAATTGTGAAGGAACGGGCATCTTGCAGTTTTTTTCATGGCACGCAACAAATGCGCTTGCTACCCCAACCTCAATTAAGCTCACCATTCCATACTCCTAACTTTGCCCTTTCTAGGTTGTCCAGAAACATCAAAACACTTTCTATGACTTACCTGAAAAAAGAGTAACTAATGTTGTGGTGCTAGAACCTAGGATGGATAAGGGAACATTACGAGAAGATTGTTCCCCTCTCTCTTCCCACAATCTTTCTAACTTGTTATGCAACTCAATATTTTCTGCTCACATTTGAGGAACTTGATCAAATAAGTGCTCGATCATACCCTGGGTAATCAGCTTCTCATCCTGAGAGCCTGGTGCCATTTTGCTTACAATCTACGAAATCTGGCAGAGAAAGGAAAAAAAGCATGTGGAAAATAGTAAAATGCTGAAGGACTCCATGAGCCCTTACAAAATTTCAAGCTGACACATCTGAATTGCTTCTTGGCAAATGCCAGGATGGTTCCTTTGAAAGAAAAGGTCAGATTTCCTTCCCTAATGTGAACTTTTGCTCTATCTCTAATGACCTTGTTGTCAAATGGACACTAAACCCTGATCTTCCTTCCTTCCAATCGGCACTCATGTGCGCCCTTCTAATGAAGACTGCCTTTACACAGCCACTGCAATCGCTGTTCTTTATTCTTAGTAATGCTGAGATTGGGTATTATTTCCATGGGCAAGCTGCACTATTCTGACACAAAATGTAAAACGTGTCGGAAGACTACAGGCCGTGTCACCACTTGAGCCATTCCACTCCTGTCACCACATGTGCGGGGCAGGATTAGTATGAGTGTTACCGGAAGTGTGGGGAGCATTTCTGCCATCACTGCTTCCCACCCAGGTGTTGTGTTTTAAAATGGCAGCCATGGAGAATGTAAACCAATCAGCAAGAGCCAACAGGTGGGCTGAACTCTATATTATCCACAGGATCTCGCGTAGATCTGCTAAAGATGGGTAGGCATCCACACAGCACCGATGTGATCAGGCATCGACCTCTGGCTCACACAAAATGAGTTTGTGCTGCTGCGCTTATTCTGAAAAATGGCACCGGTTGAAGTAATGCTATGCCAGATGCTGCTGATACTGACTTTCAGGCAGCTAGTGGTGAGGGTCCTGTAGCTTGGTTAACACGACAGACTACTGCCATAGCACTAGCCAGGCAAAGCTCTGAACCTTGCGTCTTGCGTCATGTGGCACTTGGTGATGGACTGCTGCTGCCCAGTTTTTTCTGGACAGATGGAAGATCCGGCCAACTGCTCGAACGCACAATATGTGGCAGTCATCTGGTTATTGTGGACTCTGGCTCATTGTACTGGTAGATACATGGCCATGTATAAACAACATCTTGGTGACCATTTGTTTGGCTGCTACTGACAGTATTTAACAAAAACACACTGCTGCCTTAACACTGTCATTGCTGGTTGCTGCAAGGTGCTTGTGATACAGACAGTGAGCAGTGCTCTGGTGATGATGTCAGCTGTCAAGTAGCTCCCTCAGCAGGCACCAAAATTGTGTCATGCCAGATTGTAAACACAGTAATGCACTGCAGTAATTCTGTGAATCTTTACTGCTACTTTTATCATAGATGGCTGTGTTGCTTATTCTTACAGCCCAAGGAAGCAATTTTCTACCAAGCAGTTATTCTGAACTGTAAATTTTACTAGACTTACTTACTGTGAGTACTTGTGGCCTTGGATGATGTATGTCCTTGTTATTCTTAATTATCACAGAAACTGTGATGGTGATTTTTTTCTCTTAATCTAAAAAAATCTGTTTGCTGTATTATATAGCCAGCCTTACCTTTCACTTTGGAGTATACAGCTTCTGGGTATGTGTAACAAATGGGAAGACACAAGTCTATTCCAGAGATGACAGTGTGACTGCACTGTTCCAAATTTGTGTATTCAAAGACTGAATTTACTTCTTTCGTATGACTATACATATGGTAATGTGCACTCATTTGCTACCATACAGTATGTTCTGGATATTCATATTAACAACCTGGGAAAGGTACTCCAGAGTTGGAAAAGGTTGCTACTAGACAACCATTCAGAATGATACTTCAGCTTATGTAAATTTTTCTACATTAACTGAATAAGGATTTTCTTCTCTGCTGGCCCCACACATAAGACTGTTAATATTGCTTAATAAGCAGTTAGCTGGAACGTTTGATTTATGGTATGTATCTTGAGTGATATGTCAGTAGGGCCTAATTCTTCTCCTCAGTATGAACACAGTGACAAACAAGCCTCTAATGAAAGAAGTTTGTTTTTTAAAGTAGTTCTGTTGATAGGTACTTAGTATGCATATTTCTATTACTGTGTAGAAGTTATTTGTATTGAGAAGCTTTTAGTCTGGATATGTAACCTCTCTTATAAGTTCTGGGTATGTGAAATTAGGGAAATGAATTTTCTCTACATTCCGCCAAATGTTCCTTTGCAACGCTTAAAATATGATTTCTCGTCTCCATTTTTCAAATGCTGCTTTTAGACAATGTGAAGAGTAAGTTCCTACAGCTTTTCAAGCCACCGTACAATACGTGGCAGACAGTATCATGCATTATTACTAGTCATTTCCTTTCCTGTTCCACTTACAAATAGAGTGAGGGAAAAATGAGAGTCTATAGGCCTCCATATGAACACTAATTTCTCTCATCTCTATGACCCTTCCACAAAATGTATGTTGGCAGCAATAGAGTCATTCTGAAATGCAGGTTCTCTAAATTTCCTCAATAGTGCCACATGAAGAGAACCTCCCTCCAGGGATTCCCACTTGAGTTAATGAAGATTCATAAGTAACTAGCTGTAAATTGCTGCTCACTCTGACAACCAATTCATTCATGAATACAGAAAATAAGAGCAGCTGTATCACACTTCCCTGGGCACTCTTCTCTCTGATGAACACCTGCCACTGAAGACGACATACTCAGTTCTATTACTCATGTATCACAGAATCTAATCCATATGCTCAGATCTTTGTCAACAGTGTGAGGTCATCCACAGGAGTGCTAAAAGGAATCCGTTAAACTTCGGTTACACCATAAATCAGTCAAATATAAAGGCTGTAAATTCAACTAAATACTTAAGAATTACAATTATGAACAACCTAAATTGGAAGGAACACAGAAAATGTTGTGGGGAAGGCTAACAAAAGACTGCATTTTATTGGCAGGACACTTAGAAAATGTAACAGATCTACTAAGGAGACTGCCTACACTACGGGTCTGTCCTCTTTTAGAATCCTGCTGCGTGGTGTGAGATCCTTACCAGATAGGACTGACAGAGTATATCGAAAAAGTTCAAAGAAGGGCAGCATGTTTTTTATTATCGGGAAATATGGAAGAGTGTGTCACTGAAATGATACCGGATTTGGGCTGGACATCATTAAAAGAAAGGCGTTTTTTGTTGTGACGGAATCTTCTCATGAAATTCCAATCACCAACTTTCTCCTCCAAATGCAAAAATATTTTGTTGACACCAACCTACATAAGGAGAAACTATCACCACGATAAAATAAGGGAAATCAGAGCTTGTATGGAAAGATATAGGTGTTCATTCTTTCTGTGCACTATACGAGATTGGAATAATAGACTATTGTGAAGGTGGTTCAATGAATCCTCTGCCAGGCACTTAAATGTGCTTTGCAGAGTATCCATGTAGATGTAGTCTGGAGTGGGACACCATGTCAGACACTTTCTGGAAATCTAGGAATATGGAATTTGTTCCTAAAAGCGATTATGTAATTGTGTTTGAAGTTATTGAAAACTTCTTGGAACACTATCATAATTTATTCTCCCTACTATAGTGATCATTAAGTAGTGTCATCCGATATGGACTACCTATTTCACAAAGATGGGTGGTATGAATATTCACCAGATATTTCCTCCACAGATAGGTTATAATAATGTGGTCCTAAAATTTGGTACTCTTACTGTAGAACAGGCAATATCTGTCCTCAATCTGTCTTATACATTTAAGATATTCCATTAGGTGAACTTTTCACTGGTTGTCATTTAACTCTCATGACATCTCAACATATTTGTGGAAATCAAATAAAAACCGAACACTCACCATAATTCACAGACCGACAGTAGGTGGCCACACTGTTGTTGCATTTTGATACTGTCACCACTGTGGTAGGGGAACAGCATAATGCCACATTGTAGATGCACACAGTAGTTGGGTTATGACAGTGGTTTTTGGCGCACTAATCTAGTGTGTTTGTCCAGTTGTTGACATGGAGACAAGCAAAAGAGAAGACAGGTGTGGTTTGTTTTCTGGTGGCTGAGGGTGCTGGTGTACAGAACATTCACTGTCACATGTCCACTGTGGCAGAGGAGATGCCAGGAAGGGTTCACATAACTGCAAGACAATCTGCACCTGCGCATCAAACTATTACTGCTGATGTGATGACGTGAATTGATGACCTTATCCTGGTAGACCAATGATTTCAGTCAGAGCAGGAGTGAGTGTGGTTGCGGATCTGTCAGCGGCTGACTGTGTTCTACTGAACAGAAATTGATAGTTTTGGCTCCCAGTCATTTGACTGTCCCTCTTACTAATTTTTATCACTACCCATTTTATCTAAACTGTACTTATCTTAGTCTTTCATTGTGCTATTCAAAAATTCACTACATTGGAGGGTAAAGTGCATTATCCTCTGGACTGAGTATTTAACTCTATTATATCTCTTTGCAGACATCTTTTCAGGACCTGACAGTCATCTCCAGTAAACATGGAAACTTTCCTGACACGGGGACTGAGATTATGACGTGATAGGGTATTGCTTATTCGGCATCTTTTCAGGACCTGACCATCATCTCCTGTAAACGTGGAAACTTTTCTGACATGGGGACTGAGATTATGACATGATTGGGTATGGCTTATTCGTTATACTATAGGAGTTGATCTTTCTACTGGGTTTAGTAGCAGCAACAAACCAACTCACATTGTTCTTAATGTGTAACAGCTTGCAACATTGCACTGATGGATCATAAATTGAGAATGTTTAAACCACACACTAAATGGCTGCCCATGATAGACGGTGGTTGTCTCAACATTCACATGATGAGATCTAATACACAAAAAAAATTACTGAAATAGTTAGCCAACATTCATAAAAATCCTACAATTCAAAATATTCCAAACAGAAGAAATGGGCTAAAACGAATATATAAAAGATGTGAAAAGATACTGATAAAACTTCGAGCACTTTATCATATTTAGGCACATAGGTGGTGTAACTCAGTAGAAATTACTACTGTGTCTGAAAGTTAATGTTCAAACACATCTCCATCCATTGTTAAGTTACTCAGAATGTAAATTTTTAACTGTAGTTTGTGAAAATCTGGTACAAAACTTGGAAGCTGTTTCAATTTAGTCAGTGGTTAATTGTGAAATGAGCAAGGTCTATGTCTACCAGTATGGGATAATATACTGCAGTCAATTTCATAGAGATTACAAGTTGGAAAATGTACCACATTTTATCTAAATTTCATGTCTGGGCATTTATTCAATAATTTAGTGACTGTTTTAAATGTACTGGACTGTTAATGTATAATTATCCTCACGTGAACTGTGTTAAGCTTCAGTAATGATTATCACCAACAGTGATGCTGGAGCATGAACAGTGTGTTTTCCAAATGATAATTACTGAGCACTTAGTTTTCATACTGAAATGACTATTAGATCTGAAAGGCAGTGATTTACAAGTTTTATTCAACTACTGTGTCAATTATTTATTTGCCACATGTAAAATTTGTGATTTATTATATTATGGATAGATTACTCCATTTGAGCAATATTATGGGAGATCGACCAAGTAGTTACTCATTTAAATTTAAATAGATGAGACTTAAAGGGGCCACAAACAGTAGTTCATTCAACATCATAGTGCAAGTAAAGTGTTTGTACTTTGGTTTTGGTGTGGACTACATTATTGACAGTATTATTCCTATCACCAACTTTCAGCTGGCTTTGTTGGAGGTGAACCTACCAAGGGCAAATCTGTACAGGTAAAAATGGGTAAGCTACAACTGCAAGGAAATAGTTTTTGACATCACTGTAGAACTACAGTTTCTATAAAAACCAGTTGAAATCACAGTACATGATGTGAGGAGACAGTTCAGTTCACAGACTTGCTGAGCACTACCTACTGGTACCTGTAGCAACTGCAGGTATTACTCAACAGCTCTGTTAACTGAATCCTCACATTATCTGGAACTCCTGGTCTGAAGATGATCTTCTAGACTCAAACTGGTTACCAGAATCAAACAAAAATGAATTATTTTGATTTGGATAAATTTTCATTAAAATATGATTGCAAGGAGTTTGGTCTGTGTAACATCTCAGGGCAGCCTAGTGACAGGTGTTCTTGACTCCAACTTTGATGCTCTTTGGCATAATTAGACATTTCTGGACACGGGTTTGCATCCTCAAGTTGTTCCTCAAGGCACCCCAATAACCTCTCAATGACTCCTGATATATTTTTGTTATGCCTTGTAAATGGCTGGTTGATCATGTAGTGTTCATGATGAACCTACCACTTACACGTTAAAATCTCCTTCCTGCTATTTTGAGGAGGAGTTGTGCCAACTCACAAAACTTTAAAATGCATGTTACACACGTCCCATAATTACTTAAAATGCCAATCAGTTAATTTTTTTTTACCGAGAGTAGTATATTTTGAAGTCCCGCAAGCAGGTGGAGTGTGATTAACACATTGGCATGAGCCAACTTTGTCCCTTACTTGTAGCACAATGGAAGAAGTGCAAGATCTGGTTTAAGGCTTCACACGTTGCAACTTAGTACCCCTCACAGCTAGTCATTCATCATCAAATTAGAAAATCTCTGTGAGGATACAACACTGAGGGGCAGTTGGCTCCCATGATATAATAAAGTCCAGTATCTTATGTAACTACCGATGCCATTGGGTATCGACAACTTTTTCCAAGTATGAGTGACGTAAATTTGAGCTTTTCCATTCATTTTTTATTGATTAAATAATATCGATACCAAACTATTTCAAAACAAAATGATGTAAAACTTATACTAGAAGCTGTAATAATATTTTCTATTACTTTTATGCAAGGGGCACTCAATAAGTGACGCAACAGACTTGTTTTCTGAAAGCAGGTTGGTTTTATTCAAGATTCCAATACACCATATTATTTCCCACTCTTTTGGCTACATAACCCCATTTTTCAACATAATCACTGTGCAATGCAACAACCTTACATTACCTTACCGGCAATGCCTGTAAGCCCACACACTGCCACTCTACTACTTGACGTCAGAGCCAATGTCTTGCTGCATCAATAACCTTCTTATCATCCACATACTGCTTCCCATGGAGTGCATCATTCACTGGACCAAACAGATGGAATTGGAAGGTGCGTGATCCATGCTGTACAATGGATGAGGGTAAATAGTCGAATGGTGTCTTATGAGCTCTTGGGTGTGCAGACTTGTTTGAGGTGTTGCGTTGTCAGGAAGTAGTTAAAAGTTCGTTTGCATTTTTTTGGTGATGAATATGCTGAAGTCATTTCTTCAGTTTCCTGAGGATAGCACTATACACTCCAGAGTTGATTTTTGCACCATGAGGGAGGACACCAAACAGCGTAACCCCTTCAGAGTCCCAGAAGACTGTCACCATGACTTTACACGAGGGTATGGTTTGAACTTTTTCTTCGGAGGAGATGTGGTGTGGTGCCACTTTATGGGTTGTCATTTTGTTTCTGGGTCGAAGAAATGAACCCACGTTTCATTGCTTGTAATGATGTTTGACGAAAAATTGTCACCATCATCCCTGTAATGTGCAAGCAATTCCACATAGATGGTCCACCATTGCTCTTTATGGTCGAGGAACCCAAATGGTGGATGAGTGTATTAGCACCATCAGCATCTAGTTGTGCAGCGAGTTGTCCGATTGTGATCTGTCGACTACTTCGGAATGAAAATGTTCGCATTTTCCAATATTGCAGGAGTCACAGCTGTGTGCAGCTGGTGGTCAAGTGGGAGATGGGACAGGTTTGTGTGAGCTTACTGTGATGATGACAGATGTCTTGCCCAACAGCTCACCCTGCTTTTGTTCTCTGCCAGTCCTCTGTAGACATTCTGAAAGCACCTATGAATATCTGTGATGTTACTGGTTTCTGCCAAAAGAAACTCAAAGGCAGCTCTCTGCTTGGAACAAATCACCATTACAGATTTCATTTTGAAGCCTACATATAGCGTCACCACCTATTGGAACTTCATGAAACTATAGGTGCTGAAGTGGGCTTATTCCACAATGCCCCACTACAAATTCTGCATTTTCTCAACCAAAACTGGCCACGGAAAAAAATGTGTTGAAGGAAAAGGAACCCTTGAACAGGTTCTCAACGTACAGCAAATCGAGAAGTTCAGAGAGTTCTGTGTTCCTGTTTCCATCTGCTTCCTTGAGTATAGGAAAGCCTTTGACTGTGTTGTCCGGGAAAAGCTGTAACGTGCTCACAGTGTTCGGTGTCCCACATCATCTGACAGCACTGATCAAAAGTCTACACAATAATCTCATAAATGTGAAGACAAGTGCCCCTTCTGATTTTTTCAGCATATCAAAAGGTGTCAATATGTAATGGTTGTTAACAACCACTACCAGTCACAAAATTTGTTAACTAATGTATTATTTATTTATTGTGTGGCATGTTTTGAGGGGTTCATCATAAGGCTACATGGCATTACAAAAACAATTTCACAATAGGATCATGCAGATGTTAAACAGTCTGTTCATAAATTCTGTGGTTATCCTGTGGAAGAAGAGAAAACCTAATAAGAGGCGATGTCACTTTGTAAGCTGGACTGGTGTTTGCATGAAAATGTTTTGTAACAGTCAGTCACTTTGTTCATGTGGCGTGGCAGTCTCATTGTGACGAGCTGAGGTGTTTCCATTTCTGTGGCTCTCTTGATCACTGTTCACAAATTTACACAAAAGTACCAGTAACTTGGAAACATGGTCACAAAAACAAATCTGTAGTGCAGTGGACAAGACGGCGGTCAAAATACAGCTGGTTTCGATTTGACTATCAATCTGTCGATCTGTGTGGTGTCAGATTTTTTTTATGTTTTGACGTTTTATGTTTTTAATTTTGTTTCTGAGCCTGCCAATGTCTCAGTGGCTCTACTATTTGGTGATAAGATAAAATACTAATAAATTACTTGGGAATGGACAGAAGCACAACAGGGGCCAATTATGGGTCAGTGTTGGATTGATTGGTGATCAAGATTGGCATGTTACTTGCCCTTTCATCGGGGAATCCCTGCCCTAAACAGTGCCAGTCACAACAACAAATGTGCAGATCTGTAGATTTAGTTCTAAGCAACTTTTCCTTATTCCTGAAGTAGTGGGGAAAAAATTTCAAGGAACTGATTATTGCCACCAATGAACATTTCACATACTCCGCTAAAACTTACTGTATTTATCCTTTTTTTTTTAAACAGATTATCTGCATACATGGGAACATCACATTCGGTTGGGTGTGCATATGTGTAAGGGAATAAAAGTGACCTCCCACATATTTTTTCGAAAATATGTGATAATGTATTTGAAAAAAAAAAAAAAAGTTTTTAAATAACAACAAAACTTGGTCAGTCACAATCAGTCTGTTTCCATTTTCAAATTATTTTTGTCATTGTTTTCAGTTTTTTTGCTGGCAGTACCCTCTTCTTCCTCTTCATCATCTTCATCATCCTCATCTTCACCTTCATCTTCATCTTCATCCTCCTCCTCATCATCATCACTTTCATCCGATTCACTGTCTGAAGCAATCCATTCTTGTGTGGCTAAGTCACTTGTTATGAGGGTTTTCCATTCATCCAGCTTATGGAGGTCTGAAAAATTAGAAAGAAAATGTATCAATGAAATGATGTAAATGATATTCTGAAATTGAGTGAAGGATCAGTTTTTACATTTTACAGGTTAGAGAACATTCCATTTATCATAACTACTGAACATCATGGTACTATCATCTGTAACTGCTTCCCAATCAACTAATCATTACATGGGCCATTCATTCTGTTACTTATCTAGTAAATTAACTGCAATGGCTGTGTAATCATCAGACAAACAAGCACAAAAGAGAAGATTAGAAAAGAATATAACAGTGAAATGGCAGGTAAGGTTACCCCACGTGTAGGCATGTCGTTATGTGTAGGGTATTTTCACTAAATTACGGCCTTACCATATTTACTCAAATCTAAGCTGCACTTTTTTCCGGTTTTTGTAATCCAAAAAACTGCCTGCGGCTTAGAATCGAGTGCAAAGTAAGCGGAAGTTCTGAAAAATGTTGGTAGGTGTCGCCACAACTAACTTCTGCAATCAAATATATGTAGCACAACACAGGTATGCTTTGCAGGCACAAAGATAAATACTGGCGCCAAAACCTCTGTGTCAGTAAATAAATTAAAAGAAAAGGTAGAAGAATATAAACATTATGCCATGTATTCTTTCGTGTTCGCTGCTATCTCATTTAAATCCTGTCTGCCTAATAAACTCCGAAACTAGACCAAGACAACAGCAAACATGGATTAATGTACATATCATGTCATGTTTATATTCATATTATTCTTATGCTGAATAGCGGTACAGTCAGAAATGAAGCACGGCAACTGACTAAATTTTTAAATCTAAGGTGACTAATTTCTGTGCAGAATGTAATGTACTAAAGAGGCGTCTGCAAAGATTTTCAAACAGAGAAAAATTTTCGCTAAACTCTCATTCAGAACATCTATCATACGCAGCTATTATTTGGTTCTTGTTGATCATTATCAGAGAAAGCAGCAGTGTAAGTAACAACAAATAGCAGTCTCTTGCCATTGTTTCGCTAATGAGATAATTCCTCTCTTTAAGCAATCGATTCAAACCAGACGAAGCACATGAAAAAGGAAGGGTACCCGTATAAATACGGATGGAGCACCTGACACGTAGCAATGGCTACTTGGTAAAGCTTAACTGTTAAGCTTACGACTCGAACCAATTCAACCTCAGTTGTGTTTCACGTTACAATGGACCAACTTTGTTTCGATTTGGAGGGGTGGTCTAAAACTTTTCTGTCACCTTGAATTTCGAGTCTCAAATTTCAGGAGCAGCTTAGATTCGGGTAAATTTCTTATCCTTGATTTCGAGTCTCATTTTTCAGGTGCGGCTTAGATTCGAGTGCGGCTTACATTCAAGTACATACGGTAGATTCTCTGACTCCTGGATGGCTGTCACACTTCAGTAGCACATTTAACTGACAAAGATAGAAACTACACTTTTTTTGTCTGAATTACTTTCACAGAATTCACAAATACACTAACCTGAAGGTCCGTGGCCCTGGTACAATGGTACCTTCAATCATGGTTTCACAAAAGACATGAACAGAAGAAGCAGCCATTTATATTACATTACTCAGCCTTTTCTGAAAATAAGCTTACATTAGGGGTATTATATGTACCCATTTTTGGATGCATTGTTTCACTGGTCCTCCTGCCATGCTCCCAATACAAAGTTTAGTGAACAGTTTACGTAAGTAACTGTTTCCTGTGATACAAATATCTGATAACAGATACACTGTGTTCCACAATGGTAATGCCTTTGCATATGCACTGCTCATGTAGAAGATGATGAACAAGCAGATGAACCCTATGCCCAAGATTTTGCTCTTGCTACAGGCAAGAAATTTCTATGTAATGATCTTTTACTTGTCTTTTCATTTTTGCTATCTGTGTAGACCATTTTTAATATTTTCCCTGGTTTCTGTAATACTTGTTTAAAACCATGAGAGATGGAGCACAAGCACACTTCCAGAAGGAAATCAGCTATGTCCTTTTCAGAAGAATAATCCCAGCACTTCCCTTAAGCAATTTAGGGAACATGTGGAAAATTTAAATCTGGATGGCCATATGAAAATTTGAACTATGGCCTTCTAGTATGGAAGTTCAGTGTTTCCCAGTGTCACATTACTCAGTCAGAATAAGATGATTCCATCTTCAGAGAACCATAAAGTATAATCTCCACAAGCTAAAATTCTCTCAAAAAAACCAAGTTGAAAGCATGCACACTCATAACTAGGGAGTACTCTGTAATACTGCTTCAGTCAATGAATTCAAACACAATGAATTCACAATTAGTACTACTCTCTTCAACACAGTGTAAAAATACAGGATACTCCCTGTTGGAGCAATATGTAATATTAGGGAAAGGCAACCACTTGCCCATAGTGGATCAATGCATGGAGCACAGGAAAACATAATAAAAAAAGCAGCATTCATACTAGCTTTCAAGCACTAGCTCTTTTTCTAGCAATAGTACACACATTCACACACTCCACCACACAGACACCCAAGGGCACACTCAGCAGTGTCTATTTGGGTGTGTGTGCAAGCTTGTGTGTGTGAATGTGTCAACACACTTGGGAGTGTGCATGTTTGTGTGTGTGTACTATTGCTAGAAAAAGAGCTAGTGCTCAAAAGTTTGAGTGAATACTGCTTGCTGTTATTTGTTTCTGTGCTTTTCAACATAGGTAACTTTTACGGGATGAAGGTGACTATTAGTAATGAAACTGGCAGTGATCCTAGCACAAGATGGATACAGGAAACTTTTCTGCTTTCTTGTGAATTCTTGATTACTCTGAGCACCTGTCTAGATGGAATCATACAATTCAGACATCAATTTCAGTAGAAAGTCAATTTAAAAAAAAAAAAAAAAAAAAAAAAAAAAAAAAAAAAAAAAAAAATCGCCAATATGTCCCAAGGACCATGCAATTCTGACCCGTTGCCATTTTGTCATTTGGCAATAGTCTCATTCAGATGCTGTATGGACGTATGGAGCGGATGGGGTCAGCACACCATTCTGACAGCTGCAGTAAGCTTTCAGACAATGGAGCCATTACCTCTCATGCAGTTCATGAGCCTCTTCCAGTCCTTGCAGCAAGGAAAAATCCTGACAGCAGCGAGAACTGAATTCGCATTTTCCACACCGAATGCTTTGCAATGCATGCAGATGCATAAGAATAGCAGAATAAATAAAACAGCTGACAGGAAAGCCTATTTTTTATGCAACGCAGAATTGAGTGAGGATGGACATGATAAACAGCTGTAGACATCTGCCAGAGGTAAGGCAACAGAAACTGATGCTGTATCTATTCCATTCTATATTGAATATGGGGAAGAATTGGTCCCTGTTCTAGCAATAATCTACTGTAGGGTGCTAGAACAACAGAGTATCCATGTGATTGGAAAAAAGGTGCAGGTTATTCCAGTATTTAAGAAGTGTCACATGATATATGCATTAGTGATGTCAAATTATGGAATATATTTTCTGCTTGTGTATGAAAATCTTTTTCAAAGCAACTGCTCAGCAGAAATGTGAATTCTACGGCAAACCAAGCTTCCTTTGTCTGTTCAGAAGATCCGGAAGGTTGTAAATAATTGACCTCAAATTTTTGTAGCATTTCTTCACACCCAGAAAGCCTTTGGACTGTTCTGCACCTAAACAAATACATGCTCATGCAATGTGATTGGAATAAACCATTTACTAGTTAACATAACCCAGTATTTTATTCTTAATGAGGAGACAACGCCAGAAGCGAAAATAATCTCCAGTGTCATATATGAAAGTATTGGAAAGTAAAGCAATTACATACACAGATTTGTGACATATTGTTACAAACATCTAAAATACTTCAAAGTAAATCCCTTTTGGTAAATATACCAGGTCAAGATTAGGGAGGCTAGCATAGCATCACCAAGCTGCAATTGGCCGGAAACTCCCTGTCACGCAGAAAGACATGTCGTGTTTTACCTGCAAGGTTATGGCAATCTCCATTTTGGAATGAGCAAAGAGCTATCTCAAATAATAATAATTTTTCTTAATCTTTCCAGCACCCACATCTGTACTAGGCAAAATTGAGTGACTGCCCTTTGCATAGGGTCTTATAATGAACCACACACTAGGTTTGAAAAAGACAATTAGCACAGTTTTCAATTTTTGATTGCTAATTCTTGCCTTCTATAGATGAGGGTAATGACATCAGCAGATTGAAATTTTGTCTTGGGTGTGTTCTCAAATACTCATGTTTTATAGCAATTTTCAAGAAAGAGGTCCAGTTTGCACACCTTCCATAAGTTCATTTGCAATCACCACTTGGTTGTTCTTGTGACTGACAGTCAACAGTTTGGGAAGCGGCTGGGCATACTTCCCACGTGTTCAAATTGACAATAATTATGTTGGGCACAGTCATTTTTAAAATACTGGGAGTTTCTGTTGTGATCCACATATTCAGCCCAGTGTTCAAAATATATACGAGACACATGGTTCCTGGTTGACTGTTGTCCAGGCAGGATTTACTGCCTTTTATTCATAGCCCGGCTTGAATGTCTTCTTCACCTCGAAACCAGAGATTCCAACAAAGCAGAACCCCTGTAGGCTTTCTGCATCATTTAGTAGATTTCATCCTTTTGAGTTTTGAATCCATCATGCATTGTGGCGCTTGCACTATCAGGAGCTTCATGAAAATATCCACCCTGATGTTCCCATAGCTCAGAGTGTACTGAGCTAACAACATTGAAAAGCTAACATAATTTTACAACCAAATTTTTAAACGAATGCTAACAAAAAAGTTAAAACATACAAATATTACCCATACCTAAGGTGTAAAAATCTGACAATGTAAACTCCTTATCTCCATCTTCCACCATGCCACCGTACAAGTAGAGCACACTTCGCTTAATGGCAAGGCCACAATTAATTCTAGGTGAAGGAAAAAAAGTGTTAGTTTCATTAACAATTGTTTCTTCTGTTGTACTGTGAACAGAGGGCACAGGTTTCCCAATAGTGACTTTGAAAACGCCATCATCAGCAACAGTAGTGCATTCCTGAAACATTATTATTATTATTATTATTATTATTACTTACAAGTACAGATGTTTCTTTGAATTACTACACAGAACATTAATGGAGGGGCTACCTCATTTACTTCTGTCTCTGTTGGGGAAACATCCATTTCTTCTGCACTCTCTCCTTCACTTTCTACTTCATCACCACCAGCAACATCTTTTTCCTTTTTTCTTCTTCTTTTTGATGTTGTCATATCTTTCTTACATAAAGTAACTGAAATACAAAATAGTTGAAAATATAAATATTTCTTTAAATTAGAGATGGGCAACTTAAATGTACATCTTGGTTTCTTTCACTGCGTGAAATAGTACAACAGGGAACACAACTGCTTTCGTGGAATTCTGATTGGTGCAACTGGTGATAGGCACTATTCAAAAGTACTCGTAGGGTCCCCTAAATTGGTCAGGTGTGTACTACCCATCAGACACAGCTACCCAGGTAGCTGACTATGTGGGGGTGCATACATAGTTTTTTTCTTTTTTTATTAAAATTCCAAGGGGTAACGCGCTGAAGCATTCACAACTAAGTGCCAGAGTTTGAAGTGCTCCTGAAAAGCAGTGAAGCTCACATAATGCTAGGTACAGAAATCTGGTTGCAACCTGAATTTGATAGCAGTGAGACTTTTAGGGAAAAATTAAAAGCATATCGAAAGTATAGGCTAATGGGAAATGGAGGTAGTGTAATTTTTGCAGTAGACAAGAAACTCAAATCCACCAAGATAGAAACTGAAGCTGCATGTAAGATTGTTTGGGCAGGACTCAGTATCAGGGGTGGACATAAAATGATAATTGGATCCTTCTATCAGAACTAATCTTCTGATGTAACTGAAACCTTTCCAGAAAACCTCAGTTTGCTTGTACGTTAAGTTACTCAATCATACTGTACTCATCTGTGGAGACTTTAATCATCCAACAATCAATTTGGAAAATTATAGTTTTGTTAATGGTGGGCATGATAAGACATTCTGTGAAACATTACTAAAACCCTTGTCTGAAAACTACCTAGAACAGGCAGTTCAGAACCCCACTACGAAGGAAATATATTGGATCTAATGGCAACAAATAGACCTGACCTCTTTGAGGATGTCCACATCAAAACTGGAATCAGTGACCATAGTGCGGTTGTGACAACAATGATTACCAAAGAACAAAGGACAACTAATACAAGCAGAAAGATATATATGTTCAGCAAAATAGATAAAATTTCAGTAGTGTCATATTTCAATATGGAACTTCAGACTCTCAGCACAGGCCAGGAGCATGTGCTCATGTTTAAAAGAACAGTTGATCATGCACTGGATACATATGTACCCAGTAGAACAGTTCATAATGGGAAGGACCCTCCGTGGTTTACAGTTACTGTAAAGAAACAGAGACTACTGCATAATATGTGTACACCAAAAGATAGGACTATAGATAGATGAGACACAGAATGGAACATGTTTGGCTGTCATGAGAGCAATGCATAAAACTTTCAATGACTACTGTAGCAGAATATTGTAAAATGATCTTTCATAAAACTGAAAGAAATTCTGGTCATATGGAAATGCTGTTAGTGGTACCAAAGTTAGTGTCCAGTTCCTAGCAAAAGAGACAGGAAGTGAAACTGAGAGTAACAAAGCAAAAGCTGAAATGCTTAACTACATTTTCAAAAATTCCTTTACAAATGAAAAGCCAGGAGACTTGCCCCAAAATCTTTGTACTACTGAAAACATGAGTAAGGTAAGTATTAATGTTGGTGGTGTTGAGAAACAGTTGACATCACTAAAATTGAGCAAAACTTCAGAGCCTGATGGAATCCCTGTCAGATTCTATACTGAATCTGTGGCTGAGTTAGCCCCTCTTCTAACTATAATCTACCATAGACCCCTTGAACAAAGAACTGTGCCCAACAGTTGGAAGAAAGCACAGGTCACAACTATTTAAAAGAAGGGTAACAGAAGTGATCCCACCGTACTACTGTCCAATATTCTTAACATCGATTTGTTGCAGAATCTTAGAACATATTCTAAGCTCAAACATAATGAGGTATCGTGAAAAGAATAACCTCCTCCATGCCAACCACCATGGATTCTGAAAACATTGATCATGTGAAACCCAACCCACGCTTTTCACATATGACATACTGAAAGCTTTGGATCAAGGCACTCAGATAGATGCAGTATTTCTTGATTTCCGATAAGTATTTGACTCAGTACCACACCTACACTTACATCAAAAATTCAGTTTTATGGCGAATCAAGTGAAATTTGTGACTGGATTGGGCCTTTTTGGTAGAGTGTATGCAGCCTGTTATCTTGGATGGAAAATCATCATCAGCGGTAGAAGTAACTTTGGGTGTGCCCTAGTGAAGTGTGTTGGTATCCTTGCTTTTCATGTTGTATATTAATGAACTTGCGGGTGATATTAATAGTAACTGCAGACTTTTTGCAGATGATGCAGTTACCTATAATAAAGTACTGTCTGAAAGAGTACCTACATAAATATTCATTCAGACTTTGATAAGATTTCAAAGTGGTGCAAAGATTGGCAACTTGCTTCAACTGTTCAGAAATGTATTGTGCACTTCACAAACTGAAAAAAAAAAAAACCCATAGTATCCTATGAGTACAATATCACTGAGTCACAGCTGGAACAGGCAAACTCATACACGTACCTGTTTGCTAAAGTTTGGATTGATCACACTGGCTCAGTTGTGGGTAGAATACTGGGGAAGCAAATCAGTCAACAAGGAGATTGCTTACAAATCACTTGTGTGACCCATTGTACACTCCTGGAAATGGAAAAAAGAACACATTGACACCGGTGTGCCAGACCCACCATACTTGCTCCGGACACTGCAAGAGGGCTGTACAAGCAATGATCACACGCACGGCACAGCGGACACACCAGGAACCGCAGTGTTGGCCGTCGAATGGCGCTAGCTGCGCAGCATTTGTGCACCGCCGCCGTCAGTGTCAGCCAGTTTGCCGTGGCATACGGAGCTCCATCCCAGTCTTTAACACTGGTAGCATGCCGCGACAGCGTGGACGTGAACCGTATGTGCAGTTGAAGGACTCTGAGCGAGGGCGTATAGTGGGCATGCGGGAGGCCAGGTGGACGTACCGCCGAATTGCTCAACACGTGGGGCGTGAGGTCTCCACAGTACATCGATGTTGTCGCCAGTGGTCGGCGGAAGGTGCACGTGCCCGTCGACCTGGGACCGGACCGCAGCGACGCACGGATGCACGCCAAGACCGTAGGATCCTACGCAGTGCCGTAGGCGACCGCACCGCCACTTCCCAGCAAATTAGGGACACTGTTGCTCCTGGGGTATCGGCGAGGACCATTCGCAACCGTCTCCATGAAGCTGGGCTACGGTCCCGCACACCGTTAGGCCGTCTTCCGCTCACGCCCCAACATCGTGCAGCCCGCCTCCAGTGGTGGCGCGACAGGCGTGAATGGAGGGACGAATGGAGACGTGTCGTCTTCAGCGATGAGAGTCGCTTCTGCCTTGGTGCCAATGATGGTCGTATGCGTGTTTGGCGCCGTGCAGGTGAGCGCCACAATCAGGACTGCATACGACCGAGGCACACAGGGCCAACACCCGGCATCATGGTGTGGGGAGCGATCTCCTACACTGGCCGTACACCACTGGTGATCGTCGAGGGGACACTGAATAGTGCACGGTACATCCAAACTGTCATCGAACCCATTGTTCTACCATTCCTAGACCGGCAAGGGAACTTGCTGTTCCAACAGGACAATGCACGTCCGCATGTATCCCGTGCCACCCAACGTGCTCTAGAAGGTGTAAGTCAACTACCCTGGCCAGCAAGATCTCCGGATCTGTCCCCCATTGAGCATGTTTGGGACTGGATGAAGCGTCGTCTCACGCGGTCTGCACGTCCAGCACGAACGCTGGTCCAACTGAGGCGCCAGGTGGAAATGGCATGGCAAGCCGTTCCACAGGATTACATCCAGCATCTCTATGATTGTCTCCATGGGAGAATAGCAGCCTGCATTGCTGCGAATGGTGGATATACACTGTAGTAGTGCCGACATTGTGCATGCTCTGTTGCCTGTGTCTGTGTGCCTGTGGTTCTGTCAGTGTGATCATGTGATGTATCTGACCCCAGGAATGTGTCAATAAAGTTTCCCCTTCCTGGGACAATGAATTCACGGTGTTCTTATTTCAATTTCCAGGAGTGTATAATATTGCTCATATATGTAGTACCTGTACCAAATAGGACAAACGGGCATATTGAATGTATACAGAAAGGGCAATTTGAATGGTCACAGGTGTGTCTGACCCACAGGAGAGTGTTACAGAGATGTTGAAGAAACTGGCAGCCTTTTGAAGACAGACAAACTATTGCAAGAAACGATAATGAAGTAGGCCACAGCAATCATTTAAAATTTGTAGCAGTGCTGGGATTTGAACCCACGTCTCCTGCTTATGAAGCAGATGCTTTATCTGTTGCACCACACTGGTACCATAGATACCAAAGAGTGGCCTAATGGACACCACATCTGCCTAATGAGCACGAGACCTGAGTTCAACTCATGGCGCTGGTACAAATTTTAATTCACTGCTTTGGCCTACATCATCATCGATAACGATGACACTCATTATGTCTCATGAATACCAACCAATAACATCTCCAGAAAATCTAATAACAAAGTTTCAAGGACCAGCTTTAAATAATGACTCTGCGAATATACTACAACCCCCTACATATTGCTCACACATGTATTGTGAGGACGCACAGAGACATTCAGTCATTCTTCCCAATTTCCATACATGAATGGAATGGGAAGAGACCCTAATAACTGGTACAATGAGATCTACTCTCTGCCATGCACTTCACAATGGATGCAGATGTAATAATATATTTCCACTGATTGTTTACTGATACTTACAACACGTTAAAAAGGTAGAACATTGATAGAAATGTACCAGGCAGATGGTTTCACAACTGTACATCCAATCTGAGCAACTAACAGGAGATCTGCTATAATCTGCAGCAGTTGGATGGGTACAACTTGTTTTTGTTTCTTGGCCTATTATTTAGATTAATAACTACTAACGAAAATCGACTGAAGAATGCCAAACAAGGTTTTGTCTTGACTGAATGTGGCAAACACGTGACATTTTAGGTGTATTCTAGAATTTTGAGTAAAGGGTGTTTTACATTTGGTCATGAGTTGAAAAATTCTTCTGAAGATGTAATTAAACTGCAAAAGCCAATGGTGAATATAGTGTTGTGATCAGTGTACCTCAGGAGACATGCTGCTCTGAACTAACAGTCGGTCTCCACCTGACATAAAATGAAAGATCACCGGAATTTCATAGAGATATTTCAAGCTCTGTCACCAGCAACATGTGCCTCTTATACCCGTGGAGCGACATGCTTGACAACAAAGTGCACAGCAGTAAACTATGATTCATTCACTTGAGCAAACTGCAGGTGCCATGCAAAGTGGACAGAAATCTAAAAATCTTCTATTGAAGTTAGTGTCCTTGGCTGGGACAATATATGGGGTAGGTAACTTCTACATGAAAAAAGTAGCTTGCACAAAAGAATCATGCAATTTATCTTTAAGGATTACTTTACTGCCTGGAAACATTATGAAGTTAAATCTGTAAACAATTTCAACACGACTTGTGCACTTTATCATAGATACATTTGGATGAACACTATCATGGTGATAACGTTAGTGAGGATGGGAAAGGAACAAAAGCTGCAGTTTAGTATCACACTGACAACAATGTTATTACCTACAGAAAGCTCGCTCTTTTGGATAATGACTGGTGGAAACGGGAAGAAAATTGGCTGTCATCTTTTCACAGGAATCACAAAAGTATCTGCCTCAAGAGACCTAAATGTGGATAGCCACACAGGGATTTGACTCTCCTCTTTTGGAATATGGATTCAGTGTCTTATCCACTACACCACCTGGCTTGGTAGCCCTCAGTGAGATGAGGGCACATACCAACACTCCTGGCAGTAATTTTCCCTGTGCAGCATTTGTGAATGGATCAAACGAGAAGTGGAGAGGGGTTGGATTAAAGTAACACTAATCAACTGTTTTCAATACACTATTCCATTATTTGCTGAGTATGGATGTACATGAATATGTAAAATAACCCAAATTATCTGATTTTGTGGCTAGTGTTCCTTCTAGGGGAACAGTCTAGGCATGCCCCACTGATAGGCTCAAAACTTCCGGCTGGAAATGAAATAAGTCATAATGGGTTTGTCTCTCGAACTCATGAAAGTTCTCATCTATCAGCAGATGGCACGGATCCAGATTCACAGTATACTATAATGCTGATGTTTATGTAATTTGTTTAGGAACATGGACAGGTGAACAGTTTTGTTTTAAAAGCTCTGGTGTGAATTTCAAAACATTATAATGAAGATTCCTTGTTTTTATCAATATGTGGATGACAAGTATGTTGCAAAAGTGAATTTTTTTGTCTAGAAACAGCATGCACAGTCAATGTGTGGGAATCCTTAAGGCAATTATGGGTATAGTGATTTCCAGTTAAACCAGGAAGTTGATAATCACCATTAAGAGAGTGTTTTGTAAGACGGTGTGTTCTGTAAGATACAGAAAACCAGCAGAAATACATCTAAGAGGGACTGCTAAGTCATGTTGAGAATGTATCCCATGGGTTCCACGTCATAAGGGTTATCAATAATGTATGTGTCATATGAATAATTTGTGAATCAGAACAGACATGACATAATTCACTATGTAGCCCAAATACAATTTTTGAGGAAGAGTATCAGTGTCTGTGTTGCTTATGGTCCATGAGAAGTATATGAATGGTTTGTATGCAAAAGTACTACAAATGACATGCAGCTGTCAGTGTTGGAGTACAGATCAGATGCCCAGCTCTAACATGTCACAGGTGTTCCACTTGGTTAACATGCTAAAAAACAGGATGTAAGTGCTAGTTTATCTCCTATGAAACTACTTTAGCCTAAATAATTATATACCAACTGTTGGTGTTACTAGATATCTAACTGATGGTGTTACTAGTTATCTAACTGACAGTCACTTAATATTTCACAACACATCAGAATAAAAAATAATAAAAAAAGTATTAAAATTGCACAAGCCTGATATGTTCTTAAAGTTATCTGAAGTACTATTGGCTAGATTTAAATTTTTGCTGGAAGTGGATGACTTCATGTAAGATTACCTTTCCTCCATGACATTTTCTCAAGATCAATTGCATGCAGATCATTGTAGAATGTGCCAGCCAATTCTTCCTCTGTTTCTTCAGTATCACACACACCACCAAATGTATAAGCCTTATTTCCTGTGGCCATTGCAACAGAGACACCACATCTCATAGGCACTGATCCTGATTGTTTGATTGGCTGCCACTTCCACTTTGTGCCACTTTGGTCATGTTCTAGAAAAACATGCTTGGTCTTATTTTAAAGTTTGTACATAGTCTTGTAGTCACAAACTTACAAGCACACACTGTCTTCACAGAAAATAAACAAACATTCAGACACATTTTCTGTAGAGGTTACAACTGCATGTCATCCAGTGAGGTATTGTATTGCTCACATTAAGAAATGTGAATATCAAGAACAGCTTGAATTAACCCATCTGGCATTTTATTTCATGCTTATATTAGTTTTACAGAGAAATAAAAATTAAAATATGCCAACAATAACATGGAAAAATACAACTGTATCATACAGAGGTAAACTGTCACAATGCTACTAGTTATGAGGTGTATACAGAGATCTCAGCAATAAGAACCGACGGCCATCGCTTATGAATATAAAACAACTTACATGAATTTTTGAATGTTCTCGATGAGTAATTTTTTATGTAAAATTCCCTTTCCTTTTCAGCTTGAGTAGTAATACGAGCCGTGTTTTTTAAGTAAGTACCATTTTGAAATTAAAAAAAGGCGCACTAAGATATCAAAGAAAACTGGCGTTCTACGGATTGGAGCGTGGAATGTCAACTCCCTTAATCGGGCAGGTAGGTTAGAAAATTTAAAAAGGGAAATGGATAGGTTAAAGTAAGATATCGTGGGAATTAGTGAAGTTCGGTGGCAGGAGGAACAAGACTTCTGGTCAGGTGACTACAGGGTTACAAACACAAAATCAAATAGGGGTAATGCAGGAGTAGGTTTAATAATGAATAGGAAAATAGGAATGCGGGTAAGCTACTACAAACAGCATAGTGAATGCATTATTGTGGCCAAGATAGATACGAAGCCCACTCCTACTACAGTAGTACAAGCTTATATGCCAACTAGCTCTACAGATGACGAAGAAATGTATGATGAAATAAAAGAAATTATTCAGATAGTGAAGGGTGACGAAAATTTAATAGTCATGGCTGACTGGAATTCGGTAGTAGGAAAAGGGAGAGAAGGAAACGTAGTAGGTGAATATGGATTGGGGATAAGAAATGAAAGAGGAAGCCGCCTGGTAGAATTTTGCACAGAGCATAACTTAATCATAGCTAACACTTGGTTCAAGAAACATAAAAGAAGATTGTATACGTGGAAGGGGCGTGGACATACTGACAGGTTTCAGATAGGTTATATAATGGTAAGACAGAGATTTAGGGACCAGGTTATGAATTGTAAGACATTTCCAGGGGCAGATGTGGACTCTGAACACAATCTATTGATTATGAACTGTAGATTAAAATTGAAGAAGCTGCAAAAAGGTGGGAATTTAAGGAGATGGGACCTGGATAAACTGACTAAACCAGAGGTTGTACAGAGTTTCAGGGAGAGCATAAGGGAACAATTGACAGGAATGGGGGAAAGAAATACAGTAGAAGAGGAATGGGTAGCTTTGAGGGATGAAGTAGTGAAGGCAGCAGAGGATCAAGTAGGTAAAAAGACGAGGGCTAGTAGAAATCCTTAGGTAACAGAAGAGATATTGAATTTAATTGATGAAAGGAGAAAATATAAAAATGCAGTAAGTGAAGCAGGCAAAAACGAATACAAACTTCTCAAAAATGAGATTGACAGGAAGTGCAAAATGGCTAAGCAGGGATGGCTAGAGGACAAATGTAATGATGTAGAGGCTTATCTCGCTAGGGGTAAGATAGATACTGCCTACGGGAAAATTAAAAAGACCTTTGGAGATAAGAGAACCACTTGCATGAACATCAAGAGCTTAGATGGAAACCCAGGTCTAAGCAAAGAAGGGAAAGCAGAAAGGTGGAAGGAGTATATAGAGGGTCTATACAAGGGCGATGTACTTGAGGACAATATTATGGAAATGGAAGAGGATGTAGATGAAGATGAAATGGGAGATACGATACTGCATGAAGAGTTTGACAGAGCACTGAAAGACCTGAGTCGAAACAAGGCCCCCGGAGTAGACAACATTCCATTAGAACTACTGACAGCGTTGGGAAAGCCAGTCCTGACAAAACTCTACCATCTGGTGAGCAAGATGTATGAGACAGGCGAAATTCCCTCAGGCTTCAAGAAGAATATAATAATTCCAATCCCAAAGAAAGCAGGTGTTGACAGATGTGAAAATTACCAAACTATCAGTTTAATAAGTCACAGCTGCAAAACACTAATGCGAATTCTTTACAGACGAATGGAAAAACTAGTAGAAGCCGACCTCGGGAAAGATCAGTTTGGATTCCGTAGAAATGTTGGAACACGTGAGGCAATACTGACGCTACAACTTATCTTAGAAGAAAGATTAAGGAAGGGCAAACCTATGTTTCTAGCATTTGTAGACTTAGATAAAGCTTTTGACAATGTTGACTGGAATACTCTCTTTAAAATTCTGACGGTGGCAGGGGTAAAATACAGGGAGCGAAAGGCTATTTATAATTTGTACAGAAACCAGATGGCAGTTATAAGACTCGAGGACATGAAAGGGAAGCAATGGTTGGGAAGGGAGTGAGACAGGGTTGTAGTCTCTCCCCAATGTTATTCAATCTGTATATTAAGCAAGCAGTGAAGGAAAGAAAAGAAAAATTCGGAGTAGGTATTAAAATCCATGGAGAAGAAATGAAAACTTTGAGGTTCGCCGATGACATTGTAATTCTGTCAGAGACAGCAAAGGACTTGGAAGAGCAGCTGAACGGAATGGATAGTGTCTTGAAAGGAGGATATAAGATGAACATCAACAAAAGCAAAACAAGGATAATGGAATGTAGTCGAATTAAGTTGGGTGATGCTGAGGGAATTAGATTAGGAAATGAGACACTTAAAGTAGTAAAGGAGTTTTGCTATTTGGGGAGCAAAATAACTGATGATGGTCGAAGTAGAGAGGATATAAAATGTAGACTGGCAATGGCAAGGAAAGCGTTTCTGAAGAAGAGAAATTTGTTAACATTGAGTATAGATTTAAGTGTCAGGAAGTCATTTCTGAAAGTATTTGTATGGAGTGCAGCCATGTATGGAAGTGAAACATGGACAATAAATAGTTTGGACAAGAAGAGAATAGAAGCTTTTGAAATGTGGTGCTACAGAAGAATGCTGAAGATTAGATGGGTAGATCACATAACTAATGAGGAAGTATTGAATAGGATTGGGGAGAAGAGAAGTTTGTGGCACAACTTGACTAGAAGAAGGGATTGGTTGGTAGGATATGTTCTGAGACATCAAGGGATCACCAATTTAATATTGGAGGGCAGCTGCATCAAACCAGTCTCAGGACTCAAGACCACAACAACAACAACAACAACAACAACAACAACAACAAGATATCTCAATCATTTTATTTTTACATGAAAGCCTGTACCTTAATCTACGCACTGACACCATTACAGTCTGATTCTTCCTTGTTTACATTGTGTACTGAGTGTTTAAGATGCCTCCGATAATCGCGAGTCCCGCTGACTGTGAAGTACGGGCTGTTATAACATTTCTTAGTGCTAAAGGGCTAAAAGCAATTGATATCCATCGTGAGATCTGTGCAGTTTACGGAGAAAACATTATGAGTGAGATGGAATGGTAAGAAAGTGGGTGAGAGCATTTAAAGACAGCTGCACAAATGTGCATGATGAACAACGGAGTGGGCGTCCTTCGGTCGTTAATGAAAGTTTGGGGCAGGAAGTGGACAATAAGATGAGAGAAAACAGATGCTTTACGATTTCCTCCTTGTGAGATGACTTTCCTAATGTTTCTCATAGTGTTTTGTATGGCGTTGTGACCAAGCACTTGAATTACGGAAAATTGTGCGTACGTTGGGTACCAAAAATGTTGATGGATGTGCACAAAACCAAACGTTTAGACAGTGCATTGACTTTCCTTGAGCGGTACCACAATGACGGTGATGATTTCTTAAGACAAATTGTTACGGGCGATGAAACATGGGTAGCCTACGTCACACCAGAATCAAAGCAACAGTCCATGGAAGTTGAGTAAGGGCATCGTTTTGCTGTAAGACAATGCCCGTCCGCATGTGGCAAATCAGACCAAAGATCTCATCACATCTTTTCAACGGAAAACTCTCGATCATCCTCCATACAGCCCCGATCTTGCACCCAGTGACTACCATCTGTTCCTGCACTTGAAGAAACACCTGGGTGGTCAGCATCTTCAAGGCGATGATGAAGTCAAAACAGTGGTGATGCAATGGTTAACAAGTCAGGTGGCAGACTTCTATGAGGAGGGTATTCAGAAGCTGGTACAACGATATGACAAGTGCCTCAATATTGACAGAAATTATGTAGCAAAGCAGATTACGGAACAGGCTTTCATGTAAAAACAAAATTATTGAGATATCTTAGCACGCCTTTTTTTAAATTTCAAAACAGTACTTACTTAAAAAACACGCCTCGTAGTAGTATTAGTACTATCAGAGGATATAATAAAAAAAAGCTTGTCACCTGGATATCAAGTGTGGTCAATCATAAATGCAAACAGCCTCAATGTGTCGTTGCAATTGGTTAACACAACAGTAACTATTAATAAGGTATTAACACGGGAAGAAACTGGAATGATTTTATTGACTGTGTTAATATATGACTACAGCAACAACAGAAAATATTTTAGAAAAAAATCATGCTCAACAACACTGCAAAAAAAGGCACCAACATTCCAGTTTATTTGAAAATGTTTCAAAAAATGTGTGGTTCATAGTAGTATCTAATCAGCTCTAACTACGATACAACTTTGGTTTTTCATTTTTTACAATTCCAAATGAAGCAAAAGTGAAGGCTTTGACAATACATCTATTGGTGAGAAGCTCTGCTCATTTTATAGTAGACGAAAACAAAACAAATAATCATGCCAACAGTCGATCCCCCCCCAATCTCTCCACAAGACAGGAAAATAAAGGACCACATGCACTTTTCAAAAGTAAATACCTTCTAGTGCCAAAACAATCCCATTTATTTAATCTTCTCTCTCTCTCTCTCTCTTTTTTTTTTTTAAGAAGGAAATCTGCTGCTGTAAGCTGTTCGTACCAGGAGTGGTACACAGTAAGGTATATACACACAAAGAATGTATGTTGTTTATGAGAATTACAGATGTTTAGTACAGATATTATAATTTTATAGAGGGAAACATTCCACATGGGAAAAATATATCTAAAAACAAAGATGATGTAACTTACCAAACGAAAGCGTTGGTATGTTGATAGACATACAAACAAACACAAACACACACACAAAATTTAAGCTTTCGCAACCCACAGTTGCTTCATCAGGAAAGAGGGAAAAAGAGGGACAGACAAAAGGATGTGGGTTTTAAGGGAGAGGGTAAGGAGTCATTCCAATCCCAGGAGCGGAAAGACTTACCTTAGGGGGAAAAAAGGACAGGTAAGTCTTTCCGCTCCTGGGATTGGAATGACTCCTTACCCTCTCCCTTAAAACCCACATCCTTTTGTCTGTCCCTCTTTCCTGATGAAGCAACCATGGGTTGCGAAAGCTTGAATTTTTGTGTGTGTGTTTGTGTTTGTTTGTGTGTCTATCAACATACCAACACTTTCGTTTAGTAAGTTACATCATCTTTGTTTTTGGATATTATAATTTGTTTTGTTGGTGTATGGAGAGACTTCTTGTGGTAGTGACGAGAACCAAAACTTGGTCGGCTACAGAGGTAGCAGTGTATGTTGGTCAGTAAAGAAACCAGCCCCTGTGAGAAATGAAGCTGGACCAGAATATTATACAAGGTGTATCATAATTAATGGCATAAACACATACAGTTGGAATCACACGATACTAGAAGCAAAAAACTCTCGGTAAACACTGGGTCGAAAATGCATACCTTAAGAGCTACGAGTAATTTTTCCATCTTTGATACTGTGAAACAAATCACTTTTACTGAAAGCTCTTGGCTTTCCATATTTTGGGAAATGGTAATGTGGACCAAAACAAGAAAAAAATGTCCAGTAAACATGTGCTTTAAAATGCACGTGCTCAACTTCGCTACTTGGAAACACAACTCTTCTAATGAACACTTGCTCATAACTTTTAAGGTATGCATTTTAGAGCAAATGTTTACTGGACATTTTTTATTGTTTTGCTCCACAATGTGGAAAGCAAAGAGCTAGCAGCAGAAGAGATTTGCTTCACAGTATCGAAGATGAAAAATTGCATGTAGCTCTTAAGGTATGCATTTTGACCTTAGGTTTACGGAGACTTTTTTGCTTCTAGTATTGTGTACTTTCAACTGTATGCATTTACGCTATTAATTATGATACACCCTGTATAAATCATGAATTGGCTTGACCAAAAGTAACACTTCATTTGTATAATGTTACAATAAAATGTATTGTTGTAATGGGGTCAAAGCATTTTTCAATTTGACCAATTCAAAAATTAGTGGTTATTTATTGTCTGATGTCTGGAGAAGACCTGGACCAAGCAAGACTCACACTTCTGTAACACTTTTGCAGCAATATATGGCAAACTAAACCGCTTTGTCTATTCTGAGGTTCAGTGGGTAACATTTGAACTGAATAGTTTGTACTTCAATTTTGGGATGAGATTAGAGTAGACAGATTGCGCCTGAAGTAGAACAGTTAAATTTTGTTTGGTGGTTTAAAAGTGGCACCTCTGATTAGAAATCATTTATGCTAATAATTCCCCTGTACGGCAGCTATGAGGCAATAGGTTTACGAGGGAATACAATTGTTAGGTCGCTCAGAATGACACTCTGTAGAAAAGCTGAATTTTTAATAATAGATAGCAAACGTGGGCATTTCATTATTGACTTCTTCAGGAATATGGGCTGTGAGATGACAGTTATATTTTAGATCATTCTCATAGTTTGATCTAAAATATAAGAAAAATTGTATAACATTATTACCATTATGAGCCTGTACATGATAAAATATTAAAAAACAAAATTAAATTTGCCCACTATAACCTGGTTTAGTTGAAAAGGAAACGAATGTGTGGAAAGAGAAACTTTAATATCCAAGTAAGTGTTTTTATACACAAAAAATGTTTATTAATGAAACGCAAGATAACGATTCATAAAAATTTAGTTGCTGGTAAACAACATCATGAAATATTTCAGGTTCTTACAGCAAAATTAGTTTCATTCAAATATCTGTGACAACTTCTACAAAAAGATTAGCCAGATACATTTTTCTTGTTAGGCTGAGTGGATTTAGTTTTAAAATTTTGTTACGTACAGGAGGGTAGTGTCAGATGACGATTGCTGGTGTGATATTTTAATGACAAGAGTGCAGCGATTTGAAATATTGTTACCAATTGATCCAATATTATCACTGGCTTGTGTAATATGCATATAATTACATGGTACATGTACATCGACAATTTAAAAAAAACTTAGATAGCAGTCTTAAATAATAATAATAACCAGCAATTAGTTCCCCTGACTAGTGTTATAACATATTCGTGAAATATTACAATGGCAGTGATACATTTCTATGTCGTGCAATTACTTGCTGACTAAATTCACAAAGCTTAGCTCCCACGACACATTGGATTAACTTTGCACACTAAAAATAAAAATAAGAAATAGAGGGCCCAACAACATCAAAATAGTGAAAATGAATCAACTGTTTATTTGCAGTTTTTTCAACAGTTCTCCAAGCTGTAAGATTTCATAGCCCTGGAAATTCCATTGTTACTGTAGTTTGTCACCATTCCATGTTACCGGGCTATAAACTCAAGTATACGAGAATTCCTAACAGGAAAGAAAATGCTTCTAACTACTGTCAATGCAATATAATGTCAATAGACTTTCGTAATAATGAGGCATCAAGTTTCAAACTGAATGCACTATGGTCATTATTGGCTTAAATAATGACACTATGAGAAAGTCAGCAAAGTATTACTTTGCACTGAAGTAACTAAAAAAGAACCAAAGCCCAAAAATTCAATGGTTATCTACGAAATGTATGTTCAAAATACGGATGTGGAAATCAAAAACCTGTCTTTGCTTTTGTGCAAATTAAGAATTTACAGCTGCATGCTAAAGACTGACATGGGCCTTACTCTCTGTCACACTCAGAATCATGCAATGAGAAACAAACATGGAGCCCAAGAACCTATGGACAGTAAAAAATATTCCTCCAGTTCGGTGAATGCCCCAAAGGTAAATCTGACTGAGAAACAAACATTACAACAATTTATTGCCCTTCTTCATTTTTCCTTATGTGACTCTGCAAATGATTGTTTCTGAAGCATGATGTTAAGAGTGATTTGTAACAATATGATTCTGCACTTTTCAACTCCCCACAGAGTCTCTGAATTTTTCTGGGAAAATTCGTTTCTCTGAGAATTCTCAGTTTTCCAGACAAGTTGCTACCTTGCATAGTAAGGAAACGGACAAGGGTGTTGAACACGGCATAAAACAAGTATACATGAAATACATTGAATGAGGCACCCCAAAGGAAATATTCGAATGGGACAGAAATCAGTAGATGTGAGATGTACATGTGCAGACAAATGATTGTCATTTCAGAAAAATTGGATGTTTCATTCAAGACAAAGAGCTTCACAAATTGAGCAAGTTAACATATTGATCCACTTCTTGTCCTAGTGCAAGCAGTTATTCAGCTTGGCAGAGTTGTTGGCTGTCCTCCTGAGGGTTACTGTGCCAAATTCTGTTCAATTGGTGTGTTAGATCTTGAAAATCCTGAGCTGGTTGGAAGGCCCTGCCATTAAAGCTCCGAATCTGCACGATTGTGGAGACACCCAGTGACCTTGCTGGCCAAGGTAGGGTTTGGCAAGCACGAAGACAAGCAATAGCAACTATTAATGTGTGCACACAGGCATTATCTTACTGAAATGTAAGCCCAGGAGGCTGGCTTTGAAGGGCAACAAAATGAGGTGTAGAATATTGTTGATGTGGTGCTGTGCTGTAAGGGTGTCATGTATGACAACCAAAGGAGTCCTGCTATGAAAAGAAATGGCACCCCAGACTGTCACTCCTGGTCGTCATGCCCATTTCGCTGGTCATTGGGGCTAAATTTGAAGTGGGACTCAACACTGAAGACAATTCTATTCAATCAATGAAGGCTGAAGACGAAGCTGGAGATGCCCTGGGCAGCTGTGGGATATCAACCTGACTATCACCCACAACACAGCTTGACAACCAGGAGTGATGGTCTCGGGTGCCACTTCTTTTCCTATCTGGATCCCTTCGGTTGTCATCCGAAACCCTTAACGTGCAGTGTTAATTCGACAACATTTTACACACCATTTGCTGCCCTTCATGGATAGCCATCCTCGGCTTCCATTTCAGTAAGATAATGCCCACCAGCACATGGCGAGAGTATCCAGTGCTTGTCCCTGTGCTTGCCAAACCCCACCTCGGCCAGGAAGGTCACTTGATCTCTCCCCAACTGATAATATTTGGAGCAGTAAGACAGGGCCCTTTAAAAAGCTCCAGATTTTGAAGATCTATGTGGCATCTGGACAGAATTTGGCATTATATCTCTGAGGAGGGCATCCAACAATTCTGTCAATCAGTGCCAAGCTGAACAACTGCTTGCATTAGGGCCAGAGGTGGACCAGTGCATTAATGACTTGCTCAATTTGTGAAGCTCTTTCTTTTGAATAAATCATCCAATTTTTCCGAAATTGTAATAATTTGTTTATCTGCACACATACACCACATCTCCTGATTTCCATCCCATTCGTATAATTTGTTTGTGGAGCATCATTTTTTATCTTCATGTGTATTTTTTTTAAATAAGAGAGCTACGCTAATATATTTCCACAGATCCTAAGTGAAATAGTCCTCATGGATGCGAGTGAATGGAAAACTGAAACATAGCTTCATTTAAGAGGTAATGGCATGCCAGTCTCCACACAGATGGCGTCAGCAGGTGGTGAATGAAGTGATTGCTGTCTCAAGAATCTACAGATACCAGTCATTGAATGCTGCCTCCTATTTTGACTAAACTAGAGGTGGGAAACTTCCTACAAGTCAGTCAGGGGGCCTCAAGATGGTGTAATATAATGCCAAAACTGGTTGTTCAATAAAATAATGATTTGAAAATTTAGACAGCTGATAGGTGTTTTGATTCAACATTCTGTAATAAAAAAACTTGTTGCAAACATGTAAATGTATACACACTAATAATTCTTACGCTATCTCAGCCACTCATCATCAAAAAGAAAGCAATTTTGCACTACTTTTTTACACCAATTACATTACCGTACTGAAAATTGTTTCTTCTGTAATATTTACACAATGTTTAAATAAAATGTCCAATATCTTGATTCATTCAACTGTTCTTACTATTCACATTTCTTAATATAAACAGTATATTTAATGCATTTAACGCTCTACATATACCAAATGGTCTATTAAGAAATTTGTTTATGATGTAGGAGCTGGCCACTTACAAATACTTTAAGCTCCTCTTAAAGTTCACTTCATTAGCAGTTAAAATTTATTATTGCTCTTGGCAAATTACTGAAATGAGTATATTTGAATAACCTTCCTGGACCAAGGTACGCGACTAAATTTTTATATAGATAATTCTTATTTCTATTATTGATTCCATGAACTTAGCTGTCATTTTCAAAAGATATATATTATTTATAATGACAGTTTATGAAAAGGACAGATTGCTGCTCACCCTATAGTGGAGATACTGAGTCACAGGCAGGCACAACAAAAAGACTGCTAAACAAGTAAGCTTTTGGCCGTGTGTGTGTGTGTAATATGCCTTTTGACGGAAAGCTTGCTTGTTTAGCAGTCGTTTTGTTCCACCTGCCTGCGACTCAATATCATCACTATACAGTGAGTAGCAATCTATCCTTTTCATAACATTGTCATTATTCCATTCAAGGTTTTAAATTATTTATAACAAGCTTCTCCATGGAATAAACATACTGGGAAGCAGTAGTTAACATTGCCAGTAACTTGAACAGACCTCTGTAGGACACTCTTGAGTTCATACTACTAGTAATTTGCATTACACATTTTTGGATTCAGAAAACTTTAGCTTAGCTTGGCTTGATGAGGTGCCCCAAAAATAATCTATATGACATTACAGAATGGAAGTAAGCAAAATATGAAAGCTTTTTTTAAAATTTTTAATCACCAGCGCCTGACATTTGAATTGTAAATAAAGTTTTGGTTACACACTTTATCAGTTATGTAGTATGCTCCCCCAAAATTGTATTTATTACAAGTCACAATCCCAAGAATTTGCCACGGTCAGTTTCATATTTTAGACACACACTTGGGGCAGCAGGAGGGACAGGACACTTCTTTCCAGATCTGAACTGCATACAGTGTGTCTTTTCAAAGGTTAGAGACCAAGTATTGACTACAAACATTTATTCATGTTTGTGGAAATTTCATTAGCCACCCTTTCTAAAATATGATTTGCTGTCTATTGCAAAGTTTGTGTATATAAAAGAAGGCATCTTGTAATGTTACTGATGAAAGGTCACTAACACACACAAAGAAAAAGTACGAGCCCTAAGAAGGAGTATTGTGTGACACCACATCAATTACTCCCCAGCTGGATGATGGCTGATAGCTCAATACAAGACTCTTTCCTATTGTAACCATATGTTTCCTGTCAGAGAAATAAGATCTGAACCATGTGATGGCATCTTTTGCTACACTATAATATTGTAATGTATTTAAAAGGACATTGTGATTTACACAGTCAAACCATCTTTAACAGATCACGCTATGCCAGTAACCTTTAATTTGTTGTTATATGAATTAAGTACATTTTCACTGCATACATAAACAGCCTTCTCAATATAGGAACCCTTTAGATATCCAAACTGTGACTTTAAATGTATTATTTGCAGTCATGTGGTTAAGAGGGCACCTGTATACTACCTTTTTCAAGGTGGATAAAAGTTGTACGGTATGTCTATTTCTCCTTTCTTATACAGAAGCTTAACTTTAGCTTATTTCAACCAGTCGAGAAATGTTTCAGTGATAAATGAGTGGTTACACAAATAACTTTGTGTGTTACTAAATTCATCATTACCACTAGTTTTTTTAAAGATATTATGGACATCACTTTTTCTGGTGTAATGAGAGTCATACTCATACCAGTAAAGTTACTATTTGTAATGGCCTGTCTGAGATTCCAGGGCAGTATCTACTGAACCCTATGTGATGACTATCTTCTCAGTAAGTCATGAAATGCTTGTTAAATAGTTTTGTGGCATTGCACACATCTGTTAGGACTGTATCACTTGCTCTTAAAGGTATTTGCTTCTCCTCATCTCTGGTTCTAACAATCTCCTTCTCTACTGTATCCTGTGGTGTTAATTGATGTGACTACCTATTTCTCATAATGCATTTGATTTGAAGTGTGTATTACTACCTTCAAAATTTGCAGTACATGTTGTAATGAGTTATAGTATGAACACTGTCTCTGCCTGACATACACAGTTTCCTTGTGTCTTCAAGATTCCTTCATTTCTTGAGAAACTATGGTTTCTTCTGTAGACTTTAGTCTAACCCGAGTTACTTTTGGTGGAAAACAGTCTTCAAATAAGTTGTGAAATCAGCTATTTTTACCAAAATGTCATGGAAAATAGCATTTTTCCCTGCTCCTCGATACAAAAAAAATGGTAAATCTGACTTGCCAGGGCCAATTGTCGCATATGACCTAGTTTAAAGTAACAGTTCATTTCCTGTGTTAAGAAATGAGACTAAGAGGTATTTTTGTGTCTGCCTGCTGCCAACCTTAGTGATTAAACAATATTGTGTGCAATGGTAAGGTGGCAGTCAAGGTTGAATGGTATGTTTTACTGCTGTTGGTGTGTATTTCTATAACATTATCAAAAATTTAAATATATTATGCAATTTATATTTCAATTAGATGAAACCTTTCAGCATTTGTTACTTGATTAAAAGCAAGACAAACTCTTATCCATCACAGAGTAAACTCAGCCCATAATACATATTAACTTACAAATATATTATATAATATAGCCATAATTATTTGAATATAGTTTTTAAAAGTTGTTGGAACAGTTTCTGCAGTCACATCAAAACTATGCAATTATTTAGTCAGTCATAATTTGTATTGCTAGATGCTTTTGGTCATGCAGCTGTTCACAGATGTTCAAAGTTGGCAGCTGTTGATGCTTTCCCTTTCCTGTGAAATCTTGTGTGAGAACAAATTCTGTCTATGTTCAGTGTATCTTAAACTCAGTGATGAACACATGTGCTTAAGTAATTCACAATTATGAAAATGCCAAAGCCTGCTGTGACCAGTGGCAGATACATACAGGGGGCGTGCGTCCCCCCCTTGTAGGGCCGCTGTCAGGAAGAATAGGCACAACGAATTCATTGTTTAATGAAGAGAATCACGACTGTAAGCTTTTTATTTCATAAGATGGCATTGTCTTGTATATGTGTATAATCAGTTTAAATAAAACTTTCTTCAACTTTGCATGTGACTTTACTATTTTTTATTACAGTAAAAGTAAAGGTAGCTCAAGATATCTTTAGTTTCCCCTCCTTGAGGTTTCTCTGTATCCACTACTGGCTGTGACTGCTGACCATAGAGCATGAGAATTTGGAACTGAAGCATTTTATGCTTCTGATAAAGCAATGACTTTTTGTAAATATTGTGACAGCAGAATTTCATGGTAGTGTAAAAACAGTATTTCAACATGTGCAGAATGAAAAGCATAATGACAACATAAAGAAGCAGTCCAGTTTGCCAATAAAGTAGCAATTTTCAATTAACAGCAGTTCTGAAGTTATGAGAAAGAAGAAACGTGTGTGGATACATTACCCAGAGGACTGCGAAAAATTTTTTTAGGGCAAATATTCCACCCAAAAAATGGAATATAAAGATTTTTGGCAATGAGTGAAGGAATTCACTGAAGGCAAGCACTGTTTTGTTAACAGTAAAAATACAGTTTGACCTACACACTATCATTTTAATAAAGTAACAAACAGCTGTTTGAATGGATTCAGTATGCTACAATTATGCTGCTCAGTTTCTGTTCTTCCTAACCTAAAGTAGGTGCTGCGCTGCTGACATAATGCAAGTATGTTTCCTCTTCTAAATAAAGCTATTACTTACTGTCCATGGACAACAAGAACATGTCCGTATGGATCACTCCTTTATCAACATCTTTCTTGAGTTTTTCTTTATGATAACCTCCAAAGATCAATATTCTGTTGTCTGAGAGTGCAAGCATCTGACATCCTGATCGTGGAACAGGAGCAGTACCTGTATGAAGAAATAATGAGTTTAAACAATGTATTGAATCGGTTGATTAGTACTTTACATATTATCATCAGTGACATTGGTTATACTATTAGAAGCTGTACATTATTACCTGATGGTTCTAATTTTTTCCATGTGTAATCCTCCATATTAAAAGCATAAAGATCATTAAAATATTGGTAATCTCTTACATTGTCTCTGAAACCACCAAACACCATGAGTTTTTTCTTCACATTTACCATTCTATGTCCACTTCTAGCACTTGGTCCTCCAGGAGCACTAAAAGTACCAAATATTTATCGTGAGGTATCTGTACACTTGAAAACAAAATTGAAATAGTTATTGTACAAGCCTAAGCACTACTCATAGTATAAGTGATGGAAGATCAACATTTAATATTCCATCACAGTGACAAGATCATTAGAGATGGAAGCCTGGATTTCAAAGAAACCACTCTGGAAATGGCACTAAATTACATAGGAAAACCATGGAAAATCTAAATCTGGATCGAAAGAAAATAAGAATTTGTCACGTGAAATGGGAAGATGGTAATTTGGATACAGAGTCTGAACAACAATAGTAAATGGATAGAGATGGTCATTGTCAAAATGAGGAATAACCAACATTTATTACTGGAGGATTAGGTAGAGTAGAGGCCTGTTTTGTAGGTAAGTGCAAATAAAAAAAAGAAATAGTTTCAAGGAAAAGCGTAACTCAAATGAAATTTCTTGCTGACACATGGAAACTAGTTATGGAATGACAGGATATAGGGAAAAATATGTGCATAACGAGTGATAATGTTCACAAAATTGTTATTCAATACATTTTTAGCTGAACTTCATGCAGCAGTTTTTTCCCCATTTGTTTGTTTTCAAGACAAGTGATGAAGCTTATATTATCAGACTCTGCCCACAGTATAAACTATAGTGAAGCTTTATAGCAACATCTATACATATCATAAAATTTTAACTGGTCAGTGCTTGTACATAGGAGATATTTAAGAAAACTTAATATGGGGGACTTTATAACAGCAACAGAAGCCAAAACAATTATTTTTAGAATTTTTGTTTGTCTGTCCGTAAGTTTGTATGTGTATAATGAAAAAACTACTCCACAAAATTGGATGCAGTTTTCACAGTTGTGTTGTTGGAGATCTAACTTAAAATCTGGTGCACATTTCATCTTGTTATGCCACCTAGAAGCCAACTTATCTATATGTAAACAGTATTTTCTTTAACTGGGTCAGTATGGAGAAACTGCGACCCACGGGAGATAAAGGGAAATTGTCTTAGGAAACTTAAGGTGCTTTTTTGTTAAAACAAATATTCAGATTTTTGGTCAAGCATGAGTTGTCCCTAAAAATGAGTGAAATTGGCAATTTTCTTTTCTCTTTTTTATGTGGATCAACTCAGTTTTGTTTAAGGATCATTTCATAACACTGGAAGGAAAAAAATCGGGACAGCAGAAGTTTTATAAAGCTAAACTAAATAAACCAGGACAGAATTGATAGAATCTGTAAAAGTTGTATTTTGGAACGTTTTATCATAAAACAATTCATACTTCATACGTCTGTATGTGTGCTTACAAACACATCAGTTCTTTACTCTTGCATATTTTTGACAGCTTTGCCTTCAGTCTTTTATGTCTCTTTTTCTCACTGATAATAAGCTTAAGGAATTTTCAAAATTCATGTATGTTCGAGATCCATGTGGAAGAAATTGTGGGCAAAAGCTCGTATACAATAAAAATGAGGTTTTGTTAGAATTATTTCAAAGACAGCCAACAAAAAGCAACACAGAATGTCCGCTAAGGTGATGAGGACCAGTGATGGACAAGTGATGGTTCAATTTTTTTTTTTTTTTTTTTTTTTTTTTTTGTTACAATAGACATCATACAATTTTGCAATGAAACCAAATTCAAAATCTTAAAAGAAAGAGAAGGAGGGGGGGGGGGGGGGGGGAGAGAAAGTTCTATAATTACCAATGTGCATGCTTACATATGAGAGGCCATTTCTGTGCAATCCCTGGTAATATCAAAACAGTTCCTTAAACAAGTAACATTCAATTTCCATCCCCAATCTTGTCAAAGTGAGCTAATTCTATGTTTTTAACGGCCTTAACACTGATGCATTAACTTCTACAATTCTTAACCTTCCTCCGTCAGTTTGAAGCAACATTATAATCAGTGTACTGACATTCAGTTGAATTAGTTTTTTTATATTCAGCTTGGTATACCTGAATAAATGACCCAAAATGTACACAGTGATTATGTTAAGATACGAAGGTTGGTGTTTAAAATGGAGAGAGATTAAAAATGATTAAAATAATATAAAGTAACATAAATTATATTGATTTCACTATGAACTGAATTAAGAGTCAAGCCAGCTTTGAATTAATGGTTCATAAAGTGGCTCATTAGTGTTACTTATGAAGTGTAATATTTTATAAATAACACATTTTGGTGTAGCTCAAATGCTGATGTAATGAAGAATTTCTAGATCAAGTACAATGGAAACTGAAATTAAGCGGTCAATATTTTTATTAAAGGATTATATACCAGCTGGAAGCAGCTACTGAAAAACTGAATATTAATTCTACAATTTGTCTCAATGACACAGACAAAAAAGTTTGAGTCATAAATCAAACACAGAGTACAATCTTTTGTGAAAGAACATTCTTTTTTTAATCAGTCATGTCCTAAGTTATGTGTATGAAATGTCTACAAGCTTCAGGGGATGCATAACAATGTTACACAAATCGTGTTTTATTAAAAGTGTATTCCAATAAATGCACCCAATATATCCCTGACACTGCTGTGTTTGCACAACATATAAGAGATTCATAATTTTGGAACCAGAGACTGCTGTACGCAGAAAATAGTCTTGTGTCCAGCTGTTACGACTATATTGAGCAGAAAATGATACTTGGAAGAAAACGTCAGAGAACAAAGACGCATGGAGGCACAGTGTTGTAGAGGCCTTGGCCCATCAAGGGCTATAGCATTGAAGAAGAAGAAACTGACAGTAACTGATAAGTAAGCAGAAGTACAGGTCTTAGAAAACTATTACCAACAAGTTAGATAAGGTAGTCTCTCCTCGTATGTGACATAAGCTGCATTTGAACCTTAAACCTCAGTTGCATATAAACTGCGTACACTTCAGTCTCTGTTGTGTCTAAGATTGAAACCGATATCTAAGTCACATGACAGAGGTTAATAATCTGAATTTCTGTCATTAAGCATTATCTCAAGTGGAACCGACATTTAGAGCTTTTCTCATTTATAGCTAAAATCAAGCACTGAATGACTTGATGTATTAGTACACTTACCATGCGCCTGGAATTGGCCCAGACAGTCCTAGTTCTTTAGTGCTGTCCAGGCTTGCAAAAACAACTGGGGACAGAGAATTTTTTGACTGGTGATGATTTATTTTAATTTTAGACCTATATGTTTACCCTCACATTTTTAAACACTCTCTTATGGTCGTGCCTCTCTCAGCTGACTTTGGAGCAACCAGTGACATCAATGGGAAAGTGTGGCCACCAGTTCTGCCACAACTTTTCACTTACTATTAGTCATTCGGCAACACATTAGGTACAATGTGTTTGTGCTGTTTTTGTGTGTGAAGTAACTTGTTTACACTTTCTGATCATTTTCTCTCTACTTGTTTTGTCTTATCATGTGACTATGGGTAAAAGAAAGGGTGTGTTTAATTTTAACTTGCAAGTGGAATACAAATTTTTGAAATTGTGTATTGACAGCAACAATGAGTATTGCAGACTACGTACTGGAGAATTTTCTGTTGCATATGAAGACCATGTGAAAACAGCTAAACATAGTAGTGCTATTGGTGCTACTACTACACCAAACATATGACATTTTTTTAAACTCAAGGCTGCGAATTGTGGTCTGGAGTGATCTGCTCACAAGGTTACATCTTCATACCACACTGTTACGTACAAACTCAAATTTCAAAACATCAGGCTGCACATCTAAACCAGTTAAAACATTACATGAACCAAAATTTTCAACTGTTTGAACCGAAACAGAGGTAATTATTGTTAACGTTGTTTTGCAATTTTTATTTGATAATATTTTGTGCTCTTTGGGAAACATTAATTATGTAACAGAAGTGAAGTAAAACTTGCTCCGGTTGTTGCAAGTCATTTCAGTCTGAATGAGGGAATTCAAGTCAAACTTTTTAGTTTGAAAATTTTAGGTCATAAACGATAACTTTTAAGTTTCAATGAAGTGTCAGGTGACACTACTAAAATTTTGATTTGGCGTCTTTTGCAGTGCGTAAAGAAATGTGAACCTGAAGAACAGTTGATTTATTGTACTGCTTACAACACTAACAGTAATGATGGTGGTGTGCAGAGAAAGGGGGATGAAAATGTGTTTAGAAAAGTTAAAAGTGATTTAGATAGACTTGGTTTAAGAATTGGTTGGGCAGCCCACACTGTACGTAAGCCATTTCTGAAAAACACCATGTCTAATGAAAAGTGCAGCTCAATAAATAAAATTTAATGTTTCAGTAAACTTTTAAGGCTTTAAATTAATTTCTAAAATATGTTACGGGTTAGACTAATGTATGGCAATACATCCTGAGTTGGACACACAAAATATGGTAAGCTTATGTGTTAGCATTACAGATGTTACAGTGCAGTTAATCTAATTTCTCTTAAATTCCCAATATTACTGTGGTGGTTATCACCTTTATATTTTGCCAGGTGAAAGCATAACAAACGTTTGAACACTGTATTGTATAATTCTTTGGTAAATTTCTGGTTTTGTAGCACTGAGGCCATTTAGTTCATTGGTTCCACAGGAGCACAGGACAAGATATCAGTTTGGCAGGAAGCATTTAGTTTTCTGATCATTACTCACCAATATATTTGATATGTTTTATAACACCTTTACTTTTATTACACCTTTACCAGAAATGACATTCATTTCTCTCCATAACGTCTGGTTTTTATACAAAATAAGAATTTATCATTTATGACTTTTGCTTAATCCATTGCACATACCGGAATGATATCGAGATAAGAAGCATCATATATCAGAAAATGGTTATCAGAGAGAAAATTCTTATAGTGAGTTAGATATAAATGTTCTTTCATCTCAGATCTTCGCCAGTCATCTGGTTTTAGATTGGGGACCACTGTGTTTTTACAAGATAGATATATAATGGTCCATATCATTCAATTAATACTATTTAGACACAAATACATACTCTCAAATAGAATATCTTTCGCATATGCTTTGTGATGATATCATTTTTTACCTTCAGCCTGAAAGCTCACAGAGTTAATATTGTAAAACGGGTCACAATTTTTATTTTTATTGTATATTTTTACCTGTAGAATTAAATATTACTTCTTTTCACATACCTTTTAAGCAACTAAATACTGCACACGATTCCATCTTTTAATAAAGAAACATTTACTGAAAACGAAATTGATCAGCGTTGCAGCAGTCACCTGCAAGTGGTTGCCCCCAACAGTCAGCTGATCGAGATGCTGGTTTCAATATAATGATGTCATCTATGGTCTAAGTTTGTAACGTGTGAGGGAGGCAGCAACGCTAGCATTTGAATGAAGAAACCATAGCACAATTTGCTTACACTATACATAAAATTGATTAGATTTGACTTAGTTTTCATTCCATAGACCCCAAAATGAGATGATTCTGATGGGTGTGGAACATGTCATAAGAAAGTATAACATAAAAAACATAGAACATTTGAACATAATAATCCACTTCCCTGAGCATTTGCCAGGAGATGTGAGTTCATTACAGTAAAGTGGAATTGGTAATATTTACAGAATTAATACGCTGTCAGAATGAAACAGTCAGGCACTTTTAATAAATTTATCATACATAAAATACCTAATCTTGACTGTTGCAACCAAGTGCTTTCAAAACTGAAATCTAACAGAAATTTTCCTTTAAACTTTGCTTTATATGAAGCCAAGCTTTTAATGGTTGCTGGTAATTTATTGAAAATGTTGTTCCTGAATATTGGCGCCTTTTTGGACAAAGGTAAGTGGATTTATGTCGTTATGTAGATTGTTCTTATTCCCAGTACTGATACTATGTATCGAGCTATTTGTTGGAAAGAGATTTATTATTTGCAACAAATTTCATTAAGGAATAAATATACTGAGAAGCAGTAGTTAATTCTGAGCTGTGTATAGTCGGTATTTTCGAAGTTTAATGACAGTGAATTAGCTTTAAACCATTTATTAATGCCAGCGAAAATTTGATTAACAGCCATTTCTAAATATGTATGTAACTTGCTATTTACTGTAATGTTTGCATCGTCTGCAAAGAAAATAAACTTAGCATCTAGTAATGTAACAAACAAGAGATCATTAATGCACAAAAGAAAAAGCAATGGACCCAAGATGGAACCTTGAGGAACACCACATGTACTTAATTCCCAATTAGTTGAAGACAGATTGCTTACTCCATAGGTATTTCACAAGGGCACCAACTGTACCTGTTCAGCAGGTAAGAGCTGAAGCATATTGCAGCACTGCCAGTGACATCATAATATTCTAATTGACTCAAAAGAATGCTGTGATTCACACAGTCAAAAGCTTTATACAGGTTACAAAAAATCCCAGTAGCCTCTAATTTGTCATGCAATGAATTAAGTACAGTACATTCTCACTGTGTGTGTAAATAGCCTTCTCTGTGTTGGAACCTTTAAGAAACCCAAACTGTGACTTGGAAAAAACATTATTTGCAGCTAAACGCTTCAGACAATGCTTGAATACACCTTTTCAGATATTTTTGAAAAAGCTGGCAAAAGTGAAATTGGTCAATAGTTTGATGGCATCTCTCTATCTCCCTTCTTGTCAAGAGGCTTACCTTCAGCATATTTTAGGCATTCGCAAATGTTCCACTAATAAAGAGATTTATTACACAAATAACTTCGATACAATGCAACTTGCATGATCACTCTTTGATTAACTTTGCTGATATGTTATCATAACCACAAGAATACTTTGATTTTAAGGATTTCACAAAGGGTGCTACTTCTTTGGAAAAAGTGAGAGTCATTTCCATATTACTGAAGTAATTTGTAGAGACTGGTCTCAGACATTCCATTGCATTGCTTTCTGAGCCTGATAACACCAACTTGTCAGTAACAGAAACAAAGTACTTGTTTAAGATGTTTGAAACACTGCATACCCTTGTTACCCATGTCTCATTTGTTCCTTTCTGGTCCCATCTGTCTCTGTCTTCAGTATATCCCATATAGTTTTTATTCTGTTGCCTGATGTAATTATCTTTTTCTCACAATAAAGCTGATTAGATTTCTGGATTACTTGCTTCAATATTTTGAGGTATTCTTTGTGATGTATAACAATGTTAACATCAGAGCTGTTCCTAAATAGTGGATAGTTTCCTTTTTTCCACATATCTTTATTCCTTGTGTAATCCATGGTTTATTTTTAGACTTCTGTTTGAGTTGAGTAACTTTAGGGAAAAACAATTTCCAAATTAGAAAGTAACTTTATAAATGAATGGTTGTATTTTCCATTTGAGTCAGAAGTATTGTAAACATCTATCCAGTTCATGTTTTTGAGTAATAATCTAAAATTCTCAATTTTTTACTAATTTAGTACCCTCCCATGCTCAGATTTTATATCCTGACAAGTTTCAACATTTAACATAAGATGCTACAAGTCAGATGAGATGTGATTTGACTCTTTTCCCCTAGATTTGTCTACAAAAATATTATCAACAGCAGTCTCAAATAGTTACTGATGGCAATAATTGATCACTGACAGAGCTTTTCAATAACTCTCCTTTAAAATCACCAGCAACCACTACTTCCTTGTTTTTTTCCTGTAAGTTGGGATAGCATAGCTTCCAGATTTTTTTATGAAGAGGCTAAAGTTTCCTGAAGGTTGTGTGTGTCTATTTACAATTATAAAGACTTATCATGAAATTGTGGTTTCTTTGCCCAAGTTCCTAAGTGCTGCTCTAGGCAAAATTTGTTAATACAGTGTTCTTAAAATTAAAACAGTTTCTGGCAAATTTGGCAACTCCTCTTTCTCCATATTTTCTCTATAGATGTAAGAGGCTAACTTAAATGCGGTAACAGTCGACATATCTATACCAGTGGTCACATGATGTTTGCAGAAGAGATTATATTAATTGGTTTGTACAAATCTAATTCTTCAACACAAATAAGCAACTCATTAAACTTATCCCTAAGTCCTCAGATATTATGATGCAATAAGAATAACTAATTTTGTGCACTGGCTCGATTAAAACAGGAAGCCCCTAATTTTTCTGTCAGTTTCTGAAAATCTCCAGTTTCAATTAGAGGCTGTTTGCATGAAATGTGTATATTAAAATTTGCTTTCTGGTTGCCTGTTTTCCAACACCAGTATGTTACATTGCTGAAGCTATCTTTACCAGGTCACCCTCAATTGAATAATTAGGGTCCCTATCTATGCTGCTGCCCACTTGCCACAATTACCACAGTGTCTTCCTTTGTGAATGGTCCTTGTATGTGAAATTCTTGAAGGTGATAGATGTTTAGGTTGTATACCTGTAATACCTTACAAATATTTTTGTGTCTTGAGCCCATGGCGTGTGCAATACCCTGCATATTGCTTACACCTTCCCTTCGAAAATTAACTGAATACAAGTGTGTGTATTTTTCTAAAATTTGTATTAAGACAGATGAATTGTATTAATTCATTAAATGCTAAAATTGGAACTGCTTGACCAAGGTCCACAAAAAAGTCATTGAGTCACAATCTTTCTAAAAAGCCAATTTATCAAGGGTGAATGTATCATGAAACATGGAAAAACCAAAAATGTGATAGTGATCTCCTCGCCTTTAATTTTTTATTAACTGCATTTTATTTTGCAGTTTCCTCTAGCCTCTCATCTGTCAGGGTCTCTAAATTTTAGGACAGAAATGACTTATCTATTCCATAGTTTTTTGTAGGGTCTTCTTAATATGACTCCTGCCCCACCGCTCTCCCACTATTTTAATGGACCAACTTTTGAGGAAGAAAATATGCTCTTCTGTAGTCCTGTTCCGGTCATTAACATCTGATTGCTTTTTAAACAACTGAATTACCTCTGTTGAACAATGTGGACCTTCATTTACAGCATGCATATTTTGAGTGGACATTTTCTAAGATATATTAGATTCCTTACTTTCAGTTTTCCCCCTCACTACAGAAATAAACAAAATCTGAATTTTACTGCACACAACTGATTGCTACATTTCCTTCATGAAATATATCTATTAACTCTGTATACCTTATCTTCTCCCACTTTTTTGTAGCTAAATGGTAAACCCAAAGGTCTCTGTAATGATAGAATTGAGACTGTGAAGGGCTGGCATATTCCCCACCAAAAATCCACAGCTGCCCTTTCCCAGCTGCTACAGCAACAGCCTGGTGACCACTGCGTGGTGGAGGAGCTCCTGGCGACTTAACTAACACCCACTCGTTGCGTGGGATGTTGTAAAAGAAGAGATCATTGTACATCTCCGTCTGGAAAATTAAAAATTGCGGACATCAGAAAGATTACAATAAAGATAAATATTCATATAATAAGTAAGACACAGCAATCACATTACAGCCTTATGTACTGAAATCTAATCAAACAAACTGTCATAATGACAATGCACTTAAGATGATAGCGTCAGCTTCAGTAATAAAACTGAACCAGAAATGCAGCAAAGAGCGAATGAGTTAGAAAATATAAAATGAACAAAGAATGTTTCAAAATACGGGCTTTCCTCAAATTAAGGTTTCTGACAGTTTATTTACACTATACATTAGGTGCAGAATCGCTCTTTCAGCCCATAATATACAAAATGGCGTGCTGTTTCTGCATTTTGTGATGCTTTTGTCAGTAACTTATAATTTTCCTATAATATCTATTGTATGCAATATTTTAACAAGGGAAAGAAAACACTAGCAGGCACAGAACTATCAGGTAGCATGTTTAATCTGGAATGTGCTAGACAAGCTATAGATCTATCACTTAACTGAACAAAGTGATGTGATAGAGAAGAAATGTGTAAAATCGTGCACCCAGTTAATGGTAATTGTTGAACATCAAAAATAAATTACAAGAAAATAATGTATGATGATTTGCTCATTAACTAAGCAAGTTAGCACAAAAACCAGTGCTAGCTTAAAACAAATAATTTCTTGTATATAAGACACTGCTTAGGGTAGTGGATATGAATGATATTACATATGTTGGACCTTATATACATGGCCTGACAAATACAGGGTGTTTCAAAAATGACCGGTATATTTGAAACGGCAATAAAAACTAAACGAGCAGCGATAGAAATACACCGTTTGTTGCAATATGCATGGGACAACAGTACATTTTCAGGCGGACAAACTTTCGAAATTACAGTAGTTACAATTTTCAACAACAGATGGCGCTGCAAGTGATGTGAAAGATATAGAAGACAACGCAGTCTGTGGGTGCGCCATTCTGTACGTCGTCTTTCTGCTGTAAGCGTGTGCTGTTTACAACGTGCAAGTGTGCTGTAGACAACATGGTTTATTCCTTAGAACAGAGGATTTTTCTGGTGTTGGAATTCCACCGCCTAGAACACAGTGTTGTTGCAACAAGACGAAGTTTTCAACGGAGGTTTAATGTAACCAAAGGACCGAAAAGCGATACAATAAAGGATCTGTTTGAAAAATTTCAACGGACTGGGAACGTGACGGATGAACGTGCTGGAAAGGTAGGGCGACCGCGTACAGCAACCACAGAGGGCAACGCGCAACTAGTGCAGCAGGTGATCCAACAGCGGCCTCGGGTTTTCGTTCGCCGTGTTTCAGCTGCGGTCCAAATGACGCCAACGTCCACGTATCGTCTCATGCGCCAGAGTTTACACCTCTATCCATACAAAATTCAAACGCGGCAACCCCTCAGCGCCGCTACCATTGCTGCACGAGAGACATTCGCTAACGATATAGTGCACAGGATTGATGACGGCGATATGCATGTGGGCAGCATTTGGTTTACTGACGAAGCTTATTTTTACCTGGACGGCTTCGTCAATAAACAGAACTGGCGCATATGGGGAACCGAAAAGCCCCATGTTGCAGTCCCATCGTCCCTGCATCCTCAAAAAGTACTGGTCTGGGCCGCCATTTCTTCCAAAGGAATCATTGGCCCATTTTTCAGATCCAAAACGATTACTGCATCACGCTATCTGGACATTCTTCGTGAATTTGTGGCGGTACAAACTGCCTTAGACGACACTGCGAACACCTCGTGGTTTATGCAAGATGGTGCCCGGCCACATCGCACGGCCGACGTCTTTAATTTCCTGAATGAATATTTCGATGATCGTGTGATTGCTTTGGGATATCCGGAACATACAGGAGGCGGCGTGGATTGGCCTCCCTATTCGCCAGACATGAACCCCTGTGACTTCTTTCTGTGGGGACACTTGAAAGACCAGGTGTACCGCCAGAATCCAGAAACAATTGAACAGCTGAAGCAGTACATCTCATCTGCATGTGAAGCCATTCCGCCAGACACGTTGTCAAAGGTTTCGGGTAATTTCATTCAGAGACTACGCCATATTATTGCTACGCATGGTGGATATGTGGAAAATATCGTACTATAGAGTTTCCCAGACCGCAGCGCCATCTGTTGTTGAAAATTGTAACTACTGTAATTTCGAAAGTTTGTCTGCCCGAAAATGTACTGTTGTCCCAAGCATATTGCAACAAACGGTGTATTTCTATCGCTGCTCGTTTAGTTTTTATTGCCGTTTCAAATATACCGGTCATTTTTGAAACACCCTGTAAAAGTGAAGCACCTAGAAGAAGAGGAGGAAATGAAATGAAACTTCATGGGTTGAAAGGACACATGACGTTATTGTAAAATCAAGTCAAATTTATATAGAACATGGCAGTATGGGCTCACTTATCAATACAACGTTGCACCTCCTCTAGCTTGGAAGCACACACTGTTTTGGCTGGGAAGGGTGTTATAAAGCTATTGTATCCTCTCCTGAGGCAAGCTGACCCACAACAGTTGTAATTTGTCCTAGATATCCCGGATACTGGCACTGGAATGGAGTTGATTCCTGAGTTGGTCCCACATATGTTCTACTGGGGGCAGTTCTGGGAATCTTGCTGGCTGTGGCAGTACCTTAACATTATGCACACAGTTCTTAGAAAAACATTGTGTGTGTGGACAAGCAATGTCTTGTTAAAAATGGCACTTAGTACTGTCACATGAGGGGTAATGTATGAGGACACAGGATGTCAATGACATACTGTTGTGTTGTGAGAGTTCCCTCAATCTTTACCAGGCATGACCTGAAATCATATCGGATGGCTCCCTGTTCCCCACACCATGATATCAGTAGTTACACAACTGTTCCTCTCCAGACCATTGGAAGAATAGGATATCTCCCGAGACCACTGCTGTACCTGCTGATGATGGTCATTTAGTAGTGCAGAACCACGATCCAATGCTGGACACTATTTGAGGCCATTCATCAGCATTTCATTCTTCATAGTCACTGCATCACTCCAAAAGCAGCTGCATGGGATGGCAATTCTCTAGTCTGCCAGCTGCTAGTCTCCAACCAATGGTGCACAATATTAAGAAAGCTGCAGGGAGTCTATTACTTTGGCAGATACAGATGTGAAAGGGTTGCAATGAACAATGGATGACTGTCAAAACTGAATGCTCCACAAATCTGAATATTGCCAAAGTCAAGCAGTCAGCCAAAAGGAGTCCACTTTCACATTCTATTAGGTGCTGACCATGCTGTCTTACATGAGATTGTGGTATCTCCACGTACTAGATGTTCTATTTATCTGATGACCATCTGAGTGGCGCACATAGATGTCGTGCATCGAACATTCCATTGCCCAGTGATCAGATGCTGTGTCACCTGTCTACTGGTGCAGTACGACATGACAACATTTAAAATATAAGCAAATAAATTTTGTATTCACCCATGTCAAGCAAGGAGATGCTGGAACACTCTGCCATTATTTTCCACACATCTATGACAACTACTCAAGAAATTATTAATCACATAATGTAATTCTCTCCGAGATATTGAATTAATTGATTCCTTGGGTTCCTCTATCGTGTGAGGATTTGTTGTGTACACTTTGTCCTTCAGTGCACCCCAGAAATGAAACTAAGCAATAAGGCACAACTGTATCAAGTGCCTTCTGGAAGACAACGTACATGGCATCAACATAGGAACCATTATCTATGGCCCTCTGGATTTCATGGACAAGAGACTTTTTTCTTCAAAAAGGTCATAATATGAACGCATAAAACATTTTCTATCAATCTACAACAGACTGAAGCAAGTAATATGGGACTGTTAGATAATACGAGCATTCAGGTACAGAGAGACAGTCTGAATGGTAAATAACAATTGGCAATTATGGTTTGTAATCAGCAAGCAAGCTGATCATTCTGAACTCTGGCTCTGAGATTTAGAAGCACTCTGACCTCCATGGAGAATGCTTCCAGTATATCTCTGTCAGGGTGCAGATTGGTTGTAAACTCTTCATATACTGTCAAGGTAGTGTACCACTGGTAGCATTGTAGGAGGTCAAACTATTACATACATATTTTCTGGGATGTTGGTATTCCATCTGGGCTGAAAGAATACCAGGAATAGTGGATTGAGGGAGATCAGCAATGGGTCAAGCCCATCGGGCAGGAACAGTAACTTCTGTGACCGCACTTTGCAATAAATACTCATTAGGAGAGTATTGATGGGTGATCAGTTTTAATTGTTAAAAACCATTCAAAAGCCAAGATCGTACAAAATATTTTTTTTATTCAAGACAACCACTTTCAACAGTCTGAACTGTAGTCTTCAGGTCTTAAACATTTTTTTGTAGTTAATATGTTCATTTTATGCTGAACCTCATGCACAAGGTGTCAAATGCTACGCTTTATCCAGTTAACATCTTGTGAATGAGGTTCAGTGTAAAATGAACATGTTTTCCTACAAAAAGACCTGAAGATGACAGCTAAGACTTATGAAACCAGTTGTTGGGGGAGGGGGGGGGGGGATGCTTTGTGCAATCTTGGCTTTTGAATGGTTTTTAAAACAATTCATGGCTTTTGCACAAAAATACTGCACCTGCTCAAACTTTGTTGCTTTTTTGTGAATTGTTGATCAGAAACAATACTGTAATGATGAGTCAGCCTCTATACTCATCAGACATGGCCCAATGTGACTTTTTTCTGTTCTCAAAAACAAAGGATTACCTTGCTTTAAGCATAGATGAGATTAAAGATGCATCAGTGAGAGAGCTAAAAGCTATCCCAAAAATCAAGCTCTAAAATGGTTTTGAGAGTTGGAAAAAGTGCTGGAGTAAGTGTATAACATCTAACACGAATTGTTTTGAAAGGGATAACTTTGATGTGGATGAATAAAAAAATTTCCCTCAAAAAAAGAATTCTGTTATGTTCTCAAAGCACTCCATAAGTTTTATTACAGAGGTACAGATGGTGGGATAAATTAAGATGATGACTATGCTGTAAACAAGAAAATTAAAAACAATATTACAAACAGTGAAGGAATCTTAGATAGAATAGCAACACTTGTCTCAAAAATAAACAAAAGATGCTCCATGTAAATTATCCAAGTCTGTGCACCAATGTGCTCACACAAACCTTTATGGTGAGTTACAGAAACTAGTACATGAAAGCAACTCCCGACACGATGATAATGCGATATTTTAAAGCAAAAGTAGGACAAAAACTGTACATAAAACTGACTAACTTTTAAGTAACGATACAGAAACTGTTCAGGATAAGCTGATTTTATACCAATTGGAAACTGCAAGTGATCAGAAACTCCGAGGTAACACACAGATACAAAGATGAAAAGAAACAGACTCATCAGTCAGGAAGCTGGAAGTGTAGATTATGAGAAAGTATTTAAGTTTTGGGAGGCAATAACAATAATCCCATTTATCATCCACTGCTGGATACAGGCCTCTTCGAGAATTTTCCATACATTACAGTTTTCAACTTTCCACAACCAAGTATGTCCTATAATTTCCTTAAGGCCATCCTCTAACTCTCTCTCTCTCTCTTTTTCCAATTTTTGTACATTAAGTTTAATTAAACAAGTTCAGCACATTAAAAAAATGCATGTTATACATAGAAAAAAAGGGTGCTTTTTAACTGAGGCACTTACACAAACACCAAAAGAGTTGTAAGCAATAAGAAGACAAAGTAAACTAAAATGGACGAAGGGCAAAGTTAAAGAAAAGGCAAGAATTGGAAAGGATAATAGGAATATTGTACAATAGACTGAATTAAATGAAATTATTTGGAAACTTCTTGGAGAGGATAAGAGTGAAGGATATCATAAAAATATTTATGGAATGCCAGCAGAGGAATAGGCCTACGTCATCGAAAGTGGAACATTTCTGCAATTTTTATAGGGTATTCTAACTGCCTCGCTCATTGATTTATAACAAGCTTTTATAATACTGTAAAAACGATAGAGAATTCCAAATAATGCATTGCCATAATCCACAACATAAGAATGCCAAATGATGCCTGCCATCTCTCTGAAACAAAATGCCTAGTTTCGTACATGTACTTGGAATAGTTTGCATGCTGAAATCTTACTTTTTGTCCATTAAAATATTCTCCGCCAAATAAAATAAGCTCATCCTTTTCAGGATGGGGAACAAAAGAAAAGTTCACTCTTCTGCTTGGTGGGCCGACACGCAGTTCCACAGTTTGCATTTTCTTCTGCTCTTCTTTTTCGATTTGGGCAACAATTTTTTCAATATCATCCTAGCAAGAAGATATATGAAAAGTTATTTCAGGAAACAGAAGCGTTTTTATGGCGCATAACTGAAAATGAGCTTTTAGCGGCATTACTTCACCAATTGCAGCGAGTTCTTTCTTCTGTTTCTGAGACAGCTTCTTCTCTGTCTTCGCAGCGGTTTTCTCAGCTCCCTTCCCCTTTTTCTTATTTTTATCTTTCTTGCCCATGGCACACGGTTGTTACTGTTACTCTTCCTCAAACAATTTACGCTACAACACTACGATTGCACACCATGTGGGCAGCAAAACATAAACAAACATAACACTCTCGTGTCGCTATTCGATTGTTTCATGTCTGCAACTGGTCTGCTAAAGCTAAAGCTAAACATACAGTGTAACAAGCGGATCGGACGGAGCGACGGTGTTCTTTGAGTGACTGACTTTCGTATATATCTACATCTATACTCTGCAAACAACAGTGAGATGCATGGCAGAGGGTACGTCCCACTGAATTGGTTAATAGGATTTCTTCCCGTTCCATTCACGTATGAAGCGCGGGAAAAATGATTGTTTGAATTCCTCTGCGCGTGCAGTAATTAATGTAATTTCATCGCCACGATCCGTATGTGAGCGATACGTATGGGACTGTAGTACACACATCAAAATTTTTTTTGCATAACCTCGGTTCCGAGAGTTCCAGGAACCTATACGGAAAACTGGAATAGAGATCAACATAAACATTATTTCCGACCTTTTTATTGCTCATGAAAACCACACATTGCATGTTGAACCACTATACAGCGAGACCTTCACAGGTGGTGGTCCGGATTGCTGTACACACCGGTACGTCTAATACCCAGTAGCACGTCCTCTTGCATTGATGCATGCCTGTATTCGTCATGGCATACTATCCAAGACACTGTTGGTCCAGATTGTCCCACTCCTCAACGGCGATTTGGCGTAAATACCTCAGCCCTTTTCACTCTATCCCAGGCATGTGCGATAGGGTTCATGTCTGGGGAACATGCTAGCCACTCTAGTCGAGCAATGTCGTTATCCTGAAGGAAGTCATTTACAAGATGTGCACGATGGGGGCGCGAATTGTCGTCCATGAAGACGAATGCCTCGCCAGTATGCTGCCGATATGGTTGTACTATCAGTCGGAGGATGGCATTCACGTACAGCCATAATGACGGCGCCGATATGGTTGCACTATCAGTCGGAGGATGCCATTCACGTACAGCCATAATGACGGCTTCCATGACCACCAGCGGCGTACATCGGCCCCACATAACGCCACTCCAAAACAACAGGGAACCTCCACCTTGCTGCACTCGCTGCACAGTGTGTCTATGGCCTCCAAACACGTCTCCGACTATTGTCTGGTTGAAGGTATATGCAACACTCACCGGTGAAGAGAACGTGATGCCAACCCTGAGTGGTCCATTCGGCATGTTATTGGGCCCATCTGTACTGCGCTGCATGGTGTCGAGGTTGCAAAGATGGGCCACGCCGTGGGCGTCGGGGGTGAAGTTGAGCATCATGCAGCCTATTGTGCAGCCTGTTGTCCACCACGACTTCCTGTGGTTGCACGAAAAGCATCATTCGACATGGTGGCGTTGCTGCCAGGGTTCCTGCGAACCATAAGCTGTAGGTAGCGGACATCCACTGCAATAGTAGCCCTTGGGCGGCCTGAGCGAGACATGTTACCAACAGTTCCTGTCTCTCTCTATCTCCTCCATGTCCAAACACTTCCCTTGTTGAGAGCCCTTCCTGACACAAAGTAACAATGCGGACGCTATCGGACCGCGGTATTGACGGTCTTGGCATGCTTCAACTACAGACAACATGAGCTTTTTGCCTCCTTCCTGGCGGAATGACTGGAACTGATCGGCTGTCGGAACCCCTTCGTCTAATAGGCGCTGCTCATGCATGGTTGTTTACATCTTTGGGCGGGTATGGTGACATCTCTGAAAGGTCAAAGGGACTGTGTCTTTCATACAATATGAACAGTCAACGTCTATCTTCAGGAATTCTGGGAATTGGGATGATGCAAAACTTTTTTTGATGTGTGTATATTCCTAGAGTTATCATTTAAGGCCAGTTCTTAAAACTTTGTTAATAGACTTAGTTTATTCCTGTCTTCCAGTTCAGTTCCTTCAGTATCTCGGTGACACTCTGCCACAGATCAAACAAAACTGTGATAATTTGCTCTACCCTATTCTTTATACGTTTAATATCCCGTGTTAGCCCAATTTGGTCCAGGCCTATACACTTAAACAATATTCTAGAACTGGTCACACGAGTGATTTGTAAGCAATCTCCTTTGTAGACTGACTGCACTTTCCCAGCATTCTGCCAATAAACCGAAGTCTACCACCTGCCTTACTGGGCCTATGTGATGATTCCATTTCATATTCCTGCATAGTGTTACACCCAGGTATGAGTTGGTCGATTCCAACAGTGATTCACTGATAGTCATAAGTTACTACGTTTTTTCGTTTTGTGAAGTGCAGTTTTACGTTTCTGAACATTTAAAAGCAAGCTGCTAGTCTTTGCACCACTTTGAAATCTAAAAAACGCCTATGTGCACCCTACACTCAGCCAGCTATCTGAGTAGCAGCTTCTGATATGTAGTGCACATCTGACCCATTTAGGGGGACCCTACAGTTCTCAACCCTGGGATGCAAGTCGTGGAAGTCGCAGCAAGCTTGTCACAGAACCTTCACAGGCTCCTGTCCAGTCCTTCTGCTCGACTCAGAAGCAATGGCCCGCGATCAGTTCTGGGAACAATGCTACAAATTGTGAGCTTTGTTGAAACTCCACGAGCAAGGCTGATCTTCTCAACCTTCTCTGCCAATCGATGGAATGACACAAGTATGACTGCAGAGCCCATACGACATGCGTCATTTGTTCCAACGTGCTCCACAATTCACAGCTGGTTGCACACGTTCCTCCTGTGGCTACTGGAATAGCCTCTTCAACTAGTTGAATGAGACCCCCAGGAATACACACTGAGTGCATTTGGTGTCCTTTCTGTCCCTAAGGTGTACCATCATTTGGTGTATGTTTGAGCTGCCAACAATTAACCCTTCTGTTACGTGCTGCAGATGGTAATTCTCTCTAGTTGGTCGTATCCAAACAATAAGTTGATAATATATGGTTGCCAACGAGAATCGCTTATAAATTTATAGTCTTGGTTGTCACAAATATTTGGCTGTTTTCTGAACTACGTGCGTTTCCATTTCATAAGGCACATACTGTATAGTTTTTTCCATATGTATATAGGGTATTACGCTGACGAGTACAACCTGAAAACTACTAATTTCTGAGACTGTGGGTAGATTGGACCTAATAGTGCAGCTAAAGTATATGTGGGTGCTATGAGCACCAACGGAATTTATAATCTCTTGTCACGAATATCTACCTGTTTTTTCGGAATGTGTTGCTATTTACAAGGTGGTGTTAAGGTGAGAACCGAGAGCTAAGCTCATCAAAGATGTGCAGTTATTTTTATCGAAACATTTCGCTATTTTTCTGTGATAGGTTTATCACTATTTCCAAGGCGGTGGTTAGGGTAGAACCTAACAGCACAGCTTAAACTGGCATGAGTAAAACCGAATACTTGCTCACTCATTAAGCATAGGAAATTACGAATGAGTGATGTGATTGGCTAACCACACTCCACTCCTTATTCATCGTGTTCGCCAGTGCAGTAATGTAATAGAAGTGGAGCCGTTCTACGCCCACCCACTAATACGGTCCCATCTAGGAGGTAGTAGAAGTAATCTGTTTAACAGTAGCGGTTTGTATGGGCAGAGGGGAAAAAAGTGCCATGGCAAGACCCATGGGGAAAAAACCTCTGTGGCAGTCTGAACGGGCAGGAGGCCTGCTGGCGGATTTGTGCCAACAACAATTGTTATGTGTGGACGTTGGAAAGGTTAGTAGTGGGACATTACCCGTTGTAGCTATTGTCCGGTGAAGTTTTCTGGGCCACCTGCAGCGTCAGAATACCTGTGACATTCCAAGTTATCATCTGAGTGGTCTATTGGTCGTAAATCGGCCGCTCGTCGTGTTGGGTCGTGTGGGGTTTGTTCGTGTTCCGTGTGTTTGGCTTCGCTGTCTGTGCCATTTGGTAGGCTGTATGCATAGCTGGGGTTCGCCGAAATTGCTGTGTTTGTGTGCATAATTTAACCTGTCATAGGTGGGTAGTATCCCCAAGAAAAACTGTTTCTGGGCGGTTGTGCTTCCACCTATAGTTGTGGTCTTAGTTCCACAGATTTAGGATGAAGGGATTGTTCGAGTGTCTCGAGTTTTTGTACAGTCTTGTAGCGAGTTTTTTGGATATTTCCTTGAGATTTTCGAGTCGGAATTAGTTATGTAAGTCCATGGTGCACGTGTATGTTGGGGCATCGCTTATAATTCATAGCACCTTGTTCTCTATCATCAGCAGGCAGCACAGACGTGTTGGTGCTCCAGACTGAAACTGCATACTTGTCTGACAAGTGTCATGTACATCGACCTCGACGCCCTCCTATTCACTGTGCCTTGCCTGTTAAACATCTGTTTGAACCTCATGTATGCGTTACTCACTACGTGTTGTATGTTTTCCCCACATGTGAGTTTCTGGTCCAGCCAGACACCGAGGGATTTGACTTTCACATGGAAACGTATCGGGAATGTCTGTAGTGTGATTTGTCTACAGTTTGATGTTTGTGCAGTTGTTTTAGTCTACATGTGAACAGAACTGCCTCACACTTGGTGTGTTAACCTTGATATGTCATTTCTCCAACCAAAGCTCGACAGTATTGAGTGCTGTCTATACTCATGAATTTATGTTTGATGGTTTACACTCTTGCACTAAGATGGCTGTGTCACATGTGACCATCGTAACCATTGTGTTGTGTGTTGCTGGAATACTGGAAATGTAGAAATTAAAGAAGAGGGGTATCCTGCCCTGGGATACCCTGGCTTGTATACCATGTTCTGTTGATTGGTTACCCTGAATGTCAATGCTGAAAATTTTGCTTGTGTTGTGTAAGTATATGAGATGTATGAATCTCTCGGTATGAGATGTACGAATCCGTCGGGGAATCTTACATTACTGAGTTTGCTAACCAGGCCATTGTGCCATAGACGATCGAAGGCTTTTTCGATGTCTAGGAACAGCCCGGTTGCTTTGCTTGTGTTGTATCTGTCTGTTATGTGCCGGCCGGAGTGGCCGAGCGGTTCTAGGCGCTTGAATCTGGAACCGCGCGACCGCTACGGTCGCAGGTTCGAATCCTGCCACGGGCTTGGATGTGCGTGACGTCCTTAAGTTAGTTAGGTTTAAGTAGTTCTAAGTTCTAGGGACTGATGGCCTCCGCTGTTAAGTCCCATAGTGCTCAGAGCCATTTGAACCATTTTTTTTTGTCTGTTATGTATTCAGTTATGTGGAAGAGTTGTGTTGTGGTGTGGTGATTCCTGCAGCCAAAATACTCTAGTCCAGTGTTGTTGATACAGCGCCTAGTGAGTCGTTATCGAATCACCTTCTCAACAATCTTTCTGAGCGAGTTCAGCAAGCTAATGGGGTGATAATTTTGTGGGAGGGAGTAGTGTTTTCCTGGCTTCTGTAACATCAGGATCCCTGGCCACCTTCCAAAAGGCAGGGAAGTGTTGGTGTCTGTGGAAGACATTCGTGATGTTTGACATGTGTTCTGTAGCCTTATCTGTAAACTCCTTGAGGACATGGTTTTGAATGCCATCAGGACCAGGGGCTTTTCTAGATGAGTGATTTAATGTGTGCTAGCACGTCTGATTTTGCTTCCCGTAGGTTGGGCTAAAAGTCGCGTAACCTCCTCGTCTGTTTCAAGAGCGAATGGTCGGTCTGAGGGAGCCAGATTCGGTGTGTATGACGCTGCTGGTATTCTATCTATCAGGTTCGCCTTCTCCTTCATAAACTGGGTGGGTCTGTCAGGCTCTTGTATAGAGTGTGTACAGTGTCACTCGAGCTAGATTCCACACTTCTGGTTAGGTGGTATACAGCTCAGCAAGTTTCTGATCCCACTGCGTGTTTTGATGTGTTTGTATCTCCTTCTTTATAAATCCCTGGAGCCTATTAACGTGCTGTTCATACAACTGTCGTCTGGTGTGCTGCCAGTGTCTCCTGAGACAGTTTCTCATTGTGTTCACCAGTTGGCTGAAACGCATGTAGTGATTCCTGGTAACACGAACTTGGTTCGCTGAAAGGCCAGTTAGAGTGCTGTAAGTTTATCGATCCTAAGTCATCTCGTTTTCGTATTGGGTGATTTAGTCTTCCACTTGTAGTAAACAGAAGCTGGTTTCGTCGCAGTATGTTTCTAATTACGACTTTTTGTGTTTATTGCACTTTATGAATTGTAAATGTGTTGCTTGTATTCTGCTTGATTTTTGCTCATATCTGTAATATTGGGAGAAGTAAATGATTCCATATCCGTTTTTTATTTCTGAACTTTATGAGGAACGTAATTGTCATCCAGTATCAATGAAAAAAAATTACTGAACTATATGAAAAACGTCCCTCCCCCCTCCCCTCCCCTCCCCGCCCTCCATGAACCATGGACCTTGCAGTTGGTGGGGAGGCTTGAGTGCCTCAGCGATACAGATAGCCGTGCCGTAGCTGCAACCACAGTGGAGAGGTATCTGTTGAGAGGCGAGACAAACGTGTGGTTCCTGAAGAGGGGCAGCAGCCTTTTCAGTAGTTGTACGACCAACAGTCTGGATGATTGACTGATCTGGCCTTGTAACACTAACCAAAACGGCCTTGCTGTGCTGGCACTGCGAACGGTTGAAAGCAAGGGGAAACTACAGCCGTAATTTTTCCCGAGGACATACAACTTTACTGTATGGTTAAATGATGATGGCATCGTCATGGATAAAATATTCTGGAGGTAAAATAGTCCCCCATTCGGATCTCCGGGCGGGGACTACTCAGGAAGAGGTCGTTATCAGGAGAAAGAAAACTGGCGTTCTACGGATCGGAGCATGGAAAGTCAGATCCCTTAATCTCGCAGGTATGTTAGAAAATTTAAAAAGGGAAACGGATAGGTTAAAGTTAGATATAGAGGGAATTAGTGAAGTTCGGTGACAGGAGGAACAAGACTTCTGGTCGGGTGACTACAGGGTTATAAATACAAAAGCAAATAGGGGTAGTGCAGGAGTAGGTTTAATAATGAATAAAAAATAGGAGCGCAGGTAAGCTACTACAAACAGCATAGTGAACGCATTATTGTGGCCAAGATAGACACGAAGCCCACATCTACACAGTAGTACAAGTTTATATGACAGCTAGCTCCGCAGATGACGAAGAGATTGATGAAATGTATGATGAGATAAAAGAAATTATTCAGATAGTGAAGGGAGACGAAAATTTAATAGTCATGGGTGACTGGAATTCGATAGTAGGAAAAGGAAGAGAAGGAAACGTAGTAGGTGAATGTGGAAAGGGGGTAAGGAATGAAAGAGGAAACCGCCTAGTAGAATTTTGCACAGAGCATAACTTAATCATAGCTAACACTTGGTTCAAGAATCATAAAAGAAGGTTGTATACACGGAAGAGGCCTGGAGATACTGGAAGGTTTCAGATTTCAGATAGCTTATATAATGGTAAGACAGAGATTTAGGAACCAAGTTTTAAACTGTAAGACATTTCCAGGGGCAGATGTGGAATCTGACCACAATCTATTGGTTATGAACTGTAGACTAAAACTGAAGAGACTGCAAAAAGGTGGGAATTTAAGGAGATGGGACCTGGATAAACTGACAAAAGCAGAGGTTGTAGAGAGTTTCAGGGAGAGCATTAGGGAACGATTGACAAGAACGGGGGAAAGAAATACAGTAGACGAAGAATGGGTAGCTTTGAGGGATGAAACAGTGAAGGCAGCAGAGGATCAAGTAGGTAAAAAGACGAGGGCTAGTAGAAATCTTTGGGTAACAGAAGAAATATTGAATTTAATTGATGAAAGTAGAAAATATAAAAATGCAGTAAATGAAGCAGGTAAAAAGGAATACAAAAGTCTCAAAAATGAGATCGACAGGAAGTGCAAAATGGCTAAGCAGGGATGACTAGAGGACAAATGTAAGGATGTAGAGGCTTATCACACTAGGGGTAAGATAGATACTGCCTACAGGAAAATTAAAGAGACCATTGGAGAAAAAAGAGAACCACTTGTATGAATATCAAGAGCTCAGATGGAAACCCAGTTCTAAGCAAAGAAGGGAAACAGAAAGGTGGAAGGAGTACATAGAGGCTCTATACAAGGGCGATGTACTTGAGGACAATATTATGGAAAAGGAAGAGTATGTAGATGAAGGTGAAATGGGAGACATGATGCTGCGTGAAGAGTTTGACAGAGCACCGAAAGACCTAAATCGAAACAAGGCTCCGGGAGTAGACAACATTCCATTAGAACTATTGATAGGCTTGGGAGAGCCAGCCCTGACAAAACTCTACCGGTGAGCAAGATGTATGAGACAGGCAAAATACCCTCAGACTTCAAGAGGAATATAATAATTGAAATCCCAAAGAAAACAGGTGTTGACAGATGTGAAAATTACCAAACTATCAGTTTAATAAGTCACGGCTGCAAAATGCTAAAAAGAATTCTTTACAGACGAATGGAAGAACCGGTAGAAGCCGACATCGGGGAAGATCAGTTTGGATTCCGTAGAAATGTTGGAACACATGAGGCAATACTGACCCTACGACTCATCTTAGAAGATAGATTAAGGAATGGCAAACCGACGTTTCTAGCATTTGTAGTCTTAGAGAAAGCGTTTGACAATGTTGACTGGAATACTCTCTTTCAAATTCTGAAGATGGCAGGGGTGAAATACAGGGAGCGAAAAAGCTATTTAAAATTTGCACAATTGAACCTGATGACAAATATAAGAGTTGAGGGGCATCAAAGGGAAGCAATGGTTGGGAAGGGAGTGAGTCAGGATTGTAGCCTATCCCCAATGTTATTCGATTTGTATATTGAGCAAGCAGTAAAGGAAACAAAAGATAAATTTGGAGTAGGAATTAAAATCCACGGAGACGAAATAAAAACTTTGAGGTTCGCCGATGACATTGCAATTCAGTCAGAGACAACAAAAGACCTGGAAGAGCAGTTGAATGCAATGGACAGTGTCTTGAAAGGAGGATATGAGATGAACATCAACAAAAGCAAAACGAGGATAATGGAATGTAGTTGAATTAAATCGGGTGATGCTGAGGGAATTAGATTAGGAAATGCGACACTTAAAGTAGTAAATGAGTTTTGCTATTTGGGGAGCAAAATAACTGATGATGGTCGAAGTAGAGAGGATATAAAATGTAGACTGGCAATGGCAAGGAAAGCGTTTGTGAAGAAGAGAAATTTGATAACATAGAGTATAGATTTAAATGTCAGGTAGCCGTTTCTGAAAGTATTTGTGTGGAGTGTATCCATGTATGGAAGTGAAACATTGGCGATAAATAGTTTAGGCAAGAAGAGAAAAGAAGCTTTCGAAATGTGGTGCTACAGAAGAATGCTGAAGATTAGATGGGTAGACCACATAACTAAATGTAAATGTCATGTGACTAGGGCCTGCCGTCGGGTAGACCGTTAGGCGGTTGTAAGTCTTTCGATTTGACTCCACTTTGGCGACTTGCGCGTCGATGGGGATGAAATGATGATGATTAGCACAACACAACACCCAGTCTCTGACCGGAGAAAATCTCCGACCCAGCCGGGAATCGAACCCGGGCCCTTAGGATTGACATTCTGTCGCGCTGACCACTCAGTTACCGGGGGCGGACACCACGTAACTAATGAGGAGGTATTGAACAGAATTGGGGAGAAGAGAAATTTTTGGTAGATATGTTCTGAGGCATCAAGGGATCACCAATCTAGTATTGGAGGGCAGCGTGGAGGGTAAAATCCTAGAGGGAGACCAAGAGATGAATATACTAAGCAGATTCAGAAGGATGCAGGTTGCAGTAGGTACTGGGAGATGAAGAAGCTTGCACAGGATAGAGTAACATGGAGAGCTGCATCAAACCAGTCTCTGGACTGAAGACCACAACAACAACAACAACAATGAAGAAACATAAATTAGTTATAAACTATGGCATGCACACACTTTATTCAACATGTAAACGTCACTCCAGATATTCGGATTTAGGTTATGACATGTTCGATATGCCTGCCATCATTGGCTATGATCTGGCGCAGACGAAAAGCGAAATTGTGCATGACTCGCTGAAGTGTCGGAACATCGATGCTGTCGATAACCTCCTGAATGGCTGTTTTCAGCTGTACACCTTGTCTTCAATATAGCACCAAAAAAAGAAGTCGCATGTGTTCAGATCCGGAGAATATGGTGACTAATCGAGGCCCATGCCATTGACCTCTTGGTACCCCAGTGACAGAATGTGATCCCCAAAGTGTTCCTCCAGGACATCAAACACTCTCCTCCTTCGATGGGGTCGAGTTCCGTCTTGCATAAACCACATCTTGTCGAAATCAGGGTCACTTTTGATAATGGTGATGAAATCATCTTCCAAAACCTTCATGTACCGTTCGGTAGCCACCGTGCCATCAACGACTATCGCACCGATAACTTTGTGAGTGGACATTGCACATCACACAGTCTCCTGTTGAGGATGAAGAGACTTCTCGATCGCGAAATGCGGATTTTCAGTCTCCAAAATGCTCCAATTTTGCGTGTTGACGAAAGTGGGCTTCATCGCTAAACCAAACCATGGATGTGCATGCTAATTCCCATTATGCCCCACAGCCAACCGTGCAGTTTGAATGTCCTAAAGCAAACCGTGCAGAAGTTATGACGATTTTATTTCATGTAGTTCAATAATTGTCATCCTGAATAAAACATAAGCTGGTTTTGTCGCATGATATTCTGTGGACGCATGTATATTTGTTCCTGATAACAAGTCCATTTGTGAACTGCTCGAGTTAAATGCACAGTAAGTACACATTTGTATTCTACTTATTTTTGTTTGTATATGTTTTCCTTACTTCCTCGCTTTTAATAGAGAACTCCATGTTAGCAATTTTTCATGGAATTCGTATCCAACGCTATTACCTCTTGATTCTGCTTTGAACGGTGTTGCTCCTTGCCACTGAGTGTGTTTTGTAGTGTTAATGAGTAGGGCATTCTTCTTTGCAAATGTTAAAAATACAAAATTAATCACGCGTACATGTTCACATGTTACTGACAGATATTACAAAAATGCTCTGCAGCAGAAATCAATATCCCTGGTTCAATGACATGCATACTGTCACTAAGGCTGCAAAACATACTTACCGTCATGCAACACCATTCAAAACAGAATTACGTACTTATTCTGTGACAAGATGTAATAATGTTGAATACCAATTGTGTCAAATCATCTGTCAAATCGAGCAGTTCACATAGGGATTGAAAAGCAGGAACAGATGTACATATGTACATGAGTCCACAGAACGCCATGTGACGAAACCAGATTCTGTTTCAAATGAAAAAAAAGCAAAAAAAAAAAAAGGAAAACATAGAACCACTTATTCCACCCAATATTATGGATGTGAGCAAAAATCAATCAAAATACGAGCAACATATTTACAGTGAAATTCAAAGAGAGCAATACACACCAAAAGTCGCATTCAGAGCCTCAGTACAATGAAACCAGCTTCGGTGTTCACGGCATGTCAGATGATTTTAGCTCACACGGCCACATGTCAAAACTGCAATACTGGGTTTTACGAATAAATAATGTTACAGTCGAAACGTGATCACAATGCGATTTATAAAATTTTACGTGACTGTGAACCTTAGCTATGAGGAGTTAGCCTTAGTTTTTGATTAAGATTGAAAGACGTCAAACCGTTTTACTTTGTCACCCTTTCATTTTCATTGCGTATATGGTGTTTATATATTGATAGAACATCAGTTAATGTTATGAAATGACAGCGATTGTGCACGGAGAGCCTTGACAACTCATTGCCCTGGTTACTTAGTTGGCGGATTATTCCTTCATTTCTCTGTATTTTTCTGGCATCTGTTTCACTGTCACTTTGTGCAGGAGATACACTTTAAAGAGCGGTGTTTTCATTGAGCCGGACCGCCGGACGAATTCTTAGACTAAGCAGGCGAGGTGGGAAGTGAGGGTCTGACTTTGGTTGACACCGAGGGGTCGTTGGACTGGCGCGGCTGCACTGTTGCTATGCCAAGCCAGTGCTTTAGGTTGTTATCTGTGTCATTGGCCCTGTCTTACTGTCACTATGGGCCGCTCCGAGCTGGAGCCTCCAGAATCTTTTTACAGCAGGCGAGGGGTGTTTTGGACGTCTGTTGGAGTTTGCTGGCTGAATGACCGAGTGCCTACTCCCTGAATTCTGTATCTGTAAGCATTGTGAATGTTCGTCTTCCAAGAAAGAGTGCGTCTGGCACAGCGAGGTGGCCGTCCGACTGTCGCCCACGTAGCTGGCCTGTTTTGCTATGTTTTTGTGTGTTCTCATGCTCACTGGATTCCCATGCACCAAAAATGCGTGCATACTGCTTGGAGATCAGACTGTGATGAGTTGATGTAATGAGGCACCTCTAATTTTTGGCGGCTAGTCATCCGATTTGGGGGTGTTGTGCGTGGAAAGTGAGATTTGATATTCCGATATGGACCAGTGGGCTAGTAGGTTAGAGTATTCTGATCTGGACCACCAGATGGACAACTTGTTTTATTTTCACAGACGAGATTCTGTTGTGGATTTCAGCTGGAGTCCGTTGTTCGAGTCTGAGACCAGCTGACCTGGTCGCCAGCTTCCAGATTTACTTAATGCTGTCTGTTTTTTTTTTTTTTTTATATGATGGCATCTGTAGGTGTTAATACACTTTCAGTTCTGGCATGTAGGGAACTTCGTCAAGTTACTCTTATGCTTTCCATAACATATTCATGTGCTTAGCAGCAGCAGATCTTTCTTTGCATGCGCCATAGCTGTACGCTCTTGTGGTGCTCATTAACTGTCTTAAGAAATTGTAATAAAGCAGTCAGGTAACATTACTGTCTTGTTCGCAATAGATGGCATATTATAGCGAGTCAAGCATTAGGATTTTAGTTCAACATTGCCGACTTACCATTCTATAGATGTCAAATTGTACACACGACTGCGAATCTTGCATCGATGCTGCCATTGAACGAGCTCCACTCGAAAGACTCTGATGCATGGTCAGCAAAAAAATATATATATAATCAAATAATTAATTGTGTCAATTTTGTGTTAGTCTTAGATACTGGCATGGAATTTTTAATCCATTTTCCTCATTTTTAATAAACTGTTTTCATTCCTCATGAGTTGTTTTGTCGTTTCTGTAGTGCAGCTCAAGTTTTGCTGACCTGTGGTGTCGTTATAAGTGTTAAACATTCATTTGGAAGGGTTCATAATTATTTGTTCAGACTTTCAGGAAGAGTGTATACATGTTACGTGAATAATATCTGGCATCGTTCTTGCAGTGACCTCTTAGGCGTTGTGTGAATGATAACCAGAAATAAAGTGATATTAAGGCAAAGGGAGATCCGTATCGAGGATTGTAGTACTATGAAGAATAGACAGGATAAAAATGAGGACATATCTGGGGACGAAATGGTTTACTGTTCCAAGAGACAGTCAGCAGCATGTGTAGATGATAATGAAAAACTAGTGAAAGGTAATGGGGATCTTGAACCAAAAAAAAAAAAAAAAAAAAAAAAAAAAAAATGGTTCAAACGGCTCTGAGCACTAAGGGACTTAACATCTATGGTCATCAGTCCCCTAGAACTTAGAACTACTTAAACCTAACTAACCTAAGGACATCACACAACACCCAGTCATCACGGATCTTGAACAAACGTGCGACATGAGTGAGGAGGAAGATGCAGTTAACGATATGCATATAAATTCAGTAATCAAAATCTGAGACGACTCAGCAGAGATGCACAACAGGCCAGTTCTCCACATTAGTGCAGAAACCCGAGGGAGTCATGTCTCTTATCACCAGTAGCCAACACGGTGAACGAGTTTTGGCCAGACACACTTATAGCACATTTGAAATAAATAGGAAGGGATAGAAAAAAAGAAGCATCAGAGTTAGGAAAGAAAAGGGAACAAGATACGATGAACTTAGAAAATAAGTCAGGAGAAGGAGAAAAGAAGAGGGAATAAGAAGCTAAAAATTTAGAAAAGAAGATAGATATAAGTTCGAGAAGTCAGAAGAGAAATTGACAGCACATGTGAATAATATCGAAAAGCAGGTGGGGCAAGTAGGTAGGACGGGCGCCAAGTCAAAACATGTCACATCAGGAGCGAAAGAAGATACATGACTAGCAGGAATAGAAGCAGCCGGCAGATAAACATGCCAGGCTAGCTAGGAGTGCCACGAGTAAAAATACAAAAGTTTTGGTGTTACTGCAAATACAGGATCAGAACGTGTTAGTGGAGGCTTCGAAAAAGATAGATAGATAGTAATCAAGTTTAGTTCGAGAAAACATTAAAATAGAACAAAGAGCACATGGACCTTTTGGAGTAGGAAGCATAGAAGGGAGCACCATCACAGCATGTCAAAGAAATTAAAGCAATCAACCACAGAAGACATGATGGGGCCACTTCCACAGATGCAGAGAGGGTTCAGCAATATCAACGAGTATGGTGAACTGACCTCCACTAAAGGCACACCACTCAACAAAGCAACAGCATTGACTGTGTCATGTGCTCTGCACGAAGATTTCCTACCGCAGGTTGGAGAAAATGATATTGGACAACAGTCCACAGTTCATGACATGTATTCGTAGTTGTGATTATGGATAACCATCAGCTGTATAATGGAATGACGGCAACTGAAATTTATGCCAGACTGGGACATAAAACCTGATTTCTCGGTTATTACAAGTGGTCGCCTTACCATAAGGCTATCCAGGCATGACTCATGGCCGGACCCAGACTTCCATATGCCACCAAACATGTGTCTTCAATCTGCACTCGTACATTTATTATGTAAATTCCCATATGGGGGAGACATTTTAATTGAAAGTCGCTCGCCCAGTGTCAGCAGATAAATATGATATTGCAGTGCCTGTGTTATTCACAAGAGACATGTCTGAAGGAACATTGCACCATACTTATGAATATCATTTCCATAGTTCAGGCTAGAGAGATGGAAAGATGTGCTCATAAGGCATAGGACTGAACCTATCTTCATCTTATCACTTCACCCAAGTTCAAAACCGGATGAACGCATTATTGGAGAGCTAGGGAATCTTTGTAGGATCTATAGCACCAAGCAACAAACTACGAGGGAGATTTTCTTGAAAGAGCTCTAGGATGTCATGTATGAGGTATCTCATGGAGTAGCAATCCTTGAGGAACCGGCAGCCACGGGATCTTATGAGAGAAGTCATGAACTTCCTGCTGAGGTCGCGAAGACAGCATCAGAAGATAGTGGAGTAGGCACTCTTCGAGATCCAGTTGGTAGCAAGAAAGAGAAAAAAATGGTCTGACAAGGAGACACAGATGCGAAAATTTTATTTCTGGCAAAAGGTCTTGTCAAATCTTTTTGGTTTTCTAACAAGCAGGAGCTACAGTTCCACTAGTTCTTCTCTGTCTACAATGGACACTTTCACATACGGAGGATCACGCATGTGGTAGAACTAGAGTGTTTGAGAGCAAAGAAGTCGATTGGTGTCCCCGGCGTGTGTTATGTGAAATATTTTGTTGAAGAGAAAGGTTTAGTGAAAGCTCAGTTTTGCTAGGATTAGGTTATTTTGTATCTTTGTTGTGTACATAAATTAGAATTAGGAGATAACTTTTTTATGATTATCTTGCTGGCCATTAACGATTACCAGTGGCATGTTGTCATCATACATAACAGTGGTGTCAACCGGCTTATAAGAACCAGAAGAAGCTGTGAATCTGCGGTCCTGCCTATAGCAAGTTACAGTGTTAGAAGAAATAGTAGATGTGTTGCATGTTCACATAAAGGGGATTGTCATAAAATCATTTTTGTCTTGAGCACTTAGGGGCATGGTCCTTGTAAATATCATCAGCCTGACTTACGTGGGAGATGCAGCCATGTTGTTTGAAAGTGTGGGAATCTAGTTTGTTTTTGTTTCTAAGCCTAGCTGGCTTTCCGTCATTGATGATATCAAGAGGAGCTTTCTCTGTTGACTGTGTATGCACTGCACTAGCGTTTCGATGGTGTTTCGTCGTGTATGGCCACACCTGAGATTCCACTTTCTCCATGATACATGATGCTGAGGGGCCACTATGCATGGCCCAGGCGGCAAATGCATCAGGTTAATCTTTGTTGGAGTTGTGAGATTCTCGCAGAAGTGCCATGTCACTGTACATGTGGAGTCACTGGTGTCATGCTGCATGTACCGTGGAAGACTTTATGAGCAGCAACTTCACGGCTGTACCATGACAGAGGTTTGACAAGGACTAAGTTACAAGCAAATCATAGTTTTTTGATGTCAATTCAGTAACATTTAGACAAAAAGTAGAGCATGGATATTTATTGTACTTTTTGTTATCCATGCGCTAGGACTAAGGCAAGTTTGCAAGTTTTAGTGATCAGCAAATCTCATGATGACAAAAAAAAGGAAGCAGGAACATAAAGCTTGTCCTGACTTGCCTGCAAGAAGACATCATACCCAGAAGTGACATCAAGAGATGGAGGAAGCCATCAGTTTGGTAATCATAATGGGTCATTATTTTTGTGTATGTACTGATATTTTTTCCCCTTTTGAGTTCACATCTGGTCAGTGTGTATGTAGAAAGTACCCCTTGTGCTCTGCCCGGGATAAGACATGTGATACTCAATTCAGTTTTCGTTGTCTTGTTTTGTACTTCAGAATAAAGTTCACAGGTAGTTCGGCTGGCATACTATGACGAGTACTATGTCGCTCATGGGGTACCACATGTAGCAGTTGGGTTGTAATTCATAGTTAGGACAGAATTTACGGTACCTCATCAGGTGGCAGTTATTTCTTACTAGGTCTGTACTCACTTTATTGCATGTTAAGTTGTACATTTTCTTAACCCACAGTTGAATATGGTAAATAATAAATTAAGTTCCATTATTTTGGTAACAGTAATCATTATGTACTAACTAGTGTAACTACATGCACTCATACTGATATGATAGTCTAAAACGGGCCCAGAGGGATTAGTCACGTAACATAAGAGGATTTTTATGCTACACTTTCAACACCTTGGAAATAATTTTCTATGTCTATTGTTATATAGTGCAAGAGGTTTTATTTATATGTGTACTGTGTTTTGAAACAGCATAAAGATAACCCTTTTATCATAAGTAATGTGGTAGTATGTATTATCGGCCTATTTGTAAAGCTTGGTTTCTTATTTTCTATTTTTTGTATGTTGTATTGTCATTGTACTCGTATTATGTATAAACCACACTTGCATAAGAACTGTGCCGACCCAGCCCAGAGATGTGAGACAACACGAGTGGGACACAGACTGGTTTCTGAAGAACAGAGGCAGGAGCCGGCGCATCTGCAGGGGAGTGTGCGGGGCAGCCGTCAGCTCATCTGAGCGTGGGAGCAGACGACCCACTTTCTGGTCGGCTTACAGTCGTGTTCAGGTGAAAGGGAACCTCGAATGGCACAGCTGGCTGCTGCCTACCTAGACTACAACGCCGGAGCAGCCGAAGGACGAGAGATCTGCCACTGTGGCAGCCCACTTCATAGTAAATTCCAGTGCGGTAGACAGTCTGACGGCTGGGCAGATGCTGACAGCAGAAACAGCCACTGCACTTTGACAGTGATCCAAGACAACTCACGAGCTTTTCCCTGGCTGGAGGCTACCACTAAGTCGCTACAGCGACAATACTCGTAGAGACACTCTGAGTGCCTGAACATTACTGTAACTTTCTTTGTACTCGACCTAGTGGCCAGCCTGTAATCATACACAGCTCTGTGCTAAAATATAGTCAACTCGGAATTATATACTGTTTCTCTTTTTGTGAGATTAGCCCTGAGCCATCGGCCACAAACGTGGTACAGATCAGCTGCTCACTTTCAAGTAAGCCAGTATAGCAACAACACACCAGCTGTGCTATTTCATTCTTGCCTTCATTTTGTTCACATCTGAGCAACATACATCTCGCTGTCACCTGACAAATGATAAACAACGCCAAAGCAGAGACATGGATGAAGAGGTCCGCAGGGAGAATGACACCTGCGAGTGTCACCGCCAGAGAGTCAGAACGCTGAACCACCACAACTCTCAACCAGAGTCTCAATACTGAAATACATTGATGTCACACGGTACCGTCCCTCGCCAAGAGCCATTTTGTCCTGCCCACGGTGCCATTAGCGTCCATGACGGGACGATTACAGGCGCTGCTCATTTTTGCCCTCTGCTGTTCCACAGCCAGAGCTACACCTACAGGGTGGCACTCCCCATTGCTTGTGTGCTTCATAGTCTTCACACACACGCCGACCAACATGTTTCACATGTTTCCTTGGACAGCGATGACTGAATGAGAGGTTCCAAGTCTTGTGTGTTAGTGCAGTGCTCTATGCTTGCGTGTGATGCTTTTCTCTGGTTCTGGAATCGTCAGGCTTTGGGTCTTTCATTTCACGCCATGTCAAACTGCTGACCTTGCATTCCACAAACACATGATGAAGTGTCTTGTATATATCACATAACCACGTGTCTTCATTTCATATGGTTGGTTTTGTCATTTTTTCTATCGTGGTTTTTTTATGTGGTTTAGCATTTAAGGTCTCATCTGACACATAACGATTTTCTTGCCACACATGTGTTCACACTGCATGTTTATGCAAGCACTTCACTGGTAATTTTTTTTTTGTTTCTTGTCAGCCTTACAGAATACACAACAACATTATTACTTTTTTGTCACACTTATGTCACAATTTAAAGTATTTCTCGTCGAAATTTGTCATAATGATCCGTTACATACGTGATACATATTTCTATCCGCGTTATGGTAGTTTTTGTCGCTGTACACACAATTCAAATTTATCATTTTTGCTATTGACATCATGAATGTTCACACAACTTATCCACATTGTTCTTTTAATAAATAACTTAGCTGTATATTCCATTTCATACCACCGTCACAACAAAGGAAATTTATTGTCTACAGTAAATTGCCTAATAATAAAATAATAAATAATTGTATATTTTTGATTATTAATGCAATATACGAGGGTTGCCCAGAAAGTAATGCACCGCATTTTTTTCCCAGCCGAAAACAATGCTACGAATACGAAACGTTACGTATGCATTATCTGAAGCCTCCTGAGAGAGCGCGCCAAGTTTCCGTCACTTTCGACAGATAGCGTAGGTGCAGAACATTTTCAAAATGGTGTCTGTAGGTGATGCACGTTACAAGCAAAGTGCCGTCATTGCATTTCTCACTGCAGAGAAAGAAACTATGGAGAATATTCACAAACGCTTGTGCAAAGCCTATGGAGCATCTGATGTCGACAGAAATACGGTTAATCGCTGGGCACGGAGGGTGAGGTCATCAGAAGGTGGTTCGGTGGATCTCCACGACTTGCAGCGGTCGGGAGACCATCCACGGCTGTCACACCTGACCTACCCCCCCGGGACTTCCACTTGCTTGGGCCATTAACGGATGCCATTCGTGGAAGACATTTTAAGGACGATGAGGAGGTGATTCACTCAGTGAAGCGCTGGCTCCGCCACTAGGACAAGGGTTGGTACCGACAGGGCAGACACGCCTTTGTTTCGCACTGGAGGAAGGCTTTAGAACGGGATGGAGATAACGTGGAAAAGTAGGGCGTGTAGATGAAATACCATTCTTTCGTGTGTGTAATTCTCATTGTGTTCAAAAAAGAATTGTTGAAGAAAAATAATGCATGGGCAACACTCGTACGTACATACAAAAAATCACCTGACGCTCTGGACTGTTGTCGATGTTGCAGCGCTCGTGTGTGGTCTGGCATTGTCACGATGAAGGAGAATGTGCTCCATGTGTGGACGATCTCTCTGAATTCGAAACTCGATTACAGCACGCTGTTTCTTATGCGCCGACATAGTTGCATTACACGACGCCATGTTACACGCTACAATTTGGAGCCCTCTGGCGACAGAGGGCGGAAAATATGAAGGCGTAAAGAATAAAGGTGTAGAATGTTAATAACATTTGTTTTATTTAAAAAGCTCTCAGAGTTTCCGCATAAAAACACGGAGACATTACCTTTCATCACGCCTTATTATGATTTTGATCCACTTATTAATTTTACCAGATCGAGTCCCAAATATTTCTTTCGAACTCACTGAAAGCTTCTTGGTTTGCTCTCCTCACAATCATTTTCGCTTCATTCTGTTCTGTTTGTCGATACAGCTGTTACTTCTGTTAAATCTGTGATGACATCTCTTTGCCTTCGTAGCACCTTGGTAACATGGCTACTGAATTACAGTGGTCTTACCCATTGAGCCGTGGTAAAAATTTCTGTTTTGAAGAGCGCGCCTCAGCGCATAGTGTGGAGCAGTCGCCCTCCGTTTCTGACGGTGACTCCGCTGTGGCAATCGCAGCTTTGGTGTCTCCCTCTGGTGGGAAAGGGGAAAGGTTGCCCGTTCACGTGCATTTAAGGGGCGCTATGAGTTCGCCAGTGGGTCAGTCTGGTCAGTCGGAGTCAGTCTGGGTCAGTCTCTCGTCCCTAGCTTGCTAGTCTGCCTCTCGTCCCAATTTGTGAGGTAGTTAGTGTCTGTCAGTCGTCCGGAGTGCTAGTATGTCTTTCGTTCGGATCAATCTTTAAGGCCGGATAAATGAGAGTCTTTCCACTCCGCCAGTAAGAGAACTCAGCGAGTGGTCGCCCGTTCGGGGCTTAGTTCCGGCATCTGAGTCTGCGCGTTAGGCCGCCAGTCTGCTCGAGTTGCTCATGCAATGGTCATTGGCGGTTGGTTCGATCGGTTGGTCGGTCGCGCACTGAGACACAAGATGACTTGTCCGCCAGCCGGCCGGAGTGGCCGAGCGGTTCTAGGCACTACAGTCTGGAACCGCGCGGCTGCTACGGTCGCAGGTTCGAATCCTGCCTCGGGCATGGATGTGTGTGATGTCCTTAGGTTAGTCAGGTTTAAGTAGTTCTAAGTTCAAGGGGACTGATGACCTCAGAAGTTAAGTCCATAGTGCTCAGAGCCATTTGAACCACTTGTCCGCCTTGAGCGTCGGCGCATGTGAGGTCGCCACGTGAGTCCAGTGGGCCGCGCCGTATAGCGAGGGGTAGTGGCTCTTCGCGGTCGACACGAGAGCAACAGGAGTCAAACCACGAAATCGGTCTGGCCGGTGCGAGCTGCGACGCCGTGATACGGTAGATCGGCGCGCCTTCCTGCGTCCGTTGAAGCGGTTGGCAGCGGATGGTTCGGGAGAGCGATTTGAGGGTGTGGCACCAGGTCTTCTCCAGAAATCGCAGTTTATTAGAAGTTAAGTGATTGGTGATCTGTTGTTTCATTTACTTGTTAAATTATTCTTGTTTTCTTGGTGAAGTCACCAGCCGCTTTGTTTTGGGGTCGTCCCACCATTCTTCTCCGTTTGCCCACCCGCGGGAAGGTGGTTATTTATGAATTGGGTGGTCCGTTTCTCCCTTGTGGAGTAGGGGCGGGTTAGAACAACCTGCGGTTCGGGTTATTCGGTAATCTCCCTATCAATCTGCCGTACGTTAGTAGTTGGCTCTGTCATGTTTGTCAGATTTGGTGTGTTAACGAATTTATTGCTTGGAGTGTAACGGCCTAATTCCTGAAATATGTTTTGATGTAGCCTATCATCTTGAGAGGCAGTATCTGTGTACTGTAGAGCATGTTAACTTGTTTGGCCAACCTTTTATAATTTTATATAAGATTGCATTTCATGGGCTTTTATTTAAATGGTCATTTTAGTATCTAAAGTTGCCACCCACCCACCGTAAGGCTTTTCTTAGAAGTTAAAATTAAGTTGCACCTTCGGTGGCAAAGTTAATATTTTAATTTTGGTGTTTTGTACCATTTCCATCCCTTCTACGGGGTTCATAGTTTGTGTGCTTGTGAGTTGTTATAACTTTTAGTTTAAAGTAATCTGTAGTCTTTCAGAGGTTGTTGAGAGCGGTCGTAACTACGCCCGTATCAAAAGGGAGCGGCAAAGTTCTCAGCCCGAAAGCTCATACAGTCAAAAATTTGTTTCTTTCTGCCTCTGAATAAATTGTAACTTGATATTTAGAGGGTGCTTTTGATTATAATTTTAAATCTGTTTCTTTTAAAAAATGCTTTAGGCACCTTAAAGTAAATAAATTACAGTTTGTTAAAAAGGAATTTGCTTATGATTTCATCAGTTACTCCCTGGCAACTACTACCACGCTCACATAGTGTGATTAAATGTGTTAATGTTCTTGGTGAATCGCTAATAAGTAGAATAAATTCTCAAGAAAATTCTTTGAAAATAAACCACGGTTCACCCATCTCTAACTACCTTTCTTAGTACATTCAAATCCGACGCGTACTGTAGAATGTTTTAGAATTTTATTTCCATTCCTGCTCCTTCCAGTGCCGAGTTAACTATTCCTGGGTGCTATAGCAGGTGTCCTTCTCATCTGTCCCTTCTTCTGGTAGTTTTCATAGATTCTTCTTCATCTATTCCTTTTAGTGCAGTACCTCTTAGTTTAATATTACATTTGTCTACTCTGTTTTTAAAAGAGTTCGATAACACTACATTTCAAATGTTTCCAGTTTTTTCTCTGTTTTTCCGATGGTCCACATTTCGCTCAATGCATTACAGTGACAGAGAGAGGTGGCGCAGTGGTTAGCACACTGGACTCGCATTCGGGAGGACGACGGTTCAAACCTACGTCCGGCCATCCTGATTTAGGTTTTCTGTGATTTCCCTAAATCGCTTCAGACAAATGCCAGGATGGTTCCTTTGAAAAAGGACACGATCGACTTCCTTTCCCGTCCTTCCCTAAGCCGATGGGACTGATGACCTAGCTGTTTGGCCCTCTCAACCAACCAACCAACCAACCAACAAACAGTAATGTGTGCTTCAGGCGTCCACCTTAGGAACGTTTTCCTTTCTCTACAGTCACAAACGTTATGAAATTATCCTTAATTTTCTTCAATTGAATTGTTTCACTGGTACTTTTTATATTCCCCGAGCAAAACTGGCCTTCATCCAGTACGTCTGCAGTTTTTATTACGATTTTTCTGTTTATTATTCTCTTCATCAGTTCACAAGAGTACTTGTGACTCAGACCAATCATTCAATATTTTTACATTTATGTAACGATAATATTTCTCTGAAAATTTTATGGTAATCACACGTTTCATCGATCTTTGACACCAACTCAAGTAACCCAGTTCCTACGTCTCTCACAGATTTCAGCAACTCCGAAGATATGTCATCGATTCTATTGAGGTCAGATGTTTCAGTGCTCTGTCAAACGCTGATCGCATTACTGGATCGTCAAATGTCTTCCACATCAACTTGCTCCTCCAGTCACACTTCAGGACGATTCCTTTCAACCGCTTAGGCTTTCGATGTACTATCCGCCTATCCTGTCAACTGCATTTAATAGAGATTTTCCATATGCAGCTACAGTACTTCATGTCTGGAAACAAATACTGTGATGCAAGAGCCACATTCCATTGGGATGGGGTGATGGACAAAATAGGATGACATAGGAAACGGACAGGGAGAGGGAGTGGAAGAGATGGACAGAGAAAAAAAGAGTTGAACAGAGAGAGCAGAGAGGAGGAATGGGACAGAGTGAGGAGGAGATTAACAGAGAGAAGGGGAGGGAAGAGGTGGACTGAGAGAGAGGAGACAGACAGAAAGAGGGGAGAGGAGAAGGTGGACACAGAGAGAGGGAGAAGGAAATGGACAGAGAGAGGGGGAGGGGAGCTGGACAGAGAGAGGGGGAGGGAACACAGACAGAGAGGGCGAGGAGGAGATGGACAAAGAGGGGGAGGAGAAGATGGAAAGAGGGAGATGGGGGAAGCGTGATGGATATAGAGAGGAGTGAGGAGGTGGTGAAAAGGGAGAGAGGAGGAGGAGGAGAGTTGTGCAGTATATTTGACAAATGCATAAGTGCAGATAAAAAGCTAGTTCTGTTATAAATATGTGGTATTCCATATCACTTTACTCTTATTTTTCTTTAGGCTGCTAAAACTCAAGACTGTTCGTAGCTACAAGATTACAGTCTATGTCCACACCTGGACAAGCTTTGCGGTACAGGATTCGATTCTTAAATCTTTGTCTAAGGATAATACTGTACACAGAAACTGTGCCACAGTCCTGTGTGTTCAATGTATTGGTATCAGTGACATGGTATTATAGAGAAAAATATCTTTCTGGATAGTTTAAAATGAGAATGACCTACGCCTTTTTCCAATTTCTTGGAGTGGTTCGTTGATTCATTGGTATACAATAAGCTACTGAAAGAAAGAGAACATTTTCTTTTGCATAATGAGTGATCGTCATAAAAAGAGATGCACTGAGAAGGACCTGCAAACTGGGTCGGTGTGTTGCACACCATCAGCTATGCGCATGATTACTTTTGCACAGTTGGCAGTAGAGTCAGAGAGCGAGAGGGTGGAGGGTGGCGGGGGGGGGGGGGCATGATCTCGTACACACATGTCGGTATAATAGGGTCCCAAACAGCCATGCCAGCCAGTCAGCCAGTACGACACTGGTAACGTCACCAGAGCATCACCTGAATGCGCACTGTGCTCAGGCGACTCCTTCGACAGCAAGTTGCCCAGCTAGACAAGTTAGGGAGGGGCCGCATCATGGGGCTGCAGGAGTCTGGATGGTTCTGTCACTATACTACATGACACACCACTCGTAGAACTGATGTGCAACGATGCTGGTATCAGTGGTCTCGTGAATATTCTCACATCGGTAAACGAGATTCTGGATGTGCATGCGCCACAGACGTCCGCCAGGATCGTCGTATTTTAAGGGCATCAGTGACAGATCGTACAGCTACCACAGCACGGGTAAGATGGTTTGTGAGCCCAGACGTGTCAACACGAATTGTTGCGAACTGATTATTAGCAGCATGGCTACGGGCACATGCACCTCTAACCCGTCTTCCACTCACGCCGCATCATCGAGGTGCATTCCTTGACTGATGCCGTCACTGCATCACTTGGAAGATGGAATGGCGCGCCATGGTCCCCAGAGATGAAAGCAGATTCTGCTTCGACGCAAGTGATGGTTGTTTGCACGTACAACATAAATCTCGTCAGCGGTGCCTCACAGTGTGCATTAGCCCAACTCAAGCTTGCCCCGCCCAGACCAAATGTCTGGGGTGCGACAAGCTATAACTCTCGTTCATCTCTGGTGTTTCTGGAGAAGACGCTAACCAGCGATCGGTACGTGCAAAATGTGGTCAGATCCATTATTTGGGCATTCTTGCAACAGGAAGTGATGTGTGGTTCCATCAGGATAAAGCTTGCCCTGACACTGCACGTGAAACTCAACGTGCTCTGCAAGGTGTGCAGTAAGTTCCCTTACCAGCATGATCAGCAGGCTTGTCTCCAATCGAGCAATTGTGGGATGTGATGAAAGGAAAAGTGACTCGTGCGATTCATCAACCAAAAACTGTTACAGAACTACCTGAACAGGTCGAGCAGGAGTGGGATAATGCACCCCAGGACAACATTCGCCATCTATGCGATCGGCTGGACGCCAGAATCAGTACCTGCATTAGCGCCCTTAGAGGCTACACCATGTACTAATATGGGTGTTTCAGCATGGGTTGGTTCCTGGTATCTCAAAAATGCTTTTGCTATTAATCTGTAAATGTAATCATTTTATGCACTCTAAATGCACTGCTGCAAAAATAAATCTTGAGTGAAATGTAAACCTCTAAAAGAGTGAACTATTTTTTTTTGGCAGTATGCATTCCCAAATGATTTCACTGAGAATGACAGTAGCATGGTTAATTCACCGTACGAATGCAGAAATGACAAATATTGAGATAAGCGACCATGCTATAAAAAAAATAGCTAAAATTGCAGAGCAGAAGAACGGCTTCAGGACGTCAAAAGATAGCTGTTCGATTCTACACTGATCGTCATAAAAAGAGCTACACTCAGAAGAACAAGGAAGATTGTCATCATTGTTGTCACGCAGGTAGATGGTGCCATACATACGAAATGATTACACCCACAAAACGTGCGTGTTAATATGGCGTCAGTCTTACATGGTTGTGAATAAAAACATCCAGATGTCATTGAATGGTGCTGTATAGGTCCATGTACCATGCAGCTGTCACAGAGCACTTTTGGAACACTAACAGTGAATGGGCACCATAAGATATCGCTCCCCACGCTATCATACCATGCTGGCGGAATGTGTGATGGGAGACCAGAAACCAGCCCTGAGAAAGACAAAGGGAATGTAATGATTTCTGTAAAACACTGAAAACTATAATGCAACAGGTCTCAGGTGCTTGTTTACACGATCAAGTTGTTTTACATATTAAAAGTAATGCAAATGTAGTCTATGAGCATCAAATGATGCTGGATTATGTCTGTCTATTATACAGGTTTATGGATGTTTGTTGATTCATTGACATGGTACGTAAATGGTATGTCAAGGTACTATCCAGAACACTTTCACCTGAAGATGTATTCCGATGGTCATGAAGATGATCACCTACATATTATGTTCCCCAATCCGTAACGTATGCAGCTTAATCTTATATGACTTATAGTTTAAATCTACAACAGAATGAACTAATTATTTTTCCAACCAGTAATTTGCAAATACAAAGAATTCTCGAATTTTAATATGCATCTAATCTTTTCTCTAAGCTATTTCTTTTATGGCTTTAACGATTAGCTCCGTTCCTTCCTGCAATTCTTCTAGCTGAGAGCATATGGTAATTTTAATTTTTCCTTTTATTTCTTGCGTTGCACTATTGTTAAAGCGTTTTATCTTCTATGTCATCTTGGGTGTACATTGGCAACTATTCTTTTCCGAAATCTTGCAGAATTCCTGTATAGAAATTTAAGTTTACAGTTTTTTCAAACGAAGTACTGTTAAAAACAGTTATTCTATTAGTTTTGAACTCTGCAAATGGCTTTTCTGTTGCTAGTTGCATAATATCCAGTCTACCATATTTACATTCCATATAACCATCCTTTTTAAGCAGATCAAAATGGGAATTGATGTTTATAAACAGATTTCTCGTGTATTTTTTAATACAATAAACGCCCTTGGATCTATTAGTTTCTGCGAGTACTCCAGTGTGTGACCACTCTCCAGTGATGTTCAAGATATCCTGTATTCCCCATTATACCAAGATTTTTCCATACACTGTGTTTAAAGTAATAGGTAAACCCTGCTTTCATATCTGCAATTGGTTTTCCTTTTTCCAACAGCAGTTTATATCCTTCCTTTATGATAGCTCGTTTCGTCTGTCTTTAACGCAGAATGGTGTAAGCCTCTGTTATACATGTACTCTTTTTCTTATGACCTGTGGGATAACATTATTTGTAGGAACTAGACCCAATTCAGCAATATTTATATTTGTCAGTATCGTGGAGAACAATGTTCTAAAATGAGAAAAATATGTTTCTCCAGCTTTAATATAACATTTTTGTATGATACTTATGTCGACATTGTTGGAGCCTATGTTAAAAATTTCCGCACGGTTCACAGGTAAATAATTAAAACTGTAGCAGACAGAACATAGTTAATACCCTTTTCGTGGCCTTGGTTGTCTCAAATGGTTACTTTTATGCCAGTCAACTTTTGCTGCATTCTTATTGATGTAGCAGACAAATTGCAGAACGCTGTTAAACACAACACAGCTACTGTTCCGTAAGCTATCTGATAATTTACGTCATATAGAAGCAGTTGGCACAGAGTACAGCAGAGGACACTGTAACTACTGTTTTGTGGCATTTAATACACTTCAACTTTCTTCCATAGGATCAAATACACCATCCGTTCTGTAGTTCATATTGTAACTTTCAGTCTGGTAATACCATGTCCTTTAGCCAAGGAAGAAATAAAAGTATCTTGTAGTTGCATGTCTGTACACTTAATAAACATTACCGATATATTTTTTCGCTCCTGGGCTTATGGTCTGACATGTAAATTTGTTATATATCTTTGCTCTACAAATGGAGACCATCTACATTAAACAGATGATTCCAACTTCGTTATCATCATTTAGAATCACATTGCTGTTTCCTTGGTAGTCTCCTAGAAACAGAAGTCAATGTCTGATGTTAGGTAGATAAAAATCCCAGCGTACTCTTTCCTTACATCCAGTCCTTAAGATAACAGTCATCTACACATAGCTGCTGCATTATGCGACGCAGTTCATCCATTAGTACAGATGTTTTAACATAAAAAAATCCATTTTGTATAGTACAGCCACAGGATTTTTATATTCCTTGAAATGGTTTCCAGTGCTCCTTGCCGATTTTTTACAATAAGTCTCTTTCTGCCACATTGTGCCTCCTGCGTAGGAGAAATGATAGCTTCAGTCGACCGGCGTGGCCGAGCGGTTCTAGGCGCTACAGTCTGGAACCGCGCGACTGCTACGGTCGCAGGTTCGAATCCTGCCTCGGGCATGGATGTGTGTGATGTCCTTAGGTTAGTTAGGTTTAAGTAGTTCTAAGTTCTAAGGGACTGATGACCTTAGAAGTTAAGTCCCATAGTGCTCAGAGCCATTTTTTTTTTATAGCTTCATCTCGACGCCGTGTCTCGCTAATATGAACGTCCAGAATTTACCATGTAGATAATTGTTAGGTATGCAACACATTTCCTTCTTTAGCATACAGACTACCCATTATTTAACTCTTCTTGGTAGATCCCTTGATCGCAGATTTTGACTACTGTAATGTTGTCACAAAATGGTTCTGTAATTGGCATAAGCACATTTAAATTATTCTTACCAAGGAACACACCACTTTCAGTGTAATTTAATGTTACCTGTGTCAGTAACAAGATGGTCCAGTCTCGCTAATAATAACCACAAACCCAAGCTTTTATTCGTTGGTCTTGTCCTCCTCCCTAATAGCTAAGGAATGTTTAGCACTTTGGAGGTAGCCATGTTGACAGTTTTCATTACCACAGACTACTGACTAGTCGTGGCTATCAACACGTCTTATATAGAACACATAAAGATCCAAGGTGGTGGTAATTTTTGCTGATGGGGCAGACTTTGTGTTGACAACGTAATTTTGCTGCAGAGGCAGAATTTTTGTTGGTGTGGCTGTGTATCAGGTTACAGTAAAGCGAGCATTTCGCCGTGTAAGACCTTCAGGCTATGGTTCACGGTCCATTACTCCTCTAAAAAGAATTAGATGCTTCTGAAGCAGATTTAAATTCTAAGTTAAAAACTGAGCTGGTTGTTATTAAAACTACAACAAAAAAAGAGTTTTCTCTGTGTGTAAATGTATATGCAAATTCAATAATGTTTTTGTACAAAAATTTGTTTTCCGCGGTGTAGATATTGTGTTGGTCGACTTCACATGGTGCGCCACACACCGCATTTATTGCTGCAGAAGACGAGGTTTCAAATAGCCCTCTAACAAGCCGTCGCCAGACCTTGCTCTCTCAGAGCTCACCGTCACCAGGTTCGCCACCAGAGGACACCATCATCTCTTCGACTCAATGCAGGCGAATATAACACATCCTCCATCTTTTGAAGTGCTGCACACCGGGCTGTGCCCCAGATCTGAGAACAGATGGATCTAGCACGATGCTACTAATTTGATAATAATCAGTAAGTGATTGAACATTGTACTGACAGTCAGTGATCCACATTACTATTGAACTGTCAGAGTTTGGAACAATTGCATCAAATAATAAAAAGAGTTATGTATTTATCTTATTCATCCGTACATATTGTAAACAGTGTAAATAAAAATGTTCATTTAATAAATACTGAAGTGTCTGTGCTGCCTTATCCGCATATGGGCTCAGCATTCTCTTGTTCACTACCCTGCCAAAAATCCTAAGAAGTTTATTATTTATGGTGATCTGCATGTGTCTTTTGGATGACGACACTGCAAAGTAACTGAAACTGGGTGGTTGGTTGACCTTTATAGTGGTTGAAACAAGGTAGGAGCTTTGCAAAGCATTGATTATTACTTGAATTTTGCAATGGCTGTGAAAAATAAAAGCTGGCCGGTGTGGCCGAGCGGTTCTAGGCGCTAAAGTCTGGAACCGCGCGACCGCTACGGTCGCAGGTTCGAATCCTGCCTCGGGCATGAATGTGTGTGATGTCCTTAGGTTAGTTGGGTTTAAGTAGTTTTAAGTTCTAGGGGACTGATGATCTTAGAAGTCCCATAGTGCTCAGAGCCATTTTTGAAAAATAAAAGGAAAGACCCAATTGCATAAGAAAGCATTCCACCAGTTGAAATAGACACCCACAAATTGTACATTTCACAGATTTGGAGACAATTCATGCAATTGTTGCGTGGGATTCCACAGCAAGCACTGTATCTTGGGAATACAGCGCACGGGATCGTATTCGATTCCACAAAAGAATTAAAAATATAGGCCGAAGTGTAGAGCCAGTATTACGTCTGCGTAACAGAATGCAGCGTGCAGTGTCCAGATAGGCGCTATCTAAGCACAGAGACGGTCAATTACTGACAAGTATTGCGGTTTGTAAGACAGGCACAGACTACTACGAGCGCCTTAAAGAGTGAAAAAACTTTTTACTGCAAAATTGTTGCATATAGATGCAGAGTATGCTTACCTGTTCCCTGTCGCAGAGATTGAGTTTCATTGATTGGATACCTCGAAGACCGTGTTTCTCGCTAATGCGGAAAACCCAAAATGCAATGCTGGATCAACAACGAGATGGCAAAATGGTTCAAATGGCTCTGAGCGCTCACATCCATGCCCGAGGCAGGATTCGAACCTGCGACCGTAGCGGTCGCGCGGAACGAGATAACACTTGTTGGCTAATGTTTAATAACCACATTTTTGCTTACTGACTCGGCATGGTGGAGTGTTATAAAAGAAGACTCGCTACAATAGCTTGTCGCTGATGCTACACCATTGAGTAGGCGTCATCATTGCTGGCAGATGCAGTGTAAACTGGCCGTCGTTGTCCCACCCAATAGCATGCAAGATAGTGGTGACCACCCTCAAAAGCGTATGTATCTATGTACTGCATGTAATTCAGAGGCAAATATATTTTTGAACACAGTACTATTTTATCCAAATAAACTTACTGTCTGATTTTAATGTCAAACTGATTAAATTCAAAGGTATGAATGAGTGTGGATACAACTCAGATATAAATACACTCCTGGAAATGGAAAAAAGAACACATTGACACCGGTGTGTCAGACCCACCATACTTGCTCCGGACACTGCGAGAGGGCTGTACAAGCAATGATCACACGCACGGCACAGCGGACACACCAGGAACCGCGGTGTTGGCCGTCGAATGGCGCTAGCTGCGCAGCATTCGTGCACCGCCGCCGTCAGTGTCAGCCAGTTTGCCGTGGCATACGGAGCTCCATCGCAGTCTTTAACACTGGTAGCATGCCGCGACAGCGTGGACGTGAACCGTATGTGCAGTTGACGGACTTTGAGCGAGGGCGTATAGTGGGCATGCGGGAGGCCGGGTGGACGTACCGCCGAATTGCTCAACACGTGGGGCATGAGGTCTCCACAGTACATCGATGTTGTCGCCAGTGGTCGGCGGAAGGTGCACGTGCCCGTCGACCTGGGACCGGACCGCAGCGACGCACGGATGCACGCCAAGACCGTAGGATCCTACGCAGTGCCGTAGGGGACCGCACCGCCACTTCCCAGCAAATTAGGGACACTGTTGCTCCTGGGGTATCGGCGAGGACCATTCGCAACCGTCTCCATGAAGCTGGGCTACGGTCCCGCACACCGTTAGGCCGTCTTCCGCTCACGCCCCGACATCGTGCAGCCCGCCTCCAGTGGTGTCGCGACAGGCGTGAATGGAGGGACGAATGGAGACGTGTCGTCTTCAGCGATGAGAGTCGCTTCTGCCTTGGTGCCAATGATGGTCGTATGCGTGTTTGGCGCCGTGCAGGTGAGCGCCACAATCAGGACTGCATACGACCGAGGCACACAGGGCCAACACCCGGCATCATGGTGTGGGGAGCGATCTCCTACACTGGCCGTACACCACTGGTGATCGTCGAGGGGACACTGAATAGTGCTCGGTACATCCAAACCGTCATCGAACCCATCGTTCTACCATTCCTAGACCGGCAAGGGAACTTGCTGTTCCAACAGCACAATGCACGTCCGCATGTATCCCGTGCCACCCAACGTGCTCTAGAAGGTGTAAGTCAACTACCCTGGCCAGCAAGATCTCCGGATCTGTCCCCCATTGAGCATGTTTGGGACTGGATGAAGCGTCGTCTCACGCGGTCTGCACGTCCAGCACGAACGCTGGTCCAACTGAGGCGCCAGGTGGAAATGGCATGGCAAGCCGTTCCACAGGACTACATCCAGCATCTCTACGATCGTCTCCATGGGAGAATAGCAGCCTGCATTGCTGCGAAAGGTGGATATACACTGTACTAGTGCCGACATTGTGCATGCTCTGTTGCCTGTGTCTATGTGCCTGTGGTTCTGTCAGTGTGATCATGTGATGTATCTGACCCCAGGAATGTGTCAATAAAGTTTCCCCTTCCTGGGACAATGAATTCACGGTGTTCTTATTTCAATTTCCAGGAGTGTATCTTACTCTATTCCGCGTAAATATCTTTGACCATGGCACGTACCAAAGTGAAGGTTTTGTATTTTCACAGCTACATTCTGACTGGTGGTTCATTTTAATACTGTGCTGTGATTAGCTGGAGAGGGAGGAGGAAGGGGAAAGGAGGCGTGGCTTGTCAGACGATGACGTCGTTGGTAACGATGATGGTGTTACCGGTAAGAGTGATGACATCAGTGATGAGGAGGACGGGGCTTGTGACATCATGCGAGGGCAGCTCCTGATGCGCTCGAGATAACCTTCATAACAGTCAGTAGATGTCTGAGGGTAAAAAAAAAAGGTTCAAATGGCTCTGAGCACTATGGGACTCAACATCTTAGGTCATAAGTCCCCTAGAACTTAGAACTACTTAAACCTAACTAACCTAAGCACATCACACACACCCATGCCCGAGGCAGGATTCGAACCTGCGACCGTAGCAGTCCCGCGGTTCCAGACTGCAGCGCCAGAACCGCACGGCCACCGCGGCCGGCCTGTCTGGGGGTCAAAGTGTTCTGGATAATACCTTGATATACTACTTACGTGCAGATCAAAGCACTTTATTTGCACAGTGTTTTTCAGTGCTATTCATGTGTTGACAAAACATTACACAGATCTGATCGACAGCTGCCACTTCGAAGAAAGGAATTTCTGTACTTATTGAATTTAATCCAGTCGCCGTTGTCAAATGTTCACCGACGTTTATACCTTTATCACGCACCTTGGCACGCACTGTTAGAGAGTTATCTATTATTGTGATAATATTCGTTATATAATTGAAGTATTTTCACAAAAAATTTCAAGTGCTGTTAGAAAAGTACATCCTGTAGTAAAAAAAAAATCTATTTACTTCTAAAATTCGTTAGATAAAAAATATACAAGTGTTAAAAATACAGAAAAGTAGCTTCCCCTTCGCCTATTGTCACTTTTCAGAAACTTCTAGTCGATAATTCGAACTGTTTACGACATATTCTGGATATCGAAAGTGTGAACATCGATAACATTGGATTTTGCAAACGTTATTGGAAATGTGAATCTTTGGAATACAAGATCGCTTTTTACGTCACAGACCAAATGGAACGCTGCGCGGGATTAGCCAAGCGGTCTTAGGCGCTGCAGTCATGGACTGTGAGGCTGGTCCCGGCGGAGGTTCGAGTCCTCCCTCGGGCATGGGTGTGTGTGTTTGTCCTAGGATAATTTAGGTTAAGTAGTGTGTAAGCTTAGGGGCTGATGACCTTAGCAGTTGAGTCCCATAAGATTCCACACACATTTGAACATTTGAACCAAATGGAACAGACGCCGTATTGGACTATTTTTTTTTCTAAAACTTAAGTGCTATGTTTCACAGTTTTTGTGTCAAAAGTTTCGTGCTGTGAAACTATGCTGTTTCAAGGCACAATAATGATCTATTCAAAATTCACCTTTTTCTTTTTTTGTAATATAATAACAAGTCGAGAAATGGCACGTACTGACTAAAAATGTTGCCATACCTCTAGGTTAAAAAGTGTGAGAGACAGTAAAATCTCTCTAGATATGTTACTCATCCAGAGGCTGAGTGGAGATTCCGTACACCGTCATCGCTTGTGAACCCCTCGCCTGCCTCATTCGAAACTATGCACTCACCCGCACCCACGTCTCGCCTAGCGCGTCAGATCTCGGGGCATCAGCGTGTAACGGTCCGACTTTTTTTTTACACTGCCCAGACACGTTAACGTGAACACCTGTTCAGAATCTGAACAACCACCTGCAAGAAGTACAGGAAGAGCCAGCGAGGTTCTGGACGGTACCGATAGGATTGTGGTGCCATGCAAATTCCAGTGAGGATCCGTGGCATGTACATCCCGATCGAGGTGGTCCCACGGTTTCGCAATTGGATTTAAATCCGGAGAGTTTGATGGCTAGTGAAGTAAGATAAATTCATTCAGGTGCTTTTCCAGTTAAGCATGAACACTGCAAGTTGTGCGACATGTTGCATTGTCCTGCTGGCAGATGTCATCGTGCCAAGGAAAAACAAATTGCATGTTTCCGTGGGCATGGTCTCCAAGGATAGATGCATACTGATGTTTATCCACTGTTCCTTCCTTAATGACGAGATCACCCAGAGAACGCCACGGAAACATTGCCCATGCCATAACGCTACCTCCTCTAGCCTGGACCTTCTCGTGGATTGTTACAGGATGTTTGGTTTGGTATGTTCAATGAAGCATGAAATGTAATTCACCTTAAAAAAGCCACCTGCCGTCGCTCATTGGACGCCGAGTTGGTGCAGTACCGGCCGGCCGCTGTGGTCGAGCGGTTCTAGGTGCTGCAGTCCGGAACTACGCGGCTGCTACGGTCGCAGGTTCGAATACTGCCTCGGGCATGGATGTGTGTGTGATGTTCTTAGGTTGGTTAGGTCTAAGTAGTTCTCAGTGTAGGGGACTGATGACCTCAGATGTTAAGTCCCATAGTGCTCAGAGCCATTTTGTGATCACTGTCGCACGCCGTTTTTCATCCGGTGTTCACGGTGCAAGTTACTGGTGTGTTTTGAACATTTCTTGAATGTCGACGATGTCCCATTAGAGCCATCTGAACCATTTTTTTGTGGCAGCATTTTGCAAATTCCAGCCTTCGTCGCCGATGAAAAGCAGTCAGCATGGGTGCATGAATCAAGCGCCTGTTGTAGAGGTCCAAGAGCCGCAATGTTCGTTGAACGATCGTTGGAGATATACTGTTGGTAGCGCCTTGTGCATGCGGGCGGTCAGTTGCTTAACAGTTGCACGTCTACTCATCCCCACCCTTTTCCGGAGCCGTCGTTCATCCCTGTCATCTATGGCCCATGGTGCACCACAGTTACAATGGCGCCGGTTTTCGATAGTGCCATTTTGCCATGCATGATGTACTTTAATCACGGCGGTACACAAACAGTTTACAAACTTACGTTTTTCGAAAATGCTTCAACCCTTGGTCCAAAACATGTGACCATGCCCTTTTGGGCGTCAGATAAATCGCTCCGTCTCTGCATTACGACAAAAACTGCATTGTTTTCCGCGTCCCTCCCACCCCAACACACGCTTTATATACCTCCACTTCTAGTGCTGCCACCCGCCGTCTGTGAATGGTTATTGAAAGTTGACGTCGAACGCAGGCTGTGGTCACATTAATGTGACTGGACACGTGTATTTCCTCTTGCAAGGCAATAACTCTAGGGCGGCGTTGTAAAAATATTTCCTGAGTAATGGAATTAAAGCTGCAAGTGGGTGATAATCGCTGTATTAACATTTTTGTAAAATGTTCGATGGAAGTCAAGGGCCACCACGCAAAATCGCAATTCGGCATGGAGCTGTGTGTCTGGAGGTTAGCGGCGAGGGCGGTGGCGGCAACCTGCCAGTCGGCCGTACTGCAAGCAACGGGTAGAAGCTTGCTGTTCAAAAATTGAAGATACGAATTCAGTTGCAGTGCGTCATTTGTAGCACTGTATTATTTTCAGACTGATGGTGTTCGCTTACTGGGTCAGGCCATGTTTATTAACAATGAAATGAACTTCCTACTGTTTGTTTTTTGTGAAGGTCAGTAAGTCTTTGCGAGGCGGAGTGGTTGTAACTGAAATTTTCAGAATGTATGCAACAAACTTAGTGCTGTGACGGAATTTTTATTGTATGTATTGAAGGGTATGACTTTGATGAACTTGATTAAGTTCGTTACGAGTTAATCCGTTATTCAAAGTATGAGATTTATCATAAGGAATGTCAATTACTCTAAGATTGAGCACTTTATTATATTAAGCTTTCTTACAATCGCGGGGCGAAGGATCTTTATCATGCCAGGAATAACGTGGATGGAGACAAATCAGATGCGCATTTAAGGCCGCAGGAAGACTTTTAGGCGTTCAGTCGGGAACCGCGCTGCTGCAACGGTCGAAGGTTCCAATCCTGTCTCGGGCAGGGATGTGTGTGATGTCCTTAGGATAGTTAGGTTTAAGTGCTGCTGCAACGGTCGAAGGTTCCAATCCTGTCTCGGGCAGGGATGTGTGCGACGTCCTTAGGATAGTTAGGTTTAAGTGGTTCTAAGTCTAGGGGACTGATGGCCTCAGATGTTAAGTCCCATAGTGTTTAGAGCCATTTGAACCATTTGAAGACTTTTAAACAATTGTCCATCGCGCATTGTCGGAGATTTTGTGTTCGGCCCCCTTTTGTTGGACGGTTCAATCGAAGCAGAACAATATCATTTATGAAGCGCGCAGGAACGGGAAGTTTCTATTAAATAAAATAATCGCCTCAACAACTGGTCGGCAGAGACACTAGGAGCTTGAAGTTTGCGCATTGTGTCTAAGTGTTGTGAACGCGAGAATTTTGTTTATGACATCACATAACAGGCAAATTACCGACGAGATCGCCCCATTTTGGGCGCCAAAAATGCAGAAAACTCGAAAAATTGTCCGTGACATCACATAACATGAAGATTACCCATGAGATCGCCCCACACTGGGAGCAAATAATTGACCTCAGTAAATAAAAGAAATCAAATGCAAACGGTTGTGATATTAAGGGGTTGATGGATGAATGGAACAGATTACGTAGAAGATTAAAACATGAAAGAAATGTATTACACAAAACAAAACAAAATTACAAATCTCAGGGCCGATTTGACTGGGCGTGGCCACGGCTCAGGTACTGAGGGGAAAGAGGCAGCGACGAATCTTCTCACCATTATTCGTGGCCGGCCGGTGTGACCGAGCGGTTCTAGGCGCTTCAGTCCGGAACAGCGCTGCTGCTACGGTCGCAGGTTCGAATCCTGCCTCGGGCATGGATGTGTGTGATGTCCTTAGGTTAGTTAGGTTTAAGTAGTTCTAAGTTCTAGGGGACTGATGACCTTAGATGTTAAGTCCCATAGTGCTCAGGGCCATTTGAAGCATTTTTGAACCATTATTCGTAATCATTCGTCGTGTAGTGCTGTCGGTGGCAGGCGCTGCGTCGGTAGGGCGCGAGTCGCCTGCCCTTCCGGTATGCCGCGGCTTTGCAGCGGGGGCCCGCAGCGGTCTCCACGCCGACAGGTCGCCGTGTGTTGCCGTAGCTGAAGCAGCGTTATGGCGGTTTCGGAAGGTGGATGTTGCCGACATATGAAGGAGCCCCTGTGTGCTCTTCCTTCCGCACTGTCTCACCGACTTTCCTCTTCACCCATCGGGCCCATCCGACCGCCGTGTCATCCTCAGATAAGGATGCAGATAGGAGGGGCGTTTGGTCAGCACACCGCTCTCCCGGTCGATATGCTGGATTTCTTTGACCGGAGCCGCTACTGTTCGGTCGAGGCTGAATGCACCACGAAAACTGGCAACAGCCCATGGCGGCCCGGCTGGTCACCCATCCAAGTGCCGGCCACGCCCGACAGCGCTTAACTTCGGTGATCTGACGGGAACCGGTGTATCCACTGCTCTATGGCCGTTGCCTTTCCTATTCACCCCTCATCCACGTCTCAGCTCAACGATTCCTCGAAATTTTGCACCCGTCGCGGCGTTGTCATTGGCGGACTCAATTTGCAATGCCGCCCAATGACTGATCGCTGTTTCACGACCGTGTCTCTCCGTGCAGAGTGGAAATTTCCAATATTGCGTGGGCTGCTGTGTGCCTCGGGAACAGGCTTCTCCCTCACGATTTCGTTAGCCTTGGTGGAGCATTCTTCTGATGTTTTTTTGCGTTCCGAAGTTGTTGTGAATGCAGCCACACAACACTTCCTTGTAACCTCCCTCTCTTCTTGAGGCTTGGACAGACTCATGTTTGGGCTTCGTCTCAGGGTTTGCTGGTGACCGTGATTTATAAGGAACGTCATTACTGTCCAAAAACGTCTTTTTAAGAAGGCTGACTTCTTTCACACGCCTCCCTATGCGAATTCTTCGCACTTTATGTACGCTCCTCCCAGCAGCTGTGGGGTGTCGACACGTTCTTGCTTTCTAAAGCAGGTAAAACGATTGCTGCCAGGCCAGACGAACTCACATGCTTTCGCGAGCGCGTTCTTGACTTTCCATGTTAATGACTGCAAGGGTCCATTAGTTTGCGGCAAGCTTCTCATTGTGCGCCAGGCTCTTCGCGACGTGTCCATACTCAAGCGAGACGAGGGCGTCCTCCCGGCTACCCCCAGTGTCTACTATTCGTTACGGTAAGCATTTACAGAAGAAGAAAACGTATGTTTTAGAATACGAAACTAACTTTTTGATGAATTCTTTAGTCACCAGGACTCAAACCTCAGCTGGCGCAGGAGATTCTTTCCAGTTGATAAAACAGCTAAGTTTGTAAGCCATTCTGTACTTTCTGTGGCTGAAAAGATTCTCTAAAGTGAGGCACTCGATACACTAATAGAATAAGTTCAAAGAGTTTTACAATTTCACAATATCCAGTGTGAAGTCCATTCAACAATAAAATTCAATAAATCACAAATACTTCTGTGATGTCTCTCTCGGAATATACAGGGTGTTACAAAAAGGTACGGCCAAACTTTCAGGAAACATTTCTCACACACAAAGAAAGAAAATATGTTACGTGGACATGTATCCGGAAACGCTTACTTTCCATGTTAGAGCTCATTTTATTACTTCTCTTCAAATCACGTTAATCATGGAATGGAAACACACAGCAACAGAACGTACCAGCGTGACTTCAAACACTTTGTTACAGGAAATGTTCAAAATGTCCTCCGTTAGCGTGGGTACATGCATCCACCCTCCGTCGCATGGAATCCCTGATTGCGCTGATACAGCCCTTGAGAATGGCGTATTGTATCACAGCCGTCGACAATACGAGCACGAAGAGTCTCTACATTTGGTACCGGGGTTGCGTAGACAAGAGCTTTCAAATGCCCCCATAAATGAAAGTCAAGAGGGTTGAGGTCAGGAGAGCGTGGAGGCCATGGAATTGGTCCGCCTCTACCAATCCATCGGTCACCGAATCTGTTGTTGAGAAGCGTACGAACACTTCGACTGAAATATGCAAGAACTCCATCGTGCATGAACCACATGTTGTGTCGTACTTGTAAAGGCACATGTTCTAGCAGCACAGGTAGAGTATCCCGTATGAAATCATGATAACGTGCTCTATTGAGCGTAGGTGGAAGAACATGGGGCCCAATCAAGACATCACCAACAATGCCTGTCCAAACGTTCACAGAAAATCTGTGTTGATGACGTGATTGCACAATTGCGCGCGGATTCTCGTCAGCCCACATATGTTGATTGTGAAAATTTACAATTTGATCACGTTGGAATGAAGCCTCATCCGTAAAGAGAACATTTGCACTGAAATGAGGATTGACACATTGTTGGATGAACCATTCGCAGAAGTGTACCCGTGGAGGCCAATCAGGTGCTGAACAACTGGTTCTCCCGTAGCACTCTCCATACAGTGACGTGGTCAACGTTACCTTGTACAGCAGCAACTTCTCTGACGCTGACATTAGGGTTATCGTCAACTGCACGAAGAATTGCCTCATCCATTGCAGGTGTCCTCGTCGTTCTAGGTCTTCCCCAGTCGCGAGTCATAGGCTGGAATGTTCCGTGCTCCCTAAGACGCCGATCAATTGCTTCGAACGTCTTCCTGTCGGGACACCTTCGTTCTGGAAATCCGTCTCGATACAAACGTACCGCGCCACGGCTATTGCCCCGTGCTAATCCATACATCAAATGGGTATCTGCCAACTCCGCATTTGTAAACATTGCACTGACTGCAAAACCACGTTCGTGATGAACACTAACCTGTTGATGCTACGTACTGATGTGCTTGATGCTAGTACTGTAGAGCAATGAGTCGCATGTCAACACAAGCACCGAAGTCAACATTACCTTCCTTCAATTGGGCCAACTGGCGGTGAATCGAGGAAGTACAGTACATATTGACGAAACTAAAATGAGCTCTAACATGGAAATTAAGCGTTTCCGGACACATGTCCACATAACATCTTTTCTTTATTTGTGTGTGAGGAATGTTTCCTGAAAATTTGGCCGTACCTTTTTGTAACACCCTGTATACACAACCACCTGCTGTGATCTTAAGCAGGAAAACAGAACAATAAAAACAAAAGACTATAGCAGTTTGTTAATGACATTGTCCATGTTCTCGGTAACATTGTTCATTTTGATCAAAATTATGTACATTTAAAAGTTCCAAAAATAACGGAGCCCAAGTTACTGAATCTACCTTACAATTGTCCCATCACTGTGTCCAAAATTTTGCAGTAGATTTTTACAACTTTTGTCTCCAAATTGACCCCAGCATCATGCCTAGGACGTTTAGTTACTGGTTCATCCACATGCTGGCCAAGGATGACTCTTTCCCATATTCTTTTACAGCTGTCACACTTGGTTTTCAACATTTATTGGAATTCACTAATTTTTATTACACATTAGCCAATATCATAAGCTCTGACTTGTGATCTATACTAGTCATAAAACTGCGAAACCTTCGTGTCTGTCTGTTGGATTACACTAATCTCTAAAACCACTGGAGGAAATTTCGTGGGGTTTTTGCAGTTAACTTGAGTGCAGCGTGTTGCAGCGTAAAGGCTTTATTTTATCAAAATCGGATGACGGAAAAAAAGATACCACGATTAAAAAAGTTTTATGTAAAACTGTCGTGTTTGTCTGTTTGAACACGCTAGTCTCCAAAACTAAGAGACGAAACTTCATGGGGTTCCACAGGTAACTTGAGCGAAGATTGGAGCAACATAGAGCATTATTTCATCAGAATCGGATCACGGGAAAAGATATCGTAATTTAAAGTTTTAGGAGTCTGCTCAGTTTATCAGTTCTGATGTTTACTTTAGTACATCAAAGAACCAATAGATGGCGCTATTAGTTTTTTTTTTACCTCAATGGAAGAGGTATTGCCGTGCGGTTAAAGGCGCTGCAGTCTGGAACCGCAAGACCGCTACGGTCGCAGGTTCGAATCCTGCCTCGGGCATGGATGTTTGTGATGTCCTTAGGTTAGTTAGGTTTAACTAGTTCTAAGTTCTAGGGGACTAATGACCTCAGCAGTTGAGTCCCATAGTGCTCAGAGCCGTTTTAACCATTTTTGAAGAGGTATTTACGGAAGATTACTTCAGTGACAGAATTAAGGGCCGCAATCTCATTTCTACGAAAACAAGAAACACTGAATTTACTTTGCTAAGATATTCGAATTCACTGGTGTCGTTTTATGTATAAAAAATTAAAGGAATGGCTTTGCTTCTTTCGATAGGTTTCATTTATATTTGACTCTTTGGCAAGAAAAAATGGGTGTTTCTGTTTAAAAAAGCGCATTTGATATCTGACCTATGGCATCGCCATCTAGCGGGCCAACCATAGCGCCATCTGGTTTCCCCCTTCTAGCTAGACGAGTTTCTTTCCTTGTAGTTTTTTTGTTTGATGCCTATTTCGTGAGATATTTGGCACAGTTACTATCAACAGATCACTACTGCCACCAGCAGACATTCTCAGACATTCTGCGTAAAGATTCCAGAGTCAAGATAAGAGAAATCGGGGTTCGTGCGGAGGCATATACTTGCGAGTGGAATAGAGAGAATGTCTAGCAGTGGTAGAAGATGTCCTCCGCTATGCATCATATGGTACCTTACTGGGTATGTACGTAGGTGTCGATGTAATTTTGTGAGGTGAATGTACATAGTGATAGCCACCATCGAGATTAGCGCGATCTGTTATGCGTCAGATTGTCGCCTGCTGGACATGGTCCACGCCAAAGAGTTATCGGAAATAGCACACAAAACAGCGAAAGTCGTCCGTGCAGCCCATCCTCTGAGAATCCAGAGAAGTAGCGAAAACGTACTTGGCCAGAGTGTGGAGAGAGCGCTGAGGCTACAGCGACAAGTGAGCAGATGCTGAATCCTCTCGTCTGTTAGCGTCCTTGCTCGGCTCCTGGGAGCGGCGCGTTTCCACCCTGCAGCCGCTGCGCTGTGCCGCGCTGGCGCAGCCGCCGGCGCACGACCGAGGAGCGGTGCGACTACTCTGTTCTGCGGGATCGGCGGCGTACAAAGAAACGAGTCATACACTGTGCGGGGTGCGTGCTACGGCTACGGTTACGGCGAGTTTCCATTAGGCGGCTAAAGCCGGCGACAAAGCCCCGGAAACACAGCCAGCGACAGCGGCGGCAGCAAATTTTCCGCGCCGCTGGCGATTAAGTCGCGGCCGTCGCGGCGGGCGCGCGCGCTACCTCCATCACGGCCACCGCCCGCCTCCACCCCGTGCCGCGCTGTGCTCCGCCGCTGCCGCCGCCGCCGCCGCCGCTCGATACGATCGGCCGCGACACGGCGGGAGCCGCTCCTGCCCGACTACATCCAGGCAAAGCCCACCGAAACCGGGAACAAACTATACGTCGGTTAAATAAACTGTATAGTCGTCAGTCGGTAGCTAAAGTGAAATGGCTTCAGGAACGACACGAGAAAACAGAAAAACGAATAGTAGTCGAAGCGACAGATTCAGCGTATAGAAAACAATCTTCGGTGAATCTAAAAACAAGCGTCAGCATTAAGAACGCAAGAGGAACTCCTCTGTTCAACGCAGAGAAGAGGGCGGATAGGTGGAAAGAGTGCAATGAATGCCTCTACGACGGGGAGCAACTGTCCGATGGAGTGTTAGAAGAGGAATTCGAAGTCTATTTGGAAAACAAAGGGGGATTCAGTAATAGAGTTTTACAGGGATTTGGAAAACTTGCAATCAGAAAAGGCGTAAGAGAAACATTCCTTCGGAATTCGTAGAATCATTGGGGTGGGGGGTTTCTCAGATATGTGAGTGACTCAAAGACTTCTAAAGTAATAGAGCCCACAAACGCCGTCATCGAGGTGATCAGTGGCTCGAATCGTACAGCTCGCCACGGACGTAGGCTGGTGGGAGCGTGTTATGCTATGGGAGACATTCCCCTCCGCTTGCATGGGACGCGGTGACAAAAGCATGTAAGTGGAGCAGACACGGGCGAGGGATTACCCTAGCGAAGGTATGAGCTCCACACGGGGCAATCCATTGAGGTAAACTACTCTGACAAAGGGCAGAGTATTATTATGCAGAGCCTTGCTACGAAGCAAGTGTCGCGAATAAATTACGAATACGCGTATGTTAAGCTGTCTGTGAAGTTACGGTCCTGTGACATAGCAGTAGGAGCCACTGTTATACGCATTAAAGTGCTTCGACAGATGGAAAGCCTCCACACAGAGTAAGTACACAACGGAAAGAGCCGGCGCGGCGTAGCGCCTGATAACAGGAAACTTTCACTCAGAGCGGCTACGTGAAATACCCGGGGATCGGAAGGCAGCCAGAGCGATGGAAGATTCCCCAGGCATCATAGTAACGTCACAGGAGACTATATAAACGGCAGCTTAACAGCCTGTCGAGGATTCCGCTAGTATTCCGCCTCCGACGTGGTCACTGCGCTACTCTGCTTCAGGGGCGGGACTTAAGACTCTCGCGGCATCTGGTTGCACAGAGTAGTAGTAGTTACACCTCCCACAGTTTGGTTCAGGTGTCAGTGCCTCGTAAACTTGAGTAATGTTTACTCTAACTATCTCTCTTCTTCATTAGAAGCTTATTCACGATCACACCGAGTTCCATGGTTTAAAAATTATTCTAGCTTTACAGATTCTGTTCCAGAACTACGAGCTGGACGAGCCCACTCCGCCTCAGCCAGGTTAGTGCCTAGCTCCCTCTTCCTGATCCGCTCGCAGGAAACCAATGAGACACGACACAAGGAGGATATAAGTAGCAGAGTAATATATGTAAAGAGGGGAGTATTCGCTAAAATAAGTCTACTCGTATCAAACATAGGTCATAATCTGAGAAATAAAGGCAAAGTATCGGAGTGAATTATAGACACCGTGGAAGAAAATACTCGAAGAATCACACTTCTGCTGCACTAGGTCTATGTTGTCTCCACAAAAGCCGTCATCGAGGTGAACGGCGCCTCGAAAAGTGTAGCTCGCCACGGGCGCAGGCTGTTGGGTGCGTGTTATGCTATGGGAGACATTCTCCTCCGCTTGCATGGGACCTGTGATAGTAATCGAAGACACGCTGACAGCTGCGAACCACGACTATTCGACTTGGTGCAGAATCTGTGATACTGGTGTCACAGCATCGGAGTTTCGGAACAATTGCAAGGGCACAAAGTGTGAGAACCATCGCACAATCAGCTGAATAGCTCATTCATCCAAGAAGCTGACAAGAATAATATACAATGGAATGGAAAATTGTGGTCTTGTTAGATGATGATTAGTTTCGCTTTCGGAAGGTAGAGGCGTCAGAGGGGCAGTTCTGCCATTGCACTTGATAATGCAAGAAAGACTTTAAAAAATTCAAGATACGTTCATAGGATCTGACAGTCTAGAAAAAGCGGTCGACGTCGTAAAATAGCACAAGATGTTTGAAATTCTCAGAAATATAGCTATAAGCTTTAGAAATAGACGGGTAATACGCAATGTTTCCTAGAACCAAGAGGGACGAATGAGAATGAAAGACGAACGAAATAATATGATTAAAAAGAGTCTAAGGCCGTGATACAGTCTTTCTCCGCTACTGTTCAATCTTTACATCGGGGAAACAACGATGCAAATAAAAGAAAGGATCGTGAGTGGGATTACACTTCAGAGCGAAAATGTTTCAACTACACTGATAAGCCAGAACGCGTCGTTGAATGAAACCAGGTGGCGCTGCAGGCACGTGGCGCGGTGACAAAAGTATATAAGCGTAGCAGACACGTGCGGGAAATCATCCTAGTGAAGGTATGGGCTCCACACGGGGCAGTCCATTGAGATAACAGACTCTGACAGAGGGCAGAGTATTATTATGCAGAGCCTGTGAACCAGTATCTCGAAAATGGCGAAGCTGGTCGAGTGTTCACGTACTACTGTCGTGAGCTCCTACGGTAAAAGGCAGGACAGTGAAAATACCACTAGGCGCTAAACGGTTGGACGTCCAGGACTCTTCACAGAACGTGAGGTTCAGAGACTTATTTTGTTCTGTAAAGTAGGGCAGATGCTGATGTCTGACATCTCTGCTGAAAGAGCACAATGCTGGTGCACGCATAAGTGTTTCGGAGCACAACGTTAACTGTACATTGTTGAACATGGAGCTCCGCAGCAGACCACCCCTACGTGTTCACATGTTGACCCAACGCCGTCGCCAGTTACGATTGCAGAAGGCACGGGACCATCGGAATTCGACCGTCGATCAATGGAAACGTGTCTGCTGTTTGCGTGAATCACATTTTTGCTGCAGTAGGTCGATGTCGTCTCCACAAACGCCATCGTCGATGTGAACGGCGGCTCGAAACGTGCAGCTCGCCACGGACGCAGGCTGGTGGGAGCGTGTTATGCTATGGGAGACAGTCTCCTGCGCTTGCATGGGACCTGTGACAGCAATCGAAGACGCGCTGACAGCTGCGAGCCACTCTCTTGCTTGATGTATTCCCCGACGGCGCTGTCACCTTTGAGCAGTATAACTGTCCGTGTCCCGGAGCCAGAACAGTGCTGCAATGGTCTGAGGAGCATTATATCCAACTCACGTTGATTATCGGTTGCCAAATTCGCCTGATGTAAACCCTACGGAACAACGTGGGTCACTATCGGTCCCATCACCGCGTACGAAAATCTTCGGCCCGTTATTTACACGAATTACATGACCCGTGCGTAGACATCTAACGCGACATACCTCCACAAACCTACTAACAAAATGTCGGGTCCCTGATACACAGAATCAATTAAATATTTCGTTTCAGGGACTGGCAAACAAGCTATTAAGCAGATGGTCATAATTTTTTGACTTATCAGTGTATAAGATAGGCTGATGAATTTGCTATCGTCACCGAAATTGAGAAATAACTGCGGGAAGTGTTGAATGAGAACAGAATGTGGATTTGGAATAACCCAAAGGAAGGCAAAAGTAATGAGGAGTAGCAGCAATGAGATTAGCGATAAACTTAACGCCAAATCGGAGAGCTATGAAGTAGACGAAGTGAAGAAATTCTGCTATCTTTTAAGCAAAATAACATATGAACGAAGCAAGGAGGATATAAGAAGCAGAGTAACACATGCAAAGAGGGGATTATTCGCTAAAATAAGTCTACTCGTATCAAACATAGGTCATAATCTGAGAAAGAAAGGCAAAGTACCGAAGTGAGTTCTAGACACCGGAGAAGAAGAAAATCGAAGCATTTGAGATGTGGAGCCGTAGACGGATGTTGCAGACTTTGTGGACTGGTAAGATAACAAATGAGGATGTTTTCCGCAAAATCGACGAGGAGAGTAACACGTGAAAAATACTGAAAATAAGAAGGGACAGACTGATGGGACATGTGTTATCGCTTCAGGGAATAACTTCCACGGCACTAGACGGAGTTGCGGAGAGTAAAAACTCTAAGGGAAGACAGATTGGAACGTATTCATAAATAATTGAGGTCGTCGGATGTCCTAATCTGGGATGAAGAAGTTGGCACAGTCAGAAGACTAATGAAAAAGCGAAGTCATCGTCACTAAGTAATGTTTACAGTGACTACATGGCTACATGCCCACCAACACTGAAGCCAAACAGGATGTTTAACAGTAGTTTCCAGTTACCAGCATATGTACGGTAGTGTGTTGGCTTAGATTTAAAGGGAACAGGGAATGAAAGAGTATGTCTTTCGAAACTATACAAATAAATTCATTGTGAAATAAAAAAAAACAGTAACCAAAAGGAAGGCAGTATTTCGAAGGTGCACAGCCCAGGACATGTGTGAAATCAAAATCTACTTCTAGATCATATGTAATACCGTGTTGTTCCTCCTTGTGCATTTTAAATGGGTTTATAATGCTTATGTCCTTATAGGCGTTACATGCGCAAGGTGATGGAGAACTTGCCGCTCAGGCCCGTCCCACTTTGCAACTGCGACCGTTCTGAAGGTCATCCAATGCGTGAGAAGGATTCCAGTGATGAAGCACTGAAGTTTTCACCTCTCCCCAGTCATGCTCAGCCGGATTATTTCATCTGTCACTGTAACCCATTCCGTTCTGTAGATTCCTGCTCATTGAAGGAAGGTGTTCAACAAGCGCGCGCCGAGTGCCGGTGCGTTATCCACTGCCGAAATGTTGTCTGTGAGGCTGGACAACAAGTTGGAAGATCCTGCAGAAAAAAAACCTTTATTTTGCAGGGAAAAATTTCTCTTCCAGTTGTTTGTTTGGCCAGCTGTTCAGTCAATAACTAGCGTCGAAGTATTTTGTTTATAGGGACGAGCTTTGGACACTGGACACTGGAGACTTCACGGTTCTGTTGACAGCGCAAATACAGGGTGAAAATTATTTAAACCGACAAACTCTGGAATGTTGTACGCGACGCCAAAACAACTATTTTTATCTGTTTTGATGGTTTCTTGTGTTCTCCGGTAGAGGGAGTATTCGCACTTCAATTGTAATGACTGATTTGTTGTTGTAAAGGTTCCTGTTGTACCGGTAGGAGGCATACTTTGGTCTACAATTGTAATAGTTGTTTTACATGCAGTTGTGCGTCTTGATCCAGTACAGTATTTGTCTATTAATGGTGTGATACGCCTGAAGTGTGGTTGGTGCTCTCTACACAGCGATCCACGACGGACGAGCAGCACAACGGGTGTATCAGCAAGAATATCCCAGCTGCAATACCCCGGCGCCATTCGACGGTTACTGCTGTGTACCAAAGTGTGCATGATTTAGCAGATTACCTGGGCAGGTACGAAGTCGCACGGCACGATCTCTGCAATTAGAAGAATTGTCCTGCAGCATTTGGAGCAACAAGCTTCCATCAGCACGCGTGCAATTGCGCGTAACATGGAACAAATCAGAAGAATGTAAGAAACGTCGTTTCTGAACAATTGTTACATCCATCTCACAGTGTGTGCACTACCTAGAACCAGATGATCATCCACTCCGAGCACATTTTTCACAGTGGTACGTGGAACACTTTCAGATGCATCCTACATTTCCATTCTCTTTGTTTTTCACAGATGAAGCAATGTTCGATCGTGATGGAGTCTTCAACATCCACGTTTCGCATGTTTGGACTAAATTCAGTCACCATGTAGCATTTACTCGCGCTCATTAAGTGGGGTTTTATGTGAAAGTGCAGGCAGTTGCTGTCGGTGACAACTTCATTGGGCCCTATCTCCTACCTAGGCCATTAAATTGCCGTCGTTATTGCAAGTTCCTAGCCAGAGCATTGCCAGAGTTGCAAGCCAGCCCCATTACGGGCTGCCCTCACATTTCAGTCGTCCTTTGCGTCGATTCTTGAACCGATAGTTTCCACAAAAGTGAACTCACAGACGTGGTCCTTTAACATGACCTTGATTTGACCCCTCTGGACTTTTTTGTGTGGGGAGAGATGCGCAACATCGTTTGCAAAACCTCTGTTGAATCAGAAGAGGATCTGGTTGGCCCGATAATAGCAGCAGAAGCAGCAGAAGGAGTTAAGGACACTCTTGCTGTCTATGTCCACGTAAGACAGAATACGACCCGCAGGTGTAACCTTTGTTTATAAGTCAATGGAGACTTTTTAAACGTCTATTGCAATTGAAATAATTATGTTGTGTTACTGCTGTTTCCCAATGGTAATAAACAAAGAGTGTTTGTGTTACATCTTGTCTCTTTAAGTAAGATTTAATGTCCTCGTAAAATGGTACCTCACAGAAAAAAAATAGAAAAAGTGTTTTAAGTAACTCTCGCAGCCTTCCAGAGTTTGTTGGTTTAATTAACTTTCTTCCAGAGAAAACTCCCTCTATCGGTTTAAGAAATCCTCACAGGGAAGTAAGGCTTTAGAGAAAAATATTTTTTTTTGGTGTCCCACGCAGCTTCAGAGTTTGTAGGTTTCACAGGGAAACGCATTCCACACTTGGTTGAAGCCACATGCCGAGAGGGCACCTGCCGGAGCCAGAAATAATTCGATGTTTTCAACGTGACGACACTCTTTTTCGTGGCTCACTGCTGAAACTTGCCATGCACTTTTCGAGCAAAATGCTAAAGTCATCATTTTACTAACGAATTAGTTAGTTTTGTTTAGGAGTTTGTGATATAAGGAAAGATAATGACTCCTCTATAAATATTGGTTTGCGTGAAAAATACTGCCGGCCGCTGGTGGCCGAGCGGTTCTAGGCGCTTCAGTCTGGAACCGCGCAACCGCTACGGTCGCAGGTTCGAATCCTGCCTCTGGCATGGATGTGTGTGATGTCCTTAGGTTAGTTAGTTCCAAGTTCTAGGGGACTGATGACCTGAGATGTTAAGTCCCATGGTGCTCAGAGCCATTTGAACCATTTTGAAAAATACTACATACCTTTTCGATTACATTCAGTACGCTCTACACATCATTTGATTGTCCGTGCACATCGAAAAATCACCCTGAACTGAGAGAATTGTTGGAAATTTCGACTTCATTGTGACGAAGATTGGTTGTTCGGTGTTACAAATGGTTCAAATGGCTTATAGCACTATGGGACTTAAGATCGGAGGTCAACAGTCCCCTAGAACTGAGAACTACTTAAACCTAACTAACCTAAGGGCACCACACACGTCCATGCCCGAGGCAGGATTCGAACCTGCGACTGCAGCGGTCGCGCGGTGCCAGACTGAAGCGCCTAGAACCGCTCGGCCACATCGGCCGGCCGGTGTTACAGGACTACATGTTTACCACTAGACAACATTAGTGTTTTGCTATCGTACATTTTTCGCTTGTGTGCTGTAAATCACCAGATATGTAACTACACTATTGGCGGGACACTGAGAACTGAAAATCAGTGACACGCCAAAGTAGTTGATCCAGTCGCTCGTTGAGCCTTAACAAATGGAATATGAAGTGGTGAAGATAATCCTAGTCACTATGACCCTCCATCACACGCCATGAAGAGACTTAAGGACTATTCCTGGAAGGCACGCTGCAGGTAAATTGTATTCCTGTATCTACTGAGTGGCACTATATGTACTACAAAGACGCTCCGTCTATTTATCTAATTTCTTGCTTGCACCTATTCTCAGTGTACGTAAAATATACGCATATGTGTATAGTTTCAGAGTATTACTACTGGTGTAATTATGGGTGTTAAACTGTGGCACAGGAAACGCTGGAAATGGTAAATCTCTAGAGAATGAATACTTGTGAAGTTTAAAAACATTTATTAATACACCAAAGCGCCATAAAAACTGGTGTAGGCATTCGTAATCAAATACAGAGATATGTAAACAGGCAGAATACGGCGCTGCGGTCGGCAATACCTACATAAGACAACAAGTGTCTGGTGCAGTTGTTAGATGGATTACTGCTGCTACAGTGGCAGCTTATCAAGATTTAAGTGAGTTTGAACATGGTGTTATAATCGGCGCACGAGCGATAGGACACAGCATCTCCGAGGTAGCGATGAAGTGGAGATTTTCCCGTAAGACCATTTCACGAGTGTACCGTGAATATCAGGAATCAGGTAAAACATCAAATCTCCGAAATCGCTGCTGCCGGAAAAAGATCCTGCAAGAATGCGACTCACGACGACTGAAGAGAATCGTTCGACATAAGTGCAACCTAGGGTAGCTGGGCAGAACGTTGGGAGGCAATTCAGAAATAAAATACAAGTGGGAACTGACTCGAAATACGTAAAGCTAGTATTAATTCTGCCAGTTAGCTAAAGGCAACAGGTAACAGATAACATAACAACAGAGAGAAAAGGTCTGCAGAATACAATAAGGTGATAAAAGTCACGGGATAGAGATTTGCACATACAATAATGGCGGTGGTATCGTGTACGCAAGGTATAAAAGGGCAGTGAATGGGTGATGCTGTCAGTTATAATCACTTGATTCATGTGAAAAGGTTTCCGACGTGGTTATGGCCTTACGATGGGGATTAACAGACCTTGAACGCGGAATGATTGTTGGAGTTAGACGCATGGGACATTCCATTTCGGAAATAGTTTGGGAATTCAATATTCTGAGATCCACAGTATCAATAGGGTGCCGAGAATACCACATTTCAAGTATTAACTGAGCCGTGCTTGGCTCATGTTCCCGCCATCATGTATTTCACACCCTGTTTCTAACGTAGTTCCACATCACTACGTTAATTTAAATTACTACTTTGCCTGACCGCGAGCGTCGTTAGCAGCGCGTATCGATGTACCCCCAATCGCAGTATCTTTGCTAGACTGCTATTACTTCCCTGTCGTTGTCTGTCGTAAGGAAGTTCGGGTCGCGAGTTCGGGCTGTCAGTGAGTTGGAACGCGTCTGGAGCGCAGTTCGGACTTGCCAGTCGGGGAGTTGCAATGCGGCGTTAGTGCAGTCGGGTTGGAGCAGCAGTGAGGCCTGCGTCAACAGGGCTCGCCCGACCACTGCCGCCATGCATCACTTGAGCCGGGCCGCGGTCTTGCTGGATGGTTGGTCGGTCGTCCTACCGGACGACGCGTTTTGGCTCGCCGATCGTTCATGAATAGGCTGTGTGTGTCTGTGCATCGACTCCCGATTTGTCTTCGTGCGTCTATGTTGTCGGCATTCTGCTGGAGTCGGTCGGTTGCTGCGGACCAGGGAAGTTATCACCGCCCGGTGTAGTCGGCTGGGTCCGCTGGTGGTCCCTGCGCAGTGTCGGAGCGTCTGTGGAGCTGTCCGATCGCTACGAACTTCGTGGTTCTCCGACCCAGGACGTCAAAGTTCAGTAGTGGTTTTAACAACCCAAACCACGTCCGTTCATGTTATGGTGGTTCGTTTCGGTGGTTCGCTGGTGGGGAGGTTTTCCTGTGAGCAACATCGAGTGTTTCTATTGCTGAAATTTAGCCACCATCCGGTGCAGTTAACTATACTGGTTGACTACAATTCGAGTGCACCAGCGGAATTTTCTGCCTTGTGGCCGTTAGTGTTCCAGTTACCTGCCCTGGCTACTAACGTAATTTCAGGCAGCGTCCTTTCCTCACCTGTTGTCAGTGTCCAACATGGTGTGTAATTTTGACAGCTACTACATACTTCATTGTAAATTATCACGTTCGTAACCTTTTGTGTTTGAGTTCTCATGTACTGATTGATGGCAAGCAAGTCGTGGTGTCGGTCGGTCCATGGCTGTCCCCTGGTTGGGTCCCGACGGATCAAATGTAGTTGCGCTCACCACCTGTCTCACCTAAGTGAACGAGGACAGACCGACATCTCTGGAGGCTTCTGAGTGCCGTTGTCTTTATTGTCTCTCCCACCAGTATTTAATTATCTGTTTTCAGCTATTTAAAATTTAAGGCTTGTGGTTATATTTTTTTTTAAATTTGGAAAATTAATTGTGGGCTTTCAGCCTTGCAACTTTATTCTTAAAATTATGTTTCAAGCTTAAACATTGCAGCATCATGCCTTTAAAAGATTATGCTAATATATTTTAAAATTTTGAAATTAACTTGTGGCCTTCAGCCATTTCTATTGCACCTTGCATATGTTTGTTCTATCTACTTTGCCTTGAGGCTTTCCACCTAGCTGCGATATATGTTTTTTTAATTATTTTGCTTGATATTTAAACTGCATTTTTATCTTGTCGATTTTTTGGATTTCTTGTTTGGAGGCCTTCAGCTGTGAAAGAGTTGCATTTGGTAAAAGGTTCGGCTATGTGCCGTTTTGGTTGTATATGTGTTATTAAATTACAATAAAATACAATTAGAAGGTGAAACTGACCCAGACCTTATTTGGCCCTTTCCACAATCCGAATTACCTGTTCTGCCCAGTGGGTTTAGCGGACAGCGCAGTGGCCGATGGCTTTCAGCTAACGACCGAGAGCAGCGGCGTTTGCATAGAGTTGTCAGTGCTCACAGACAACAATCACTGTATAAACTAACCGCAGAAATAAATGCGGGACGTATGACGAACGCATCCGTTAGGAAAGTACGTCGATCGACGCGAGTGCCTTTGATAACAGCATGACATCGCCTGTAGAGCCTCTCCAGAACTCGCGCCATATCGGTTGGACCCTAGACGAATGGAAAACCGTGGCCTAGTGAGATGACTCCCGTTTTCAGTTGCTTGCTTGCTGCTGTGCTTTCTACAGCCATCTCCAGACGCACAAGAATATTGGGATCCATGCACATATTTATAGTGTATCCACAACTAAATATTAGGATTGCTGCTGCAGTCTGACACCGAGCAATGTACTGGAAATGTCTCCTCTTGACGGCTGTGTTTCTGGAACGAATCTAAGTATCTATATCACACATAACTTTCCACGTAAAAAAAAAAAAACCTTTCATTCTATCAATGCCTTGAATCTATACCTCCCTCACAATAGGACACACAGAAGTGACCACCAGACACCCATACATATATTGCGGAGACTGTTGTACAAAGGCTGTGACGACTTCCCTCGGCACCAAGGCATCGCTATTTCTGACCCCGACCTATTTGCTTGCTTGATTGCTTTCTACACCCATCTCCAGACTCTAGGATTACAAGAACACATGTATTTTTACATGGATTGCCAGAAAATTGTACCATTTACGCGACATTTCTCACTATCATGCACACAGCAGTATGCTACCGATCGTTTGCACAGAATAATTCAGAAGATGTAGACAGGAAACTATTTCTCTAGAAACCCGAAACTTAAGCGAGGTGGAGCGTGGTGTAAACCACTGAGTAACTAGAAACTTATCCTGTCTGCGAAGACATTTACGCGGAAACTCGAAAAGAAATTACAGGAAACTTATATTTCCACTCACGAATACTGATGTCAGTGACCTAACAGATTCCAAATCATCCTTACAATTTACAAATTCAACTAAGGTGTTTCTCATGTCTAGAGAACCAGCAAACGTGTCTTTCACCCGTCTTTCACCTGCTACATGCGCACACCACGATCCATGTTCTCTCAACTAAATAAAGGCGCAGAAATGTGCATACGCAGTCAACTAGACAATTTACATGGGAGGGAATAATGGTCCGGCACGAACACGCGTCCATATTGAATCTTCTCAAACTTCCATGTGATCACGAAAGCGTCCATCACATACTAAGTATTATTTCGCTATTCGGTTGTCCAGAGGACGACACGGTTAAGTCAATTACATTCCTGCATCCCAACAGGCCTCTCCATTCGGACAGCTCCTACCGTTAGCCAGAAACGTGAATCATTCCTGCCACAGGGCACCAGCCACACACCCCCAGACAGAATCATCCTAGGAAACCAGCCACATATTTATTTTCTTACTGTACTTACAATTAAATATTACGATTGCGGTCTCTATTGGATGACATTTGACAATAAACGAAGCATCGGAAATACACCCTTCTGATGGCTGTGGCTCTGGAAATAGAAATATCTGTACCATTCTTATGACTTGACGTACTTTCCCCGTTGCTGTCACAGTATTCCATGTCAAATCCATACCTTCCTTATGACTGGACATAGTCAGTCCTTTTGCCCATGTTGGAACACACACACATACTTTATAAGCGTCATGCTGTAGGTGAACCTATCACACATCCCCTACTAGTAAGTATAATACTCCGTAATAACCGATTGATGGCGATACGAAATAATATTGACCAAAAGTCAGTGCTCGGTGGACACGTCTCGTAAGTTTTTCTTGCTAGTTGTAGCACTGTGTCTTAGAAGGAGAGACTAATTCGTCTTACAAACCGCCAGATGTTAAAAAATACGATCGCAACAGCTAGCTACTGTATATTCCTGCCACAAGCAGTGTTGGTTCTACAGGTGCGCACAAGTCTCCATGTTAAAAGCTATACCGGATTTATAAGTTGAGGTATGGCATTACCTTGAAATGAAGTGGTTTTTCCAGACAAATACTGTGGCACTGAATACCGACGGTGATCGCCAGAGTGTATATTACCAGGTCGACACTGCGGTTACACGTCGCCGACGGAGCAACCTCGTAATAAAATTTCCGAACTTAGAAAGCGATTTGGCTATGGTACGTGGTATGAAACCAGTATTCATAACTCCCTCATGCCGTCGCTAGATATTTCTCCAGTATTTGTAACGCATTCTGTCTCGATGCCATGTCAGAGTTTCGGTGATATATCCACTGAGTTATAGGTGGTGCTTCATTGAGAAGGATCACAAACAGTAGGTGGTGTGCTGATAGATTTCATAAGAAATATACACTACCTTTTCAGATATCTAATGCTACACTTTTGGGTAGAAATGATGTCTATGATTTGGAATCAAGTCTTTCCATTCAACCAAATACCTGCATTGTATCCGATGGAGAAGTCCTTTAATGATTACAGCCATTAGTGAATCATATTTCTGACACTCTCATATCTCAAAACGTCTCACGTTTTTCGAACCTGTCTGCTATAGTAAAATTTTATATAGTCCCTATGTCTCTCGCAACTGCTACCATTTTTGGAGATTTGCACATGTGAAGGTTCCAATTTAAGTCGGAACTGAGCAGAAGTCAGAGAGCTGTATCTACAACTTTCTGCAACCCGCGTAGGAACGTCGTGACCTGAGTTAGTGCAGCAGGACTGTGTTTTGGCCGTTCAGTGGAAACTGGAACATGTTGTCATAGCTCCGCCAACAGTGTATGGTGTGTACGATGTGTAAAGTCAACGCAAAACGAAGCCTGCTCTTGCAATAGGATGTAGTATAAAAGACGGTACGGAAACTGAGAGATGGACGAGGATTTTGCTACTGCGTTGTGGTGCATCCCCAAACAACATACAGGTGCTGCTGTCCGAAGCAGATCTGTGTCCCTCATGGTACATTCATGTCTATCACCCTAACATGCTATCATAGTTATTCTGAATCATCCAACAGAGAAAAATTACGAAATATAAAAGCTTCACTAACTTCATCCGATACAGAACTCAATAAGAGTTTTACCGCATCTCTCTCCTCCCATATATCGAAAACAAATACCATCTGCATGCCACCGTCGAGCACATGTGACGATCCTATTAAATATACAAGTATTGATCCATTGCACAGACCAGTATACAGTTGCACCGCCTGTACTGTAGGAGGATGACCGCATCCTACAAACTATACTATAAGGTGCAAGAGGCACTTCCTGTGACCCTGTGTCATTATTTGAAACATTGTGTTTTTTCTGCAGTAACACACTTTGTGGACTGCCATACATTTTGTTTCTTCTGCCATGACTTCGAGGTTTGTGTCAGGTTCTAAACTGATATTAACACATTACGATCCAGTGCTTCTCACAGAAAACTGGATGTCGCACAGTGTAAATCATGTTGTTACTGCTGCTACCATAACACACCACACACACACTGGATGATTTTAAATAAAAGACATTTAGCACGTAAGGATACTGGAAGAGTTTGGCAGCATTGTGGAGCGTTTCCAAACTGCTGTCCGCACGTGACTGACGACCTCTACATTTAAACTCATCTGACACAGTGGTGGAATAACTGATGGCTCTGCATTCCATTTCGACTGATTCCTCATATTGCAGTCGTGTATGCGGTCAGTGTTTCGGTGCTAACCATCACCAGACATGGGCGCATCTGGAGAAATCTTGTGCACTTGGATGTGCAAGGACTTGGCATGCTCCAGTCATTCACGAGATGCGGAACGTAGCGGCTTACTTCTGGTCAGCTGCAGATTAAATCTGTAAGGGTGCTGCAGGGCGGGTTGGTCAAAGACAGAGGGGGTCTTTCAGTCTCTAATTTTATCCTAAGACTGCGAGGATGCTCTGTGACTCCCATCCGCACCTCGAGCATAGTGCTTAATTTACTATCTATCTCTATGCGGATGGGAGTCACAGAGCATCCTCGCAGTCTTAGGATGAAATTAGAGACTGAATGACCCCCTCTGTCTTTGACCAACCCGCCCTGCAGCACCCTTACAGATTTAATCTGCAGCTGACCAGAAGTAAGCCGCTACGTTCCGCATCTCGTGAATGACTGGAGCATGCCAAGTCCTTGCACATCCAAGTGCACAAGATTTCTCCAGATGCGCCCATGTCGAAGAGGTTAGCACCCCTTATTGGTGTATAGTAACAGATTTAGAAATGTAGTAACAGCGGACAGTTAATAAGAAAAAGAAACAGGTGATTTTTATGCATGATGGAGCTGCAGGCGGATTGAGTTCGAAGCATTTTGCGTAAATCAGCTACAGTATCAATTTTAAAGTATTGTTTTAGTGCCTGGGATCAGTACCAGGATGGTATTGGTAAGAGGGAACATAAACACAAGCACTCCTATGGCTACACGGTTCTGCACTTAAAACAGGCTATAATGTTAGATCGCTTCAGTTTCTGACCTATAAGTCATGTGGAATGCAGCGCTGTTAATATCCCAGTCTAAGAAAAGTATTTCCAGCTCATGGCATACATCCTCCTTGCAGGTTTCTCTGCGATAAACTATGGTAGCAAACTGTAAAATGAAAAAACTCTTTCCCTAAAACATCAGCTCTTTGTGATACATGCGCAATATAGCTTTCCAGAGATGTATAGCGTCCACAGTTCACATCCGATCACGGTTCAGAAATTATACTGTGCCCGCATCAGTCCTATATAACATGATCGTTAGTGACGGAGAATACCTTACAAAGAAACAGATAAACGTATAGCAGCGGCGTCTGACATGTGAAATTACACGTCACGTCGCCACTAACTCTGTAAACAGCAAATCTGTCTAGCAGGTGTATACATGGGGATTGCAACGTGTCACAAACAGTATAGCTAATTTAGAATCACCTTAGTTATGAAACTGAAGTCTCGATTTTATACCCAAGATGCGACAGGGGAATGGAATACATCACATAAATCCTCGTTCTTTTAGAGGAATGTGTCGAAACAGGATGGTCACATTTCATCACACATGAGATGGAAGTCCCTTAATGACCGAGAGGTTATGTGTTATCGATCGCAAGTAGACAGTGCTCTAAGTCACATACAGATCACATCCTTGTACAAGAGTCGAACACAGGCTATGTCATGCGACTGTTGCATCCTGACAGAACAGCGGAAAAAATGGTCAAATGACCTGCGGCAACATCTCCCTCTCTAGAATGCATCAGTCTGCCATTAAATAGTACCTCGTTACAGCTCCATCTCAATCGATCACCCCGTCCACTTACTGTTAACCTTTAACGCAGATGCATGTAAGTTTAGAGGCAGATGGTTCTCTGTTTTCCTGAAAAGCTTCAAATACAGTAGTCAACTCGCGTGTATTACTGGTACCCCAAGAGACATAGAGTAGAATGCTGCCTCGACGGAAAAAAGTGACTGTTTCTCTGGTTCCCTTCGCTTCCATGTCGACGTTTTCTCGCATTCCTCTTGCTGTCGCATACTTGTTCCCAGGAACAAGAATTGTTCTGCGCCAACAGGAAGACACGCAAGTACTTCCTCAATTTCCCAAAATTTTAGTGTATTTTCCCTCAATTTATACGTATTTTCCGTCACTTTTCGCAATTCTATCGATACCTCTCGATCCGCGTTCTAAAATTGGTTGTAAATGTAGTACAGCTGCCAACACCTACCACAAATGCACTATTTTTCTGATTGGGAAGTGTAGTATAGCACTGTACTCAATTGCATCCAGTCGCTTCCACCCACATATTCCATATTTGCAGTGAGTTTGCTCTGTTTTCTGTATGTCTGTGTACAAAGTCGAACGCTGACTCGGGTCTACCATGGGTCCTGGGAGCCATCCACGACACATGCACATACACAGACACTTCTGCTCAGTTCTCGCTTAAATTGGAATGATCACTTGTGCAAATCCACAAAAATGACAGAAATTGCAAGAGGCATAGGGACTATATAAAATTTTACTATAGCAGACGGGCTCGAAAAAGGAGACTCGTTTTGAGATATGAGAGTGCCAGGAATATGATTCACTAGGGGCTGTTATCATTAAAGGACTTCACCATTGGACACAACGCAGGCATGTGGTTGAATGGAAGGTTTGATTCCAAATCACAGACATCATTTCTATCCGAAAGTGTAGCACTATCTGAAAAGCAGCAGATCTGAAAAGCTAGTGTACATTTCTTACGACCTCAATCAACACACCATCTACTGATTGTGATCTTTCTCAATCAACCATCGCCTATAACTCAGTGGATATATCACCAAACATCTGACATGGCATCCAGAATTACAAATACTTACTGTCGAATGTCATCCAGTAGAGATGGCAATCATAATATTTAATTGTAAGTACAGTAATAAAATAAATATTTGGCCGGTTTCCTAGAGGCGATCCTCCAAGAAGTGACACAACAGTTCCACATCCCTCGACATAAGCTCCGCCACTTGTCTCCATATGACCAGGCTCCAGGTAGGAGGAACATTGCGACTGCGTCCTATACCAATAGTGGCAACGTGGATATGGTGACCGAGCGTCTCCAGTTGCAGCACTGCGATCGTCAATAGCGGCGCTGATCGCTGGCATAAGCAGAAACTTTGGGTCAACCAGCAACACTGCCCACACCACAAGTGGCCTTTAACATATTTACACCGGCACTGAGAATTATGTTTCTCGCTATGTGGTGGCGGACGTATTCGTGCTTCCGTTCATCTGTAGGCGCTACTTTTCCTGTTTATCGGCATATAGTGGCGGTCGTATTCAAACGCCCTAGGCTGCTATTGAAATGTGTTGACCTTTTATTTCGAAAATGGAGTAAGTCCATTCTTTTAAATAAACAAAAGATAACGCAAAAAGATTTTACATTAGATTGATCACAAATTATGTGATATCTCATTTGTTCAGAAAGTTCTCTCGTTGAAAGGTCACACAAAATACACTGAAGAACCGAGGAAACTGGTACACCTGCCTAATATCGTGAACGGCCCCCGCGAGCACGCATGGACTCGACTAATGTCTGAAGTACTGCTGAAGGGAACATACACCATTAATCCGTAAGAGTACGAAGGGGTGGGTGGCGATCTCTTCTGAACAGCATATTGAAAGGCATCCCAGATATGCTCAATAACGTTCATGTCTGGGGAGTTTAGTGGCCAGCGGAAGTTTTTAAACTCAGAAGAGCGTTCCTGAAGCCACTCTGTAGCAATACTCGACGTGTGGGGTATCGCATTACCCTGCTGGAATTGCCCAAGTCCTTCGGAAGGCACCATGGATGTGAATGGATGCAGGTGATCAGACAGGATACTCACGTACGTCTCACCTGTCAGAGTCGTGTCTAGACGTATCCAACTGCATACGCCCCACACCATTACAGAGCCATTACAGAGCCTCCACCAGCTTGAACAATCCCCCGCTGACGTGCAGGTCCATGGATTCATGAGATTGTCTTCATACCCACACACGTCCATCCGCTCGACACAGTTTGAAACGAGACTCATCCGAGCAGGCAACATGTTTCCAGTCATCAACACTCCAATGTCAATGTTGCCTGGATTTACTTACGTATAAGGTGAACCACTTGTATACACTTATATATGTTCTGGTGGACGGAGCTTTATCTTGCTGTGGTCCATATCCTCTTCCAGGACAATGAGTAAGATGTTGCACACGTGTTCAAAAGTAGCCACTGTGCTACGTAAAACACAATTCCTAACAGTCTTCGTGCCAGTTTCAGCTTTACACATGCATTTTACATTCGATGGTTTTGTTTATAAAGCAAAGACCTATCACTAACCAAAGATACCATTAACTTCCTACTGAACGAAGATCTAAAATAAGTAAAGAAAATATGTGAGAGATGCAACATTTTAACGACAGGAAAATGCATCTGCTCTACGAAAGAACTTAATATTTAAGTACTACAGGAGAAGCTTTTTTCAGCATTTTTTTAACAACTGGCAGCCGAAATTTTAACGAAACATTATAAAGCCCTCATATAGTATATTATAAAGTACACAAAAATGGTTCAAATGGCTCTAAGCACTATGGGGCTTAACATCTGAGGTCATCAGTCCCCTAGACTTAGAACTATTTAAACCTAACTAACCTAAGGACATCACACCATCAATGCCCGAGACAGGATTCGAACCTGCGACCGCAGCAGCAGCGCGGTTCCCGACTGAAGCGCCTAGAACCGTTCAGTCACAGCGTCCGGCTAAATTACACATCTTCATATACATATACATATATAAAATGCAAAAAAGTATCACATTTTCGAAACCACGTAATAGTATCCCATTGCGTAACATTGAAACTTGGCTCAAAGATGCCTGTGACCTTCCTCTGTAATGGTGAAAAAGTGTGCCATCCTGCGATGTCACCCGCGGTTCGGCGACGCTTCAAATACCTAGGTGTTGTAACGCCACTTCCTCGGACGAGAAATAAAAATCAAAAATTAGCTCCCAATACCACAAAGATTTCCCCCCAAGTCCCAAATTCCCAGAAAAGTGAATAAGCGAACGAAGTTCCATTTATCACTATTGTTAGGACAATAACAAGTAATTAAATCAGGAATCTAAGACTTGACAATTTAGCAATCTACGAAAGAAAGATTAAATTTCAGTAAAATTAAAGTCAAAATCATAATAAATCGCAAAATTTGCATAAATTAACATTCGCAAAGTAGAACCAACGATCCCAAGTGAGTAATGACTAAGTATAATTCAATGCATTGTCACTACGTTACGAGAGTTAGCCGAAGCAGGTCATATATTCGAATGTTCGTACATGTAGGCGCGCTTAGATTGTTTTTCAGATTGCATAATTGCGATCTATTATGGCACAGTAATACGATCTTCTGACTTCAAATATCACGGCATTAGAATTTGAACGGAGGACTTTTACCTACTAGAATAAAGTGAACTTTTAACTAGATAATTGAACTAAACATTACCAGTAGCCAGTGGTTTATAGAACTTCAGTGATAGGTCCGAAGCATATAATTTAAATCCCCCCAACACCTGGGAAAGTTTTCTTCTCAAGGCTCGGTTAGGAAGTGACTGATCATGTGCAATAAAACACCCTCTCGTGCCAAGTCGTGCATTTGTGATTTAAAATTCTATCAAATTATTGACATGAAACTCCAGAGTAACAATTACGCGCAGCGATAATATTTGACTGTAGCGCTCGGCGCTTGTGTAGAATCTTTGACTCAAATAACAAGCCCACTGTTACGATTTCCTAGATACTTGAAATTACGGCCAGCTTGTAGGGAATTTGTTGTGGATGTGACTGTATTGGTTTTATCATTAATATTTCATCATTAATCAGTTAACCATCGATTACGAACGATTAATTATGGTTCTTGGTGAAGTAAATATCTCACGCACGTCGTCATTTCGGTTCAGCACTGTTATTTGTGTAACGTCGTCTTCGTAACTTGATAACGATCTCAACACTCTACCGACTGTTGCCGAGTTTTAGCCGAGGCGATGTACAAATCAAACCAAATCATCAAGAAGAGGCGTCATAGTGTCGACACATGAGAGTAAATGACCATAGCTCAAAAGTTCATGTGAGGTTTAGGGTGTATTAATGAATTTCACCGCAGTTTTCCCAAATACCTATGTGGACGTCGGAGCCCCCCCCCCCCCCCCCCCGTCCCCGTTCATCCATATTCCACCATTTCGCCGCGCTGGATTAGCCGAGCGGTCTAGGGCGCTGCAGACATGGAGTGTGCGGCTGGTCCCAGCGGAGGTTCGAGTCCTCCCTCGGGCATGGGTGTGTGTGCTTGTCCTTAGGATAATTTAGGTTAAGTAGTGTGTAAGCTTAGGGACTGACGACCTTAGCAGTTAAGTCCCATAAGATTTCACACACATTTGAACATTTTTTTCCACCACTTCTTTTGATGTGTCTGCGATGGAGGTCATAACCGCGACACCCAGCTTTTAAATCAAGCAGTTTCCTTATGGGTGGCCGAGGAAAACATATTCAGACACACCGCCGCTCAGAATCGACACCCCAAAGCCCTCAGGAGGTGGCTCAAAGGGCGTCACTGAAACTACCTCTCCTCTTGGGCGTTGTTCCCACACATTTCGCGGTCGAAAGCGACAGATTGCATTGTGATAATGTTCTTCACACTGTTTTTCACTGCTGACACCCACCGGACGATTCTACCCTACTCTAAGGACATCGTTGGGCTGCAGCTCCATTGAATGTGATCTGGCTCCTATGGAGTATAGTGCGCACTATAATGTCACCTTCGGCGACGCTTCAAACAGCAACATACTTGCGAAAAAAGCCATACCTCAAAATTTCATGTGAAGTTTAACATGGGTCAAAGACGTCTCATTGGCACCAAACTTCATAACAATTCTGCGCAACACCATCGTGAATGTATCGGACGATGGGAAGATTATCACACCCCCCTCTTACCCACGTTTCATCCTTTCTTTTGACGCGTCTGCAATGGAAGTCAGAACCGCAACACCCAGCACTGAAATCACGCGATTTTCTTATGTGTGACCGAGGAAATGTTTCAGCAACAGGACGATGTTCTTGACAACGTTCGACACTGCTGACACCATCCAGATGATTCAACCTTACTGTAGGGAGGGACACTGTGGGGTTGTAACACACTGTACGAGGTCCAACCCCTTTGGAGTGCGGGGCAACTGCAATTTTTGCTCTGGTGTACAGGGTGGAACCACTAGGCCCAATCAAAATCATTAAACGAAATTGGAACGTGACCCGAAGCAGCCACCCACACACCTTCGTTGAGCATGTTAAGAATGTAGCTGTGGAAGACTATGGCAACCATGCCGGTGAGTGGTGCCTGCAATTACTGTAGCGCCTGAGGGTAGGCAACCCCATCGAGGGGATGACAAAGGGGTTACCTGTCCTCAGGCAGTAGAGCAGCCATGAGGCATCGCTCAACTGAATGGATATTGAAGTCTTTGACAAGTACATTTTTGACATGGTCAACAAAGGTGTGTGGGCGGCAGCGAGCGTGTTGCTGGACTGGGGGTCTTAGAGGCACTCTTTGCCATTTCATTCGTGCTCATATTAGTGTTGCACACATCCATGATAAACCACAGGAGGGCGCAAAATAGGAGAGTTGAAAAAGCATAAACACCCTTTGCTGCTTCGGATCACATTCAGATTTCGTTGAATAGCTTTGAATGTGCCTGAGGGTTTCACCCTATATACCAGAGCAAAAATTCCGGTCGAAGTACACTCCAAAGGGGTTAGATCACATACAGTGGGATTTCAGCCGCACATTGTCGCTGGAGTAAGGTTGAATCATCTCGATGGTGTCAGCAGTGTCGACATTGTCACGAACGTCGTCCTGTTGCTGAAAGCTTTCCTCAGCCATCCATAATAAAACCACGAGATTTAAATATTGGGTATCGCGGTTCTGACTTCAATCTCAGATGCATCAAAAGTAAGGGTGAAATGTGGGTAATAGGGGGCTGTAACGACCTTCCCATCGTGTGACACGTCCACGGCGATATTGGGCAGAGTTGTGATGAACTTTGGTGCCAATGAGACATCATTAACAAATCTTAAACATTTTTTGCACGTATCGAAAACAAGCTGTCTTCAAAGAGGTGATACTTTTTTGTTCAGTGCATAACTTTATATGGTCGTTACAGTTTATAAGTTAGTTGAGGGCAGTACAAAATTAAAAAAGTGGAGGGTGGGAGGAAGTCAGCATAGTTCTTCAATATTAGAGTTTAGATTTAATTAACTTTATACTGACATTATAAACATATTACACTAATGGCCATTAAAATTGCTACACCACAAAGATGACGTGCTACAGATGCGAAATTTAACCGACAGGAGAAAGATGCTGTGATATGCAAATGATTAGCTTTTCAGAGTATTCACACAAGGTTGGCGCCAGTGGCGACACCTACAACATGCTGACATGAGGAAAATTTCCAACCGATTTCTCATACACAAACAGCAGTTGACTGGCGTTACCGGGTGATTCGTTATTGTTTTGCCTCGTGTAAGGAGGAGAAATGCGTACCATCACGTTTCCGACTTTGATAAAGGTCGGATTGTAGCCTATCGCGATTGCGGTTTATCGTATCGCTACACTGCTGCTCGCGTTGGTCGAGATCCAATGACTGTTAGCAGAATACGGAATCAGTGGGTTCAGGAGGGTAATACGGAACGCCGTGCTGGAACCCAACGGACTCGTATCACTAGCAGTCAAAATGACAGGCGTCTTATCCGCATGGCTGTAACGGATCGTGCAGCGACGTCTCGATCCCTGAGTCAACAGATGGGGACGTTTGCAAGACAACAACCATCTGAACGAACAGTTCGACGACGTTTGCAGCAGCATGGACTGTCAGCTCGGAGACCATGGCTGCGGTTACCCTTGACGCTGCATCAAAGACAGGAGCGCCTGCGATGGTGTTCTCAACGAAGAACCTGGGTGCACGAATGGCAAAACGTCATTTTTTCGGATGAATGCAGGTTCTGTGTACAGCATCATGATGGTCGCATCCGTGTTTGGCGACATCGTGGTGAACGCACATTGGAAGCGTGTTTTCGTCATCGCCATACTGGCGTATCACCCGACGTGATGGTATGGGGTGCCATTGGTTACACGTCTCGGTCATCTCTTGTTGGCATTGAAGGCACTTTGAACAGTGGATGTTACATTTCAGATGTGTTACGACCCGCGGCCTTACCCTTCATTCGATCTCTGAGAAACCCTACATTTCACCAGGATAATGCACGACCGCATGTTGCAGGTCCTGTACGGGCATTTCTGGATACAGAAAATGTTCGACTGCTGCCCTGGCAAGCACATTCTCCAGATCTTTCACCAATTGAAAACGTCTGGTCAATGGTGGTCGAGCAGCTGGCTCGTCACAACACGCCAGTCACTAATGTTGATGAAACGTGGTATCGTGTTGAAGCTGCATGGGCAGCTGTACCTGTATACACCATCCAAGCTCTGTTTGACTCAATGTCCAGGCGTATCAAGGACGTTATTACGGCCAGAGGTTGTTGTTCTGGGTACTGATTTCTCAGGATCTATGCATCCAAATTGCGTGAAAATGTAATCACATGTCAGTTCAAGTATAATATATTTGTCCAATGAATACCCGTTTATCATCTGCATTTCTTCTTGGTGTAGCAATTTTAATAGCCAGTAGTGTATTTCAGATGTAAATACGGTTTATGCAAGCTGTAACTATAGTATTGTTAGGAAATGTTAAAATAAGAATTATTTGTTATTGAGGTACTCTGAGTATCTATTTAGCGTGGTGATTTTGCTGTCTGTTCTTTTCTTCTATAGTAGTTGTTATGATGTTATATAGCGCAGACGTTTTTCCTTGCAGTAGGATAATCTTCTTCCGATTTCCGACTTTTTGAGTTCCACATTACGTTTTATTTGTGTGAACAGCCCAAACAATGCATGTAGTAGTTATTTGTTAGCTACCTATAGTCCTTGAACAATAACATCATGTGTGTGTGCTGTTCGCACTGCAACAGCTTGCACATTGTCCTAGAGAAGCAAATGCACCACAAAAGACAAAGCACAATCCACCGGAACATATGTAAACAAATGCAACTGTCTCATCAATATCTAAATAAATTCAGGAAAATGGCAAGTTTTCAATATCGAAGCAACATACAGTGTTATGAATATAAATGCAGATGTTTCTATTGATGACTGAGGACAGTGTACTTAACAACATTATGTTAGTATTTACTTCATTTGCAGAGTAATAGTTGTAACCATTACAAGTGGTATACTTTTAGGTTGATTATTAACTCCAAGTATGCGTGATAGAAGCAACCACTGATGTTTATTTTACCCTGTGCTGCAGGTTAGGTACTGATGTGTGGACATGTGGGTGCAAGACGGAAACTCTATACTGACAGGCGTAGTTCAATTCATGTCACAGATAAGACCATGCAGAAAACATCAGCTAGTAAATTATTAATGTGTTTGTGGAAAGAATATTAGACAAAGAGAAAAAAACAGCTAACACTCTAAAGTGGGTAAATTTTAAGGCACCAGTGATCACAGTATATGTAGTTATAAGCTTTACACCCTGTATAAAATGGCAATAATCAATATTCTTGTGCATTCCTGGAACTGATAACATGCTGCTGATGAAAAGACTGGTGTTATTGGAAATCATTTGATTGATAAATAATCAGAACAGCTGCTGTGAGAAGATTTATTGATCTCCTATCGGTTCACCATTAGTTTCGTGGCTGTGAAGTCATATGCTCAGGTGCCAAGCAATTGAACTTTCTAGACATGGAAACAGTCCATCAGTAAAACACAGATGTCCCCTATCCCCAACTGATCGTAGCGTGAAAACGTGACTGTCAGAAATTTGCCAGAGGACTACATGCAAGATGTAAGATCAGCAGAGGTGAGAGGATATGCGTGGAGCAGCCTGGCTCATATTATACGATTTACATGTATTCTCTCACCGCTGCTTTTGTCACATTTCGCATGTAGTCCACTGTCAAGTTTCTGACGGATGCGTTTTTACGGTACGATGAGCCAGAGGATATGGGGCATACTTGTTTTATTGAGGGATGGCTTCCATGTCTAAAATGGTTAATTGTTTGGCACCCGTGGATGTAACATTATGAGCATAAAACAAGTTGTGAACGCATAGGAGATCAATAAATCTTCTCATGGGAGCTGTTGATGCACAAAATTTTGGTAGCATTTTCGGGAAGCAGTGCTCCTGTAAACTGTGTAAAATCAGTGATGAAATAGTATAGATTTTCACACAGTTTCATCGACTGAGGTTGTAACAACAACAACTGTACATATAATAATTTTTTCTTCTGATTTTCGATAAATTAGTGTACGCAATGTTCTGATTTCATTTCTTTTTTCTTTTCATGTCATTATCTTAAAGAAACTGTAAACAATTTTCGATGTGAATATTAATGTTTATGTCAAATTGCAAGCAATATTATAACAAAATGGAAATGTAAGAAATGTTGAAACTGTTGTAAGATGTTAAAGTTGTAATTGTGCGCCTGGTCCATACGTAGGCAATGTATTAGGATATGTAGAATGCAAAACCTTTGGTGAATACCCTGTCTGTAGGGGAGCGGTAAAAGGTGGATGGCAGGCGAGCGGGGGAAAAAGCACACGGGCGCGGCACGGCATAACGGGCTCAGCAGTAGTAGTAGGAGTTGGGCATCGGTCTGAGAAACACGCTCTGGATCGAGGACGCTCTCCTGGAAAACGTGATTTCATTGAGCCTCGGATGTGCCGTTTCCGACGACTATACAGCATGGCTATATTCCATAGGCACTAAATGGAAAAGTATTGCGACGTTAAGAAGAAGCAAAGTGCCGATACATCAAGAGCCAAAGCTGTGATTGTATGTGTGCTTTGCGCTTCGCCATCTCACCGCCCGCCAACCGCCGCATCGACACGAACAGGTTGAAACTTTTAGTACTGTATTCGTGTGGACCAGTGTTACTTTTGTTCCATACTGTTCAATAACAACTTAAATTTTACCAGATCTGTCCTATCAGTTAATTATCCTCACAACTAACCTAGACAGGGTCCTTTCCACATGTTGTGCAATCCGAGTGTCCCGAAATGAAGATTTAAAGTTTATGTTAATAATACTTACCTGCAGACCTATCTATGTTAGAATGATGTTTAAAGAACTTTGTTGTTAATGAATATATAGGTCTGGCAAAGTTGGAAGATAATGTTGAAATTGGTTTAGTAATGAAGTTTAATTGTTTGAGGCAGATAAAATGGTAATTAAATGAGCAGGAAATAAGCTAAAAAGAGTAGTAACTCACCTATTGGAAATCTTGAGTGCTTAATGAATCCTTTAATCAATATTTTCAATACAGTGATCATAACAGTTTCAGGGTCCCCCCCCCTTTTTTCTTTTCTATTCATTTAAATTCTGAAGTGTACTGAACTGATTTGACCAGCAAAGTTAAAGTCAATATAAAACCAAAATTTATTAGTGTTTTACCTTTTTCAAAATTGACATTGTATGTGTGTTTCGAAAGTGCTATTGCTAGGGTAACATATGCCCGAATTTAATCAGATCAATAGACAGTACGAAGTTTGTAGTAAACATTGTAGTGTATTGTTGTGTATTTATGGCTCGTCCATATTAGTACAGAAAGTGAAATTATTAGTTCAGTAGATTTTCTGGTTCTAAAAGTTACCATATTATGCAGTGTTATTACGTGTTGTTTTGTATGAAAGTACAGCAACTTGTACAGGGAAGAAACTCAGTTAATGCCTAATTAGGCTGGCGACCGTATTATTAACAATTTTGTAGCATCTGCTGTGTTGTTTCTTTTCCGTCCTAACGTGTGGTTGCACTCCGGAATTGCTTGACGTATCATTGTTATTACTGAGTGGGTGCAAGTCTGATTTGCCTCCATTCAGGTACACGCGGTCAAAATCTATACAAAAATCCTTTCTCTTAAGGTGAAGCCCGTCAACTTACCATAGTACAGGCTTTAATAAGTATCGTGCGCAGTAGCGTAGGGTTACAAGTGGCTCCCGGAGACAGGACATCCAGTTGTTGTCGGTCACAAATTAATGTGAATACCGAACAGTGGATGTTAAGGGGCACGAATTGTAATAATATTCAGTAAAGTAAATAGCAGTGAACGTCAAATACAGTGGAGAGGTGTAATTGGCATTCAGTATGGACAGGAGCGTAGACACAGTAGGTGTGCCGAGCGTAATGGAAAATGCGGCTGGCAATGACAGGAGTGTACGCAGCCAGATAACAGATGGCGTTAGCGGTAGACAATTGGCGTACATACAATATCACGAACATGTTAACGAACAGATTGAAATGTCGAGAGTGCCTCGAACACAGTAAGGGATAAAACAAGAAGTAGAGGGTGACTTTGTAGATGATAGTGGGTATGTGAATGAATCCACTGACATGTTTGATTCTTCACAGATAAAGAAAGAACCGAAAGAAACTTTTGAAGTAGGATCGGAACACACAGATTCCGTAGAACAAAACAGTGTGAAAATTTTAAGCATGAACGATTTATTTGAACAATTAACCAAACAAATTGCGGGACAGAATAATCAGCTTAAAACACACGTTGCAGAGCAGCTCAAAACACAAAATGATCAGCTTAAAACACACGTTAATCAGCAGCTCAAAACACAAAGTGATCAGATTAAAGCACAGGTCGAAGAACAAGGAATCAAAATTTGTAAACAAATAGAACAGGTAGAACAAAAAGTGGGTAGTTTAAGCTCTGTAGTAAATTCTATGAAATTTGAAATTGACACAATTAACAAAAATATGGATACTATGCAGGGGGAAATTGACAACATTAACAGTAGGTTTTATGTTGAAATTCTCAACATCCAAGAGAAAGTAGAGCCTCTAGTCGAAACAAAAGTAGACGAAAAAGTTTTCGGTCTTAAAACTGAGATCGTAAACGAATGTCAACACGGAATCTCACGATTGAAAAAGGCAGTTTCAGACACTGAAAGAGATTTAGGTGAGAAAGTTACCGGATGTGTACAAAAATGTGAACAAAGTACTTCAAAAATTCAAGGCAAAATTTTCGATCTTGAGAGTAAAATTAAAGATAGGCCTGGTGTTGTCTATAATGGCACACCACTTACGAAGCTATTGGAAGGTGAGGAACGCTTCGATCCCGCCAAGAAACATAACGGATGGCATCCGTTAGATTTCATCAAAATTTGCGAGAGGATATTTCCTGAAGACTTGTCTGATCAGGAAAAGATAAACGTAGTAATTAGCGCCTTAGCAGGTGACGCTAAGCGCTGGGGAATTAATATGAATACCGAACGAATGACGTTCGAAGAATTTAAGCAAAAATTTACGGAAGAATATTGGTCCGAACAAAAACAGGATCATTTGTTGCGCGAGTTTATCATGGCCAAACATCATGATAACAGGGGCAAGAATTCTTTGAAAGATTTCTGCGAATATTGGTTCCGAAAATTGACACATTTAAGAGGTAGAAGATCCGATTCAGAAATCATATGGGAGCTATATAAAAAGCTTCCAGAAAATTCGAAGAGATACGTGGGAAGCAATCATCGCAGCTTCCAAGCGTTTCTCGAAAGGGCCGAAGACGAAGACCATTGGCGCGAAAGTCGTGCCAATCATCAAAATTTTAGAAACAGGAATAACTGTAATAATGACGAGAGAAATGACGGCGATGGGTTTTGCGTCAGTATGATACAGAGAGGTAGAGGTAGAGGAAGAGCAAGTTATCCAGGTCGCGGTACAGGGTACACCGCACAAAATAATAACGACGCGGGAAACTGATTTCCGCGAACGTTGCGGGCCAAATGGAAGCGGACAGTACATACCGGCCCCAATTTAAGAAAGGTTACCGAACTGACAGTAAAGTTATGAGACAGGTTAGAGACAGGCGTGGAACGACGCAACGTGTTGTTGTGAAACAAACGTCAGGTGCGAGCGCGAATGAGTCATCTTCGCCACGCAGAGCGATACTTGTTAACAGGCGAGTGGAGCATCAGAGGGCAACGGCCCAGCCTAGCGGAGCAGCTGTTCAGAGAGAAGCCGCTAGCAATGCGGCGGCATTAGGTACGAACATTGCCGTAAGAACTGGTGAATACATTACGAGTGGTAATTCCGTGGCAAAGGAAATAATAGACGAAACTGTGGATACACTGAGAGGTGCGGTTAGCAGTGTTAGCAATGAAGTAAATGGCGAGAATGAATTAGCGGAAGTAAAAAATTGGCGTGTGCAGATCGACGATCTGTACAAGGGCCTCAAGCAATGTGAGTGGGAGGATTTTAAGAAGGAGTATGAAGCAAGGAAGTTAATTAGTGAAAAAGGAGATAGTAGGGACGTCGATAAGGTGACGTGGCCCGAGTTTAAAGAGGAGAGAGTAAATAGCGCCGCGCAAAGTATGCGTGCTGCTGATAGGTCGAAGGTTAAAGATAGAAAGGAATTGGAGGATGAAATCCTCAGCATAGAAGAGGAAGTAACTTCCGTTAATGATCCGCCAACAGTACAAGTTGCTACCGAAAGGCACCGTGGGGAAGAGGCAGGTGATTACCTAAAAGTAATTGAAGTCCACGAGGATTACACTAAATATGAAGTAACAGTGGATGTGAGTAAAGCTGATAATGAGGCCGTTTTGCCAAAAGAGGATATTGAATTAAAATCAAAGCCTGACAAAAATGCAGAGGGAGAACTTAATGCCTGTCTCAAAAAAGCTTTTATGTTAGAACCTGAAAGCGATCCAGAATGGTCGGATTCTGACGATAGTTCAGATGACGAATATTTCGGTTCTAGTGAAAATAATGGGGGTACAGCTAACTGCGATATTGTACCTAATGATGACGTAGTTTCAAAACAAAATCCAGATGTTGAGACTGAGCAAAGAAAGAAAGAGCCACCAGATGACTCAGTGTTTATTTTGCAACGAGTTCATATAAGTAAAGACTTTGAACTCCAGAAACCGAAAAAGCCGCCAGATATAAATGGGTCACAGGTCAGGAACGTATCTTGGGACGATGTCACAGTCGACCAAAGTGCGTTGTGGAAAAAACAGGAAGGGGCATGATTTAGAGACTGGGGCAGATTTATATTGGATTTTGAGAATGTCATGAACACCTTACATCATGAATCTACTGGGTTCCCACCGGAAGAAATTTTGTTAGGCAGCAGAAGTAAAAGTTTAATTGAGGAAAAACTAGAGTTTCCACCTTGTACAAGCTTGGGGTTGAGTCAAAAGAAAGGATTAGTCAGAAAAAGGGCAAAGCAAAAATCTGAATCTAGATCTAAAAGACATGATAAAAATCTGAAAGTTTCAAAATTTAAAATTGGGGATTATGTTCTTTTAAAAAACCACGAAAAGTCTAGTGAACTGAACCATGAAATTTCCAAATTTAAATATATTTACAATGGGCTGTATATAATACAGAACATTCCACACGATAATGCTTACTACCTGATCTACCCAAAATCCAAAAAACCTTTAGGTGTAAGAAATGTTGTGGACCTGAAACTGTATGTTCCTAGGAGTGAGTGACCTAAGTACACTCAGAGAGCAATTTGCAGTAAATATGCTGAATCTTATGCTGAAACTAATTTATTCCAAATGTAACTAATCTTTGTAAATATACATGTACCAATATCAGTGTGAGTTTCAGATTACCGAATGTACTGTAAATGTAAAGATGTATTGAGAAAAGGGATGAAAAGAAAGGGTAAATGCTGCAAGCCAAATAAAAGATGGGACTGTCACAAATCAAAGTGGGCAGTATATGAGTCATAATATAAAGGACTGCCAAACACCAATGAGGGCAGATAAATAGTCAATGGAGAATTGTAAGTGTGGTACAGGTGATGTGGTAAAATGATGCGAAATGGACTGCCCAAATCTGAATAATAGGCAGCAAATATATGTAGTGATTTTTCTAAATATTATTGTGTGTTTTTTTTTAGTAAGTAAGGAAATGGACTGCCATTCAATGCAAGCAGCAACAAATTGTCTTATAGTGTATATAGATATTTGCTATGCTTTTGTAGTTAAATGTTTGTGTTCCAGATTTTGAAATTATTTCTTTGAGAAATTTAGTAAAAATGGGTAATTTGCTATTTAAATAATGTTGTGATAGGAGATTGGACTGTGCCAAAGGCACTTAAGTAAATGATAAGTAAATGTTCTTGATATGTTAAAAAGTGTAGACCTACATAATGTGAGTGAAAGGAAGTTTGTGGTATAAATTTTTTTTGGGGACATTCACACAAAGATTCAGAACCACTGTATAAATATAAAAATTAGTGTTCCCATCAAATTTGCACTTAGTGAAATTTACTGGAAACAGGGGCATGTGTAACAACAACAACTGTACATACAATAATTTTTTCTTCTGATTTTCGATAAATTAGTGTACGCGATGTTCTGATTTCATTTCTTTTTTCTTTTCATGTCATTATGTTAAAGAAACTGTAAACAATTTTCGATGTGAATATTAATGTTTATGTCAAATTGCAAGCAATATTATAACAAAATGAAAATGTAAGAAATGTTGAAACTGTTGTAAGATGTTAAAGTTGTAATTTTGCGCTTGGTCCATACGTAGGCAATGTACTAGGATATGTAGAATGCAAAACCTTTGGTGAATACCCTGTCTGTAGGGGAGCGGCAAAAGGTGGATGAAAGGCGAGCGCGGGAAAATGCATGCGGGCGCGGCACGGCATAACGGGCTCAGCAGTAGTAGTCGGAGTTGGGCATCGGTCTGAGAAACACGCTCTGGATCGAGGAGACTCTCCTGGAAAACGTGATTCCATTGAGCCTCGGATGTGCCGTCTCCGACGACTATACAGCATGGCTATATTCCATAGGCACTAAATGGAAAAGTATTGCGACGTTAAGAAGAAGCAAAGTGCCGATACATCAAGAGCCAAAGCTGTGATTGTATGTGTGCTTTGCGCTTCGCCATCTCACCGCCCGCCAACCGCCGCATCGACACGAACAGGTTGAAACTTTTAGTACTGTATTCGTGTGGACCAGTGTTACTTTTGTTCCATACTGTTCAATAACAACTTAAATTTTACCAGAACTGTCCTATCAGTTAATTATCCTCACAACTAACCTAGACAGGGTCCTTTCCACATGTTGTGCAATCCGAGTGTCCCGAAATGAAGATTTAAAGTTTATGTTAATAATACTTACCTGCAGACCTATCTATAGTAGAATGATGTTTAATGAACTTTGATGTTAATGAATATGTAGGTCTGGCAAAGTTGGAAGATAATGTTGAAACTAGTTTAGTAATGAAGTTTAATTATTTGAGGCAGATAAAATGGTAATTAAATGAGCAGGAAATAAGCTAAAAAGAGTAGTAACTCACCTATTGGAAATCTTGAGTGCTTAATGAATCCTTTAATCAATATTTTCAATACAGTGATCATAACAGTTTCAGGGTCCCCCCCCCCCCTTTTTTCTTTTCTATTCATTTAAATTCTGAAGTGTACTGAACTGATTTGACCAGCAAAGTTAAAGTCAATATAAAACCAAAATTTATTAGTGTTTTACCTTTTTCAAAATTGACATTGTATGTGTGTTTCGAAAGTGCTATTGCTAGGGTAACATATGCCCGAATTTAATCAGATCAATAGACAGTACGAAGTTTGTAGTAAACATTGTAGTGTATTGTTGTGTATTTATGGCTCGTCCATATTAGTACAGAAAGTGAAATTATTAGTTCAGTAGATTTTCTGGTTCTAAAAGTTACCATATTATGCAGTGTTATTACGTGTTGTTTTGTATGAAAGTAGTTGCTCTTCCAAACACCATCCCTTATGAGCAAATCATTTGTATCTGTACATGCTGTTACTCGTACTTTAGGTACTTGGGCTATGCACGGCTGTGTTTAAAAAAGGATAACTCGATGTAGTCACATTGTCAAGCCACACACATCTGCTTTCATGCCTTGCAACCGATTTGCTGCAAATAATAGCATGTAGCTGTGATCCTGCAGTCAAACTGTCTAGGCATTGGATAGAATTGTGAATTACTAAAATACACGGAAATACAAAATAAAAGTGAAATGAATAATTTAATAACAAAGGTTCTAGTCTAACATCGTTAATTGATGTAGATGATATAGAATTATGACGAATATTGTTTGTTCAGGAAAGGGCAGCTCATAAAAATGGAAAGTGGTCCTATGACGTTCAGTTAAAATACAGTTAGAAAATACCCTTATCAAATGCAGTAAAGTTTTATTGAGAACGTTACGAGAATGGTAGCAAACTCCCCAAACTAAATAGTAGTCAAAGATATGTGGAAGCTAAATCCATTTAGTATACACTGTACACGAAATATTCGTCAGCTCAAAATATTTCAGAGTTCGACATAATGGTTCACAAATTAACACACACAGTACAAAGAATGATAACTCATACTCTCTCTATCCTCAGTTCTGTAATACAAACAGAAAAAAATTAGAGTCCTACACAGGAGCGCTTTCACTCTCGTAAGTTAAAGCTGGAATATGTAACGGCCATTCACCGCCCACAATCTATCACTTATACGTCCGAATCATGCACGTTACCACAGGCAGGTCTCTCTTCTTCCAGCACAAGCATAAAAGTCTCCAAAAGCGCTGCCATAAGCTCTTCACACGAAAAAGTCCCAGTCTCCACATGAGTCCCTCAGTATTCCTCTACCGTCTGCTTTTCCATTGGCTGAAGGCCATTCCCACCAAAAATACATCATTCTTACATGCTGCAGACATGATTTGGCTCATCTTGACCACTTCCTTCCACTACACTAAAATATCATAAAAATATTTAAGTAGAAGAAATGCCGTAAACATTCAGTTACATTCAATCATTTTCAATAAATATAAGTAATAATTGGTTTATAAATAAATAAGCCAGTATTCTTGTGCAAGTGCACTCACGTTAAATGACTACAGATTATCGCTAAAAATTATTTATACAATTATTTAAGTCTTCCTAACAGAACTATGTTTTGGTTCTCTTTTCAAAAGTGGTGTCCACTATCAAATGCGCCTGACCACTTTTAAATTATCACAGTTTTTAATAGCACTTGCACTCAACATTTAATTAAAGTTACTGGCAAAACAGTAAACCGTTCATTTTATAAAAATACAAGTATGACAAAATGTGATGTAGTGATGCAGTGTTCATTTGCTGTGTACATGTGGAGAATACGATGTTCTGAGAAATGTTTGCATAATCAAAAGATAAACTCGTAAAAGACGCAATAAATCAAGAAATAAAATAGATAGAGATAGGCTTACGTAGCTTTCAGAGATGATAGCTACAGCGCATTACTCTCATATGCGATATCGTTTGCTGAAATCGCATAAAGCGATTAAATGTTCTTAATTCAGAGGTCCTTTGTGTAAAAGATTATTCACTGTGAAATACCAATTCTATAGTTTTAAAGATACTGAAATATTGTTGTGCCACTGTGTGTGCTTCATTTTTCTGAGATCATAAATTTATCCACATTTGAATTGACATTTGACTGTGAGTTATTGTCGAATCTCAAAGAGCTGTAACTTATCCATGTTTAAGATTGTCTGAAACTTCACCATATTTTGGAGCATTGTCTCCTGCACAGAGGCCATGCAAGTGACAGCTGTCAAAATTCCCTGTACTCGAATTTTCCCTATTTATGACGACGCTGCTAGACTTCATACCTGGACTCGTCCCTCCTAGCCAGAAATTGGAACTGCCGCGACGCCCGCTAGAGTTCTGACGTACAACAAATTCATCTTACCTCGTACCAATTCTAGGCGGTCGATCAGCTTGTCTACATAAGCATAATATTGCATGTTCCACTCAGCAAGTGATCTGTAATTGGAAACATTAGCCATCTGAAGATGGACAGGCATACCCCAAACCGGCTGTGGCACTGAAATAAAGCAACTTAAAAGTATTTGTGGGTGGTTCCGTTATTCACCAAAAATAGTTAACGGCGACTAGTTCATAATATCCAGCTTGGATAAATGAACGGGAGTTTTTTTTTCTTACTACGATATTCCTTATGTCAACTGCCTGCTTCAAGCATCCCACTAGGACTTTCACACATAATTACTTACGATAAATATCACAGTTCAGTCTGTGTAAAACAATTGTCATACTCGACATCAGGACACACACAGCTTTCAGTAAACTTCAGGAGATACATTATAGTTCACCGACAGTGTTGTTACTGTCTTCCTGTCTTATGACCTCAGCACTGACTTTTCAGCACTGAACCAATCTATTAAACTTGACTTACATATGTTAATTACATCTTCTCCACATCTCAGTTCCACACGTACTCTTGCTGTACTCGACTGCTCTTTGCTAGTCAATTCTAACAAAACACTGGCCGGCACACATATTCTGCTGTGCAACCTGGAAAGTAAATGTCAGTTGTAATATGAAAAAGATAATCAATTGATTCCTGCGAACCTTGCAGGAGAGCTTCTGTAAAGTTTGGAAGGTAGGAGGCGAGGTACTGGCGGAAGTAAAGCTGTGAGGACGGGGCGTGAGTCGTGCTTGGGTAGTTCAGTTGGTAGAGCACTTGCCCGCGAAAGGCAAAGGTCCCGAGTTCGAGTCTCGGTCCGGCACGCAGTTCTAATCTGCCAGGAAGTTTCATACTTAGACCTAAATAACCTAAGGACATCACTCACATCCATGCCCGAGGTAGGATTCGAGCCTGCGACCGTAGCAGCAGCGCGGTTCCGGACTGAAGCGCCTACAACCGCTCGGCCACTCCGGCCGGCTGAACACCTGGATCAGATATTCCCCGAAAAGTGGATAGGTAGACGAGGTCTTGTTTCGTGGCCAGCGTTTTCACCTGATCTTATCCCACTATGTCCTCTTGTGAGATCACGTGAAAAGTTTTGTGTATGAGACGACTGTCAGAACTGAGGACGATCTGCTGGCAATAACTGTCATTGCCTGCGACACAGTTCAAACAACACCAGGGATTTAGAACGGGTAGGACAGAAGTTTGTATGACGATGCCATGCCTGTATTTGACACTGAGGGACACAATTTTCAACAACCGTTGTAAATGTGTTGGCTTGTGAAACTTGTGCAGGCAAATGGAATTCATTATTACCGTACTGTAGGCTTAGGATTTTCGGTCTTTTTGACATCAAGTTATCTGCACCGTTACTAGTCTATCAACAGTGTATTGGGGAATTCTGTACATCATCATCAGGGTTCAGAAGGTGGGGCCCTTAGTTTGACCGTTGTGCCAGGCTAAGGCGGATTTTCGCTTGTCCTTTTCCGTCACTCGTTTCTAGGCCGGGTCCCTTACCTCAAATTGATACATTTACCCTTCTGCAACTTCCTTGAAAGTTTGTAACGTTTTCAGGGAAGCAGCCGGTACGTAAAAATATGATACACGTACAATATTTTCTAGTTTTGTTCGACTACTAGTGCTCATTGCTGTCGGCAGATAACCGTAACCTACGCGACCTAAACTCACCTTTGTTGAGAAAAACTCTAGTCTAGTCAAATAAAAGAGAAAATCGTATCTATTTTATTGGTCTGCAGTCAACAGTATTTCGGTTCCGTATAACAGACACGTTGGCTATGGTGACTGAATCTTATGTGAACGTACCTTCTTGGGCAGTAACTTCAATGTAAGTCGTTTGTCGCCTACAGTAGGTCCATCAGTGTACAATACAAATAATCGAGCTGAAATTTTGATCAGTTTTTTCAGGAGGAGCACGTTAATAAACTACTGGCCATTAAAATTGCTACACTACGAAGATGACGTGCTACAGACGCGAAATTTAACCGACATGAAGAAGATGCTGTGATATGCAAATGATTAGCTTTTCAGAGCATTCACACAAGGCTGGCGCCGGTGGAGACACCTACAGCGTGCTGACATGAGGAAAGTTTCCAACCGATTTCTCATACACAAACAGCAATTGACCGGTGTTACCTGGTGAAACGTTATTGTTTTGCCTCGTGTAAGGAGGAGAAATGCGTACCATCACGTTTCCGACTTTGATAACTGTAGGATTGTAGCCTATCACGATTGCGGTTTATCGTATCGCAACATTGCTGCTCGTGTTGGTCAAGATACAATGACTGTTAGCAGAATATGGAATCGGTGTGTTCAGGAAGGTAATACGGAACGCCGTGCTGGATCCCAACGGATTCGCATCACTAGCAGTCGACATGACAGGTATCTTATCCGCATGGCTGTAACGGATCGTGCAGCCACGTCTCGATCCCTGAGTCAACAGATGGGGACATTTGCAAGACAACAGCCATCTGCACGAACAGTTCGACGACGTTTGCAGCAGCATGGACTGTCAGCTCGGAGGCCATGGCTGCGGTTACTCTTGACGCTGCATCACAGACAGGAGCGCCTGCGATGGTGTACTCAACGACGAACCTGGGTGCACGAATGGTAAAACGTCATTTTCTTTTATGAATCCAGGTTCTGTTTACAGCATCATGATGGTCGCATCCCTGCTTGGCGACATCGCGGTGAACGCACATTGGAAGCGTGTTTTCGTCATCGCCATACTGGCGTATCACCCGGCGTGATGGTATGGGGCGCCATTGGTTACACGTCTCGGACACCTCTAGTTCGCATTGACGGCACTTTGAACAGTGGACGTTACATTTCAGATGTGTTACGACCCGTGACTCTACCCTTCATTCGATCCCTGCGAAACCCTACATTTCATCAGGATAATGCACTACCGCATGTTGCAGGTCCTGTACGGGCCTTTCGGGATACAGAAAATGTTCGACTGCTGCCCTTGTCAGCACATTCCCCTCACCAAATGAAAACGTCTGGTCAATGGTGGCCGCGCAACTGGCTAGTCACAATACGCCAGTCACTACTCGTAATTAACTGTGGTATCGTGTTGAAGCTGCATGGGCAGCTGTACCTGTACATGCCACCCAAGCTCTGTTTGACTCAATCCGCAGGCGTATCAAGGACGTTATTACGGCCAGATGTGGTCGTTCTGGATACTGATTTCTCAGGATCTATGCACCCAAATTGCGTGAAAATGTAATCTCATGTCAGTTCTAGTTTAATATATTTGTCCAATGGATACCCGTTTATCATCTGCACTTCTTCTTGGTATAGCAATTTTAATGGTCAATAGTGTATTTACTTTTCGGGTTTCTTTGTGTTCATCAGTACTAGCTCTCAGCTGCCAAAGTAATTCTCGAATAATAGGCAGTAAATTCACCCGGCGTCGTCTTTTCCGGAAACGGAAATGGTTGCTCCGTACACTGTCCTTTCACATAAAAAATAGTTCAAATGGCTCTGAGCACTATGCGACTTAACTTCTGAGGTCATCAGTCGCCTAGAACTTAGAACTAATTAAACCTAACTAACCTAAGGACATCACACACACCCATACCCGAGGCAGGATGCGAACCTGCGACCGTAGCGGTCGCTCGGCTCCAGACTGTAGCGCCCAGAACCGCACGGCCACTCCGGCCGGCCCTTTCACATACTTAATTTCATTCGTGCTCAGCATCACTCGATCAGTGGCAGATGTTGCGTACTGTGGAAGAACTGTCTTCTAACGATCAGCATTGCCTGCTTATGATATTGAAAATAAATTTTTTTAAGGAGTTTTTCCTTTGAGTTATAGTTATCTGTTCCGGCACTAGGGCCATCTCAGTATGTAATATTGAAGAAGTGCAGACAGACGAAAAGAGAAGTATAGAGGTAATAAGAGAAAATTCCTGTAAGGGCCAGGCTAAAAGGAAAAAGGAAAGAGGTCAGTTGTCACGCAGTGGCGGTGGCGGCCCCTTCCGGCTGACGGATGGCGCGAGCTGATCCCCGGATGAGCGACGGCTGCGACGCGCCTGCCGGCTTTGCATAATGCGGCCGCCGCGCCGCCACGTCCAGCCGCTCCCGGCCTTATTGCCAACTTCCTCCCGAGCCCTGTAGGCGCGAATTATGGCGCCCAACGTCCAGGGCAGCACTCTACTGCTCAGAATCCAGAACGCCTGTCTGCCCCATTTATCAGTTCTGTACATTATGACAGATTATATTGAGTTGTGTGTATTACGCAAAGCTGTAGACACGCCAGAGACTAGTCTGGACACCACACAGGCATGATACTTGTCAGCTGGCTGGCTAGTTGAGACACTGGAGTCTTATTCAAGACAAATGGTGTACCGCTAATCGCCCTGTGGTTTCCCTAAATCAATAAGCGAATACGGGGATGGTTCTTTCAACACGTTCACAGAATATTACCGCACGTTTTCTTTACCAAGTGAGTTAACCCTCCGTCTCAATTGAAAATAGTGGCGATGTTGAATTCTTTCGAGCAAAGCACCAGAAGAAACTTTCAAACTTTTAATTTTGAAACACTAAGAACTTACAGAAAATTAACGAACAATAGGATAAAGAAGGAAGGCTATAATTTAAGATCTCGGTGTGTCGTCGTCATTAGCTTCCTTATTATATATAATCAAGAGATCACCAGATAAGAGACACTATGGTCCCATTGATTCCAGACACTTGTTCGAGAAATTTACGTGTCAGTTGGATTTACAAGAGAGGAAGCTATCATTCCTCAGGGTATTCCCTTTCTTCATAATCTCATCAGAGCTCTATACGAAAAGTGATTGACTACCAATTGGATCAGAGATTATTGCCACGCTTGGGACACAATTTTTGCCATCTTGACCAACAGAATAGTTCGACGTGACATAGATATGTCTCCAGACTTTGTAAAGTCCACCCACCTCACAAGGGAACCTCCCCATCGCACCCCCCTCAGATTTAGTTATAAATTGGCACAGTGGATAGGCCTTGAAAAACTGAACACAGATCAATCGAGAAAACAGGAAGAAGTTGTGTGGAACTATGAAAAAAATAAGCAAAATATACAAACTGAGTAGTCCATGCGCATGATAGGCAACATCAAGGATATTGTGAGATCAGGAGCGTCGTGATCCCGTTGTTAGAGTGAGCAGCTGCGGACCGAGAGGTCCTTGGTTCAAGTCTTCCCTCGAGTGCAAAGTTTACTGTCCGTTCGTTCATTGAGGTCTCTGTAATAAGTTTAGTGTCTGTGTTTTGCGACCACGCTGCAAAATCGTGCGATTAGTAGACGAAAGGACGTGCCTTTCCAATGGGAACCGAAAACATTTGATCGCAAGGCCATAGGTCAACCGATTCCTCCACAGGAAAACACGTCTGATATATTCTATACGACACTGCATGTGCGTCACATGACAGGAATTTGTTGTCGACCCACCGAACTTGTACACTTGGCGAATGGGTAAAAAGATTCTTCTACCTTGCCCGATTTAGGGTTTCTTGTGGATGTGATAGTCACTCCCAAAAAAGTGATGAAAACATAAGAGTTTGTCACATAAACTGCAACAAATGAATGCAACAGTTTCACAGTCGCACAGTTTTCCCGTGCGCTGTCAAAACATATGTTTTTAACGTTTTCAAATTTTTCCGTGTATAGACCGTCAAATCCTACATATGTCCAAGCAAAGCTGAACATGTCCTGGAATTTTGGAAAGCGAAGTTGATTATGTGTCCCCATACTACGGCGCAGTTACCTCACACGGACGGACGGGCGGACAGATAACAATTGTCTGAAAAAAAAAATTAAATTTTTCACTCGAGGGAATACTTAAACCAAGGACCTCTAGTTCTGCAGCTGCTCACGCTAACCACGGGACCACGGCGCTCCTGAGCTCACATTCTCCTTGATGTTGCCTATCTTGCGCATGGACTACTCAGTTCGTATATTTTGCTTATTTGTTTCATAGTTCCACACAACTTCTTCCTGTTTTCTCGATTGATCTGTGTTCAGTTTTTCAAGGCCTATCCACTGTGCCAATTTATAACTAAATCTGAGGGGGGTGCGATGGGGAGGTTCCCTTGTCAGTAACATTCGCTTGCATGTAGACGAGTTACTAGATGTTTGTGCGGAGATATCTTACGTGCCGAATGGTTTGTTGATTCTGATGTACCTACAACGATGACCGCTTTATTAGCCAATTGGACAAAAACAATTCTCCACTGGCCATTTGTGCAGTGCCGGAATGACACTTGTAGGTTACACATTGCACCACTACACCTAAACTGACTGGCTCAGTGCACACTTCCCAGGCGGTATAAATGAAAGCAGAGTTCCCCAGTTTGTGAGTGGGGTAAATACACACATCAAAAAAAGTTTTGCATCGCCCTGGATTCTCAGAACTCCTGCAGATAGACGTTGACTGTGGATATTGATTGTATCACAGACAAAGTCCTTTGATTGTTCAGAGATGTCACTAAACCCGCCCAAAGATGTAAACAACCATGCATGAGCAGCGCCTATTAGATGGAGGGGTCCGACAACCAATCAGTTCCAGTCATTCCGCCAGAAAGGAGGTACACGGCTCATGTTGTCTGCACTTTAACCATGCCTAGACGGCCAATACCGCGGTTCGATCGCGTCCGCATTGTTACTTTGTGCCAGGCGTCTCGGAGCGAACCAAAGCGATGTTGTTCGGACATGGAGGAGGCACAGAGAGACAGGAACTATCGATGACATGCCTCGCTCGGGCCGCCCAAGGGCTACTACTGCAGTGTATGACCGCTACCTAAGGATTATGGCTCGGAGGAACCCTGACAACAACGCCATAATGTTGAATAATGCTCTTCGTGCAGCCACAGGACGTCGTGTTACGACTCAGACTGTGCGCAATAGGCTGCATGATGAGCAAGTTCGGTCCCGACGTCCATGGCGAGGTCCATCTTTGCAACCACGACACCATCCAGCGCGGTACAGAGGGGCCCAACAACATGGCGAATAGAGCGCTCAGGATTGGCATCACGTTCTCTTCACCATGTGTGTCGCATAGGCCTTCAACCATACAATCCTCGGAGACGTGTTTGGAGGCAACCTGGTCACGCTGAATGCCTTAGACACACTGTCCAGCGATTGCAGCAAGGTGGAGGTTCCCTGCTGTTTTGGGGTGGCATTATGTGGGGCCGACATACGCAGCTGGTGGTCATGGAAGGCGTCGTAACGGCTGTACGATACGTGAATGCCGTCCTCCGACCGATAGTGCAACCATATCGGCAGCATATTGCCGAGGCATTCGTCTTCATGGACGACAATTCGCGTCTCCATCGCGCACGTCTTGTGAATGACTTCCTTCAGGATAACGACATCGCTCGACTAGAGTGGCGAGTATGTTCTCCAGACATGAGCCCTATAAAACATGTCTGGGATAGATGGAAAAGGGCTGTTTTTGGACCACGTGACTCACCAACCACTCTGAGGGATCTACGCCGAATCGTTGTTGTGGAGTGGGACTGTTTAGCAAGAGTAATAGGAGGCAGATTTCAGACTACCTAACAGATCAAAACGAAAATTTCTGTTCCGACACTGACAATGTTGAGTGTTTATGGAAAAAGTTCAAGGCTATTGTAAAATGCGTTTTAGACAGGTACATGCCGAGTAAAACTGTGAGGGACGGGAAAAACCCACCGTGGTTCAACAACAAAGTTAGGAAACTACTGCGAAAGCAAAGAGAACTTCACTGCAAGTTTAAACGCAGCCAAAACCTCTGAGACAAACAGAAGCTAAAGGATGTCAAAGTTAGCGTAAGGAGGGCTATGCGTGAAGCGTTCAGTGAATTCGAAAGTAAAATTCTATGTACCGACTTGACAGAAAATCCTTGGAAGTTGTGGTCTCACATTAAATCAGTAAGTGGAATGAAACAGCATATCCAGACACTCTGGGATGATGATGGCAATGAAACAGAGGATGATACGCGTAAAGCTGAAATACTAAACACCTTTTTCCAAAGCTGTTTCACAGAGGAAGACTGCACTGCAGTTCCTTCTCAAAATCCTCGCACGAACGAAAAAATGGCTGACATCGAAATAAGTGTCCAAGGAATAGGAAAGCAACTGCAATCACTCAACAGAGGAAAGTCCACTGGACCTGACGGGATACCAGTTCGATTCTACACAGAGTACGTGGAAGAACTAGCCCCCCTTCTGACAGACATGTACCGCAAGTCTCTAGAGGAACGGAAGGTTCCAAATGATTGGAAAAGAGCGCAGGTAGTCCCAGGTTTCAAGAAGGGTCGCCGAACAGATGCGCAAAACTATAGGCCTATATCTCTGACATCGATCTGTTGTAGAATTTTAGAACATGTTTTTTGCTCGCGTATCATGTCATTTCTGGAAACCCAGAATCTACTCTGTAGGAATCAACATGGATTCCGGAAACAGCGATCGTGTGAGACCCAACTCGCTTTATTTGTTCATGAGACTCAGAAAATATTAGATACAGGCTCCCAGGTAGATGCCATTTTCCTTGACTGCCGGAAGGCGTTCGACACAGTTCCGCACTGTCGCCTGATAAACAAAGTAAGAGCCTACAGAATATCAGACCAGCTGTGTGGCTGGATTGAAGAGTTTTTAGCAAACAGAACACAGCATGTTGTTCTCAATGGAGACGTCTACAGACGTTAAAGAAACCTCTGGCGTGCCACAGGGGAGTGTTATGGGGCCATTAATTTTCACAATATATATGAATGACCTAGTAGATAATTTCGGAAGTTCCATGCGGCTTTTCGCGGATCATGCTGTAGTATACAGAGAAGTTGCAGCATTAGAAAATTGCAGCGAAATGCAGGAAGATCTGCAGCGGATAGGCACTTGGTGCAGGGAGTGGCAACTGATCCTTAACATAGACAAATGTATTGTGAATACATAGAAAGAAGGATCCTTTATTGTATGATTATATGATAGCGGAACAAACAATGGTAGCAGTTACTTCTGTAAAATATCTGTGAGTATGCGTACGGAACGATTTGAAGTGGAATGAGCAAATAAAATTAATTGTTGGTAAGGCGGGTGCCAGGTTAAGATTCACTGGGAGAGTCCTTAGAAAATGTAGTGCATCAACAAAGGAGGTGGCTTACAAAACACTCGTACGACCTATACCTGAGTATTGCTCATCGGTGTGGGATCCGTATCAGGTCGGGTTGACAGAGGAGATAGAGAAGATCCAAAGAAGAGCGGCGCGTTTCGTCAGAGGGTTATTTGGTGACCGTGATAGCGTTACGGAGATGTTTAGCAAACTCAAGTGGCAGACTCTGCAAGGGAGGCGCTCTGCATCGCGGTGTAGCTTGCTGTCCAGATTTCGAGAGGGTGCGTTTCTGGATGAGGTATCGAATATATTGCTTCCCCCTACGTATACCTCCCGAGGAGATAACGAATGTAAAATTAGAGAGATTCGAGAGTGCACGGAGGTTTTCCGGCAGTCGTTCTTCCCGCAAACCATACGCGACTGGAACAGGAAAGGGAGGTAATGACAGTGGCACGTAAAGTACCCTCCGCCACACGCCGTTGGGTGGCTTGAGGAGTATAAATGTAGATTTAGATGTAGATGTAGACAATCTGGACCAACAGTGCCTTGATGAACTTGTGGATAGTATCACGACGGATACAGCCCATGCATCATTGCAAGAGGACGTACTACTGGCTATTAGAGGTACCGATGTGTACAGCAAACTGGACCACCACCTCTGAAGGTCTCACTGTATGATGGTACAACATGCAATGTGTGGTTTTCATGAGCAATAAAAAGGGCGGAAATGATGTTTTTGTTGACCTCTATTCCAGATTTCTGTAGAGATTCCGGGACTCTCGGAACCGAGGCGATGCAAAACTTTTTTGATGTGTGTATTAATAGCTCGTTGGGATCTCGTATTAATTTCCGATCCAGTATCAGACCGTGGAAAGGCATTAACTTACAACGAAATCCGTGAGTGCGTGGACGCAAAGGGCCAATGATGTTTACGACATTCGACGCCGCACGTATTGTCTACCATGCAAACACAGTATTGGCTGCTAATGGCAACAGGGGGCAGGACTGGAGGTATCCATTGGTGAACACAGCATGAGACTATGGAGCGAAGTTGAATTGCTTGGTCGACGAGTAACTCACAATATTTCTTCAATGCAAGTGTTGTTGATACAAAGCAGAGCAATGCCAACGATAAGCAAAGCAAACAGTGCATTATATCTACAGCAAAAGTTGTCGAAGTTGACATTTCATCAGAATGTAACCCAAAGAATTTCGCAGAGTGAGAAAGAAGTGGCAGCTGGAGTATTAGTGTTTCTGCAAGATGAGACAATGAAATGTGTGGTGTCGTACACAGTCGACTGTGCGTACAATGTACATGAGAGGTACAGTGATGACGATACGTGCTTATCAAGTGAAAGTGATATTGTAACAGGTGTCGAGCCATGTGGTTCATCATCCTTGAGGGACGGGGAACCACAAATCCCCTCTCCAGTGAAACGTAGCAAAGGACAATCGTTGTCCAAGGAGCGGATACCAAACATAATTACGTTCATGGAAGATCATCCGCAACATAGTACAAACCAATTATGAACATATTTCGAACAAGTCCACAGCAATACCACCGCATAGCGCATAAGAAAAACTACGGCATTCAAGGGATAACAATGTGCACTTGTAAAATCTGATGTTCGCGCGTTTCAATGATGCTCGATACAATTTACAGGATGTGTGTGATAATGATCTACCACGTTACGTATATCAGATTGCGCGCGACATAGATTACAGCGATTTCAAGAGAAGTAGTGGATGGTTGCATAACTTCAGACAGCGCTACAGACTTGTAAGACACTCGGTAACTGGAAATCAACCAAATATTTGTAGATAAGATAAACGTATGCCGTCGCTCAGTAAGGAATTTGTTTTCAACTCCGATCAATCGGGATTTGAAGAGGAAATGCATATGAAAGGAACCCTCGAAATTTGAGGTATCGAGAGATTTGTAGCAAGAGCAACTAACGTCAGTGCCTTAACATATTCATATTCAGTCATGTTTGCAAGACTACACTTGACTTGCGGTTATTTGGAGTTTTCATACAGCTGTAAAGGGAACAACACGTTTGTCATGGACATTGTTGTCTGAGTGGCCTGAACGTTACCTTGTGTCCGACAAGGGGCACCGGCTCAACTAAGAGAAGTGCTTTTGTATTCCAACATAGATCATTTCAGAGCTGCCATAAATGTTGCGTTTTGTAGGCCTGAAGCTTCCCAAAAAACTCTGCAGGCCAAGGGACGTCGTAATGCATTGGCACGGTGACCTAGATTTCTCTCACGCCCTTAGTCTCTGCTGTAGCAAGAGTTGCCTAATAAGTAGGTCCAGATAGGCTGTTTTTCCGCCTCATCGACCGAACACGTTCTCTGTAAAATGTGGGAGGAATTGTTGGTGCCAGCATTCTGTCCCCAGTAAGTGCTTCGAGATGTTCCCTTCCCTAATAGCTGCATGTGGCTTTCAAGCCCCAAACATCCACTGCAAGGTTTATCGTTAAACGCCTAAACTGCCAGCTTATTCCCAACTCCAGAGAAATACTGTTCGAAGGAGAGCCACCATAAAGACCCCGCATACATTAACAATGTACACGCTTCCTTCAGTGCCTGCTCATGCTGATAACTTCCTGTCGTCTCTCTCTCTCTCTCTCTCTCCCTCTCTCTCTCTCTCTCTCTCTCTCTCTCTCTCTCACACACACACACACACACACACACACACACACACATACGATGTCTTGGGTAAAAAACAACATTAAACTGTACCCTAGAATACGGAGAATAGTGAGAGAGTGACTCGTCCTCTCTCATGCTCACTGTTAACCTGGATTGTTGGGTGGTTATTTACTGTGCTTTGAGAAGTCGGAGGAGCTCTGCCCTCTAAGATTCTTTCTCTTGTGCGTGATCTTGCAAGGGCAGTAGGGAATATTTACGTCACAGAAAGCAAGAGTAGGAAAGTGGGTGTAACAGAACTACATCTAGGATATGAGCACTGATTTTGGCCAATAGCTGATCAAAATAACTTCATTTAGTTTGATTCTGGTCTGCGTATAAAAATCATATTCCTTTAGAGCAAACTATCCCTCCTGAAAGCTGTGTGACACTGGGACTCTTATCACCTGGAAACCCTGGCTGTGAAACATATTATCGCACTGTCTGCAGCTTCACCTTAGAGGATAGCCATTTCCACGATAAGCTCCACAACAGAATGTTTCACATTCGCTTCATGCCATCACATTCCATCAGTTATCATCATCCCGTTACACCAATATGATTCTACATGCATTATTTAAGAGTGGATGCCTAGCTGATCGTCCTTCACAGTTTGTACTCACAATGCTTTTGCCTTCGATCCTGATAGTGCGACTCTTTGTGATCGCCGGCTGGAGTGGTCGAGCGGCTCTAGGCGCTACAGTCTGGACCCGCGCGACCGCTACGGTCGGAGGTTCGAATCCTGCCTCGGGCATGGATGTGTGTGATGTCCTTAGGTTAGTTAGATTTCAGTAGTTCTAAGTCCTAGGGGACTAATGACCTCAGAAGTTAAGTCCCATAGTGCTCAGAGCCATTTTGTGATCAATGTCGCACGCCGTTTTTCATCTGGTGTTCACGGTGCAAGTTAATGGTTTGTTTTGAACATTTCTTGAATGTCGACGATGTCCCATTTGTGAAATGTAATACATACATCCCATAGAAGGTTGATCTCCGCACCTCTTGGACACTCATTATCTGTCACCCTCCTGATGCACGTGATAAGTCATTAGCAGCTAATATTTTTCCTGTGGTAATTGTTAACACAACATTTTTCAACAGAACCGTATTAAAGATTGAATTTGCGACCTCGCACTCAAGGAGTTCCTTGTTAGTCCCTATTTTCAATGTGTAAGCTGTAGGTTTTAGATTTATTGGTGGTGGTGGTGGTTCAAGAAAACGCGGGTTTCCCTCCCTTACTCTCGTTTCAGGTGGCTAACTAGTTACAAAACTAACTTTATTTGGCGCTAAAAAGTGTGACCTACTCTCTCTCAATCTCTGCCTGTGGTCGTGTGGCGACCAGTAAGGGTGGACCTCTGTAAGCATAGCCATGTTTCTACTCCCACTTTAAATCGTTTTGATTGATCAATGGCAACTGTTTTTACAGCTCATTAAACATTTTTCTTGCAGGACCTGGGCGTACTATCAATTTCTCACATTATTCAAAGACACTCTAAACTTTTCTGTGCCCATTCCTCTTATCTTGACGACCTGTGTGTTTCGTCGATTTCTGACTGCCTGCTGTACTGTACACTGCTTCCGGGACTTTGCTAAAACAGCACGTGCCCGCAGACCACACACAGCTCGCTAAAACCATTTTCCGTTGCACCTGCTCTCAAAGACACCCTAAACTTTTCTGTGCCCATTCCTCTTATCTTAACGACCTGTGTGTTTCGGCGATTTCTGACTGCCTGTTGCACCATACACTGCTTCCGGGACTTTGCTAAAACAGCACGTGTCCCCAGACCATACACAGCTCGCTAAAACCAGTCTCCGTTGCCCCTGAATAGCCTAGAAATACAAGGGCTATTCAGAAAGTAGGGAACGTTCTAGCATTAAAAAAAAAAAAAAAAAAAACAAAAAAAAAAAACGAAGCACAAGAAATACATTTTATTATATACATCTGAAAGAGAGACTAACATATTACTTTTCCACATAGTCACCAAACACATTGAGGCTCTTATCATAGCGGTGGACAAGCTTTGAAAGACCTTCCTCGTAAAATTCTGCCGCCTGAGACTTCAGCCAATGAGACTTCAGCCACGTCGTCGTCAAGGCACTGCGTTGCAAGCCAGTTCTTCATCTTGGGAAACAAGTGGAAGTCGCTTGGTGTAAGACAGGGGCTGTAGGGCGGATGAGGGAAAATTTCCCATTTGAATGAATTAAGGAGTTCTTTAGTATGGTTTGCCGTGTGAGGTCGGGCATTTTCGTCCAAAACAAAATTTTTGGACGTCAGCTTTCCTCGGCGTTTGTTTTGAATTGCTCTTCTAAGGCTCTGCAAAGTTTGACAGTGTCGGGCAGAATTTATGGTTGCTCCACGTTCGAGAAAATCAATAAGAAGCACACCTTGCCTATCCCAAAACACTGTCGCCATCAACTTCCTTGCTGTAAAGGTTTGCAAACATTTTCTTGGTTTTTGGTGGGCCCTATAATTTTGTCTCGCAATTGACGTGTTTCACCCAAGTCTCGTCACCAGTTACGATACGATCCAGTAATGAATCACCATGTTTGTGGTTGGCCTCCAGGAATGTCAATGTCGCCCCCCATTCGCTGTGCTTTATGGTGCTCTGTAAGCATTTTGGGCACCCATCGTGCACAAAATTTGTGGTAGCCTAACTTTTGAGCGACAATTTCAATCAACGAAGTCCGTGAAACTTGTGGAAAAGAAAGCGAAAGCTCCGTTATTGTGAAGCGACGGTTTCCACGAATCGTTTCATCAACTTTAACGACAAGATCGTCAGCCATAATGCTCGGGCGTCCACTTTTCTCTTCATAATGAACGTTGGTTCGGCCACTTTTAAACCGAATGCACCATTTCCGGACGGAACATTCACTCATTACGTTGTTTCCGTACACTTCGCACAATTCACGATAAATTTCTATATGTTTTAGGTTTTTTGCCAACAAAAACCGTATCACAGGCCGCACCTCACAACTGGCGGGATTTTCGATTGCAGCGCACATTTCAAATTCGAATATCGAATTAACCATACACGCAGAGACGTTCCCACTGTCACGGATGGATGCCGACTGAGCTGCCGAGCACGCACATACCAGAATATACGCGATCGGCTCGCGCCTAGCGGCGTCAGACGGAAACGTTCCCTACTTTCTGAATAACCCTCGTACAATATGCTTTGTGACTTTTTGTGAGTCTGGTGTCGACTTTCCTCAAAACACTGTCGAGCCTGACCTACCAGTGGGTCCCTCGTATGCGGGTGAATGGCCAATGGTTCTTCCGCGATTTCTACCGGGGCTGTTTCCTCGGCTGGTGTTTATTGCCCACAGTGCATCTCCTCGCCAACAGCTGTGCATCCTGCTCCAACGTGGCTTTTTGTTTACGTGTGCAGGCTAGTCAATATAGGACATTATAATCTACATAGTTAAGTGCTACCAATAGTTACGTATTGGCAATATTGTAACCTACATAGTTAAGTGCTGGCAGTCACGGGTACTGTTCACCTTTCATTTGTTGGTTGGTATTAGTTTATTCCGATGTGATTTGTATTTTTATTTCGGGTTTTACATCATTTGTGCGACAGTTTGGGAAAAACAGTCGGGTAACAAGAGGGCACTGACTCGTATGGATACTGAGAAAAGGTGGTAGTAATAACAACACCAATAATTAAAAAATTAGAAAATTTAACGCAAAAGTGCATTCTGAAATTGGAACTGAACGGAGTAATATTTAGCCGCGGGGGGCGGTCATCGACATTTGCCAAATCATAAAAAACTAAATACAGAATGAACTAGAACCAAGCAAGCTTAACTGAGAACACGTCAGAGAGAATACTGAACCACGAGCAGGTTTAGGCAACAAAGTGTGGGGTGGCAAACTTAGGTGAACTTTCCCGCACGGCTGACGCTGTTGCTTTGCCACTGTATCACGAAATACTCAAGGTCTCTAGACGACTGAAATGCCAGCCGAATCGGAGCGTCATTACTAAACTCTGTCCAAAGTAATAAACAGTCAGCACCAGCCGGCCGAGACACAAGCAACAACGGGGAAGTAACCGATTTTGTGACTTTTACGAGTTCATAACGTGGAGCGAATTGTATAGTTACATCTGCGTGCTTTGGTAGCTTAGTACTGCGTGTTAATTTAATATTTAATAGACACAGTTGCCGCGTTTTTGTTTGCGTCTGAAAGTAAACCAGATTTGTGACATATTACAAGTTCGTAATGGGGAGCGAATTATTTACTCCCACCTGTATGCTTTGGTAGTTTAGTTTTTGAATTTCTGAGTGTTAATCTAATTAATTGGACACAGTTCTTGAGTTTGCCTTCGTGTCTACAGTAGAGTTCTGCAGCGCGTATCGGTTGTCCTTGTTTGTATGCGTAGTGTAGTTTTCCATGGTTTTTAGTATGAATAGGGACCGTGATGGCTGTGTACGGAGGCGAGATGAATTGGTGACACTTCGCTCTCAGCTGCGGGCTGTAATGGTTGCACAGCTTGAAGCTGCAGTGGATGGGCATCACTGTTGTGGGCCGGCCACGCTGATCCAACGAACGTCCAGCGCGCCTGAGTCCGCCTATCGGCCCGCACTGGTGACCAGCACAGTTACTGCTTGCACTGAGGTTGACCACTCACCCGTGGTCAAGTGGAAGGTCGCCTCGGGGCGTGGCAGGCGGCGAAAGACTTCCCAGGGGGCCGGACGTAAGGCCTCCCCAGTTAGTCTGGTGCTGTCTGTGGCTGACACTGTCCCTCTGCCAGATGCAGTCGCTTGTCCTGTTTCAGAGGGAACCTCTCAGCGTGCAAGATCTGGGCAATCAGAGAGAGTGGGATTATTGGTAGTTAGGAGCTCCAACGTTAGGCGCATTATGGGGCCCCTAAGGGACAAGGATGTTAAGGAGGGGAAGAAAGCCAATGAGCACTCCGTGTGTGTACCAGGTGGAGTCATTCCAGATGTCGAAAGCGTCGTTCCGGATGCCATGAAGAGCACAGAGTGCAGCCAACTGCGGGTGGTGACTCACGTCGGTACCAATGATGTGTGTCACTTTGGATCAGAAGAAATTCTCCCAGCTTTCAAGCAGCTAACGGAACTCGCGTCACGCGCGCCGCTTGGCGCAGTATTTGGCAGCCCACAGCGGAACCATGGGAGTCACACCCAGGATGGACCACAGCTACATCGTCTTGTAGGACGTTACCGGACCACACACACTGGACCTGCACCCCACCCCCCCCCCACCCCACCCCACCACCTACCCACGTTAATAGCCTCCTCGTAGACCACTACCACTCAGCGCCAAAAGAGAGCAGGACCTGCAACAGTGTCAAAGAGAAAATGGCAGATGACGATGATGGTAATGTGAGCTGCCGTCCCCTAGGCATGCGACAGTGGGCATCTACCACAAGAAATAGATTCGTTTTCAAAGGTTAGCGGTTTACTTCCACAGCTGTGCCCTAACAAACAACAATATGTATTTGACCTAACGTCAAAGTGCTAGGCTATCTGTTTGTCTCAGAATGAACAAAGGGCATTTTTCTAAAGACTGCAGCAGTGTCCAATTTTCCAGCCACATGCAGCCGCTTGCTAGCCATCAAAGGTAGGTTTTTACAGTTCAGCCAGCCGGAGTGGCCCAGCGGTTCTAGGCGCTACAGTCTGGGACCCCGCGACCGCTACGGTCGCAGGTTCGAATCCTGCCTCGGGCATGGATGTGTGTGATGTCCTTAGGTTAGTTAGGTTTCAGTAGTTCTAAGTTCTAGGGGACTGATGACCTCAGAAGTTAAGTCTCATAGTGCTCAGAGCCATTTGAACCATTTTTAAAGTTCCCTCTCTCTGTTTGTTCCAGAATTTATTTCTCCCTCACAGCAGCATTCTGTTTCTCAGCCATCTGCACCAAGCCTGCTATAAGAAAAAGATGGCAAGTTATAACTTGCTGGTAAGGCATTCTGTGTTCCTATTCGTCCTCTGAAAAACAGAGGGAGGCTTCTGACGGTGTATATATAAAATTTAAAAAATTGGACCAAACTCATTAAAAAATCTTAAAAAACGTAAATGAAGAAAAAACAGTTTACCGTATTACTCGCTTTTGCACTTCAAGTGCTTGTGTGATTGTATGACTGCATGTGTAAATAGATTAGTTTTTAAGTTTCTCTTATCACTAGCTATCCAAGGCACAATAGTTGTAAGTGTGAGTTCCACCCAGTTCATTTTAGTGCAGCTGTTTGGGATGAGACATCCGTTTCGTTGTATTACTAAATTATTTCAGCTGCTTAAGGTGAAAAATGTTTAGAGCCATTCAGTTGAAAGTATAAATTAAGTCTTCTGTTTGCGTGGAATTTCACTAATAATATTATAACTGTAAGATAAGCTATACCTCTGCAACAGCTATAAAAAGTACTGCAATGTAAAGTACAAAAACATTTTTCAATCAGTACTATTATTTTTTAAAACCAAGAACTGTAAATAAAAAAATTTCAAACAGTAACAAGATCTGTCAATTTAAAAGCAGTATTACTTCGTGTATTGTTAAAACAACAACATTTGTGGATGTAAAGCTGTATTACTATTGTGAGCACTTCTGTCTGAATAAAAATTGTTATTCGTTGCCACACGTCTTTGGTGTTATTTCACAAATCTCTACCCTTACAAATGTATCTAAAGGCTGTGCAAGATGCACAAGATGTTAGTTTAAAACGTGAGGGAGGTGACGTTTAATATGGAGGAAAACAAAATATATGGTATGATTGCATGGGATTTCGCCTATGGTGCTGCATGTATAGGTTTTTGGGAACAGGCGGCGAGTGATCGTATCCGCTTCCAAAGACATATAGCAAACATGGCTGAAATTACATCTCCTGTGCTTGAAAAAAAAAAAAAAAAAAAAAAAAGGAGACTTAGGATCTGGGCAAAGCTACATACTATCTAAGTAGGAGATAGGTAGAAAGAAAGAAAAACATAGAATGTGAGGTAAAAAAATTCATTTATTTACATTAATACAACTTAAATGTAATTTTACTTTATCATAAACAGACACAACACTATTTTCACACATCTTCTTCTTCTTGAGCTTATGGATAGCAGGACATCCGTAGAATTCCAGGTCTTGAACAGATGCGAACTTGAAGATTCGCTGCATCCGTGTGATCTTCTCCTCGCCTTTGACGTAGATGACGGACTCAGGAAGATCGAATATTCGAAATGACATCATCATTTCTTTATACGGTATACCATGATCGTCCCAGTGGAGTCCATGAAAGAAACGTGTTAGCCACTTTGCACTACTCCGTGTTTCAGCACAGTTCACACCCTTGAAAGGCCTCGGTGATTCAATTCTTGCTGAGAATGTCTCTATTATGCCAGCATCTTCTGTGTAAGCTGTGAGTGCAACATCTTTAAGTATGAATTCCCTACATTCATCATCCCACAAACCTGGAATGTCGGCAACGATGTTCACACTGCAAGTTGTCATTGTGTAATGGTCAGAGCATGCTACTGCACTTGGTCACTTATACAGCACGCTGCACAACACCAGTAAGTGGGAAATAGTTAATCACACGTTTATGTAGAAGTAAAGCATGCTTGAAGAGGATTCAAATTCGATTCGTACACCTATTGGTCTTGATTTAAGTATCTCATTCTGCTTAGAAGAGTCTATTACGATGACTGGCGCCAGCTTCTTGAATTTCTGTGGAATGAGTAGGCATCCTTCCCCTTAACATCTTCATAGTAAGAAGCACGGAACCTTGCTTACATCTCAAATACTAGACTGTATACATTCTGGTTCTACAGCATACATGTCAAATCCTAGACTGTATACATTCTGGTTCCGTTGTCATGGCATTAGTTAAATTACAGTTGTCAAGTGCGATGGAATCATTTGCTAAATTTCCCCTTCTATCGGTAGAAAGTGCAAGTATGATGACTCTTGGAGTTTCCAGCTGTAGAGATGTTTTAATAGCCCATGTCTGTCTGCTCGCTAGCGGTAGCACTGAATACTCAAAAACCTCCCATGAGCGAAATATTAATGGCAGATATGTATCCGTATTCAGAACATTTAAAAGCTTCAAACACTCGTCGTCTGCAACACTGATATGTGGCATTTTCCTTATAATTTTATTGATGAAGATCTGGTTCTCCTCTTGAGCTCCTTGAGTGTATGAGTTGCTGTGCATTCCACTCTGTACCAGGATAAGTTCCTGTTTAGCATTCATAATAATTCTCTGTATGTCCTAAAAGTACCCCATCTTTAAGAGGTATGCATGCAGTAAATCGGCAGCGCTCTTCTGCTGTGCAGCACACAGGCTCGTCTATGAACCATCCTGCACTTTCAAAACCATTCAAATCCGAGGATGATGATGAGACATATACTGTAAGGGTTATACTTTGACAACATTACATGTTCGATCAACCCCTACCCATTAAGTTCATATCGTATTCCTGGAACAGGAATGCCACAGCATTAAGTGTAAGCTTTAATCCCACTGTGTGACTACAATCCTTTTTCTTAAACGATCCATCCAAATACATCAAACTCTTGCATGGAAGAGTCAAAGCGTTTTGGTGTTAGATGACAATCCTAATTTCATGTCGTTGAAGCATAATGTGTATGAGAGAAGTATTCCTGGCATATGATTCGCTCGTCACATTCCACTGAGTGAGATATATTGAGCGTCGACGTCACTGTTAGGTTTCAACTCTACTGACTTAAGAAACTCGCAGTTCGCACGCGTAACCACCTTGCGGTTTGCTGTGAAGTGCTGTGCTCTGCGCTGGTTTTATACCTTACACCCTAATTGTTTTAGATGTAGTCATACAATGATTTACTCACCTCGCAAGTCAACAAGTTGGTTGTTCTACAATACGCAGCACCATGTAGTCTGAACTGTCACTCTAAAGTATATATCGTTGGTAGGAGTCCCAACAATCCTATGCCCTGTTCCAACTAATGGGAAGAATCCGCAAACTAACTGAATCAATCTGTCGTTGAGATATGAGTTAGTTACAATGTTATACACAACACAGATTGTACTGACAGGGAGGATATCCACTATCTGATCGGATTTGTGAAATCTACTCGGATCCCTCTTCAGAACCTGCCCTTTTGTGAAACCCAGTAGTGGGCCTATTGAACCTTTCTGGTGAAAGTCAATCGATGCATTCACAGTCCTTATTTCAGATTTAAGTGTTCTGAAGTTTGCACGGAGCTCAATCCCTTTTCCAGACTGTTTTAAAACTTCGTTTAAATCATCGATATCGTGTGCGCCAGGTTCAATTTCCACAATTTCGTTTTCACCATTATCTTCCAGATGCAGTTTATTGTTAGCCTCTGTTTTGTTTGGGATGGTGTTGTATATCTACAGTCTAATCCGCGCGATACTCCAATCTCCAATGCTTAACTCAATTGGTGGGAAGTAATTCGCACGTAATACGGACGATCGTTCTTTTAAAGTCAGAGTATATGACATTGCTTTTAAATCTCAACTGGTAAGTGAATGCTTGATACCCAGCCCTATATATCGTTCGTAAACGTCAGGAGGAACACGATGCACAGATGATCACACAGGAATGTATTAAAGTCCCGGTAGCGTCGAAAATTGTAAAACATATATCTTCTGCCTGTGGTGTATCGCTGTGATTTTGCTGGAGGTTGCAGGACACCGAATGAGTCGAAATAGTGGACGTTATTTACATTTTTTTTAAATATATGTTACCCAATGAGTTCCAGGCCCTCCTGTTACATCTAGATTCAGAATTACTCATTCTCCTGATTTCCACACCTTGGAATGTTAAATTTCTTCGTAACAAAATTAAGCAGGTCTGTATTTGTAAGCGCCCTGTTTGGTGGGACTGCTAGGGCGCTTTGTTTTTTGTTTATGAAGAGATCTAGCCCTTCCTTGTATGCTTTCAAGTATAGTCCTTTCCCAATGGCTGCTGACTCCATCATACGGTTATGTCTTCGTGCCTCCAGTGAGTTTTGTGCATTCTTTACTGTCCTGGCAATAGCCGCAGCACCCCCAGCCAGTGAAACCACCACCGAGAGACCGGCTTGGGTAGGAATGAGGAAGGGAATAATTCCACCCGACGTCTTGGGTATTGATAGGACCCTGCGTGGTTTAATCGATCTTCTTTCTCTCGCTCCTTTCTGCTTCAGGGAGCTTTTATGTGGATACATTGAAACCTCCCCTTAGAAAAATTTATGTATAATTGAGCTGATAAACCCCTTACGTTATTTGATTTTCAAACAGCTGAGCAAAACTGAACGTACTCAGACATTTCTCTCTTTACTTATTCTGATCATCACTAAACTGACACACAATATTTTTGGTGGAATGCAATCTGACTTTCAATAATCCCTACAAAAGAATGGTCTTGACTAACAATAACCTATACCTTTCATGAAATCACTTACCTCACAAAAATCTTCGTTACTCGAACTACTGCAATACATCGAGCGCCAATACTGCCAGCTAAATGAACGATTCTAACAACTGAAGTCACTAACTACTGATAGGCGTAGTTAGCAAATGAAAGATTTTGATAGAGAACAAAAAATGTATTTACCTTAATAGTGTTCAAAAGTCATAATATATATATCAGTTCATGACATCCAGTCTTACAAATTTACTGTATCTGATGAACACACGTCCAGATCATCCACTCTCAAAACTCCGCCATCTCTCTCCCCACATCCACCTCTGCTGGCCGCTCACCTCCAACTGCGCAATGCTATGTGCTGTTCACATCCACCTGCCCAACACTACAGTAGCGAATATTCCAACCAGCCACAGATTGCACACAGCACAGTCAGTGATTTTCATACAGAGCGCTACGTGGCGTTACCAACATAAAAACCTAAACAGTCTACTTACATAGCCCCCATGCTCCCCACAAAAATTTTACAAATTGTTTTGGGCAGTGGCCAATACAGATTTGAAAAAAAATTTCATAATTACAATAACAAATGTATCAAATGCACACACTTATTGATACTCTGTTGGTCAAAATCAAAAATTGTTCTAATAAAGACAGTCCTGATTATTTATCACAATAATAATTACAGTTTTTTTTTCTCAAAGTCTGAGCAGTAAAAGAAAATGCACACGGAAGTAGTGGATTTCCAAGCAGTCTTGAAGAAACAGTGTTGTCCTTCCAACGGAAAGACAGTGCTAACTCTTGACATGCAGACAGGTAATGGGCCACAACAGAGCAAACCCACAGCAGAGTCAGTCGAAGTTTTGAAGAATATTGATAGGTAGGTCATCACAGAGCAGGCCACTGTAGTCCTGGTAGAGATTATGGTATTGGTGGGCCATCAAAGGTGCAGACCCACTGCAGTCCTACAGATAATGTATTGCTGGGCCATCAAAGATGCAGACCCACTGTAGTCCTTGTAGAGACGGCCAGCAGCTATCTGTTGCAGATGCAGGTGCACAATCACCATTGAAGAGTCTTGCGGACAATATAGCAAGTCCATAAACCACCACTTGTGCACTCACAAAGTTTTTGGCATTGTTCTTAGAACCAGCAATGCTGTTAACCAGTCCCTTGCTGAATTATTAACACACATGCAAACAATAACAGTCCCAACTTCTCACATATTGTGCATATACTATGACCAACAGAAATGTGTGCACTGAAATGAATGCTTACAAGTTACTTAATTTAATGAACTGGTGTCAATTACAATTTTATAACGTGAGAATACAATCACAAAGGTACAGAAAACATCATTAAAAACATAATAATACAGATAACACTTGTAGTGATACAGGCTTTACAAAAGAATAGAAATAAACATGTACATCAGTGTTACAGGAATTGTGACATAAGTAAATAAATAAAATAATGAGAATAGTTTTCGAAACATTAATTTCATACATGAGCATTAAAACAGAAGAGAATTAATCATGTCTAAACAGCTTTACAAAGTAAATAACATAGTATTAGAAAAATTCTACAACATAACTCTTATCAGATAAACACATAAAGACAGGAAGAACACAAATACACTAGGGTACACAGACACATAGCGGAATAACACAAAAGGAAAGGACAGCTTTTTTCACTGCAGTTTTATGCAAACAAAACTTTCTTTACTTCTTCGAGACCTCCCTGCATTCATCATTATTCCCAAAAAGTCGTCCCTAAACCCTACTGTTTTGTTCATATCCTCTTTCAAAATAATTATTCTTCATTGTACACTACTCATTTTGGCCCAAATCTTTTTCATATAACTTCTCAATGCATTTCTTCCAATTCATCACAACTCATTCTCTTATATAGCCTACCTCCTCTTAAGCTAACTTAAATCTACTGAGCTCAGATGCATAAACTAAGGGACGAGGCAATGCAACAGCACAAAACAATGACAAAAAATGCAAATTGTCAAAGCAAGCAGCAGTATATCTAAATTAGCAAAGCAAATGCAACATTACAACTATAATGAGCCAATGTGCAGCAACAAGAAAAATAAATCAGTAGTAAAACTGGCTTAACAGAGTAACACAAAGTGAAATTTAGTAGCACTATGCCTGGCAAACAGCAGCAGCAAATGCTGTAACTTATACCTAAACATGACAAAACTCAAGCAGAAAAAATATTACAGTAAAGATGGCCATGTCTAATACCTATGTCACATCTTAAAACTAAAGTGATGCATCACGATAACTTACTCTAGCAGACAAGTCACCAAATCGTTAAAAAATTATTTACGCAATTCCTGTGAAGGAAAATGTCTATTTGTGTTCCTTTTTTTAAAGAAAGTAGATCATAAAATCATTGTTTAATGAATCTGTAGACAGAAAATATTTGCATTAGTACATCTATGAAATTTTATTTTAACCAATGCTGCAGTGCAGCTAGAAACCATATATTAAACAAAATAGGCAAATATATATACAAAGCAAAGCATGAAACATCATTCACTAGCCATATGGCATTTCATAAGGCAGTAAAAAATGTCTCAACTAGAAAGACAGTAGTCATAATCAGGTGTAAAGACATAAAATATTTCTCATCATTTCATTAGGCATTTCAGTAAATATCAGAAAGTATGAGCTCAAAACTGTAATCATATGTTTCAAGTATGAGTGTGTCTTATTTGAAATGCTTTCTACAAAGAAATGTCAATAGTGAGGTTAATGGCCTCTTTTTTTTTTTTTTTTTTTTACCTAATGGCTTTTTCTCCAGGCGACTGGCACAGCTGGACGCCCATAACGCATTACATCAAGGTTACTTGGCTTCCTTACCGAAATATTTACGACAGCAGTTTGCGCTACAGTGACACTCTCATATAAAAAATTTCACGGGTCGGGAATTTGCATTACAAATGTGTAGAAACAAAGTCCTTTAAATATAAGTGTCCAAAAAATTTTCGTTGGCATTGTGATACATTCACGCATTTTCACACATTTCATAACTCTTAAAGTACGATTCTTGGTTTCCAACATCCTTTTTCACAAACCAGAGTCCCTAACCACTGCTCATTATGCCTTACCTTATTATACATATACATATTCGCAGACACTTCTTCAATATTTCATCATAATAAATACGTAGCATAATCAAATTCCTCATATAGCATCAGCTTATTGATTGTAAACATACCTCAACAGCATAATACACATCGTCGTCGATATAATAACATCATAACACCTCAGTCAAATCTTATAAACGTCGTAGCTTTCTGCAATAATTTCAAAACCTAAAAAAAATTCTCTGCTCATTTCAATAGTGTCATCTACCTCAAAAGTACTTTAAAAATCTTGATCCCATACCAAATACATCATTCAAAGCTCTTATAGTATCACAATGGTTCCGAAAAAACATGAACAGTTCACAAAGTACAGACAAAATACAATTTCATAAGTGTGAAGTTATCCAACTGTGTAATTATGTAAACATCTGTCACTGATGTACCAAAAAACGTTTGACTCTCTCAGTTAAATGATCAGATAGCTGTGTAATTATGTGTTAGAGAAATATCGTACCGATGCATAATATTGTATAAGCAAATACCATATTAGCTAGGGCTCCTTGTGCTTGCCAAACACATGGTACACAAAGTAAGCGTATACCCCCTGAGGATTAAAGTAATTATACCCTCAGGTGTTAAAGATTACAGCAATGGAATGAAATGTATCACGGAAAACCTCTGTATATTTGTAATTCAAAAATCTTTAAAAATAAATGTTATAAGTACAAAATTAATCACTCAAATGCGTGTCCTGTAGCGCTAAATGTGCGTCTTGCTGTAAGATAATTCTGTGGAAGTGTCGTAGTTATCGTCCTCCGTAAGCAAAGTTCTGCAGAAGTCATCATAAACAAAAATGAAATGCTTTGCGTATAGATATCGTAGTTATTACTCTTATTGCCTTGATGAAGAAAGCACTGTACTGTAACGTATTGTTGTGCTATGGGAAAGGCTGTCTCATTGTAGCTATACCACAAAAGTTACTACTAAAACATGTTTTACTTTCCAGAATAATACAGAAAAACTGTGCAGATATAAAACAGATACACCGCAAAAGCAACAATGTAAATTGTGTCACTCATTAGTAGCGTCGTGATATAATCGTGTAGCTGTCAAATAAACTAACCTCTGTGTCATCTGATATCTCTCAGAAAGTACTTTAAACCCAGAATGTATTTTCAAGTAAACCAAAATGTTGCACTAAAATCTCATTAGCAGTGCCGGTATATATTCTAAGTATGTAAGCCTTATAGTCGTTACGTAATCATGCAACTAATAGGCAAGAATGTACACACACAATAACACTGTGTCGTCTGTTCACTATAACAATGCATTTGTAATTACTGTTTAAAAAAGTTCCCTAGGTTCTTGACTGGATAGTTAATTTTAAAACATAGTTGCATGTTAACAGTTTCTAAGTGTGACAAGCGTACTAGTAACGTGAAGTGAAAGATTTTATGGCAAAGACTAAGTTAAAAAACAGATTATCTCTCAATAAACGGTTTTACATATGAAATGTCGTGCAATCTTTTACCCTTTCTAGTGCGCAGAGTTTCAATTTCAGAGCAATTATCATGTTGTATACGTCGGTAAGGAAAACTAAAATTTTTCTCATGGCTAGCGTCTATGTTATTTTTCTCTGAGCCAGCTGGCGCACATGGCTGCCTGCAGTGCGAGTCATAGTCTGTCTCTTTGTTGGCGCTCGTCGTTATTGGGATTTGGAGATCTAACTTCTACAAATTCACCTTGTCGAGAGGGCCCTGCCCTGTTTGAATCTCGCCAGTTCTGATGAAATTAAGGTCTGTCGTTATGATTATATTGTCTGTCGTCATGTCGGTAGATTCCATAGGATCTTTCTTGTCGGTCACGTGGTGGATAATTTCTCCCTGAGTCATAACTGCGTGGTGGACCATTGCATCTGAAGTTATTCTGTCTCCCTTGATAATAATTATTTTGGTTCTCATGTTGTCTGTTTCTCTGAGCGTCTCTGCCATAGTCAATACTACGGAAATGCGATCTTTCTCTGTAACTATTGCTACTCTGCCACGGTTGTCATACGGGTGGTGTCTGTTTTGGTCACGATTTGCGTTGTAAGAATAGCCTTGTCGTGTCTAGTTATTATTTTTTTCACCGCGGAATTGTGAAGGATGTGGCCTGTAATTGTCGTGTTCCTGTTTTCGCGTCGTCCCGCGATTGTCAGTGTCAATTTCCAATTCTTGTAAGAGTCCCTGAAAAGCTTCAATGTCGTCTTTGTAACGTCCTGCCAAAATAATATGTCGTAAATGTTCAGGCAATTTGATTAAGCAAATGCGGATGAGTTCTGAGGGCTGTATGGGTTTGACAGATACTGATTCTTATGCAACATGTCTTCAAAATATTTCACAAGACAGGGAAATTCAGATTGTTCGAAATGTTTCATCATTATGATGCTATGTTTTACTCGGTCTTGTGTAGCTTGAGACCAATATGCTGAGAGGAAGGCATGGTAAAATTCTCCTTCACTGTGACAATCGTGAATGACCGATCGCATTCTTACAGCTGGTTCGTTCTCTAAGTAGCCACACATAAATTCTAATCTGTGCTCTAATGACCAGTTGGGAGGAAAACAATGAGGGAATTGATGAAGCCACGCTTGTGGATGAATGTCGTTGCCAGAATTCTTAAATGTTTTGAATTTATGTGTAGTAATGAACAGCTTATAGTCAAAGTCATCATGTCGGCGAGTCGCATAACGGTCATTGTTACGTCGTGTCGGCGGTTCCATCTCAAAATTCGGTGTACCTTGCCAATTTCTTTCATAATTTCCGAAATGCCCTGTGTTATTATTTTGTGGCTTTTCCGTATTTCTAAGTCTCTGTTCCCGTGTTGGAGCGCGAGTGTCCTCTGAAATTTGTAATTTTTGTATTACTTGTGCCAACTGATCTTGTACTTTCCGGATTTCTCTTTTGTGTTGCGTATTAATTTGATTCTGATTTTCTTTGAATTTCTTAATTTGTTCATACTCTTCTGTGTCGGTGAAGGCTACGGGTCTAATGTCATTCAGATCATCATCTACCTTTGTAGATAAGTTAGTGAACTGATCCGAAAGTTCGGCTACTTTCTCCAATAATGAACTGATTTCATCAGTGTGTTTTTCTGAACCAAGTTTCAGAGTGTCCATTTGTGTTGAAAACGTATCTACTGTGTCCTTGAAGTTTTCCTGAGTTTTTGCAAGTTGCGTAACCGAATCGGTAGATGCAACTGAGTGAATTTTAGCTTGCAAGGTGTCGTGATTTTTCATGAACAATTGTTTGCAGTTCCTTCATGGCTGCTTCGTGATTCTGTAATGCATTTTCATGACGCGAAAAAATAGGTTGGAAATGTTCACAAATTTGTGTTTTTACGTCATTACGGACTTTTTGACATTTCGATTCGATTTTAAATAACTCAGCAGTTAAACCTTCACGTGTTTGTTCAAGCGTGGTGTCTAACATTTGAAGCTGTTGCTGTGTTTGTCTCTGGTTTTGTTCCATTGTGTCTAACTTTCGAAGATTTGTTCCATTGTGTCTAACTTTTGAGGCTTTTGTCCCATTTGTTTCCGATTTTGTTCAAGCGTTGTGTCTAACTTTTGTAACCTTTGTCCCATTTGTTGCATTAACTGTAATAACAATGCACTGGTGTCTGAAACATGTTCCTCACTGCTATTCGGCAGTGCATTTGAACCGGCAATATTCGCATTTTGAAAATCAGAAAATGTGTCTTGACTTACTTGAGAAAACGGTGAGGACGCAAAACCTGAATCTACAGTATTTGCAAGATTGTGTTCTGTTATTTCGGAATCCTGAGGCGAACTGTTGCCGAACAATAGATCGATAATGCTTCCCTCTTCACTAATTGTTTCACTGTCTACACCATTATTTGCCGCCTGCTCCATTTCCCTATGCACAATTACCAAATTACTAATTTGAATGTCTGTAAATTCATTACACGGAGCCGGCCGGTATGGCCGTGCGGTTCTAGGCGTTTCAATCTGGAACCGCGTGATCGCTACGGCCGCAGTCTCGAATCCTGCCTCGGGCATGGATGTGTGATGTATTTAGGTTAGTTAGGTTTAAGTAGTTCTAAGTTCTAGGGGACTGATGACCACAGATGTTAAGTCCCATAGTGCTCAGAGCCATCTGAACCATCATTACACAGTAGTGCTGATAAGCTACGTTCGTCGTCACTATCATTTCTCAATTTACTTTGGAGCCTGTTGTTATTTTTTCACTCGCCATAATTATCACGTATTTCACAGGATAACAAGAAAAGCACAATTTGAAGAGCAAAAAGAAGAAAACACATTAACATAGCACTGAAAATAATATCTAATTAATTGCAAGCGCAGCTGCTAAGTACTTGGTGCAAATCTACATGCATGCCACAACTGTTTGACTGTACAACAATGAAAAACTACAACTACAAAGGAAAATTTCTCTACAATTACGCTCTAGCAATAAACAATAGCTACACTAATTACACAAACTGCAAGAAAAGAATCAGAAGATTCCAGTGAGGTATCCTCGGCTAAGGGTCGACATATGAAACCTCCCCTTAGAAAAATTATAAATGATTGAGCTGATAAGCCCCTTACGTTATTTGATTTTCAAACAGCTGAGCAAAATTGAACGTACTCAGACATTTCTCTCTTAACTTGTTCTGATCATCACTAAACTGACGCACAATATTTTTAGCGCAACGCAGTCTATCAATAATCCCTACAAAAGAATGGCCCTGACTAACAATAACGTATACCTTTCATGAATCACTTACCTCACAAAAATCTTCGTTACTCGAACTACTGCAATACAGCAAGCGCCAATACTGCCAGCTAAATAAAAGATTCTAACTACTGAAGACATTAACTACTGATAGGTATAGATAGAAAATGAAAGATTTTGATAGAGAACAAACAATGTATTTACCTTAATAGTGTTCAAAAGTCATTATATATATATATATATATATATATATATATATATATATATATATATATATACGAGGGTTATTCCAAAAGTAAGGTCCGATTGATTGCCAAATTGAAACCACAGTGAACATCAGAAATGTTTTACTTGTAACAATTAGCTACACCTTTCAGCTACTTCTCTATGTAGTCGCCGTTCTGACTTAGACTTTTGTCATAGCGTGTAACCTCCCCACAAAAATTTAAAAGGAAATGACGATACTAATTAGAAATGCTAATGGACATTGCTCTAAGCGTAACCTGCCCACAATGAAATGTACTGACAATGGTAACAAAAATGTGAAATTCGCAATCTGACTCAAATATAAATTCTTCACCAAAAAATTAAAGTCCATTCAGTGATAAGAAAATTCAATTAAACCGAAATATCGGTCTTTGGCCCTGTGTAAAACAATCAGAATTAAAGTCTTACCTCAGAATAACTGGATGTCAAATTTCTGCTCTTATCTTTGCGCACGGCTTGGAGGAACTGCATTGCAAATAATAATATTCCTTTTTTCTGTAATTTTACTGAAAATTTTCTTTAAAAGAAGTGGAATGAATTGGGAAGTGCAACGAAATCTTTAGTTCAATAAAAAATAAAATTTTTGAAAAAATGCTTTTGAAATTAAAATTATTATTGGGGCACTTGTTGGAGAATAATTACAATAAATAAATTTTTACATTATCTAATGATTATATTAATTAACAGTATACCTCATTCAGCATCTTGACCAGTGTTGCCGACCGCCTACATCACACAACCGCACTGGGCTGCTACTACTGACCGACCGCTCTGCATGACGACTACTGACGTAGTACAGCCCTCAACTAGACAGAGCTACAGACTCGCAACGACCACTGACAGAGTACTGCCCTCAACTAGCCAGAGCTACAGACTCGCAACGACTAACTGACAGACTGAGAACCGCTCGCAACACTCGCGCGGTCAAGCGCAAACTCTCTGGTCACAGATGCTACAATGCCTCGCCATCGCTGCTATGTTACATACGTGCTTCATAACCCTCCACTGGGGGGGCAAAATTTTGGCAGCGATGGTGAGTCATTTGGACTTGCCAAGCGCGGCAAAATTTTTCTTTAATTAACAAAATCCTACAACTTACAGAATATTTAAATGTTGTGCACACGCACTAAGTACAAAATATATCAGACAAAGACAAAATGTGAATACAAAACATAGTAGCAAATCAGAAAAATGTATATACAAATTTTTTTGACAGATAACAAAGTGCACTGGCACTGAAAAAATTCTTTAGCATATTCAGAACAAATAAACAGACTGGCAAAAAATATTATGTTGACAAGTGACATGAGTGCACATGCACTGTAGTTCAGAAAATAAAAAAATGTATATACAATATAAAAGACAAGAGTGTACATATACTGTACTTCAGAACAAATCGAAAAATGTCTTTAGCATTTTCGCAATAAATAAACATAATGGCAAAAAAATCATGTCCAAAGTGCACATGCACTGAAAAATGTCTTTAGCATTTTCACAACAAATAAACATAATGGCAAACATCATGTCGACCAGTGACATAAGTGTACTCGCACTGGAGTTCAGCGAATCGAAAAATGTATAACCTATGAACATAAATGATGTTACCAAAAAAATTTTTTTTTTTTTATGTGACAAGAATCAGGATAGGAAAGGGAAGGATTGCATCATGGTTGTAGCACTTTAGATTGCACACAGCTGTTCTGAAAGTCCATATCTTTCCACAGTAGTACAACACCAAGTGACACAACTTGAAGTTCTTTTCCCCATCAGAATTTATCAGTGTAGCCAAGACACTGAATTGTCGTAGTAATGTTCCATGTTTTCATTTTGGCAGTACATTAGGTACACCAAACAGTGGGACCATAATAACGTCTTCATCGCTCACGGTGGTGGACAGCATGTCGTGTCAACACCACGCTCTTACAAGGCACACCAACGTAGAATTAGTGCAAAACCAAAGATAGTGCTCCATGATCACTAGGATAAACAGGACAAATGGACATTGCAGTAATTCAGGGTAGTTAGCTTATGAGGAGAAGGACATTATGTCACATAATATTGACAATTACAGACTTAATTAGTAGTTTGTGGCATTCATAGCCCAGTTATTGAACATTTCTGTACCAAGTATGTAGTATTACAGAAAAATGTTCATTAATTGTTTTACATAGAATCAGTAGCCTTCTTTTCCTGGTTACAAAGCATTATGAAATAATCGCATTCTTTTCAGTTACAGAGTATAATTAAGAATCATTAACCTTCTCCTAATTACAGTTAATTAATCATTTGTCATTACAATAATAATCATTAGCCTTTTCCTAATTACAGTTAATTAATCATTTGTCGTTAATTAATCATTTGTCTAATTACAGTTAATTAATCATTTGTCGTTAATTAATCATGTGTCTAATTACAGTTAATTAATCATTTGTCGTTAATTAATCATTTGTCTAATTACAGTTAATTAATCATTTGTCGTTAATTAATCATTTGTCTAATTACAGTTAATTAATCATTTGTCGTTAATTAATCATTTGTCATTCCAATAGTAAGAATCATTAGTCTTCTCCTAATTACAAAGCATAATTAAACAGTAGCATAGTTAATTAATTATGTGTCATTCCAATCTAGTAAGAATCATTAGTCTTTTCCTAATTACAAAGCATTATGAAACAGTCACATTCATTTCCAATAACAAAGTATGGCATCGTTAATTAATCATTTGAAATTCCAATATAGTAAGAATTATTAGCCTTCTCCTAATTACAAAGCATTATTAAACAGTCACATTCATTTCAAATTACAAAGTATGAACATAGAAAACAAGAACTAATTAATGGCATAATTAATAACAATTCATCGACTGACATTAATTATTGGCACTCAGTGGCCAGCAAGAATTGAATAAAATAAAACATAGTTCATCATTCAGTATTATTCAGATCATTACGAAGTCATTATTAAAAATCAGCTAATTAGTCATAGCATTAATAATCATGGGCATTATAAGTAGTCTCATTACAATAAAACATTGTTCCTCATTCAGCAGTATTCAGATCATTACAAAGTCATTATTAAAATCACTTAATTACAATCATAGCATTAATAATCGTGGGCATTATAAGTAGTCTCATTACAATAAACAGTGGCAGTTATTTGCTAGTGACAAAGCATTATTTTATATATATATATTTTTTTTTTGTCTCATTAGGAAGTCATTACTCAAGTGACATACTATTCAGAGTTGATCAGTATTATTCAGAATTATCATAAACTAGTGACATTATGTGGGACTGGTAATACCTCTTTTAGCAATGCATTGCGTTGGGATCGATAATTAATTGGTGAGGCATAACACTATTTGCTTTTGACCTATTGCTGCAAATGAGGATAGGTAACGTCATTCGTCATGAGTCAGCTGTAGCAAGATTATGTAACAAGGCAGTATGTGTGATCACATTTATAAATGATAAACACAAATGGGTAAAATACAAAAAAAATGCAAGTACTAGAACAGGTATAATAAGTAACAGGTTTAGTAAGTATCATGAAAAACTTCTCCTGGAAAAATTACAAAATGGATTATTAACCTGAAAGAAGAAACGCACACTATGCTGAAAAGTAGTGAACTTCGAATTAACAGGTAGTGAAATGTGTATAAAAATGTGTTCCATAGCTGTCCTTTCCAAAACTTTCTGTCATCCTACTATGCAATATAACACCTCCTGTCAAAACAAACTGCAACAAATACTTAAATAACTACATAGCATAAATATAAAACTCCAACATTATCCTCATCTGTAAAGAAAAAACTTCATTATCAATCACTTCATTACTCATTATACAACTATTCCTTATCTCTAGCATATTTCATCACTAAAACTAAGATGTGTAGTTCAGTCTGACAGCCTGCATCAATCACCTTGTATTCTGAAAGAAAAAATTAGTTAAGACTGCTATTCTACGATGAGTATAGTATATTCTTGTTAATGTTTGTTAATCCTGATCCATTTACTCTTCCTCATAAAGTTATTGCATCTTCTTTCGTTTATTCCGTAGGTGAAATTCCCATTTCTGTTGAATTTATTTCTTACATGCATCATTTCTTTCTGAAATTGATGACAGAGATTAATGTCCTGCATTTAAATCATATACCCACTAAATAAGGACTGGTTTATGGTAACATACTTAAGCATACAGCATAACATGACAGAAAACGTAATATGTCAAAGACATTGACAGTGTTCAGATGCAAAAATGTACACAGAATATCACAATGCAGCAGCAAAAGGAAAAATGTAAAACAGTCACGATGTTGAGATATCATAGGGCAAAAAAAAAAAAAAGTCAAAGTCGACTGGTGTGTGTTATATCTTAACTATTTCACAGTGCATATAAACAAAACTGGAGTACAATCATACATAAAAAGACAAAATGTGACGTTCGTTGTGTTCAGCTTGTATGTAGTGTAGTTAATCGAGGCGAGAATTAAAGACTTTAATGGAGAGAGAATTTGATAAAATTAATACGTCATTACATAGAATTGCATAATTATTCATAAAATACGTAAGTTCATTTGGAAAAATATGCACGGTCTGATGTGTAACGACAAGAAAAGCGACCTGCTAACCTTACCTTGCCGGGCATTTGCCAAGAAAAATACGATAATCATCAGTAATTAGTCACGTGAAATAATTGCATTAGTAAATGGCATCATAGTGTGTTGAATCATACAGTGGTTTCACTCAATAAACGGTTTAATGTTTGAGATATGGTGATTGCCTTTCGATTTTCTAGTTCTCAAAGTTTCGACGTGTACAACATTGGGGTGAGGGATGCTGCGAATCCGATACGGACCTGCGTATAGAAGTTCAAATTTACTGCACTTACCTTTTAATTTACTGGATAAATAGTGTGTACGTATCAATATCTTCTGTCCAACGTGAAAGTCGCGGCGTGTACAAACCTGTTTTTGCTGTCTTCTCCGGCGCTCTGCGGCACGTTTGATGTTGTTCAGCGCAATGTCAATTATTTCGTGGTGTCGTAGGCGACGACTTTTGGGGAATTTTACTAATTCTTTAATTTTGTTTGGTGGTTCAACGTTTTTTAGTACAACAGACGGAGATAGCATAGTGGATTCATTTGGAATGGAATTAATTACATCTTGGAATGAGAGTATGTGTGTATCCCAATCAATATGTCTTTTGTGGCAGTATATTCGGCACAGCTTACCAATTTCTTTCATTAATCTTTCACAGGGGTTCGAAGAAGCATGGTACTTGGATGTATAGATCGGAGAAATGTTTCTGGCTCGTAACATGCGTGTCCATACACTACTACGAAATTGTGATCCATTATCAGAAATTACTTTCATTACATGCCCTACATGAGATAGAAAATGTTTTACAAATGCTTTAGAAACAGTTTTAGCAGTAGCTTTGCGTAACGGAGTGAAAGTAACAAATTTTGAAGTGAGCTCAACAGCGACAAAAATGTAGCAAAAACCTCTGTTAGTTCTCGGAATCGGACCAAAAATATCTACTGCGGCCATATGTCTTAATTTAACAGGTATAATGGGATATAAAGGAGAAATATGTGAAGTGGTGTCTGATTTAGCTTTCTGGCAAATTTTACAAGACGCTAAAACTCGTCGTATACGTTTTTCCATGTTAGTAAAATAACAGTTCTGTCTCAGTATAAGAAAACATTTTCGTGCTCCGTAATGTGCGTAGCTTAAATGAGTGTACCAAATTAATTTGTTGACCAGTTCGTCAGGAATGCATAATAACCAATTGTTGCTGTCAGGATGAGAGCGGCGAAACAGAACGTCATTGCGTACAGTGTAATGGTTTCTAATCGTAACATTTTTTTCTATCTTGCCAAAGGTGTTTAATTTCTTTCCACACATTGTCTTTATTTTGCTCCTTTGCTATGTCCTGTAATGACGATGAAATAAAGTTTTCAAATGCAACTTGCTGAATGTACATGACACTGAAATTTGTTTTGCAGAAGTTGGTTGCTACGTCTTGCTGATTGTTGCCGAGAGAACGCGATAGTGCGTCTGCTATAACATTTTGTGTGCCGGGAATGTGAACAATTGTAAAATTAAATTCCTGTAAATAAAGTTTCCATCTGCTTAATCTATCGTGCGTGAATTTGGCCGAAAGTAAAAATTGTATCGCTCTATGGTCTGTGTAAACTGTGGTATGTCTGCCATAAAGAAAGTGCCGAAATCTCGTAAAAGCCCATACAACACATAATGTTTCAAGTTCTGTAACGGAGTAATTCCGTTCAGCAGGTGACAAAATGCGACTTGCAAATGCGATGTTTTTAATTACTGTTGAGCCTTCTTCTTCAATTTCCTGGAAAATGTGTACGCCTAAAGCGGTATTGGAACTGTCGGTGGCAATGGAAAAATTTCTGGTAAGATCTGGGTGCGATAAAAGTGGAGCATTCAACAAAGCATGTTTCAGGTTCACAAATTCAGAATGTGCTTGCTTATCCCAAGACCAAATAGTGTTTTTACCTGTTAATTGGCATAGTCTAGGCGTGTCTAAAGCGGAGTGATGAATAAATTTACGAAAAAAGTTAATTAAGCCCAAAAAACTGCGTAATTGCTTCTTCGTCGTAGGAACAGTAATGTCACGTAGAGCTTGAAGTTTTTCCGGATCAGGTGCAATGCCTTCTGCTGAAATTACGTGTCCAAGAAATTTTATAGAAGTTTTGCCAAAGTGCGATTTACTAAGATTAACTGTAAGTCCTTGTGCATGAAAAGTTTGTAACAGTTGTTCAAGAATCAGATTGTGTTCAGACCAGTTAGCTTCTGCGATAAGAATATCGTCTACGTACGTCGTAATTCTGTCTTTAATTTCTGTCGGAAGTATTGTGTTCAAACCGCGAATAAAAGCTGCAGAAGAAATAGTTAAGCCGAATGGTAATTTGCAAAATTGATAACAGTCGCCAAAACAGAGAAAAGCTGTATATTTTCTACAATTCGGATGAAGTTGAATTTGCCAAAATCCCGATTTCAAATCTAATGTGGAATAAATAGCGGTACCGTGAAATTTCTGTAAAAGTTCCTCTAATGTCTGTGGTCGATCTGTTTCATTAATAATAATGTCATTAATGTGACGTGAATCAAGTACAAGGCGAAGTGAGCCATCTTTTTTCTTAACAATATGCAGCGGGTTTATGTACGGACTAACTGCCGGTTCTATAATTCCTTGGTCGAGCATATCCTGCAATTCTTTTTTAACTTGTTCTCTATGAATATACGGAATAGGATAATGCTTAGCTTTAAATGTATCGTGCTGTTTGACTTGAAATTCATACATAAATCCGGACATAGTACCAGGAACATTGTCAAAAACTGGAGCTTGCTGTAAAAGAATTTTGTATAATTGCGTTCGTTCGTCGTCTGTAGTTGCAGTGCTCTCTTTAACCTTATCAGAAATCATTTGCATTACGTCGTAGTCAACTTCGTCTGAAGTATTATAGTTGTGTACGTACGTATCTGTGAACAATGTGGGATTACAGCCTATGTTACGTGTTGCGGAAATGACCTCTGTGCGGTTAATTGTTTGCTCTTCCGCAGATAGTGAGTGCTGAAATTCTATAGCAAATTGTATATTTTCATCCTTTAACATTAAATAAGAATTTTGAAAATCGATAACTGCGTCGTGTTGTACCAGAAAATTCGTACCTAAAATTACGTCTGTTGTCAATAAAGGAACAATCCAAAAATTAGAGTGGAAAGTATGACCTCCAATACAAAATGATAAATGCGTCTGTAATTTAACGTCTACACCTTTACTCGACACTGCTCCTTTCACTTTTGTTTTGCCTAAAGGTAATGTCGGATAGGTATTCTCTTTGTTGCACTCATTAAAAGTCTCCTCATTTATTACTGATATAGGTGATCCGGAATCAATTACTGCTAAAAATTTCGAAGAACCAATTTTAATTTCGATGACAGGATGTGAAATAGTTTTCTGAACAAATGGTCTTTCCTGCAAGAGAGTGTCTCTGATATCGTCAAAACTAATTACATTTTCGTGAACAACATTTTGCGTGTCAAAGGTAGTGCTTGTGTTATTAGAAGATGCGTCCTGTGCAGTATCTAGTCAGATTCTATCTGACGTGTTATTATTATTAGGAGGGTTCTGTGGCATTTCTACTATTTGAACTGTCCTATTACTTCTTCCAGACGTATTACGCTCTGGATGATACCTGCTGTCGGGTTCATTCATGAGAATATGTTCTTGTTGATTACTTTGTCGCTGGTAAGACCGACTGTTATTAAACGTATGTTGGTAATTATGCTCATTATTTTTACGTCTGTCGTGAAAGTCATTCCTATACGGTGCATTGCGATAGGAATTGAAATACTGTCTTCTCTGTACGTAGTTGTTTCCTTGCTGCCGTGCATTACTATTTGTTGGATCTGGGACTATACGTGCACGCGGCGGAACATTAAAGCCTGGTTGACCTTGTGCATTACATTGTTGGTTATGTATTCCAACCGGCTGACTTTCATGCTGTTGTGGTGGAAAACGTCTATTGTTACCAAAATGTGCTTCCTGTTGCTGAAAATTTTGACGATATTGATAATCTGAATTTTGTCTGTGATTTAAGTTCTGGTAGTTGTCGTTCCTAAAGCGTCTGTTACTTTTCCTATTGAAATTACGTCCCTGATCATAATTACCGTAAGTTTGTTGACCTTGGTTATTATACGAAAGGTTTTTGTTTACAAAAGAATAATCAGATTGCTGTACTTCCAAGAGCTGTAAAAGATCTCTGAATGCTGAAATGTTTTCTTTTTGCTGGCCCGTTAGAAGCGACACTCGTAATGACCGTGGTAATTTAGAGATGCATAATTGTATAAGTGCGGATTCACTGTACGGTTCACTTAGGTACTGGTTTTGTTGGACCATATGCTCAAAAAATTGCGTCACACTGGGAAAATTTGAGTTCTCGTAATTCGGCAAACTAATTAACTGATCTTTAATTCCGCGCTGTGTCGTCTTCGACCAGTACGCTGACAGAAAAGCATTCTGAAACTCTTCTACTGAATAGCATTGCCTCGCGATCGGTCTCATACGAGTTGCCGGTTCGCCTTCCAAAAAACTACAAATAAATTCAAGTTTATGTGTTACAGGCCAAGTCGGTGGAAGAGCAAAGCTAAATTGTTGAATCCAATCCAGTGGGTGAATCTGCGTTCTATCGTTTTTGAAAACCTTAAACTTTCTCACCGACAGAAAATGTTTGTAGTCGAAATTATCATCTCTGTGTGATGGAGCAGGTTCAGGATCGTAAGAGAATCTATTGAACTGTGGTTGATCGGAATCTAAGTCCCGTACTCTCTGTAGATTACCCAAATTATACGCACTGCGTGAGTCTGACACATGTTCATAAAGTGGCGTCTGTTGTGGCATGTTATTAACTGAAATGTTTTTCATCTCTGTTACTTCTTGTTGTAAATTTGATAACTTCCTACGTAACGTGTTGTTAGATGAATCGATCTCACTAATTGTCTGCTGTAAATTTTGAAATTCAGGTGTTTGGATAAATGAAACCGGTGCAGTATCGTCTGATTTATTGTCATTAGTATTTTCGATAACATCAATACGACTGGCCAATTCATCACATTTTTCAGTCAGTATTTTAACCTGATCATCGGTTTTAGAATCAGACGCATTAATCTGTTTTTGCAACTTACGCGTAGTTTCGCTCAGTTTTTTAACATCAGCTTTGATGACATCGCAATCCTGTGTTAGATCTAATTGTTCGAATCTGTCTGTCACTGTTTGAATATTTACTGTGTGTGTATCTGTTTTTAATTTAAGATCAGAAATTTCATCCCGTAATTCCGCGTTCAATTGTTCTATGGTATTAATTTTGTCGGACACTGTAGTAATATTATTGTCTACATACGTCTTCGCTTTCGCGAATATTTTACGTTTGTCCTCTTGTCTCTGAGCCGTAATTGTTTCCATGACTTGTCGTTTTACTTTGTTTTGATCCTGAATAAATTTGCGGAAGCGCGTATCACTGTTCTGTATGTGCTGACTAAAGCGCTCGTTTATCTGAGTGTTCTGCTGTTCGAATTTCGCGTCAATCTTTTCATCCATTGTGCGCGAAAGTTCTGTTGTCATTGCTTTAAACTCGTCCCGTAATTGTGTAGCTTTTTCAGAGCATTGTTTAGCGACTCCGCTAATTTCGTCTCTGAGTGTTTCTGTTGCGGCTGTCTGCATTTCCCTTAATTCTTGCGCAACAGACTTAATTTCTTCGCTATTTTTTCGTGAACAAGCCTCAATTTCCGTGCGCAACTGTTCCTTAGTGTCATGGCACTGCGCGGCAACGGCTCTAATTTGTTCACTAAGCTGTCTGGAATTGTCGTCTAATTTCTCATTAAGCTGTTTGTTCTGTTCCCTAAGTTGTTTGAGATCTTCGGCATTATTGTCAAGTTTTTCATTTAAGTGTTGTTTGAGTTTTTCATTATCTTGTTTGTTATCTACACTCTGTTGTTTGACCTGTTCATTAAGTTGTCTAAAATTTTCGTTCTGTTCACTAAATTGTTGTTTGAAATCTTCACTCTGTTGTTGTAGCAATCTTACCATAATTTGTTCAAAGCCAAAGTTAGCGTTTATACTCTCTGTGCTGTTTAGTGGTGGATCTGGAACTCTCTCGCTTACTGTAACCATTTGGTTATTCTGAGATTTACAAAAAGGTTTGTCAGTCGGATGTACACTGTCAGACATTATTTCGGAATTAAATAGCTCCGTCGTACTTTGAGTATCCTGTTCATTTTCATTAGACAAATTTGTCTGTGCGTTACTTGAGTTTTCCAAATCGGGTGTGTTAAGCTCGGCAGCGCTCATTACAATAGAGCGTTCTGCGTCATCAATTGTCGTCCAATTAACAGACGAGACAATTGAGTTCGTTTGTTCATTATCAGGGTAAAAGTCATCACTAGTGGTTGGAATGCACTGATTGTTAGTGAACGCAGGATTGTCATCATTACACTGCGTGTCACATGTCCTATCGGTAAAGTTGTTTGTGTCGGTAATTTCATTCATAATACCTCGCGATACACTATTCACAGTCTTTCGCGGCATTTTAACAATAGTCAAAATTATTCACAAAATAAATAAGCACAATGCAAGAGCAACACACAAATACAACAAAGCAACAAATTGCCGTTGACCTGTAGAAAGAAAGTTACAAGTTAATAAAAGCGTTGCGCCAAATCCTAATTATATCTAAGCAAATAAGAGCAGATATCTGACTGTTGTTCAAAAGACTCTCAACGAAATACGAACCTGGACTGGGTGTCGCCAAGTGTAACCTCCCCACAAAAATTTAAAAGGAAATGACGATACTAATTAGAAATGCTAATGGACATTGCTCTAAGCGTAACCTGCCCACAATGAAATGTACTGACAATGGCAACAAAAATGTGAAATTCGCAATCTGACTCAAATATAAATTCTTCACCAAAAAATTAAAGTCCATTCAGTGATAAGAAAATTCAATTAAACCGAAATATCGGTCTTTGGCCCTGTGTAAAACAATCAGAATTAAAGTCTTACCTCAGAATAACTGGATGTCAAATTTCTGCTCTTATCTTTGCGCACGGCTTGGAGGAACTGCATTGCAAATAATAATATTCCTTTTTTCTGTAATTTTACTGAAAATTTTCTTTAAAAGAAGTGGAATGAATTGGGAAGTGCAACGAAATCTTTAGTTCAATAAAAAATAAAATTTTTGAAAAAATGCTTTTGAAATTAAAATTATTATTGGGGCACTTGTTGGAGAATAATTACAATAAATAAATTTTTACATTATCTAATGATTATATTAATTAACAGTATACCTCATTCAGCATCTTGACCAGTGTTGCCGACCGCCTACATCACACAACCGCACTGGGCTGCTACTACTGACCGACCGCTCTGCATGACGACTACTGACGTAGTACAGCCCTCAACTAGACAGAGCTACAGACTCGCAACGACCACTGACAGAGTACTGCCCTCAACTAGCCAGAGCTACAGACTCGCAACGACTAACTGACAGACTGAGAACCGCTCGCAACACTCGCGCGGTCAAGCGCAAACTCTCTGGTCACAGATGCTACAATGCCTCGCCATCGCTGCTATGTTACATACGTGTTTCAAGCGTTGTACCAACTTTTCAATAGCCTCATCATAGAAGGCAGCCGCCAGTGCTTTCCGCCAATTCTCCACGCTGGCCTACACCTCGTTGTCTGTGTCAAAATGTTGTCTTCAAAGACAGCGGTTCATGTGACCAGAGATGAAACTCAGGGGGAGACAATTGCGGACTGTATTGTGGGTAATCTCACATTTCCATTTGAAAACGATGCAGGAGCATCTTCATTGCCCCTGCAGAATGCGGCTGAGAATTGTCGTGAAGACGAAACAGCACGACAGTTATGTAATGTTGGCTGCATAGCTTCAGGCGAAATTTCTCACCAGGCCCTCGTACTTGGCGGCAGACACTATTTTATAGACATCTTTACGCACTCACTGCGAGCTCAGAAATGAGAAGAGCGACGTGATGCTAACTGGGGTTATACTAGAGACACTACCCAACACATCTGTGCAAAGCTTTATCGGATTTTCATAGTCGTTTCCATTTCGCGACCGATCGGACCTTACTTTTGGAATAACCCTCGTATATATATATATATATATATATATATATATATATATATATATATATATATATATATATATGTCAGTTCATAACATCCAGTATTACAAATTTACTGTTTCTGATGAACACATGTCCAGATCATCCGCTCTCTCCCCACATCCACCACTGCTGGCGGCTCACCTCCAACTGCGCAATGGTACGTGCTGTTCACATCCACCTGCCTAGCACTACAATAGCGAATATTTTTTTCATGCGCCATTTGATTGTCATCTTGGCTTTACCATGCATAGATTTTACGGCTGCAAATGCTGCATTGCATTGACCTTTACCAGTACCCCCTCTCGCACGCATTGCCTTAAATTAAGCAGTTAAAATTCGATCGGGGGTGTGACGTGCTTCATTTGCTGCGTATGCGATGTTGTGTTCCATACATGTTTCTTTTAGTAGATTTGTCCTTCTATCAAGCGCTTACCCTTATTCTAGGGCCACAGTACTTATATCCAGGAATGTGTAATTCGACTGGTGGTTTGTCGAGAATACCGCCTCCTCTTCTAATACGTCTCCTATCACACATGTTATGATATTGACGTGGTTGTGATCTGCGCACCCTGGTATATAGCAAATCGTCAGCGTCGATCCAGCTGTCTTCTGATGCAGGAAAACCAAGACATTTAACTAACGCTCTATTCCCTCGACGCCTTATGACCACGAGGTACACATCTGGGTCCGAGCTCTTCTGTAGCTCGTCTGTGTAAAAGCATCCTGCAATTTCAGTACCACTGCTGCCCTTTAAGAGGTAGGTTCTAGGATTTGCTCTCTGCACTTTGAAAACTATGAGTATCTCGGTTGACCAGTTTGGCATGTATGACTTTTCAAATGCTGTCTTGTGTTTTGACGTATGTACTAAATCACCTACATTAAATTGCTGTTTAGGTGAATTTTGCATTTTAATATGATTTCATACCGTATTTAGAAGTCTATTATCATGAAGATTGATTGGTCTCATTTTTATTGTCAATGTTTGTTTCGACTATACTGTGCAATTATTTGTGGGAGGATTTCGGTCCATTTGGGCTTTCACTAACCAGATGTTCAATGATACTCGCCTTCAGGTAGGTGAATGTGGAGTAGTAGTTATCTATACTATACCGCTTCATCACAGTCTTGAAATATCTATTGTAAAATTCGTTGCCATGATCTGTTTGAAGGTTGTCTGGGCTTCGATTCATCCCCATCTGCAGCAATCGCTCAAACACATGCACGGTATTCTTCCCTGTTTTCGTTTTCACGGGTGATGCCCAGGCAAATTTAGAATAAATATCAAAAACCATCAAAATATATTCGAATCCATTATCACACGTGAATATTCCCTCCTGTCCACAAGATCCACCAGCCACAGCCGCCCAAACCTTTAACCATAAGATATCTACGAGGGAATGTTTTGCCTGCTGGTACGTGTAGTTGTTGATCTAAAATCTCCATACTTATTCGATGATACCTCTCTCTCTAAGTTCAGAAATTGTTGAAACAACTTCAGCGGAATGAGCTGTATTACCAGCAGCAGCTGATGCTATGAGCAGACGTAGCCAATCTATTATCTCACTGGTGTCGTCGTTATATATATAAAGCGGGAGTCGATTGCTCGTTCTTTTATGCTGAATATCAATGCCATTGCCGCTGCTATTTTTTCACCATTCAGTATAGGTTTAAAAAGGAACTTAATAATTTTTTCTTATTGATAAATGTATAGATAATTATTCGACTCTCATACCAAAGGTCCATTTGAAAAGTATTTAAAACTGACGGGCGAAAGAAGATTTACGCTCTTCTTTTATTAGTTTTAGTAATAGTTATCTTTCGTTGTTCTTGTGTCATGATGATAAGACGTGCTGTGTAACAGCTAGTGAAATTGTGTTAAATAATGAAAGCAACTGCTGAAACGAAGCGACTTTCTTATTTACGATACCATGGATCCCAGATTCTGTAACTCTGGAAGATTATTATTATTTTAATTTTATATGGAGAATTTAGATGGAGGCGACGATCTTGACGACGGCGCTGCTCAACAATATAGGTACGTGAAGGTGTTCATCTATTTCCCTTCGTGGCCGCTAATGTCAGTTTCAATATTTAGGTCATTTTGCCGCGACATTCAGATCCAGCCATATTTCTTTTCATTTAATTACGAAGTCCAATTATTTTCATTCTTAGATGAATAAATGCATTTTTTCCACAATTATTTTTACGCAAGCCACGGGGAATGATTGTACTTAGAACGTACTTGTCTCTATCCCGGTCGTACGTTCACAAACATTCGAGTGTATACCAACGTAACTATACTTATGACCCATTTCCTTCACATTATTAATTCTTATTTTGAACCACTCACTCGCGAATGTACGTGCCTTCTTATTTTGTGTAGTAATTCGGGTGTATTTCTTAATAACGTTATTTTTAATATTCAATGGCTTAGTTTGCACAATTGACCTTTGCCTGTGTCGCAACGGCGCTTCCGGCGAAATATTTGTTACGTGACGTTCATAATAGCTTCATTTCAAAATTACGACACCGGCTGACTAAGCTTCTAACAATTTAACAGGGTGGTTACAGGTTTTGTAATGTATTTGCATTTTACATTGCTTCAGCTTTTTGCATTCTTATGCTGATCATTAAAATTCGATATTTCACGATGCATTTCCAGTTATTTAGGCGAATAATTTACAGTTTTTCTGGGTCTTAGGAAAATTAGGTTCAATAGATCAGGTGATCTTTGAAACTATCATCAGCCTTTCTTCGTTTAAAGTTGTAGGCTGCGTGCTCAACATGTATGGTTTTTGACCACTGACACCCTATGTTTTATGAAGATGATCTTGATATTTGGTTTGTGGGGCGCTCAACGGCGCTGTTATCAGCTCTCGTACAAAATTCCAATGTTTAGACAGTCCATACTCGCCACTTCCATGAATGATGAAAGTTCCTGTCTTTACACAGTCCATACTCGCCACATTCATGAATGATGATGAAATGATGCGGACAACACAAACACCCAGTCCCCGAGCGGAGAAAATCCCCGACCTTGCCGGGAATCGAAACCGGGACCCCGTGATCCAGAGGCATCACCCCTACGTTTTGAAACTTCCTGGCAGATTAAAACTTTGTGCCGGACCGAGACTCAAATAGGGACCTTTCCCTTTCGCGGGCAAGTACTCTACCATCTGAGCTTGACGGGGCGTGAGTTGTGCTTGAGTAGCACAAAGTTTTAATCTGCCAGGAAGTTTCATATCAGCGCACACTCCACTGCAGAGTGAAAATCTCATTCTGTACCCTATGTTTTGTCTGTCCTAGTGTCACTGTGACGGTTAATGAAGCCCGCAATAGTGTCGTCGTCGTTGTTATGGAATTTCACTGAGAGTTCATCGAGAGATTCAGTAACTGGTTTGAAGATTTCTCGCAGTGTTTTCTCCCGTTTCAAATGCCCTAATCTCAGCAACCGGAACTTCTCTCAAACGGCCTTCCGTGCCTCGATGACTATATGCTTGGTCGACATATCATTTTACGCTAATCGCACTTCTGTGCAGCGTAAGGTTTATATATCCGCTCTTCTTCTTCTTACTGCTCTCTCTTCTCGGCAACAGCTATTTTCCCTTCAGTTAAGTCACCTATATTCATTTCAGTTGCATTAACCCGTAAACAGAATGTCCCCTTCTCAATAACAGTTATTTCCGCTTCTGTTAAGTCATTTACTTTCTTTTCGATTGTATTAACCCCATCATTCAGTGTATTGTTCAGTGTCAGAAAGTTCAAATGGCTCTAAGCACTACGGGACTTAACATCTGAGGTCATCAGTCCTCTAGACTTAGAACTACTTACATCTTACTAACCTAAGGACATCCCACACATCCATGCCCGAGGCAGGATTCGAACCTGCGAGCGTAGCAGCAACGCGGTTCCTGACTGAAGCGCCTAGAACCGCTCGGCCACAGCGGCCGGCAGTCTCAGAAGGGTACGACAATACGTCTCTAGTTCCTTGTGTACGCCTCCGACTTTACATTTGTGAGTTTGAATTTTCGCGTCCATTTACAAGCTAATATTTTGTCCATGCACACCCATCCTATCAGACTGAGCTCTTGGCATGCATGCGAATTTATCCATGGTAATGCATATATCGATGTACTCACCTCTTTCCATGGCTGTATGTATAGGAACTCCTGGAAGTTCTATCTATATCTTGCTTCATTCGTTTTTTTTTTCTTTTAATCATTAACGAGAAACCCATACTGTGACTGATTCCACCAATCCTGACATACCTTTACAAAAACATTGAACGACGTACCGGATCCTATATGAGCCTGGTAAATTATTTTTAAATTCATATTGTCCTATTTGAATGCTATAAGTAGGTTTGCATTATCACTCACCAGCTGTTTTGGGATTCTGGAATATGTCTGACTCAGGTAAAATACATCAACAGCCATATGGCCACCAAAAAGGAAATATCGTCGAATTTGATCTTGTTTTTCCACAGCAACATGAACACATGAACACTGTTTTTGGTTTTACTTTTTCCGGTGGAGAGATGTCATTGCTCTCACTGAATGTCGTGTACGTCACGCCATCTACCCCCTGCAATATGTCCTGTAATATTTGGTATTTTGGCTGAAACAGTATTTTTGAAAATACACAAACATGCTCAAAGCAGATTTTATACGTATGTGTTAGCAGTGACATGAGAACATTTGTCTTGCCACAGTTGGATGGATCTACAATTATTGCTCTATGTTGTCAGGAACGAGTACGCCATTCTTCTACCGGTCTGCTTGCGCGCCATCACAGCTCCAGTCGCTTACAACAAAGTTTTGATTTTTTACCCACCCTGCTATGATACCTACTACATCAGTTACTGGGGTGGAATGGATTTTTGTAGAAAATAATGAACACTTTGCCCTGCCAAGCTACTGACTATGTAGGGCACAGGCGTCCAATGGGCTTTTATAGAGAATTTGGTGAAATTAAGTTATTTTCTGCTGTTGCATATTTGCAGTGAAAAAACTGGTAGTAATTCCTTTAGTACTTGTAATATAATGTAGGGTAAGAAATAAAAACACATACATGGTTATATACACTTTTATTCAGTAATCATACACAGGATGCACAACATCAACAGGTTCTTTCTTTATAGTAACACCAGACAGAATATAGAAAATGAAGCATTTTTGTAAGTACAGAATTCAGCACTTGTTTCTCTCATACTTATTGGCAATACATTAGTTTCCGTTGGCACCATACTAACCCACTGTTCGTAGTCGTCTACATGCACAGTATGTAACCTCCTCCTCACTTATCGACCTTAATGACAGTGAAAAATTAAACCGCTTGTACCTACTGGAAATTTGGGAAAAGCAATCGTCACCGAAGTTAATCTGTCGGTAAAGAGTGAGGAAAGGGTTACATCTAAATGAAAGTAAAAATGCAAATGAAACTGGTGGAAATTAATTTTGAAAAGGGGTAAAGTTAATAAAGAAAGTAAGTGTGCGGCCGTTACGTTAACAATTAACTAGCGGTAATTAAATATTTGAGATTTGGGGGAAATTACGGTCGCCAGTCCTATGGACAATTACTATAGTAACTGAAAAAGAAACACATATAATTAGCACTAGAAGCGTGGCAACTGAAGGTTGACACGTCTAGTTTGAAAACTGAAAGTTTGTCAGAAGTAATAAATTTCGCTACACTCTGACTTAATTTAGCAAAAGAATTAATAAAATCGGAAAATTGAAAGTTAATTTAGTGACTGAAATTAATAGTGAGCTTTGTTTCTGAAGCACATCGAAATTCAGTAAAATACGGTTAGTCTTGGGCTACCTCAACAATCACTTCAAAAGCTACTTGAATCTACGCAATTTAGAAATAAGAGATTTAACTTTGAACTTGAATTAAATGATTCTGAACAATTAACAATAGTAAAATTTAGTACGTACCAAGCTAGCTGCAGTCACAGGTAAGCTAAAATACGGTAACAAAACTCGCACTCTTAATTTGTGCTTGTGTAATATAAATATTGTAGCCAGCTATGAATACCTTAACTGAACTTTGAAATTAAAGCAGTGAAATCGAATGATATTACTTTAATTCCTGGCGTTTGAATTTCAACGACATTCGGGTTCATTCCGGAAAAGGAAGGGACCCTGCTTGGTAATGCAATTGGGACAATGAGCAACAAAGGTTCATGCTAAGTTGCTGTATTTTAGTGAGAAAAATTTAACAGTTTGGAAAGCTGAGGTCTGCTATACAGTTCTAAAACTTTACGTGCTACCAGTCTTCCTTGTTGGTTGATTGAAGGTTTGAAGTCGTCGATCGAGGATGTGGCGACAGTCACTCATTGTCGGCCATCGATTTTGCAGAAGCTGGATGTTGGCGCGCCTTCTTCTCGACACGGTCTCCAGCCGAAACGGGCTCTTGATGTGTGCCAGCTAACGCTTCCCGTCCGCGACACCATGTCAGAAACTAACATAGCAAGTCGAGCGCAATTACATGCTGCCAAACCCCGAAAGCGCGGCAACTCGCGGGAGCGTCACACAACAAACCTGCTCCACTGCACTACTCCAGCCACACCAGGGGGGCGAAACTCATATAGGGATTTCCGGTAACACGACGTTGGTTTGGTCCCAGGCCACTTGGAGCGCTTCAAGTTTAGCAATTTATAGTCTCGTGTTCCTATTGGGTGACGTAGTCTTCCATAATTGTTTTGGTATCGTAGCAACGTGATCGTGCTTTTTCGTTTTAATTGCAGCGTAAGTATGTTGCTATTATTCTGCTTAATTTTTGGATGCATTCGTAATATTTGATGGTGTGATGATTCAGTATTTACTTTTTTACTTTTGTTTCATATAGAACACGAGGTTGTATCATCACATTACGTTCTGTGGACTCCTGTATATTTCTTCCTGCAAAGAAATACAATTTCCGTTGCTCAGTTTACTTAAAGGGTAAGTATATTTCTTATTTCTGTTCATATTTCCTCGTATTTCATAGAGAATCCCATGCTAGCAGCTTTTGACATAGTTGGTATTCAACTTTCCGAATCCTGTAATGGAATATAATTCTGGCTTTGATTCATCTTCCTTTTTGCCACGAAGTACTCTTAGTGACATAATAAGTACCATTTATTGTGCCGTTTACTACATACCAAATATTGGACGTGTTACAATTGATTCTTAATGCCTCGAGTGTGTTCTATTTCCCGTTTTCGACAGTAAATATTCTGTACAGTACATAACACTCTATCCAGGTTAAAAGTGTTTGTTGCTGTTGTATCGACAAAGGTTGTGTTCTCACATAATAAGACATTTGTTTGGAAGTGACACAAAGCAGATCCTGCAAGCAGTTGGACATTTACACGTATTATTGTGGCAATATCCAATGCAGTAGAAATCTTCTCGCACTTTAATGCTCAACACACTGTAATACAGATTTACAGCTGTAACTGTTACTGATAATGTACAGTTGAATTTGGTATCTACCATGGTATCTAGATGCTGAAATATACTGAAATGGTACAATAAGCAGTGTTTCTACTGCCTGATAGCACTGTTTAACGAAGTAGTGTTAAATATAGAATATAGTGCAATTACTCCCACGCAGTTATATATAGAGTGATGTGCATATCCGTAGTAGAAATGAGAATTTGTTTCGTTTTTTCACTATTTTGTAGCAATAGCACATCAGATTACAAGCCATGATAACAGTTATCAATACTTCAGTACAGGATAGCTGCATTTAGACATAAGCTAATATGATTTTTGATAGTGAAATTAATTTCACATTGAGTTTTCTTTAACATTAATCAATGTAAACCATACCTGATCTTTTTTCCACGTTCCTAATTTTTGGTTTGAATAACATTTCACACACAAGAGGATGGATCATACAGGAAGAGAAGAATCCAGTTTGAGATTGAAATTGAAATACTCGTGAAAGTTTCCCGGATGCAGGAGTAGTTATTATGTAAAAACAAATTCCAAACACAAGAAGAAACATTTCTATAAATTTCCAGCTGCATCAAAAAGTGAGACTTTAAAGAAGTGGAAATTGATTTGTAATATAGATGAAGGTGTCAACTGTAGTTATTATTATGTGTGTGAGGATCATTTTTATGAAGCAGATTTTGTGAACTTTACTAGACACAGGCTAAACCCTGGTGCTATACCAAAGCACATGGAATTGGTGTTGTATCACCCTCCCCCCACCCATCTGTGCTACACTGGTGGTGGTGGCGGTTTCACCACATCGGGTGCAAATACAAGTGTGCACGAGACAGGTCACAATGCAAAATCTACAGTAATACAACGAAGCAGTCCCCCTTTACAGAGCACAGTGATGATGAGTACAGCTTTTTATCCTCACCTATTTATGATGTTGAAAGTAGTCCAGGTGTAATGGGATCTGACGTTTCTAAACGTGATTTAACTCCAAGAAAACACAAAATGTATAAACTGCATAGAATTAGTTTCCAGAGTGTGTAAATTGAAAAAACAGCTATAGAATGAGAGGAATAAATTGAAAATTCTAAAAGAGTTGTATGATGACAGGAAATTTCAGTTAATTGAAGAAGAGTTGAATGATGTGACTAAAACTTTTATTAATAGTCAGTTAAGAAATGCCAATATGCAGCCCACAGCAGTACGGTGGTCTATACAAGATAAGGCATTCGCTTTATCTATTTATAAGCGTAGTCCCCGATTGTACAGATATTTGGCCACATACTTCTCCCTTCCATCTGTCAGGCTGCTCAAGGGAGTGCTTTCCCACATACCATTTGATACAGGACTTAATCCAGCTTTATTAAACTTTTTAGCAAGGGAAGTAAGTAATATGCATGAAAATGACAAGTATTGTGCTCTACTTTGTGATGCAATGGATGATGGTATGTACTATGATGCACACAAACAGCTAATCTATGGGTATCAGGACTTGGGTCATTCAGGACGTTCACCTGTAGCTGCTAGTCAAGCATTGGTTTTTATGCTGAAAGGCATTCACAGAACTTGGAAACAAGTTCTAGCATATTACTTTACCACAACCACTTTCCACTACACCCATTTGAAATCACTCATTGTTCACATCATAATTGAACTACAGAATATTGGGTTCAAAGTGGTTTGTACTGTATGTGACCAGAATGCAACAAACCAAACGGCCCTTAAGCAACTGTGTGAAGCTAATTTGTTGAAGCCCAGTATATTTCATTTTGTCGTCAATACTCAACCAATTGTTACCATTTATGATGTACCACATCTGCTCAAAAACACTAGAAATACTTTGATAGATAATAAAATTCAATTTGAACCTCATATAGCAGCAAAGTTTGAGTACATCAGTACAGTGTTCTTTTTGGATTAAAAAAACGGTTAAAAACTCTACCCAAATTAAAGGCACAACACTTTAACTTTTCTGATTCCCATGTCAAAATGAAGGTAAAAGTTGCTGCAACGCAAATGAGCCATACTGTTGCAGCTGCAATTGAAACATATGTTTCTACTCACACTTTACCATCTGAAGCTATACATACAGCTGAGTTTGTGGAAAAGGTAGATAATCTCTTTGATTCACTCAACAGTAATGAGCAATATCCCAGGGATGGAAAACAATTTAGGTGTGCTTTATCAGAAAATTCGCCACATTTAGAAATGTGGTATAGCATATTGAGGGGAATAGGCAGCTGGCAAATAATAGATTTAAAAACGGGAAGAAACAAGACTAATATGTTTAGCTTCATAAAAGGTTGGCAGATTACATTACAGTCTATTATTTTCTTGTGGAAGACCTTGAAAGTGGTTGGCTTTAAGTACTTAAATTTAAAGGCGTTCAATCAAGATCCATTAGAAAATTTCTTTTGTTGTATAAGACAACATGGTATTGCTAATACAAACCCAACTTGTTTTCAGTTTGTACAAGCTCTGAAGACTTATGTTGTCAATCATATGACTTTGCCTTTCAAAGCCATGAGTGTAAGTAACTGTGAAAATGATGATTACACTCCCTTGAGCAGTTTGTGTAACTTTTTGACAGCTAGTGGTAGGAGTGAACATTTAAGTGAATGTGAGATGAATGACACTGTTACACCTGAGCAAATTTATTCTTACTCAGATGGTATCATCGAGTCTGCCTATGTAGCAGGCTATGTACTAAAAGCCATAGATGTACCAGATGATTGTGAAACATGTAATACCAGTCTCTACTCTTCTGTTGTGACTGAAAATCATTTGTTTACCTCATTTAAAGCGAATAGTGAGGAGCATTCTCATTTGAAATATGCAAGTGAAAGAGTCATGATTTTCCTAAGGGCACCCCATGATCAGCTGTATGAGTATCTAAATAGTCATGGTCACACAACAAGACTACATGATAATTTAAAAAAAAACATTTGTTCTGTCTCACACAACAATTTGCAATAAACATGACATTGAAGAGAGACTTCTGAAGACAAGTATTCCATTTATAATATACAAGTATGTGAAAGAAAAGAAATTTACAAACAAGAGGAAATTGTGTGTGCAACAACTTAAAAAGAAGTTCAAATCATGTTAAAAGACTTTGTATTTCAGTGTTTATTATGTGTACAATGAGAGTAAGCTCCCTATACATATACAAATGTTGTGTTAAAAGCAGAGAATTACATGTTCTTGTATTAAAATCATGCCTTTGATTTGTTATGACAAAATCTGGTAATTCAGCAGGAACATAACTTAACACTTTCTAGATGTGATGATTGGACTCTAAAAGTATAATGAAATAAAGTGCTGTCAAGGGGAATTTGTGTTAATTTTCAGTAGTGTATCAAACAAAGTTTTCAAAGAGGAAGTAGATAAATAAAAATGTTAAAAATAAATGTTGTTCCAGCGTCTTCTTTCATTATTTAAACACTATGTGTGTTGCCAAAATAACAGCCAAGTTGGGGAAAAAAGAAAAAATGTTATGTTTTGCAGTTCATTTTCTTTGTATGTCTCATTGGCAAAAACATTTTGGCTACATTCATGGAGTGTCTACCTGCTCTGTTCCCAATTTGTTTTTCAGTTGATGTAAAGTATGTAACCTCCCCACAAAAAATAAAAGAAAATATTTAAATGAGAATAGACATCGTGCCAAGTGTAACCTCCCCGTGAAAATATTAAAGTGAAAATGATTGAATAGAATTGCAAATAGTGCCAAATGTTAGCTTCCCACAGTAATAAAAGTCAATGATAATAAAAATGTGCAAAAATGTTAAGTTCCCACAAAATTAACGTTAAGGTCAACCTGATAAATTTTATAAGGCCAGCTGCGCTGACCTTAGGCCCTGTGCAATAATTAATCTGATGAATTGATTCTGGGAGGAAAAGCATAGGAAATATTGTTTCAATTGTAATGATTCTTTTCTTAAAAACGATTGCTTTGAAAACAAAATTATTATTGGGGCATTTCTTGAATAAATTAATTACAATTAACATACATTACATTATCCGATATGCACAATGCTGCTTCATTACCTTATTTAAAAATATACCTTGTCCCGAACCTTGACCAGAGACCCATGTCGACGCCCCCCGACTCCTCACACACAACTCCGACAGGCAACTGCTAACTCGCAACAGAACTACATGCTCTCGTGACTCGCTACGTACAACTACTTTCTCGCAACTGAACACTCGCACAGTCAAGTGCAGACTAGCAACGATAAATAACTCTCTGGTCAGAGATTCTGTCATACCTCGCCATTGCTGCTACTGAATACATACGTGTTTCATAACCCTCCACTGGGGGGGGGGGGGGGGGGGCAAAAATTTGGCAGCGATGGTGAGTCATTTGGACTTGCCATGAGCAACAAATTTTTTCTTAACTAATTAACTTTACAATCACAGAATATACAGATGTAGAACATGCAGTAAATGTGGTGCACATGCACCGAGTACAAAACATATTAGACAATAACAAAACGTGAGTACAAAACATATCAACAAATGACATAAGTACACATGCACTGAAAAATTCTTTAGCATTTTCACAACAAATAAACGTAATGGCAAAAATCATGTTGACAAGTGACATAAGTGCACATGCAATGCAGTTCAGAACATATCAGCAAATCAAAATGTACATACAATGAGTAGTAATCATGTTAGAAAAATGACAAAAGTGCACACGCACTAAAATTCAGAATATATCAGCAAATCACAAAATGTATATACAATAAGTAATAATCATGTTAGAAAATGACAAAAGTGCACACGCACGGAAAAACTCTTTAGCATTTTCACAACAAATAAACGTAATCGCAAAAAAAAAAAATCATGTTGACAAGTGACATAAGTGCACATGCACTGTAGTTCAGAATATATCAGCAAATCAAAATGTACATACCATGAGTAGTAATCATGTTAGAAAATGACAAAAATGCACACACATTGAAATTCACAATATATCGAAAAAAATGTATAGGCCATGAATACAAATGATGTTAGCAAAAAAATGATTTTCACTATGTTACAAGAATTAGGATAGGAAAGGGAAGGATTGCATCATGGTTGTAGCACTTTAGGTTGCATGCAGCTGCACTGAAAGTCCATGTTTTTCCACAGAAGTACAACACCAAGTCAGACAATCTGAAGTTCTTTTCCCAGAAGTATTTATCAGCATACCCAAGACACTGAAATGTCGTAGTAGTATTCCATGTTATCATTTTGGCAGTACATCAGGTACACCAAACAGTGGGACCATAATAACGTCTCCATCGCTCACGGTGGTGGACAGCATGTCGTGTCAACACCACGCTCTTACAAGGCACACCAACGTAGAATTAGTGCAAAAACCAAATATAGTGCTCCATGATCAAGAGGATATACAGGACAAATGGATATTACAGTAATTCAGGGTAGGTAGTTAGGTCAGAAAGTGAAGGACATTAAGTCACATACTAGTCTTCATTGGGAATTACATTAGTAGTTTGCGGCATTCATAGCCCAGTTATTGAACATTTCTGTACCATGTATGTAGTATAATAGAAAAATGTTCATTAATTGATTTACAGACAACATTGTCATTGGTCATTTCAATACCATAATCAGTAGCGTTCATTTCCCAATTACAAAGCATAATCAGTAGCATTCATTTCCTTGTTACAAAGCATAATTAGTAGCATTCATTTCCTAGTTACAAAGTATTATTAATCATTGGTCATTTCAATACCGTAATCAGTAGCATTCATTTCCCAGTTACAAAGCATAATCAGTAGCATTCATTTCCTTATTACAAAGCATAATTAGTAGCATTCATTTCCTAGTTACAAAGCAATTTTAATCATTGGTCATTTAAATACAGTAATCATCTCAATACAGTAATCAGTAGCATTTTTTCCCAGTTACAAAGCATAATTAGTAGCATTCATTTCCTTGTTACAAAGCATAATTAGTAGCATTCATTTCCTAGTTACAAAGCATTATGAATCATTGGTCATTTCAATACCGTAATCAGTAGCATTCATTTCCTTGTTACAAAGCATTATTAATCATTGGTCACTTAAATACAGTAATCATCTCAATACATAATCAGTCGACGCCCTCTGACTCCTCACACACAACTCCGACAAGCAACTGCTGACTCGCAACAGAACTACATGCTCTCGCGACTCGCTACGTACAACTACTTTCTTGCAACTGAACACTCGCGCAGCCAAGCGCAGACTGGCAACGATAAATAACTCTCTGGTCAGAGATTCTGTCATGCCTCGCCATCGCTGCTACTGAATACATATGTGTTTCAAGTAGTATTTTGTGTGTTTCATAAATTTATTTGAACTGTGCAGAAGTTCAATTTCAGATGACTGAATGTCCATAAATAACAACAGAAAAAATAATGAATCGGATTTTGTAGACTTTACAGTACATCCTTGGTTTGTAGCACAGATTTTTTTGTAAATGACCTCTTGGTTATCCTTTAGCCGTGTAGTTATTTATTTGTGTAACCTACTATTCCACTTTCGATCATGCGAGTGGACATAATGTGCTTTAGGATATGTGGAAACGTAAAAATCGTTTACATAGATTATTTTCACATGATAATGGCCACACGGCCGAAATGGCAATATTGAGTCTTACAAAAAAATTTGACAGTCAAAAGGTGACGTAATTTACGAAAATTTTCACAATGTAAACTGCAACTACGAGTAGTTAATGTTTGTTTTTGACTGAGATTTCTTTTATATATTACTTTGCAAGATCTCAAAAACCTTTATTACTGCACTATGCGGCCCACTTTCAAAGATTAAATGAAAAATATTGTCATCTAATTCGCGTATTTAGAAATAAACATAAGAGATTTTCGCGCCATATTTTTTCGTATTGAAGTTCACAGCCAGGCCACAAGTAGCGCTGGTGTCGTTCTGTGTTTCCGTATAATAACGTGGTCTTTGCACTTCTACTATATTGGTGTTCTGTGAGACACACTCTCTCTGCTCTGCCCGAGCTGCACGAGGCAGAGTTAACACTACCAAAGATCCTAAACACTTTGGTTTTCCACACGACCTATCGATGTATTCGTTCGATAGCATAGTTTTCCCTAGGCAGGACCCAGCGTAAAAATACAAATAATATTTACAAAACAAACCAATTATACATCGACATAAATGCATATATATATATATATATATATATATATATATATATATATATATATATATATATATATATATATATATATATAGTAAAACAATTGCAATATATAAAGACACAGAAATGTCATATCTTCAGGTAACAAAATAAGGAAAAAATTCATAGTACATCAGATGGAAATAGGAGGATATGCATTTCCCGTGTTACAAGTATACGGTGATACTCTGCAATGTCCCTATACACAGCTTTAACACAAGCCATCTATTCCGTCTTTCCAACGCAATGAATAACACCATCGATAGGCCGAACAAGTTTATAACAGTGGAGCGCTGTAGATAAATGGATACGTCACCCGATTTCACGCAGAGTGCAGATTGATCGTACTGTTGTAATGGATAGAGTTAGAGCAGCACATTAAATGTCCAAAGGAGGACGGCTCGGATGATACTCGGCGGTCAACTGCTGCTTGATGTATGCTTTTGCATGACACAATTCATCCCATTCCATCTCCATAAACTGCACTTTAACAGTTGTAGTTGCATTCTCAATCTCCGTCACAACGCGCCAATCTCTGGCTGTGGATGCTTCTATACCAATACCTGTATGTAAATGCTTTGAACCATTAGAAGTTAAATTATACGTATGAAGACAGTATCTATTCTTTCGGACACGTCCGAAAGAACAGATGCCATCGGTGAGCGTACAGCTCGTTAGGATGAAACTACAATTAAATCAATACAATGAAATGACTACCCTTAGCTGCACACAGGCGTTGATATACGTCAACGGAGACAGTTGAAAATGTGTGCCCCGAGCGGGACACGATCCCGGGATCTCTTGCTTACATGGCAGACGCTCTATCCACTTGAGCCACCGAGGACACAGAGGATAGTGCGACTACAAGGACTTGTCCGAAAGAACAGATACCATCTTTATATGTATAGTTAAGGCTCACCGGCCATTTGACCATCTTCTGTGCGGATGCACAAACATTGCCCGAACTCTTACGCGAATTGGTAAAGCAGCAAGAAATGAGTGTAATGGTCAGGGGCACTACGAATATAGAGCGGGACAATAATTTGGGAATGTGGGTCTCACGGGAGACATGCCAGAGATAAGTCCCTGCAGTCGCACTATCCTCTGTGTCTTCGGTGACTCAGCTGGATAGAGCGTCTGCCATGTAAGCAGGAGATCTCAGGTTCTAATTCTGGCCGAGGCACAAATTTTCAACTGTCCCCTTTTACATACATCAACGCCTGCGTGCAGCTAAGGGTATTCATTTCATTGTATTGATCTAATTGTAATTTCAGTTAAATTATACTCTGAAGTGAACAGTAGTGGTGCACAGGGCTTATTTGTTATCTACACATCCACTACATCGTCACTTTGTCGATGCAGTATCACTGGAATATTCTACGATGGCGCTTATGATAGGGTCCAGTAGCGATTAGTACCTCTGGTGCACTTCTGCGAGTCAGGGAATGGCTGGGTGTCTTCAACCGACAACAGCTCAATGTCCTCCCCAACAAGTTGACCAGGTGCGCGACAGGACCCCATGGTGCCTCCGCTGCTGTGGGTCCTGATGGGCTGGGTTATTTTGCTACTGCAGACCTCGGCAGGCTAGAGGGTGTCACATCCACAGGTGATCGAAGAAGAAATACCGTTACAAGCCGCAGCAGCAGCACAAAGACTTCATCTTCCTCACACAGCAGTAACACAGGCACTAAGCAAGGGGTACTTACTCTTCGGTGGCTTCTTCCTATTCTGCTGCTGCTGTGGCTAGGCAGCGCTGGATGATCTCGGCTGGCGCTTTATGCCGGCTGAGTGACTGCAACTGAGACTGCAGAGCTGCTGGGCCCATCTTATATCCCCGATCTGATCGGATGCTCCAATTTCCTATTGGCTACTCCAATTTCAAGCGTCTCTGGTGGCATAATTGTGTCTGGGGGGTGGGTGTGAACTTTGGCTTTCCATCCAGAAGGACCGAGGTTCGAGTCCCGCAAAGGGCATTGCCATTTTCAATGTCCTGCCAATTACCGGGAGTGGGGCGTCTGCACAGCCCTGGGACAACAAAGAAATTCCTGCAAAAATTCGAAATTCCCGGCAAAGTTCGAAATTCCCACCTGTAGAGTAGGTGGGGGAGATGATGTGGAAGGAATGGAGAGGGAGAAGGGGCGGGACCCACGTGCCGGCTGGGGAAAACACATGACGTCATCTGGGGTGGAGATGGGGGTAATTACTAGATCAGTTTAATTAGTTTTCATATCAATTTGATGTTAATGGGTCGGAACTCCAGTACCCTAGTATTTACATTCTGTATATAAGGAAAATTATGCAGTGGATTAATCTTTCAGAAATCGCATTTGAATGTTGTCTATGTGTGAGAAGCTAATGTTATGCCTTGCGTAAGAAAGAGAAACCTCTACCAGCACGTGTTGGAATTCAAAAACAGCAGTAGCGTGGGCTATCGACACTGCGGTTTATCGCTCCGCCATTTTGCCGCTCATGTTGTTTAGGATCTAGCGACTGTCATGCAGATGTGGAATCGATGGGTTCAGGAGGACCGTACTCAACGGCATCCAGGATCTCAGTGGCTCTACGTGGTTAGCACCCGAGAGGAAAGACGTATTGCGTGCTTGGCCTTGCAGGATTGTACAGCCGCGTCAAGCGCCTGGAGACTGGGAATGGTCTTGTTTGCAGCGAGATAAACGTTCTTTCGGATCGTGTGCCAAGGTCTGGAGCACCAGGAGGTTTCAGCACAGTGACCGCTGTTGAGCTTCCCTGATGCTGCAACAGAGGCACGTTGACAGTGGTGCAGGTAACAACACTGACGCAATAAGAGCATTGTATCGTCTTTCAGACGGGTACGGGACTTGAATACAGCATCAGGATGGACTTATATCCGTATGTCAGGGCCCTAAGGAGAACGAACATGGATTACATTGGTTATTGTCATATGGGTCTGTAACGCCGGAAATGCATATCCTCCTATTTCCATCTATTTTACCATAATTTTTTTTCATTGTTTTGTTACCTCAAGATATGATATTTCTGTCTCTTTATATATTGTAATTGTTTTACTGTTTGTATATGTATATTTATGCACTTATGTCGATGTATAACTGGTTTGTTTCGTAAATATTAAGTGTATTTTTACGCTGGGTCTTGGCTAGGGAAAACTGCTATCGAACGATTACATCGATGGGTCGTGTGAAGAATCAAAGTGTGTAGGATCTTTGGTAGTGTTAACTCTGCCGCGTGGAGCGCGGGCAGAAGGGGAGTCTGGCTGGGGTAGCGAGTGGAGCAGGTGTGTTGTGAGAAGCTCCCGCGAGTTGCCGCGCTTTCGGGGTTTGGCAGCATGTAATTGCGCTCGACTTGCGATGATAGTTTCTGACATGGTGTCGCGGACGGGAAGCATTAGCTGGCGCACATCAAGAGCCCGTTTCGTTTGGTGACCGTGTCGAGAAGAAGGCGCGCCAACATCCAGCTTCTGCAACAGCGACGGCCGACAATGAGCGACTGTCGCCACATCCTCGATCGCCGGCTTCAAACCTTCATTCAGCCAACAAGGAAGACTGGAAGCACGTAAAGTTTTAGAACTGTATGGCAGACCTCAGCTTTTCAAACCGTTCAAATCACAAAATTACAGCAACGTAGCATGAACCTTTGTTGCTCATTGTCCCAATTGCACTGCCAAGCAGGGTCCCTTCCTTTTCCGAAATGAACCTGAGTGTCGTTGAAATTCAAACGCCAGCATAATTCCATTTCACTGCTTTAATTTCAAAGTTCACTTTAAGTATTCATAGCTGGCTACAATATTTAGATTACACAAGCACAAATTAAGAGTGCGAGTTTTGTTACCGTATTTTAGCTTACCTGTGACTGCAGCTAGCTTGGTACGTACTAAATTTTACTATTGTTAATTGTTCAGAATCATTTAATTCAAGTTCAAAGTTAAATCTCTAATTTCTAAATTGCGTAGATTCAAGTAGCTTTTGAAATGATTGTTGAGGTAGTCCAAGACTAACCGTATTTTACTGAATTTCGATGTGCTTCAGAAAGAAAGCTCACTATTAACTTCAGTCACTAAATTAACTTTCGATTTTCCGGTTTTATTAATTCTTTTGCTAAACTAAGTCAGAGTGTAGCGAAATTTATTACTTCTGACAAACTTTCAGTTTTCACACTACACTTGTCAACCTTCAGCTGCCACGCTTCTAGTGCTAATTATATGTGTAATAATCTTTCTTTTTCAGTTACTATAGTAATTGTCCTTAGGACTGGCGACCGTAATTTCCCCAAATCTCAAATATCTAATTATCGCTAGTTGATTGTTAACGTAACGGCCGCACATTTACTTTCTTTATTAACTTTACCCCTATTTCAAAATTAATTTCCACCAGTTTCATTAGCATTTTTCCTTTCATTTAGATGTAACCCTTTCCTCCCTCTTTACCGACAAATTAACTTCGGTGACGATTGCTTTTCCCAAATTCCCATTAGGTACACGCGGTTTCATTTTTCACTGTCATTTAGGTCGATAAGTGAGGGGGAGGTTACACGTGGCGACCGTGACAGGACAATCTTCAGTTTTGAGGTTGTTCTGGACACGAATTTTGTATGGTGCAAATCTCGTAACAAAGTACTGGTTATGTACAGGCCGTTACGTCAGCGAGAATAGGTAGTTGGAGTAATCCTAATTATATTTGAAATTTGGCAATTATATTGAAAATTATTAAAATGAGTGAAGGCAACAATTGCCAAAATTTGGTAGACTTGGATACGGAACAATCGGTCGAACAGTGGGAAACGCGCACCGCGGTACCCATTGTTCAGGGGCAGGCGGCTAGCATGAAAGACGCGACCGCCGAAACGCAACAAAGAGCAGAAATGGAATTCCAAGCTTTAGAAAATGTTTCGGTATCGGAAGTGAAAATCAAATCTGAATCCCTTGATGACGAATACGGGGGGACAATTAAAGAGGAAGCCGCTACGGAAGTAAAAGCGGTAGTTTCCGGGAATTTAACTGATTTATTGAATGTTTTGATTAACGAAATCAAGAGTCAATCGGCCAGGCAAGAAGCTCAGGCTGCCAAGCAAGAAGCTCAGGCTGCCAAACAAGAAGCTCAGTCTGAAAAATTTGAACGGATGCTAGACAATCAGATCAAAGCTATTAACGTTGTTATCAACAATGTTGGAGTTGTTAACACAAAAGTTGATAAAATCAAAGAGGATATTGTTGTGATTAATAGCGAAATCGGTAATCTTAAACAGGAAATGACAGGCGTTCAGGCGGAAATTGCGAGCATAAATACTCGTTTTAATTCCGAAATTAGCAGAATCGAGAAAAGTGTAGGAGAATCAGTTGCTCCGATCATCGAGAATAAGGTGACGGAACAAATTCAGTTAGTGAAAAAAGAGGATCAAAAGAAGGTGGAAACTTTAAAGGCTTTAGTATCCGAAGTAGATACCAAAGTGACGAAGCAGGCTAATACCTGCGAAGAGAAAAAGAGGGAAGTGGTAACGCTTGCGACGACCACTTGCCAAGTAATTACGAGAGTGTCGGAATTAGAAAAGAAACTTGACGAAAAACAGAGCTATGTGCCAATCTATGCACATAGTTCGGAATTGTTGACGAAAGAGGAGCAGTTCGACCCCTTGAAAAAAGGCGGTATACACGCGACGGATTTCATTAAAAATTGTGAAAGAGTTTTACCCAGATCATGGACTGATGAGAGAAAAATTAATGCTATTATTGATGTGTTGGCTGGTGATGCCAAGCGTTGGGGCTTAAACCTCAACATTACGAACCTGACTTTTGACGAATTTAAAAATTCGTTCCTGGCTGAATACTGGTCAGAGCAAAAACAGCAAAGTGTCTGGCGCGAATTTGTCATATCGAGGCCTTTCGATGCGAATTCGCGCGGTTCGATGAAGGAGTTTTGTGAGGACTGGATCCGCAAGTTGGAATACTTGCGTGATCGCCGCACGGAATCCGAAATAGTCTGGGAACTCTACAAAAAGCTTCCAGATGATACAAAACGTTACGTAGGAAACAATTACAGGACAATAAATGATTTCGTGGAAAGAGTGGAGGACGAGGACAATTGGCGCAATAATCGCGACAGTGGTAGAGGCCGTGGTAACAACAACGGGTACCACAGCAACCACAACAACGATAACCATGGGAATAATGCATACCGCAACCATGGCAGCAATAACAATAATGGTTCGGACCGTAATAACAATCGGTACAATGCAAATAATAACAGGAATGACGGAAACCAGTATCATACTAACGTGATACGGGCTTCACAGAATAGTAATAACGCCAGAGGGTGTGATCAGCCGCCTCAGCAGCATCCGAGGAGCGTATGTGCTGGGACGAGACAGGGAAACCATTAGCCGCGCCGGTGAGGGGCCGACCGGGCGTGGAGAAATTTTGGCGGCCCAATAACAGGAGAAAACTCAGGTGTCGTCGTTTTGAAAATTCCGTATGGAATAATCAACGGCGGGAGAGCGTGCCAGTGTTAAGAGAAAGGAGTGCGCCCACAAGTAGTAGATCAGCTGTATACACGGCAGTAGAAGGTACATTCACTGTCAGTGAGAACAATTTAAGTAGTGTTTCGGAAATCGATTATAAGGTGCCAGCTGTAATACCCACAGCGGAACTGGAGATTGAGTTTAAGAATGATTCGCAATTGTTGAGAGAAGATCAGATGTCGGATAAAACGTCCGTCATCGAGCGAGGGGCTGCAGAGAGGGATGAGGTCTGGTTAAGGCAGTTCGGTCGCTTATACGACGAACTAAGAGATTATAGGGGCCTGTATGGGAGAAGTGTCTATGGGGAGCGCGTGCAGGATTTTCCGCGTCTCGTCCCGCAGGAAGATAGCGTTTGTGAAATGATAGAAAGTTCTGGCCCTAACCGGCAGACCTTACCGAAAGTCGTAGTGGTAGAAGTAGCCGACCCATCCGACGCAAACCTCCAGTTTAAACATTGCGAGAGTATTAAGGAGAAAGATTACGAAAATTTTAGTGATAGCCGGACACGATTGGTATAAAAGCACATAGATTACAGCGTGTATGAGGTTAGAGCTGACATTATACAGTCAGACGATAACAGTGTGGGTTGCGCAGATCCAGAGGAAGTAATTTCAGATGCGACTGGGCACATTCCTCCAGGTAGATTGGCAGATGGGATCAATCTGGCCAAAGAGGAATCAACAAAGGTGACAATTAGTGAATTGATAGCAAAGAAACACTCACTAGTTGACAAGTTACAGGAAAAGGTTTCGGTATTGGAGGCGAAGCTACAGACTAAGCCTCAGGACAAACTTGTTGAAATTAAAACTGTATGTGAACAGAGGCTGAAAAAGCCGCCAGATAAGCCGAATTTAGGATCAAAGCCGGATGGTTTTTTCTGGAATGACCTGGATATAGACGAGGATTTACTGTGGGGAAATAATGAAACAGTCGAGGACAAGTGTAGACAGATAGTAGTGTCTGTTAATATGCACGACCTACAACTAAACGTGTTGATTGACACCGGTGCAGAATTGAGTGCTGTATCTGGGAAAATATTTGAGTTACTGAAAGACAGACCTGGCATCGTAGTTATGCCAGTAACAGGAGTGAAAATTATCGGTGCTACTGGGAAGGCCAGTAAACCGGTCACAAAACAGATTTTTGTCAACTTCGAGATATATGGGGCACGATTTGAACAAGAGTTTGTCGTCGTGCCAGACTTAACTACGGAAGTAATTATCGGGTTAGATTGGCTATTAAAGTACCGTGCAGTGATTAACTGCGAAAGCAAAACTTTGACATGTATGTCACTAGATAAAACAATAGTAGTTGCTTTGACGAGGCAGGAGACGGTGTGCATAGACTATACCAACCTGTACACATTGTTAACTGGCCGGATGACATTGACGTAGGAATGAGTTTGAACTGCCGTAACGTGAGGAATTTCGGCATTGACAAAAGTGTAGAAAGTGAATTGGAAGAGATAATCAAATTCCCTCCACGGATTGACATTAGTATTGGTGTGAAAAAAGATCGTTTGCGAGAAGTAATGAAGCTTAAAGCCGATGCTCGCATACGTCGTCATGACGCTAAAGCGCGTTTTGCTAAGTTTGCGATCGGAGACTTAGTACTTGTAAAAGCTCATGAGAAATCGAGCGAGATAGACAATGAAATCTCTAAATTTAAGTTTGTTTATAATGAACCATATAAAGTCATTGGTATACCTCACACAAATGCTTATTGCTTAGAGTATCCAAGCTCTGGAAAACTATTAGGTATACGGAACATAGTAGACTTGAAATTGTACCGACCTAGTATCGATTAATACCACACAATGGGTAATTTATACAGTATGTAAAATAGAGTGTAAGATTTAACGATTTGCTAAATTGCCTTGCTTTTGACTGACCAAGGTCATTAAAGAAGTTGTAATGAATAAGTAATTAATTTTGATTAATCAATTTAATTTTAATCAATTTAATCATGATCTAATCAAATGAAAAATCCAAGCTGCTAGTTTAAGTTTTCAGCTGAGTCACAGTAGATTAAGGAATGTAAATATGATTTTGTAAATAGCTGTAAGATTTCATAAATAAGTGATTTACTAGTCATTGCCGATGTACTTAGACACTGTTTTAAGTTTCAGGCTAGTACATGCGTGTGATGATGGACAGTGTTGAGTTATCCACTGTGATAGTGTTTATGGACTCCTTGAGATTACTCGGGAGTGAGTTTTTCCGAAAGAATTCAGTGAAACGGACGTTCTGGAAACGCCGATACAAGGGCGAGTGAGATCAAGCGTGCCGCACAGGCGGGTGCAACAATACTGGCATTCTTTGTACTTGCGAGTACGGAAGGCGGAGTTGTTTTTCTTCCCGGACAGCTTATGTGAAAGAATTCTGCTGTTAATATTTATGTTTTTGTCGATCTGCTGTACATTATTTTCTTGTTTAGAGTTAAATAGATTCTCGTGACGAGAATATTAATTATGAAAAGGTTATACAAAATGTGTAGTCTATTTAATTATTTATTTGCGTATTTTGATCTACCTGTTTTTATGACCATGCACTCTGATTAATTTTGTAAATAGTGTTCCATTTCTTGATAGTGTTACGGATTTTGACGATTTTGGAATAGCTAAACCATTTTCTATATCTTCTATGAATTTTAATATGTTGTCAACCTGTTTTATTTTGTGCAAGATGACAGAGTGGAATAAGATTAGGAGTGTCTCCACTCAATTATTATGGTCTAAAAGTTGATTTATGGTTAATTAGACGAATGCTAAACTTTGTTGATGTTTTGAGCACATGCATTTCCGCTGTTTCTTTTTTGGGACATTTTCTGAGTCTGTTTAGGTTACACGAACATCCTCAGACAATGTGGGGCACGTGTAACGCCGGAAATGCATATCCTCCTATTTCCATCTATTTTACCATAATTTTTTTTCCTTGTTTTGTTACCTCAAGATATGACATTTCTGTCTCTTTATATATTGTAATTGTTTTACTCTTAGTATATATATATTTATGCACTTATGTCGATGTATAATTGGTTTGTTTCGTAAATATTATTTGTATTTTTACGCTGGGTCTTGGCTAGGGAAAACTGCTATCGAACGATTACATCGATGGGTCGTGTGAAGAATCAAAGTGTGTAGGATCTTTGGTAGTGTTAACTCTGCCGCGTGGAGCGCGGGCAGAAGGGGAGTCTGGCTGGGGTAGCGAGTGGAGCAGGTGTGTTGTGAGAAGCTCCCGCGAGTTGCCGCGCTTTCGGGGTTTGGCAGCATGTAATTGCGCTCGACTTGCGATGATAGTTTCTGACATGGTGTCGCGGACGGGAAGCATTAGCTGGCGCACGTCAAGAGCCCGTTTCGTCTGGTGACCGTGTCGAGAAGAAGGCGCGCCAACATCCAGCTTCTGCAACAGCGACGGCCGACAATGAGCGACTGTCGCCACATCCTCGATCGCCGGCTTCAAACCTTCATTCAGCCAACAAGGAAGACTGGAAGCACGTAAAGTTTTAGAACTGTATGGCAGACCTCAGCTTTTCAAACCGTTCAAATCACAAAATTACAGCAACGTAGCATGAACCTTTGTTGCTCATTGTCCCAATTGCACTGCCAAGCAGGGTCCCTTCCTTTTCCGAAATGAACCTGAGTGTCGTTGAAATTCAAACGCCAGCATAATTCCATTTCACTGCTTTAATTTCAAAGTTCACTTTAAGTATTCATAGCTGGCTACAATATTTAGATTACACAAGCACAAATTAAGAGTGCGAGTTTTGTTACCGTATTTTAGCTTACCTGTGACTGCAGCTAGCTTGGTACGTACTAAATTTTACTATTGTTAATTGTTCAGAATCATTTAATTCAAGTTCAAAGTTAAATCTCTAATTTCTAAATTGCGTAGATTCAAGTAGCTTTTGAAATGATTGTTGAGGTAGTCCAAGACTAACCGTATTTTACTGAATTTCGATGTGCTTCAGAAAGAAAGCTCACTATTAACTTCAGTCACTAAATTAACTTTCGATTTTCCGGTTTTATTAATTCTTTTGCTAAACTAAGTCAGAGTGTAGCGAAATTTATTACTTCTGACAAACTTTCAGTTTTCACACTACACTTGTCAACCTTCAGCTGCCACGCTTCTAGTGCTAATTATATGTGTAATAATCTTTCTTTTTCAGTTACTATAGTAATTGTCCTTAGGACTGGCGACCGTAATTTCCCCAAATCTCAAATATCTAATTATCGCTAGTTGATTGTTAACGTAACGGCCGCACATTTACTTTCTTTATTAACTTTACCCCTATTTCAAAATTAATTTCCACCAGTTTCATTAGCATTTTTCCTTTCATTTAGATGTAACCCTTTCCTCCCTCTTTACCGACAAATTAACTTCGGTGACGATTGCTTTTTCCCAAATTCCCATTAGGTACACGCGGTTTCATTTTTCACTGTCATTAAGGTCGATAAGTGAGGGGGAGGTTACAGGTCCAGCATCTAGAATTGATCGTGTGGAGTATTTTTTGGTTGTACGACATGATCACCTCTGGATCGCGTGGCCAGTTATTTGAACCACAGCAGTTGCATTGCTGACGAGCTGAGGCCGGTGACTCAGGCCTAGTTTCGAGGTTTCTGTGACGTTACGTTTCGAAAAGATGACGGAAGCTCGTATGAAGCTCGTGGTTTCCTGAGTTACCTTGATACGGAATGTGTTCGACCGTTCCCCTAGGCGTGAAGTTCTCCAGATCTCTCACTCTTGAAAACATCTGATCATGGGTTGCCAAGACATCGGTTTGCTGCAGGATTCTAGAACATATCCTGAGTCCCCATACAGTAAATTTTCTAGAGACCAAAAAGCTTATGTCTACGAATCAGCACGGTTTTAGAAAGGATTGCTCGTACGAACGCAGCTTGTCCTTTTTCCTTACATGATAATCGGCAACCTATGAATGAAAGGCAGCAGGCAGATTCCGTATTCTTAGGTTTCCGAAAGGCATATGACACAATGACCCACCTCAGATTGTTGACGGAGGTATGAGCACATGGAACAGGTTCTCAGATATGTAAGTGGCTTGAAGGCGACTTAATTAACAAAACCCAGTATGTTGTCCTCCACGGAGAGTGTTCATTGGAAGCAAGGGTGCTACAGGGAAGTCTGGTAGGATCGCTATTATTTTCTATACGTGATCTGGCCGGCAGAGTGGGCACCAATTTGCTATTGTTTGCTGAGAATGCCGTGACGTTAGGGAAAGAATGAAGTTAAGAGACTGTAGGAGGCTACAAAGATGATTAGGACAAGATTTCTAGTTGGTTTGATGGATAGCAGCTAGCTCTAAATCGAGAAAAATATAAGCTAATGCGAATGAGCAGGAAAAACAAGCCCGTGTTGTTCGGATAGAGCATTACAGTGATCTGCTTGATAGAGTCACGTCTTTTAAATATCTGGGCGTAATGTTGCAAACCGATATGAAATGCAACGAGCATGTGAGGATCTTGGTAAGGAAGCTGAATAGGTGACTTCGGTTTATTGGGAGAATTTTAGGAAAGTGTGATTCATCTGTAAAACAGGCCACATATATGACACTAGTACGACCTATTCTTCGCTACTGCTCGAATGTTTCGGATCCTCACTAGCTCAGATTAAAGGAAGATATCGAAGCAATTTAGAGATGAGCTGCTGGATTTGTTACCGGTAGATTCGAACAACTCGCAAGTATTACGGAGGTGCTTCTTGAGCTCAAATGGGAAGCACTGGAGCGAAGGCCACATTCTATTCAAGGAACACTATTGCGAAAATTTAGAGAAGAGGCACTTGGAGCTGAGTGCAGAACGATTCCGCCAATACACTTTCCGTGTAAGGACCACGAAGGTAAGATGCGAGAATTTAGGGCTCATATGGAGGCATATACAATGTCGTTTTCTCTCCGCTGTGTTTACGAGTGCAACAGGAAAGGAAATAACTAGTAGCGGAACGGGGTACCGTCCGCCATGCACCGTACGATGACTTGCGGAGTACACTACTGGCCATTAAAATTGATACACCACGAAGATGACGTGCTAAAGACGCGATATTTAACTGACAGGAAGAAGATGCTGTGATATGCAAATGATCAGCTTTTCAGTGCATTCACACAAGACTGGCGCCGGTGGCGACACCTACAACGTGCTGAAATGAGGAAAGTTTCCAACCGATTTCTCATACACAAACAGCAGTTGACCGGCGTTGCGTGGTGAAACATTGTTGTGATGCCTCGTGTAAGGAGGAGAAATGCGTACCATCACGTTTCCGACTTTGATAAAGGACGCATTGAAGCCTGTCGCGATTGCGGTTTATCGTATCGCGACATTGCTGCTCGCGATGGTCGAGATCCAATGAGTGTTAGCAGAATATGGAATCGGTGGGTTCAGGAGCGTAATACGGAACGCCGTGCTGGATCCCAACGGCCTCGTATCACTAGCAGTCGAGATGACAGGCATCTTTTCCGCATGGCTGTAACGGATCGTGCAGCCGTGTCTCGATCCCTGACTCAACAGATGGGGACGTTTGCAAGACAACAACCATCTGCACGAACATTTCGACGACGTTTGCAGCAGCATGGAGTATCAGCTCGGAGACCATGGCTGCGGTTACCCTTAACTCTGCATCACAGACAGGAGCGCCTGCGATGGTGTACTCAACGACGAACCTGTGTGCACGAATGGCAAAACGTCATTTTTTCGGATGAATCCAGGTTCTGTTTACAGCATCATGATGGTCGCATCCGTGTTTGGCGACATCGCGGCGAACGAACATTGGAAGCGCGTATTTGTTATCGCCATACTGGCATATCACCCGGCGTAATGGTATGGGGTGCCATTGGTTACACGTCTCGGTCACCTCTTGTTCGCATTGAAGGCACTTTGAACAGTGGACGTTACATTTCAGATGTGTTACGACCCGTGGCTCTACCCTTCATTCGATTCCTGCGAAACCCTACATTTCAGCACGATAATGCACGACCGCATCTTGCAGGTCCTGTAAGGTCCTTTCTGGATACAGAAAATGTTCGACTGCTGCCCTGGCCAGTACATTCTCCAGATCTCTCACCAATTGAAAACATCTGGTCAATGGTGGCCGAGCAACTGGCTCGTCACAATACGCCAGTCACTACTCGTGATTAACTGTGGTATCGTGTTGAAGCTGCATGGGTAGCTGTACCTGTACACGCCATCCAAGCTCTGTTTGACTCAATGCCCAGGCGATCAAGGCCGCTATTACGGCCATATGTGATTGTTCTAGGTACTGATTTCTCAGGATCTATGTACCCAAATTGCGTGAAAATGTAATCGGATGTCAGTTCTAGTATAATATATTTGTCCAATGAATACCCGTTTATCATCTGCATTTCTTCTGGGTGTAGCAATTTTCATGGCCAGTAGTGTATGTACGCAAATGTAAACACGCCACCACTCGCTAGAGCTAGACACTACAGTTGAACATAGCCAGAACGTTGCTGCTATAAGACATATCCAAGCTCACACTTGATGCTCAGCTGGTTTACAGCAGTTGTTGCTGCTGAATATAGCAACATTGTACTCTAAATTTTGCGCGCTGTATACCTCCAAAAGACTTAAAAATTTAACCATGTAATCATTAGCACACTCAAGCGTGCGTAATACTTCATGCCTGTTTGACGTTTGTTGGTGCCGCTCTCATGGTGTTGCAATTTTGATGACTCGCAGTGTAGTAGTTATATATTAGCGTAGACTTCCGCTGCTGGAGCCTGTTTCATAAAGATTCTTCAGGGTATGTCACCTCGCCATGATACGATGAAACACCGACGTTTTGGCTACACGCAATCTTCAGCAGAGTGATTGTACAGTGGCTACCAAATAGTCGGTAGTTATATCATTTCGTGATGTGGTCACGCCCCCAGAAGGATCTTATTCAAATATGCTCGAAAAGTTTACGGGTATGCTTCCGGTGCATAGTGTCCAAGAAGCGCAATAAAACGTCGATTAGAGACGTTGCCGTCGTCAGATGTGCTGACAGTGCTTGAACACTACGACGCACTAAGGACACTTAGAACACTGTTCGATCAACAAATATGCCGGAAGAAACTGAGCAGTTACTTGCTGTAGTAGTTTAATGGTTTGTCTGGAAACTATTCATGCAATTGAGAAGTTTAACATTAGCTAAATGGTACAGTCCGGCTCATATAACGTACGGCACTAATGTAACGCTCTCCGCGTGATTGCGTGACTGTGTTGCAGCGTAATTGGAAGCCTGAAAGCTGGAGGCAGCCCATTTGCCGGTACAAGACGGGTTCAGCCTGCGACAAAGGCAGTGGGTTAACGGCGGCGAGCGCCGGACAGGTGTGGCGGGCGCACCGCTGCCGGTAATGAGCTAAGTCGCTTGCGCTGTCGCCAGAGTGCGCCCTAATTCAATCAGGCGCCGGAAGAGGCGCTGATCGCTGGCCGGCCGCCCGTCAAGGCTAATGGCGCTGACCCCGGCCTCCCTCTGTCTGCGGCCGAGAGGGACAGAGGAGCCATGAAATGTGTTACTGCGTGTCTTCCACAGGCGGGGAGGGGCGGGGTGAGTGCATCACATTTGTCTCTGTGGGTTCTCACAATGACCATCGCGAATTTCTTCATCCGGGTGAAATGTAATGGATTGTGCGCACACTAGTCGACATCTCCGCTCTGTAAACATACATTGACAGCAGTGTAGGTACGTCAAACATACCGATCAAATCGCCAACTGTACTATGAACACTTATACGTACACTTTCATATTTTTCTACCTAGGACACATTGTCCCAGAATCACCGGGGGGAGATTAAAAAGTTTGCGTTTGAGGGCGTTGCTGCCGCTGATACACTGACGTAAAAAAAATCGCAACACCAAGTAGGTGCGTGACATAAACGAAAGTTGGTGGATTTGTTTATAATCTGAAAGAGGGCGTCTATTCAAATTTCGCGCCAGTGGCGTGAAAGTGGCTCTAGCAACGCTGTATGTCTGTTGTGTTTTCTGATGAAAACTGGTTCTCCTTCGGTGCCAGTGATGGCCGTGTGTCGGTTAGAAGTAGGCCAGTTGAGGGCCCAATGACCACGTGCGCTTATTTCCTCGACCTAAGACACATTGCATTCCAGAGACAGGTCTCGACGGCGCAGTCAACTAATGAGGCTGAAGTTACCATCAACCAATGACAACGATGGGTGCAAATTGACCGGGAATTAACTTCTGACGTTTACAAAACATTTGTGCGTCAGTAAATGATTGGAGGAAGAAAAGGAATATTCGTCAGAAACCGGCTGGAAGGTGCAAAAACCACTATTCGTGCCAGTTCTGCACAACGTGAAACTTTGTGTTGCCTCCCTTTATCCCCACAAAGCCAGAATTCACTCTGACATCGTATCTTTCGTGTTTGCTAATACTGTATTGTGCGATTCTTTGACTCTGTAAATATGAAGTCTGTAACGTAAACATCGTGCACCAATGAAAAACAAATGAGTATTCGTATCCCCACAAATTCAGTATTATATTTTATGTATGTAGTCCTAATTTGATTTTGTGTTGTGGAAGTCATTAAAACCGTGGACATAAAGTGGTTGCAGCGTAGCTTTGTTTTTTTTTTTTTTTAACTCATACCGAAACCAAGTATTTAGAAAACTGAATACCAGTGTATTACTTAACACACTTCCAATCACACACAACCATGACAAGATACAGACAGAAGAAAGAAAAAATCAGAGATTTTCGCGTATAAAAGAACAAGGAGAAAACAAGTTAAAGCATAATTATTAAATTATCATTACTTGAACATGTGTGCTACCTATTCATTACAGAAAGGAGCTTTACAGATCTAAAAACAAATAAGGGAGCTGCTAACATTTTCCCAGTAGAAAGGTGTATTGTTTATGGGAGGTATGACATCTGCAACACTTGAGTATTTTTATGTGCTTGTGATAGGGTTACCATACTCTGAAACCCAAAAATGAGGACACCCGCTATGGGACTCATCACCCTGCTTTTAGGATAGTTCTAGTCTAGACCTCGATATGAGGGTAGAGTAACGCAAAGATTAATGACGTCACGTCACATAAAGCTGTTCTAGAATGGCTTTTCTTTTTAAATAAAGAAGTATGACTACGTAGCCCACGTAATCGGTGTTACAAAACAGTGTCTGTGATGTTCGTATCGAAATACAGACTAAACCGCCGAATGAAACATCGTTAGTTTGGTTTTATGATGATGTTATGTGGCTATAAGCGATATGAAACAAACAAAATAAAAATATTATAGCCTACACATCACGCATACCCACTTTACTTCAGATCCCATGTCCCTTGTGTATTTTTCACTGGATTGAATCTTTTTTAACAGTTCTTTTGTTGACACAAAAATCAAATTTTAAGCAAGGTAAACTGTAGCATAGCAATCCATTTTACAGATTCAACCGTCTGTCTATTTCTCTCTTTTGTCTACTGCGCCTGGCACTTCAAAGAGAAAATGTTCAGTGTTAGTTAATTCCCTAAACTGTTGTTCTTTCCTATACGACTCAATGTACTTGCAACATTTCTTCTGGCTTGGTTCAGATTTTCCATCATAAGTGACCATGATTTCTTTTTTAAAGCTGAAAACGGATAAAAACACTTTTCATGATCAGTTTCAATACTTTTATCAAACAAAGATTTGATGGATCCTTCCACATAAGTCCATGATGATGCAATTCAGTAACCTAGGTAAAAAGCATCTAAATTATGACGAAATGTAATGAAAACAAAAATCAAAAGATCTTAATTCCAAAAAGTAAACGAATATGAACATTAGCAGAAAACTTAAAAATATATGTGCACGCTGCGTCAAATGTTAAAAAAATGCACATGAATGCTAACTTTTGGAGTAGCAACACATTTATGAAGATTTGATGTAACACATTGGGCAACTATTGAGTTACTTACGGAGTTTTATGTTTCCTTGTTAAAGCTGTGAGACTTTACTGTAGCAGTAGCTGTAATTGGTACACCTAGTTGTTGCATTTCAATTTTGTGTATTGCTCATGCTGTTTTTTAGCTCTGATCAACAATAGAACCTCTAGCCCTGGCTGTAGTGTGTAAACCAGAAGGGACTGTGCGGGATAACAGTTCGTTTATATTAGTGAGTTTTCATGCTTTGGGCCTAACCTGATCCTGGAATTGTAACTAAGTGAAGGCACTAGTCACTAAGCAGTGACTGTATTAATTATATGTCAGAAAGTATGATCAGTAGGCAAATAATCACTGTTCCACAGTCTGTCCGATCTGCTTCAGATAACTTTATCTTTGCTGTGTCGGGTTATTTTAGTTAGAATGGACTGAATCTTCTGAAGTGTATGGATTACGTCTTCTATGTATTACACCCTCAGTCACCTACTTTTACGGTAATTGGGGCACAGACTACTATGGTCAATGTTTCTGTACTACCTTCTTGCAGCCTCTGAGCCTGTTCTTACTTTCTGCACACAAAACAGATAGCTTCATGTTTCAGTCTACGTGTGCACGTGTAAATCTCATCTAGAACGTGCATGCCAAAAAAATATGTATAGCTCAAGAACTTGAGATATCAGATATAGTAAACATAAAAATGTATACATAAAAATATATACCTGTTATCTACAGAGGAGTAATTGCCTGTCTTCAGTTTTTGTTTTTGATGTCAGAGTCTACTAATTTATAATTGACTGCACATTTAGATAACAGATTAATAACTAAGAACCATCTACATCTACATGGCTTCTCTGCAATTCATACTTAAGTGCCAGGCAGAGGGTTCATCGAACCATTTTCGTACTACCTCTCTACCATTCCACTCTCGAATGGCGCGTGGGAAAAAGGAACACCTAAATCTTTCCGTTCAAGCTTTCTCTCATTTTATTATGATGATCATTTCTCACTGCGTAGGTGGGTGTCAACAAAATATTTTCGCATTCAGAAGAGAAAGTTGGTGATTGAAATTTCGTAAATAGATCTCGCCGCAAAGAAAACCGCCTTTGTTTCAGTGACTGCCACCCCAAGTCGTGTATCATATCAGTGACACTCTCACCCCTATTGCGCCATAACGAGCTGCCCTTCTTTGCACTTTTTCGATGTCCTCCGTCAGTTCTACCTGGTAAGGAACCCACATCGCGTAGCAATATTACAGCAGAAGGCGGACAAGTGTAATGTAGGCTGTCTCTTTAGTGGATCTGTCGCATCTTCTTAATGTTTTGCCATCATATGTGGGTGGAAGAAGAAGGATATGTTGGCAGCAAGTGCAGGTAGAGAAGACGCAGAGATGATGATTGTTTTCAGACACTTGAGGTCACAGTATTTTATGTTGGAATAGAGAAACAATTGATAGCAGATTCATATGTTGGACAAAAATCCACATAGCATCAAACCTGATGACGATTCATGTGTGTCAGAAAGGTATATGCAGGTGCAAAATTTCACGCACTCGTAGGCTACCATAATTTTGCTGTTACGTCTGGTTGAATTCCTGCTGCTCCACTCCAAAGATCGTGTAATGTGTACTTGTTTCATAAGTTGAAATGGAAAGCTTACTAATCGTAGATCATATGTTATACCAAAAATCAGAAACTGATGATACGCAGTTTTATAGCAGCTAAGGATCCTGCCATTTAAACCTCTGGCAGATGTCATAAGCCTGATAAAAAAATTAACTCACACCATATTTGTTTAGTATGGTCATATTGTTCCTTTGATAGTATCCAGCTATGTAAACGAAAGATTTCATAGATTGAAGTTTAGGATTTTGCTTAGAGTCCATGTGTTGTAATATGTCTGTGTTGCGGGAATATTAACTGATGGCAATTTATGCAGACACAATTTGTCCTCATTATATAGCTCTAATTGCAAAAGAATTATTGTAATACTCTCTCACCTAAACCTGATGTTATGATTTGCTCTAAACATGGTTGGCACAGAACTCTATCCTGAGATTCTCAGACGTTATCCTCCGTCTAAAAACACATAGGTTATAAATTTTCGGCTATAAATTACTGTATCCTTCACTTCAAAAATTTCTGAGGAGACTTTTTAAGTTTTTTTTCCTTACACTGAAAAACAACTACAGAAAAGTCTGTTGTTCGCATTTTGTTGCAGTATGCGCTAAGCAAAATCCCTTCTGATGCAAATAACAAACTTATGAGTAATGCAGGTACTGTACATGAAAAATGCCAGCAGTGATGGACAGAGGTCTCAGAATAAGTCCAGTTTCAGAAAATTATCTTACCACAAAAAATTCTTGCTAGTCTCTTCTTCAAGAAGACAGGTCATTGTATACTATTGCTCACAAAATAAATCTGAAATTGTGTGGTTGGCAATTGGAAAGTGTGTGAACTACCCACAGTAATTGTCTATATTTTCTCGCTGCATGACAGAGATCAGTCTATGCAAACATGTACATAAAAAGTCTTCACATGAGAATGCAGAATTTGCCTCCTTAGGTTCGAAGTATGAAAAGAGTAAGCATTTTGTTTCAGGAGTGAGCCTGCCACATAGAAGCTACAGAAGTCCAATAGGCGAAAAAGAGACGGAATTCAGTTATGAAGTAGCCCATTCAAGAATTTATTTACAAACATTTGTTGCAAAATCACAAGATTGCCGACAGTCAGGAATGTGATTCAGTCTCTGCAGAGGACTGAGCAATGGTATGTTGATACAGGGTTATTACAAATGATTGAAGCGATTTCACAGCTCTACAATAACTTTATTATTTGAGATATTTTCATAGTGCTTTGCACACACATACAAAAACTCAAAAAGTTTTTTTAGGCATTCACAAATGTTCGATATGTGCCCCTTTAGTGATTCCGCAGACATCAAGCTGATAATCAAGTTCCTCCCACACTCGGCGCAGCATGTCCCCATCAATGAGTTCGAAAGCATCGTTAATGCGAGCTCGTAGTTCTGGCACGATTCTTGGTAGTGGAGGTTTAAACACTGAATCTTTCACATAACCCCACAGAAAGAAATCGCATGGGGTTAAGTCGGGAGAGCGTGGAGGCCATGACACGAATTGTTGATCATGATCTCCACCACGACCGATCCATCGGTTTTCCAATCTCCTGTTTAAGAAATGCTTCTGTTTTAGCCTTTTCCGTAAGATTTTCCAAACCGTCGGCTGTGGTACGTTTAGCTCCCTGCTTGCTTTATTCGTCGACTTCCGCGGGCTACGCGTGAAACTTGCCCGCACGCGTTCAACAGTTTCTTCGCTCACTGCAGGCCGACCCGTTGATTTCCCCTTACAGAGGCATCCAGAAGCTTTAAACTGCGCATACCATCGCCGAATGGAGTTAGCAGTTCGTGGATCCTTGTTGAACTTCGTCCTGAAGTGTCGTTGCACTGTTATGACTGACTGATGTGAGTGCATTTCAAGCAAGACATACGCTTTCTCGGCTCCTGTCGCCATTTTGTCTCACTGCACTCTCGAGCGCTCTGGCGGCAGAAACCCGAAGTGCGGCTTTAGCCGAACAAAACTTTATGAGTTTTCTACGTATCTGTAGTGTGTCGTGACCATATGTCAATGAATGGAGCTACAGTGAATTTATGAAATCGCTTCAATCATTTGTAATAGCCCTGTATGTTACTTGGTGCCACCATATGCACAACAGGAATAAAACTAAATGGTGTACAAAACTTAAAACTGTGTGTTATAAATAGCTGATTATATGATTTTGCTTAAGATCATTCTCTCTCTCTCTCTCTCTCTCTCTCTCTCTGTGTGTGTGTGTGTGTGTGTGTGTGTGCGTGCGTGTGTGTGTGTGTGTGGATGGGCGCGTCATTCCTCCTCCCCCTCCACCAAAACAGGGTCTTGTGCGTATTTTTAATCTTCTTAGCCTTTGACAAATCCAGATACCACACACACACACACACACACACACACACACACATAGAGAAAGAGAGAGAGAGTTACGAAGATGAATGATTTTTCCAGGAGAATATGGCCTGGGAAAATGTCTTTCATATCCAGTTTTTCTACAAGATCGTGCACAGTTGTATTCATCTTATTCCAACAGTATTTTCTCCTGTACAGAATTGTGCAAAAATTCTTTGGATATTTCAGAGTTGAGCTTACATATTGTTCCCTTCACGCTTGCATTCTTAAGGGTGTCTTACTCCCACTGATTGTTTTTCCAAATGTGAAGTGATGTATGCACGATGTTGAATGAGATGCCCCAAGTGCTCCAGAGGTATGACTACATTGTCATGGTGCCTACATGCATTTCTCCGTTATGCCCTCGGACTCTTAATGTTCAAAGTCTCGTAGAATAGCTGTAAACTGATTTATAGAAATTGTGCTAATAATGTACACTACACGATTTCCAAGCAACGTAGCTTTTTCCATGTTTTTTACCACCAAAAAACATTATGACGACCAAATCTGATTGCATATCAAAACGCTTCTCTGCAAGTAGAGAGCCTCACTCTCCTATGACACAGTACCACAGTGGCAAACATAATCAATATCTGAAGTTACAGTGCTTTTTAGACACAATATTTTTAGTACACAGTTTGCTAAATAGTAATATGGTTTGCGTAGCACACACGTATTGCTGTTTAAATGAGTCAGCAGTACTGAAATATTCTTTGTTTGTAACAACATTTACTCATCCTTTCATTAAACAGTTCATGTCTTTCCCATCCTAAATGACTATGTAACCAGTCTTGTAGATACTTCATTTAAGATGTTTATTCAGTCACAGCTCCCAATTCAAATACGGTATTGCTTTTCAACTGGTAAGTAAATAGAAGTAGACGTCAAGTTCCTCATATGCGTCTCCGTCAAGTTCCTCATATGCATCTCCCTAAACTTACCTCTAACTTTTTTAATGTGGGAATAAGTAAAGCGAATTGTGTAATCAACACCACTAAGAACGGTAGTTGGTCTTTTCGAGTGTGTATCTCCTTCTTTCGTAAACTTGTAGCATAGTGAAACGTACTACTTTTAGCAATGGCCATAGGGCGTCACTAATGCGTTGTTGGGACTCGATGGTATTATTGGGTTTATATTCCGACATACTACAAGCATATGAAGACTGATAAGCACCATTCACTATTACAAATGGATCGTTCTTTGTTGAAAACGTCTTCATTTAATAAATGTTATCAGTGGAACATTATTCCTCGTGTTTACTACAACACTTAAATCAACTCTCGCCAAGGCACCACTTTTAAATTTTACCTGTAGGGTAATTATTCCTCTATATCTGAATGAAGTAAGGAGGTTACATTACAGTATATAATTTTAACAAGAAGACTGATAAAACATAGACTGTATCCAAAAGTGTCAACATTTCTTGATTTCAGTTCTTCATAAATACAATTATTACTTTCTTTCTACATGAGTCATTGCCTTGATTCTACTAATTGCATTATTAAAACGATAAACATGATAGTATATCTGTTTCTTTCTCGCTCGCGTATTTCGTCAGATCATATCTGTTATTTTACTAAGAAGGGATAACACGAAAAGAGGGCAATGACTTTTACCAGAAGATCCCGTGATATGATTAGCAATTGGATACTGGACTTCGGAATTAGTGCTTGTAATAAAATTCAACTCAGATAGAAGGATCAGATGCAAAGAAGCACCTTACTTACGCAGCGGCGAAGTGCATATGAGTGGCTGGAAGACCTGTAATCTTATTGCGAAAATATTAACAGTTGTGCCCTTGCCTGTTTAAGAAAGCGATGCCGTGACCGTGTTATTTGAAACTGAAGTAATGATAGAATAATTTGAAGGCTTCGGACTTTGCAATTCTTGAACTAAACTTTCTAGAAGACGAGGTTCTTAGATATTTTAGCCGTATAATTTGCGCTAACAGCAATGACAATTTCTGCTGGCTAAATGCATCTCTTTGTTATCGGCATATGGCGACAGTCCCACAGACAATCTAAAGCTGTAATGAGAAACATGGATCATTATTTAATATAGCGATGATTAATGCTCAATCATTAGAACAACTGATTCAATTAACTTAAGTATATTTTACAATATTTACGTAAAATGTTACACGTTACAAAATGGTTACCACATCTGTAATGGGAAAAGGCGTCTAATCACAACTAGAGGTAAAACAGAAGTGTGTCTCCTTCGCGGCAGCGAGGGAGACATAAAACAATTCATCATTTCCAGAATGAAATTTTCACTCTGCCCGCGAAAGACAAAGGTCCCGAGTTGGAGTCTCGGTCCGGCACATAGTTTTAATCTGCCAGGAAGTTTGAATTATTGATTTATTTAAACAAAATGTATCACAGAGATTAAGGTTCTTAAACCCAGCTCATCGCTGCTTTATCTATATAGGGGTGTTACAGTAGTTTGAACAGTACGATGTTTCTAACAAGTCTAATCACTTATAGTTTCATGCATGAAGCAGTTCCGACATAAAAAAGTTTCCAGTTATCCTTTTTTTTTTTTTTTTAAAAAATTAATATTTCATACTATTAATGTGTTCCTAATGGAGTGACTTGGTAAATTTGTTTCAATTAGTGTGTTAGTAATATTGGTTCTACCTGTTTATAAGAGATACTGGAAGTGGTGGCCACAAGCAGTTCGACTGGAGATGATTAACCGGTATTGGTTTTATGTAGGACACCCTGTGCAGTACATGTAGGTGTAGTCTTTACTTTGAATTAAAACAAATTTTGATACAAGCTATATTACATGGAGAATGCCAGGAATTTCTTTTGAGTTGACTTTTTTTGGAATGAGTGGGACAAACCTTTACACTGTTTCGCCCTGGCATTCGTCCACACGTTCTCGTGAAAAAGTCCGCGTTTAAGAAACCGAGAACAGGTCTACTTCTGGTATCTCTCTTGCGCCTGGTTTACAATGTCTGAAGACATCTTCAGCTTGACAAGTACAGTAGGCTGACAATTACACCAGGTTGATAACAGGAGTGAGTCGATGACAGTCACAAGTTGTTAACAGCATGGAGATGGCAACAGAAATATGGCTCTGCATACTCGTCAAGATCTTGTGATGGTGATCGTGTTGCATATGCAACAGATTCTATAACACGCATTAGTTTCATACCACAGTAAACAACAACGGGTTCCTGGGAGCATTCCAGGTTCATACATGCATACTGTAGTGGTGCGGAAAACATAAGGGCAAAAGATGGTGTCACTGCTAAGTAACATAGCTCGATGAAACCATACAGAGAAATAACTACTTGAGTATAGTACAGAAGGTAACCGAAAGAAATACACTTCGAGATTAACAGAAATTTTGCTTTCATTCAAAGACGGTAATTACATTGAAGTCAGCGTCGCTTATTACTGTCGCCTGGACATTACAAAAGGCAGGATATGGATCTTAATAGGGTGTGTAATCACCATGGACGGCAGTGCATGCTCTACAACGTGCTCCCACATTGGTCAGCAGATTGGCAAGGAGTACTTGTGGCAGGACGTTCCATTCCCTCACTCGTGCGGTTGACGACAGTTGGATGGTCATTGGCGCAAGTGGCCATGCTGCAAGCGTCTCCCTTACGGGCTCGATGCGGTTTAAGTCGGGGCAACAGGCAGACCAGCCGATTCGATGAATTTCCTGCGTTCTTCAGTGTGGCCGTGCATTGTCATCCATAAAAAAGGAGTCAGGTGCGAATGGGCTCCTGGAATCCAAACATTGTGAAAGAGTAGGATATCAAAATGATGTTGACGTGTTATCATACTGTGTTCAAAAATTTGAAGCCAGTACGTCCGTGGAACATTGTGCCCTCCTACACCATAACAACTGGAAGCCCATACCTATCATGTTCGACAATGTTATTTGGGTGCATTTTGTGCTCCAATCATGAGGCCACACGCAATGCATCCACATTGTCGAACATGAGCGTTTTCGTGGTCTAGGTGTTATGGTTTGGGGAGCCATAATGTTGCGTGGGCGTACTGCCTCCAAATCTTCGAATGCAGTACATTTACAGGTCAACATCATTGTGACGCTCCACTCCTACCAGATACTTGACTTTTCAGGAGTGCGTTCTGCCCTGACTTCATTCTTATGGATGACAATTCACGTCTGCATCGACCACCGCACGTGCAAGAGCTCTCGGAACGAGAAGACATTCTGCGGATGGGTTGGCCTGCCAATTACCCTGCCTTAATTCCCATCTAGCATGTGTGGGTGTGTTGGGGAGACATGCTGCAGTACATCCACATGCACCAACAACCATCCTGCAACTGTCAACTGTGCTGTTGGAGGAATGGAAAACCCTACCACAAGTACTACTTACCAAACTTGTGGCCAGCATGAGAGCATATTGCAGAGTATGCATTGTCGTCTGTGGTGACGTAATGTCCAGACTTCTGCCTCCAACTCTAAATATACAAGTATCAGTTATGATAAATCACGTAACAATTTTGTAGAGTTGCTTTGTTCAAGATAACACAATCCTGAACTAAAATCAACCTAACCGCACCTCACAGCTGGACAAAGACTTTTCACCATACTGAGAATATGTGTTTGATTCTTCAACCTAACAACTATTCCTAAATCATGATTTGCTTTTTGGAAGGGGGGGGGGAGGTGTCAATACCACGCTAGCTCACAACTGGGGAAGAAAAAAGTGACAGCTCAGAAGACTGTCCAGATTAAACAAGTAACATGCAAGAAGACAAACAGGTAACTATTGGTCCTTACAAAATAACACTATTTCTGCCTTTTTGTCTAAAAAATATAGCTTGAGTGTGATAGTGAACACGTAAAAATGGGCCTATCAAAAGAGTTGTATGCACATGTTTAGTTATCACTATGTCCAAATTCTTAATGACTATTGTAGAAGACAACACTTCACGGAATTATAATGATTGTAAGTACCAAGAATATTGATTATTTTCTTGGTATTGCATGGATGGAACAATACAGAGTCCTAATCGCAACTCTAAATATCTAAATATCAATTACGATAAATTAATGGTCACTTTAACAAGTTGTAAAAATGCCATTCTTAAGAAAACACATTTTATTATGAACTAAAATCAATCTAATCGCATCTCAAAACTGGGCAAAGACTTTACACCTTAATGAAGATACCAGTTTGACTCTTCAACCTAACAACTACACTCCTGGAAATGGAAAAAAGAACACATTGACACCGGTGTGTCAGACCCACCATACTTGCTCCGGACACTGCGAGAGGGCTGTACAAGCAATGATCACACGCACGGCACAGCGGACACACCAGGAACCGCGGTGTTGGCCGTCGAATGGCGCTAGCTGCGCAGCATTTGTGCACCGCCGCCGTCAGTGTCAGCCAGTTTGCCGTGGCATACGGAGCTCCATCGCAGTCTTCAACACTGGTAGCATGCCGCGACAGCGTGGACGTGAACCGTATGTGCAGTTGACGGACTTTGAGCGAGGGCGTATAGTGGGCATGCGGGAGGCCGGGTGGACGTACCGCCGAATTGCTCAACACGTGGGGCGTGAGGTCTCCACAGTACATCGATGTTGTCGCCAGTGGTCGGCGGAAGGTGCACGTGCCCGTCGACCTGGGACCGGACCGCAGCGACGCACGGATGCACGCCAAGGCCGTAGGATCCTACGCAGTGCCGTAGGGGACCGCACCGCCACTTCCCAGCAAATTAGGGACACTGTTGCTCCTGGGGTATCGGCGAGGACCATTCGCAACCGTCTCCATGAAGCTGGGCTACGGTCCCGCACACCGTTAGGCCGTCTTCCGCTCACGCCCCAACATTGTGCAGCCCGCCTCCAGTGGTGTCGCGACAGGCGTGAATGGAGGGACGAATGGATACGTGTCGTCTTCAGCGATGAGAGTCGCTTCTACCTTGGTGCCAATGATGGTCGTATGCGTGTTTGGCGCCGTGCAGGTGAGCGCCACAATCAGGACTGCATACGACCGAGGCACACAGGGCCAACACCCGGCATCATGGTGTGGGGAGCGATCTCCTACACTGGCCGTACACCACTGGTGATCGTCGAGGGGACACTGAATAGTGCACGGTACATCCAAACCGTCATCGAACCCATCGTTCTACCATTCCTAGACCGGCAAGGGAACTTGCTGTTCCAACAGGACAATGCACGTCCGCATGTATCCCGTGCCACCCAACGTGCTCTAGAAGGTGTAAGTCAACTACCCTGGCCAGCAAGATCTCCGGAACTGTCCCCCATTGAGCATGTTTGGGACTGGATGAAGCGTCGTCTCACGCGGTCTGCACGTCCAGCACGAACGCTGGTCCAACTGAGGCGCCAGGTGGAAATGGCATGGCAAGCCGTTCCACAGGACTACATCCAGCATCTCTACGATCGTCTCCATGGGAGAATAGCAGCCTGCATTGCTGCGAAAGGTGGATATACACTGTACTAGTGCCGACATTGTGCATGCTCTGTTGCCTGTGTCTATGTGCCTGTGGTTCTGTCAGTGTGATCATGTGATGTATCTGACCCCAGGAATGTGTCAATAAAGTTTCCCCTTCCTGGGACAATGAATTCACGGTGTTCTTATTTCAATTTCCAGGAGTGTATTCCGGAATCAAGATTTCTTTTTCGGCGTGGCAGTGAGGGGTAAAAGGGGGAGGGCGGTAGTGTGCTCACAAAAGGAGAAAAAATTAACAACATTGAAAATCGTAATCAATGAAATAAGCCGCATGCAAGGAGGCAAAGAGTTAAACTGGTGTCTACGAACACTGTTCTTGCCTTTATTTTAGTCTATGAAATGTGGCTAGCGTGTGGTAGTGCCCCCACAACCCCACGGAATATTGGATAAGGTGACAGACTGATCTGTATCGTACCATGAGATCTTAGTTAGGCTGATAGGTGGCAATTTCTTTACGGGTCTGTGAATGCGATATATAAGTAAAAGATAGATTCACAGCACAACCCGACAACGACGTTTCCCATCGCAAAAGCACAAACCAATACAAACACAACAAAACACGCTCTAAATGTGTTTCCTTACCTGTCATAGGCTGAAACTCCAGTTTTATCACCATATATTTTCCATATAAATTTTCAGGTAGGATCTTAATCCCTGCCGTTTCGAACATGTGTAAGCTTCCCACTCTGTGACTACAACTTAATAAAGAAACAGGATAATCGGTAAGTGTTTTCATAAAGCAAAGCAACCAATATACTCGTATTTTTCCTGTTAATCTACGCACATTCTGCACGACAGCTTAACAAAGGAATGGGATACACAATAAGCATGTTCTTAAGAAAACTAATACGTTACTGCCATATATATACGAACAACATTACAGTGCATCTTATTATTCTGAATACATTCCTTACCTGTCCTTTAGCAGTCCTGTGTGTTTCCATGTGAGTTTCGAGAGCAACAGCCACACAATAATTTTTAAATGAACTTACCCCCATTTGACTGTATTGTTCTTTATTTAATTATAACCCTGGCTTCGGCCTTTTATGCCGGTCACTTGAAAATGGCATAAAAGGCCGAAACTTGCGTCGTAATTAAATAAGGAACAATTCAGTGAAATGGTGGTGTGTTCATTTAATAATGTGACACCGTATTTTCTCTGCCTTGCTGTCGGCCCTCGTAAACGCACATATGTTTCCATAAGTTACGACTACGGACAAAAATCTTCCTGCAAAAATTCCAGAGCAATACACATACGGTCCATAGTTAAACCATATGAAACAGAATAGTTTACACAATACGATTGTCGTACCAGAATGTTTTAATTGGCTGATTGTAACTTCTGTTGTTATTGGCTGGCTGCGAAATGGAGCAGATATCTTTGGAACAGAATGTATTTTAGGTCGGTAAAATAAGTAATCGTCCTGCAACAAACCTGTCTGCGTGCTAGACACACTGGACCTACACCTGGAGTTATGGTCTGGGGCGCAATTTCGTGTTCTAGCACGAGCACTCTCGTTGTTATCCCATGCATCCCGACTGCAAATTTGTATCCACAAACGCCATTAACCACCCCTGTATCGACTGACCAAGTGCAACATGCATGGAACTCCATCCCACAAAATGACATCCGGCATCTGTCCAATAGAATGAATGCACGTTTGCATGCTTCCATTCAACATTCTGGCAATCAAACCGGTTATAAATGTACCAGGATTTTATACTTGCAATGGCTTATCTCGTGGTTATATTAACTTGTGAACTTGCCGTGTTAATCATTTAAATATGTTACACAAAGTATTGCCGAAATTTTGTTATTCTACATCAGGTCCAGGCACGTCGACCTAGACTTCACGCGGGCAGGGTGTACGGGCCGCAGGCGTCCCCAGTCTCCACCCGCATCGCCTTTGATAATTTCGTCCCTAAAGTACTCGGTACGGGTCGACATTTCATTTAGTTTTGCGGTGTGGCATTTTTCGACTAGCACAGCTCTTCTCATTCCGGCAGAGTGGTGGTGTCAGCGCAGTTCACCTCTCGCTATTTGTTCGTGGTATGAAGGACTTTCAAAGGTCCAGTGGCTGTTTGCACGAAAAGTGGCAGTCTAGCGATCTATTGTCACACGCCTTTAATGGTTCAAATGGCTCTGAGCGCTATGGAACTTAACAGCTGAGGTCATCAGTCCCCTAGAACTTAGAACTACTTAAACCTAACTAACCTAACGACATCACACACATCCATGCCCGAGGCAGGCTTCGAACCTGCGACCGTAGCGGTCGCGCGGTTCCAGACTGAAGCGCCTAGAACCGCTTGGCCACTCCGGCCGGCCTCACACGCCTTTGATAATGAATAGGAATGACAGAAGAGAGATGAGAGTTATATATATATACTATGCAGTTGCATAAGCGACAGGTACTGCAAATTTGCTAGGAAAAGATATTACAATACCGCGCAGAAGGAATTTAAAGATTTAGCTGACAATGAAAGAACAAAGAATTACAAATGACGTTCATTGTTCAGTACACGAAGAAACACTTTGTGTTAAATTTGCAGGCATGCAACACGTGAAGATATTGATTGTATGAAAGTAAAATTTATGGTGTCTCATGCATTATTCGACTGTAAGTTCCAACTGTTCTGAACGGAACTGAACAAAGAGTATAGAGACTTTATGTTTTACTGCAAAGTATATTGATTAAGTCAATGGACAAACCTCGAATGATTTTTCGATATAAAACTCGCTATTGTTGAGTTTGTGAAGAAGAAGAAAGGTGAGCAGATAAGAATATTAGAACATCCGGAATGGATTGCAGACCTTGCATTTTAAGTGGACTTGACTGCACATTGTCCGCAGTAAGACAATGCAAGATGACAAACAACGTTTGGAATGCTGTCTTTTATTGTGCTATTGCCCGCATCTCGTGGTCGTGCGGTAGCGTTCTCGCTTCCCACGCCCGGGTTCCCGGGTTCGATTCCCGGCGGGGTCAGGGATTTTCTCTGCCTCGTGATGGCTGGGTGTTGTGTGCTGTCCTTAGGTTAGTTAGGTTTAAGCAGTTCTAAGTTCTAGGGGACTGATGACCATAGATGTTAAGTCCCATAGTGCTCAGAGCCATTTGAACCATTTTTTTTATTGTGCTAGTTTGCTTCTTTTGTCCTCCTAGCTTCGTCAATGACGTGGAATTACCTTCCCATGTAGCAAAATTCCTTCACTTTGTCTAGTACGAGTATGTTCTCCTTAACCTTGCATTCGGGAGGACGACGGTTAAAACATGCGTCTAGCCGTTCTGATTTAGGTTTTCCGTGATTTCCCTAAATCGCTTCAGGTAAATGCCGGGATGGTTCCTCTGAAACGACACGGCCGACTTCCTTCCCGATCCTTCCCTAATCCGATGAGACCGATGAGCACGCTGTTTGGTCCCCTCGCCCAGAACCAACCAACCAACCATCTTCTCAGCTTTGGTATTAAGTATGTCCCTTATCTCATTTCTGCGACCCTTCATCACGTTCATCTTCCTGTGGTTTACTCTCAGCCATATTCTGTGCTCAATTAACTGTTGATTTCATTCAGTAGATACAGTAAGTAATCTTCACTTTCGCAAAAGATAGTAATATCATCAGCGGAACATATAATTAATGTCATTTCAACCTGAAATTGAATGCCACTGGAGTATTTCTTTTATTTCGTTCATTGCGTATTTGATATATAGGTTGAACAGAAGAGTGTAGTACCGCATTCCGCCCCTTTTCACTTAGGCCCGTATTAAATTGCCAAGGATCTTTGAGAAATCTGTTATAAACTCTAGCTTTTAGTTTTATAAAAGATTCGTAAGAGGACCTCGTTATATTTTCAAATATTTTATAAAACTTTTTGTTTACGAAAGATTTTTGCTAAGTTGTATTGCTGTGCAATACAGGCCTTAGTCGAAAGAAAGATCAGTTTCAAGAATTAATGCAATCAATCGCCGTTTTTTCTTCAATTTTTATTTATTCATGACCGGTTTCGAATCACCTGGCGATTCATCATCAGATGATACAATTTAATTTGGAGAATTGTGGGGGTCGTGCATTGTTTTTATTCTTGATGCAAGCACTGCTGTGGAAAACATAATGTATGCTTCCCAGTATCGTTAAATATCAAAGGAAACAGGCCACATACGTGGGGGTCGCTGTCGGTGGAAAAGTGCCTGTTTCACTTGTTATTTAACGCTACTGGAAAGCATACATTATGTTTTCCCTAGCAGTGATTGCAACAAGAATAAAAACAACGCACGACCCGCACAATACTCCAAACTAAATCGTATTATCTGATGATGAATCGCCAGGCGACTCGAAACCGGTCACGAATAAATAAAAATTGAAGAAAAAACGGCGATTGGTTGCAGTAATCTCTGAAACCTTTAACGAGACAGTCGCAGTGTTCCAAATCCAGAATGGATATAAGTTTTAGAAAGATCAGTGTTTAATGTCCCATCGACAACAAGGTCATCAGAGACAGAGCACAAGCTCGAATTAAGCAGAGCTGGGGAAGGAAATCGGCCGTACCTATCCAGCATTTGCTTGGAGCGGTTAGAAAAAACCATGGGAAACCTAAATCGGTACGGTTGGACTCGGATTTGAACCGTCGTCCTCTCGAATGCGACCCGCTGTACTAAACACAGCGCCCAGTGACCTTATTTGGGTGATATGAACTGTACTGAAAAACAAATACGAGGGTGGTTTGATAAGTCTAGTATAAAAGCAAGAAAAGTGTTTGTTTCGTAAACAATCCACCTTACTTCTCGACATAGTATCCATTGAGGGATATATACTTTGTCCATCGATTCTCCAGCTTTCTCATCCCATTGGATAAAACAGTTTCTGTCAAACTCTGCAAAATACTCGTTGACTGTAACTATTATTTCCTCATTTGATGACAATTTCTACCTAGCAAGCTGACGTTTCAAGTTAGGGAACAGGAAGAGATCACTTGGGGCTTAGTCAGATGAACAGGGTGGATGAGGAACCAGTTCAAAGCCCAATTTCATGCACTTCTGTCATTGTTATGGATGTAGGATTGTGCATTATCCTAGTGAAAGAGAGCCCGCGTCTCGTGGTCGTGCGGTAGCGTTCTCGCTTCCCACGCCCGGGTTCCCGGGTTCGATTCCCGGCGGGGTCAGGGATTTTCTCTGCCTCGTGATGGCTGGGTGTTGTGTGATGTCCTTAGGTTAGTTAGGTTTAAGCAGTTCTAAGTTCTAGGGGACTTATGACCACAGCAGTTGAGTCCCATAGTGCTCACAGCCATTTGAACCTAGTGAAAGAGCCCTTTTTTACGTTCCAATCTGGTCTTTTTTCAACCGACGCAAGGTCACAAACGACCCACCAGTGAAGGACGATAGTGTCTAGTTATGGTTTCACCAACCTTTGCCCATTTTTTAATGCTGTTTTACCTCTGCTGTGTAATGATGGATCCAGGTTTCATCAACAGTAACAAATCGGCGCAAATTGGATTGCGATTAAACATCTCCAGGTATTGTGCTGAAATGCGCCAGATGCCCTTTTGGTCGACTATGAGCAGTCGCGGTACCCACTTCGCACACAACTTCTTCATAGCCAGTTCGTCATGCAGAATATTATGCATTCGTTCAGTTGACATGCCTACAGTCTCTGCAATCTCACAAATGTTTATTCCACTGTCTTGCATTACCATGTCATTGATTTCGTCAGTGGTGTCCTTTGCGGTGACCTCAGTCGAACGGCCGAAGCGCACTTCGGTCTTGTCCGATCACATTTAAATTCATTAATACATAAATAAATGGTCTTCAATGATGGCGCAGAGTCCGTCTGATCTTCATCCCATTCTGTTTCGATTTTCGTGGCAGTCTAGCCCTTGAAATGAAAACGTTTAATACCGACAAGGAACATGGTTTTCTCCATTTTCAATCGCAGTCGACACACTGACCAATTCAGATGGCTGTCAATAATGAGCTGTACGCTGTACATTGTTGAAATTATGTATAAGATCCTCGGAATTATCAAGCTTACCAACAATCAAGGGGCTACAAAAATGTTGCATTCTTCCATGGAAGTTTACCAGACTTACCAAACCACACTCTTAGCTTACCTCGCATCCTATAACTGTGCAGATAATTGGATGCATGTTTAATTTAATTTTTGAGGTCTCAAATTGAAAACAGCTAATGGCGACCGCAAGTTTTCACGACGAGTGCCTCAGAGATGTCGTGGCGTCGCGTGTATTTTTCAGCGGATTTATTTCACAGCGTCGTGCTTCGACAGAGATAAGGGCAGGCACTAACACTTTTATTCAGCGACGCGAGCGTAACGGTGGGGCGCTCGACACGGCGCTTTATTCGGCGAAATGGCCGGGCGGTATGGGGCGTGGTCTAAACGTAACATCTTGCTCGGCTCGGGGACAGTGGCGGCTCGCGGGGATGCCGCACCCCTGGTTTTCGCACTCTTCTTTTTTACTTTTATCTGCCGCACTACACATGAGTTATGACGCTGTGTAAAACTGCTGATAGCGAAGGACTGCGAGTCGGCGGCGGCGGGGGTGCGTGTGTCGAGTGCGGAGTGCGCCCGCGGCAGAGCAGGGGGTGGATTCGGCGGCAGAGCGCGCTCCGGCCGCCTCGAAAAGAGGAAAAACATTTCGGTGTTTAGTTATGGAATGAAAACGAGTGCGCAATAAAAGCAAACACCGTCGCTTACACGGCGGGCCCGTATAATGGCGCTGTGCGAAGCAGCCGCCTGCCCCGCTGTGGCGCGCTCTGCTGTTTTGTTTGTTTGTGGTGATTCATCGCTGACAGTTTTTAAATTACTGCATTTGGCGGCGCTTCTGCCACCGTCGCCGCCGCTGGTGCTGCTGTTGTTGCGGGCCGTATCTATTTGAGAGATATGTTTACATTTTTTTCATAACCTAAAAGGGCTTAACCAAACAATATCACGCTCGCCCATATGCATGAAATTGCGCTTCACCGTTTTCCATCCAACCTCCGCTTTTTTCCCCTTCTTTTTTTTATCCCGGCCGTTCGAGCCCTGATGTATCGCCGTTGTCGCTGGTGTAGCTGCGCTACAGGATGGAAATGCGGAACTTGGCCGATGCTAGTAGGCGCAAAGCCATGCGTACGAGGTGCGGCAGCCTCTGCTGGGTACGTTTCGTACTTCACGACAGTACTTGTTATTCTTGCCTATTATGCTCTTCGTGTCACTTTCTGATATTCATTTTCAGATATCAAAGACAGTGAAATAATTTGAGGTTTTAGCCCTGACAGAAACATAATTTCTTCTTGTTTGATTAAACCTGAACGCATTGCAGTATGGTTCTATTGTAATACCGTAATGAGTTATTTTAGCGCTCAGTTCCACATACGGTTGTCTTTGTGTTTTTTGATGGTAGAAGCTACTTTTTGTACTGCTCCCAAAACTAAAGCAGAATGGCAAGAAAAATCCCTTGGCCGGAACATGTACACCAGAAATAGCAAGAAAAACAAATGAAGAACACACAATGACTTAGAAATTCTGTTCTTGGCTACAAAATTATACACAGGAACAAACATAGTAGTATTTCTGGCTTAGCAGCCGTCGTATCTAGCTCCGAGATTCCCTTCTCAGAGCAGTTGAGATTGCAGCACTAAGTTCAAAATGGCTCTGAGCACTCTGAGCACTATGGGACTCAACTTCTGAGGTCATCAGTCCCCTAGAACTTAGAACTACTGAAACCTAACTAACCTAGGGACATCGCACACATCCATGCCCGAGGCAGGATTCAAACCTGCGATCGTAGCGGTCTGGCGGCTCCGGACTGTAGCGCCTAGAACCGCACGGCCACTCCGGCCGGCCTGCAGCACTAAGCATATGACGTAGTAAGTAGTGTGAGGTACCAGTAACAGATAGTATGACCGATACCCCTTTCGTGGCAAACACAGCACCAGTTACAGTCCATCAATGCGATTGGCTGCTGTGTTCGGAGGCAGCCTGCCAAAACGTTAATTTTCTACCGTTAATATGACAAAAACTGTGCATTTAATTTCCTTGATACTCAAATTCAAGCGTCTCTAAAAATTACGCTATTGCTCACCCATAGCAGAAATCGTAATAAAAACCAAAAATAACAGCAAAAGGCAAACGAAAACATAACACGAAGTACTTCAGATATCTTCGAGTCCCGCCTAAACTGCTCGCCCAAGCGACGTGATTTGTGCTGCCCCATCACTCCGGAGCGAGCAGACATGAGGCATAGACGCGTTGTATTGTGCGATCGGTTGCAATTCAGTTCTGTCACGAAATATAAAGTGTACAACAGTCAAAAGAATAAGTAAATGTGTGATCAATTAGCGCTGTTTAGAGAGAGAACTTGGGACATTATTACCGACGCGTGAATTGTTAAATAAATAGCGGATAAAGATGCAAATTCTCAGTTTCTCGTGTTCTGCTAGAATAAATGCGAGTGGTATTCCAAACAAATGAAAAATCAGTAATTTAAGTAGTATTAATTCCTCGCTACCAGTTCATTACGGCATAAGACAACGGATCTACGACCTGCGTGCTGTTTTCTGCACAGGGACATCTATAGAAACCTGCAGGTTGGTGAACTTTATCAGAAACCACCTGCATTTCACTTAGAGCGGCGCTGAAAGTAACTAGACACCTCGCATGCACTGCATTCCCAGTACGAATAGGAACAGTGACACATAATCTGTGGTAACACTGAGGTGGGAGATATTTAGAAAGACACATATCTTTCTCAAAGCAAAATTCTTTTAATTTTCAGTCAACTTTAGTAAGGAAGCATTGGCTAAAACTAAAGAGAATAAAAATGGACAGAAAATGTGACATCAACATTTAGTTAAATCATTAGATTTATTCCAAAGTGTCAATGTGTTCAACTATTCACGTAAGCAACAACATCGGTTATTAGAATAGAATAATAGCAGAGGTAAAATAGGAATTAACTAAACCATAAACATTATATTTATAATACAGGTGACAGAACCTACGGAGAACTGAGAAAATGTTCCAGCATTTTGACATGGGTGGCAATGCAGAGGGGTAAAGGAGTTATAAGAAGAGGTAGAAACTTAGGCCATTTGGGGATGAAGTCAACAGCAGACACAAAGAAGCAAAGGAGCAATCGCTTAGGAAAAAGAAGAGAGTGAATGGGAACTGGTTGTTGAAGGAACATACGCTTCGTAAGAGATTAAACATAGTATAAGACACAAAAATATGTGTTTTAACACATAAATATGCGAAACATCTATTAAATATCGATCAATGTTAACAGTGATAGAAGAAAACGGAACTGAAATTCTGTACAAACAGAAAGAACTGCCCAGACACTTGACGGAAGAAGAATAATAGTTTGTTGAGCAATTTTAAAGATACGGGTTTTATGATATGAATCTGACACGTCATAGAAATATTTCAGTTCGCGGAAGACTGCAGCTGTCAATAAAAAAGTTTTATGAGACGTTGGAATTTTCAGTATTCTGAAGACTGTCACCAGAACGCAGCCGGCCGGTGTGGCCGAGCGGTTCTAGGCGCTTCAGTCTGGAACCGCGCGACCGCTACGGCCGCAGGTTCGAATCCTGCCTCGGGCATAGATGTGTGTGATGTCCTTAGGTTAGTTAGGTTTAAGTAGTTCTAAGTTCTAGGGGACCGATGACCTCAGATTTTAAGTCCCATAGTGCTCAGAGCCATTAGAATCATTTGAACCAGAACGCATAAAGTACACTGAAGCGCCAAAGAAAGTCGTATAGGTATGCATATTCAAATACAGAGATATGTAAACAAGCACAATATGGCGCTGCGGTCGGCAACTCCTATATAATAAAAGTGTCTGATGCAGTTGTTTGATCGATTACTGCTCCTCCAATGGCAGGTTATCAAGATTTGAACATGGTGTTATAGTCGGCGCACGACCGATGGGACACAGCATCTCCGAGGAAGCAATGAAGTGGGGATTCTCCCGTACGACCATTTCACGAGTGTACCGTGAATATCAGGAATCCGGTAAAACATTAAATCTCTGACATCGCTGCGGCCAAAAAAAGATCCTGCAAGAACGGGACCTACGACGACTGAAGGGAATCGTTCAATGTGACAGAAGTGCAACCTATCCCCAAATTGCTGCAGATTTCAATGCTGGGCCATCAGCAAGTGTCAGCGTGCGAACCATTTAACGAAACATGTTCGATATGGGCTTCCGGAGACGAAGGCCCACTCGTGTACCCTTGATGACTGCCCGACACAATGCTTTACACCTCGCCTGGGCCCGCCAACACCGAAATTGGACCGTTGATGACTGTAGACATGTTGCCTGGCCGGACGATTCTCGTTTCAAATTGTATCGAGCGGATGGACATGTACGGGTATGGAGACAACCTCATGAATCCAAGGACCCTACATGTTAGTAGGGAACTGTTCAAGCTGGTGGAGGCTCTGTGATGGTGTGGGGCGTGTGCAGTTGGAGTGAAGTGGGACCCCTGATACGTCTAGATACGACACTGACAGGTGACACGTACGTAAGCATCCTGTCTGATCACCTGCACCTATTCATGTCCATTGTGCATTCCTACGGACTTGGACAATTCCCGCAGGACAATAAGACACCCCACCCGTCCAGAATTGTTACAGAGTGGCTCCAGGAATACTCTTCTGAGTTTAAGAGGACTGGTCCGTGTATACCAGGGGATACCTTAAACGCTGTCAGTTTTTCAAACAGTGTAGCTCAAAGAATAAAATTCATAAGCCCATATAATGCGTACCATCATTTAAGACATCTTTTGGGAACATTTTTATGAGTGAATCACAGCTTTAGCTCTCACACTTTTTTTAATTGTATTTTTTTGTTGCAAGTGAAACAAACCATGCTAATTATTTATGTACATCATAGGGACACATTACTCAAAGTACAAACAAAGTAGAAGGTTTATTTTTTTCCCTGTAAGTTCTTTACACTATTATCTTTAAAGAAGACTACTGAAAAGGTGGTGCTGTCATAAATCGTGGTACGAAAATTTTTTAAGTATGGTTATCAAAAATTTTGGAAACGAATTCAGGGTTTTTCTTCAAAAAAAGCATTTTATTTTCAAAGTTAAGTCCCAAGAGTCGTCTACTTTTTAGCTAAGCATGTGTTAAAACAGTATACAAAATTTCGGGTCTCATCTTTAATAGTTTTTAGCCAAAGTGAACCGGAACATGAAATAATTTAACTTTCAGGGAGTTCAAGTTAAAGTTAAAACTTGCTTTTCTTATCAAACTTTCATGGCACTAATACATCACAGGTCTATATTCGTCTTGTTTCCCGTGTTGTTCTTCCTCCCTTCTCTTTTCACACTTGTTCTTCTTATTCTTGCTTCTTTGTGGCTTCGAACATTGATTTTCCTGCTTCAAAGAGTCTCCTTTGGTCTATGAGCTTTATACATATTTAGTCCACCAGGATCTCCCATCAGTTTCATAACATTACGTATTGGCACAGCACCGCCACTGAAACATAGAACAGCATGTAGCACACCTATTTTCAAAGTATTTAGTCCTACTAGAACAGCTTTTGGTATTCGTTCCCATATCCAATTGTTGAAACTTTCATTTAGCTTTTGAGTCCTACTACGTAAACATTTCTCTAATAATCCTGTGTCACTAAGATCCCTATATATAGGTTTTATAACTTCCATTATAGTAAATGGCAAAGAATGTTTACCGAGCGGGGTGGCGCAGTGGTTAGACACTGGACTCGCATTCGGGAGGACGACGGTTCAATCCCGCGTCCGGCCATTCTGATTTAGGTTTTCCGTGATTTCCCTAAATCGCTCCAGGCAAATGCCGGGATGGTTCCTTTCAAAGGGCACGGCCGACTTCCTTCCCCGTCGTTCCCTAATCCGATGAGACCGATGACCTCGCTGTCTGGTCTCCTTCCCCCAAAAACCACCACCACCACCACCAATAAGCTTGCAAAAGAAAGAACAATTTCTGTATTTGTGAATCTTCAGAAATAAATTACAATACGAAATTTCAATCCTGTTAGACGGTAGGAGTGTACACTGAAATGTAAGCAATTAACAGAACAAAAAATATATGTATTCTGTAATGAAAATGGAAAGCCATAACAGATAATTTCATATGAAAAAGGGTGTGAGACAAGGTTACAGTTTGTTGACAGTTTGTTTTATCATTTTCTTGTCAAAAAGAAGACAAAGGAAGGAAACGAAAGTTTCAGAAGAAGAATTAAACGACAAAGTGTCGCAACCGCTGTTGAAGAATGTACAGAGTACTTGGCATAAAATGTGCTATAAGAAGTAAAATGTCTCAGATGGAGAGCACTGAAAGTTTAAATAGCATATTACGAAATAGAATGTCCCCCCCCCCCCCCCCCCAAAAGTTTAAGGATTTGTCTAAAAAGAAAACTGCATAATAAGGCTGGAAGAAGCAACACACAGGGAAAAAACTGGTGTATGGACAAAATATCTGAACCAAAAAGAAGAATCTGCTCCTAAACGTAATTGTAGCAACGAGGTAAGAGAAGTGCTGCGCCACGAATAAGTACAGGCGTGGATTTGGGGAGTTCTTGTAAATTTCGCGCAGCTATGGCTGGAAGGAAGTAGTTAAGAGACCGATTGTCACATCAGTTGGCAGGCGCGGGCGATGTTGATATTTAGCAAACGATTGTGCGAGATAGGTCTACGACACCGATCGCAGGCGAGAAGGCACGGTCCGGCGGGCACTGTATGCAAGTGTGGAATAATCAGGGCAGCACACGGCACTGAGATGCTGTGAAGAAACTACACTTTGCACTTACAACAGCGCCTAGTGACCAGTGTGTAGGGGCCAAAGCGGGCTGAGGAAAGATGACGCTGCAATTATTAAAGAGCACTCCAATTGTCCCCTCCACAGCAACTACGTCAGAGGCGCGGGGAAAGGACGTATAAATAAGTGAGGCTGGGGACTGAAAGCGGGCAGTCGCGTCACCACTCTGTCCACGTCTAGAATGACGACTGTTTAAGTTGCAGACCAACCACGACGATCTTTTGGTGATGAGTATCGGCGGCCAACCGGCCTGTTGAAGCTACCTCCAGCCTCCGCTGCACTGACGCGTATAGCTGTGGCGGGGCTCGGCGCACCTTGGAGATGCACCGGTGTGAGGAACGGGAATGCTGCTGGCCTCCGCTCACTGGGTGTCGTCATCTGGCAGACTGCAAGTTGAGATTCGTAGGGGCGGGCCCGGGCCACGAACTCGCGGCCTCCTGGGTGCAGAGCTGTCTGCGGCCGCTGACTGAGTTTCCCAGGATAGACAGTCGGAGCTGCTAAGGCTCACTGCAACGACGGCGGTCCTGAGCTCTGGGGGTTGTGACAGAAGGGAGGAGGGCAGAAAAGGAGACTTAAGGTAGATTAAGTTACTTTAGGTTAGTGGGTTACATGTTCCACACATCATTTGAACGAATTTTTTTATTGAAATGATGTGGAATGAGAGCTTACAGGATATGTATACATATTTAGTGTTAACATTAATGAACACATTATTATAGTTAGACCTACTCATGCCACTACCCTCTTTCTTCTGGCTGCCAGTTTTTAAATAGGAATTGGTCAGAGGAATAGAAGGAGATGCTCAGGAGAAATGATCTTAAATCAGATTTTAAACTTGCTTCGCTATCTGTCAGTCATTTTATTTTACTTTGCAAATCATCAAAATTTTTTCTTGTTGCATATTAAACTCTTTTTTTGAGCCTCTGACAGCTTTTACAACGGGCAATAAGGGTCATTTTTCCCTCTAGTGTTATAGGTGTGGACATCACTGTTCTTATCTTATGGATTATCTACGACGACTTTCACTGGAGAATGTGTGTATTGTGATGCACAGTTAAAATACTTAGCTCCTTGTTTCTGTTTGTTGTATAGGACTGAATGAAGTGTGTTTTTTCTAAATTTGGGAGAGTCCATTTTCATAGAACCATTTATTAATTTTTTGAAAAATATCACTGACCAACTCTTTTCTTGCTTTTTCTCTAAAGGGATTTATTATAACATTATTGTCAGCAAAAAGTATCAATTTTGCTTGTAGAATGTTAAGTGGAATGTCATTCAAATATGTAAGGGAGAGGACTGGACCCTAACAAGAGTCCTGTTAGGCTGCCTTTGTTATCTTTTTTCCCCAGTGACCAAAATTTTCTACCTTGCGAACATGTTCTGAATTATTCAGCACGATCTTCTGCATTCTGTTTGTTAGGTATGATTCAGACCAACTGTGCATAAAGCCATCAGTTCCACAAAACTTGAGTTTTTGTAAGAGAGTAACATGATCTACACAATCAAACGCCATGGAAAGATCACAACAAACACCAACTGGCGGTCTATTGTTCTTTAAGGCTTGTACTATTTGGTGGGTGAATGTATAAATAGTGTTCTCAGTAGAGCAAACCTTCTGGAACCCGAACTGTGATATAGTGAGTAAATTGTTTCCTCTTAAGTGTGAGGCTACTCTTGAGTACATTATTTTTCCGAATTTGAATTTCGATTATTACTTCAGTTTAATACTGCTGTTGGTGTGCTGCCCACTGCAGAAAATTTAGCCTCTCGGAATAATATTACATACCTGCTGGATTAATGGCAATCGCTCTTGTGTATTGGAAGAGGCAAGTTATCGAGCCATTTCAAAGAAAGAGATCAGCAGTTCGAGCACCAACAACCGTCTGTATGCGTTGCGAAATGCATCTTCACCCCATTCTGCTGGATCGCCATTATTTGGCGAAAAATATTCTTTTTACGCTTCTTTGTTATCTCATCTTTCCAACCATAAAGTATAAAGCTTTTGTCACAGTCTTCGACTATATGTTTATATGAAATACAGTTATTATACTCCTCTCTGCTCGATGCCCAAATCTGATCAATTGTAAGTATTGCGCTCACACGCACACACCCAGTACCTTTCTCACCAACAGCTCAACGTGGACTGACCTTTTCTCAACATTCACAAGTGAGGGAGAGGAGCGAAAGAGAGGGCAAGTGGGGGTTGGCTGTAGGACAGTTTTGAGCACCCTCTGGTGGCAGTATTGTGGATCAGAGCAATCAGTCTTCAAACTTCGAGGCAACCACACACATGCGAAATTGGAAAAAATGGGGCGTAAGGCGGCAGAAAGTGTGAACGGGGAGTGGCGATGTGTAAAGGCAGCCGTAGGACAATCTAGCAGCAGGATAACACTCTCAAAACTAAATGAAGCCAGTTAATAAAGACGATACCTTACATCCTTCCCCTCCTGCAGCTCAGGAGAGACTGAGTATTTTTTGCTGCCAATTCACAATGGGGGAGGCGAGGGCAAGCATGTGAATGAGAGGTGAGGTAGTAGGGTAGGAGTGGGGAAGTGTGGAAAGGGGAAGGAGTCGGGTGGCGATGCCATCAGTGCGCTGTTGCCACATCTAGCCCGCTCGAAGAGGAGGTGAAGGACCACTCAAGGAGAGCTGCCATTGTAAATAAATTTGGCAACAATGCAGAATGCACTGAGTTCAGCTTTGTTTCACTAGTACTGTACTCTTCCTACACATGAGCATGTCAGCATTTTCTGCATTGGAAAATCCCATCGTCCACTCACAACCTAATGTATGGACTGTCATATACTGACTAGCAAGTCACAGTGCACTCAAGGGACACATAAGCACACTGTAGGCAAACATAACAAAATCATACCTCACAACTACACAGATTGAATGGCACAAACAAGTGTAGGTGTGGAAATATTTCAAAATACATTATCTTCTAAACAGCTCACACTAGAGGAATATGCATAGTGTTTTTTTACATGTTCTATTGGATAATTTTCTTTTGCATTAATATTTGCCTCCTTGGTGGACCAGTATTCATATTTTTTGTGCTGTTTTTTTCAGTATTTCTGTTGTATCTGTTACGAGGAATGTGTTAAACTATTCCATAAGCTGGTTTGACAATGGGTAATTTGTCACAGACGTTTCCCTCATATGCTCTCCTGCTTAATAATTTTGTTGCAAGGGTATTGATTTTGCATGAGCATTGTATGATTGTCGTGAGCTGATATAGGATGGAAATTTTTGCTTTTTGCCTTAGGAATTTTGACAATTAGCACATGAGTTTTCTATGCATTAGTGTTTACTATGGGACTGAATGATGAGTAGGATGTTTGATATGAGATGCATGTAGCTTTGGCAGCGGCCTTGTATTTTCTATGTTGATGACATTTGCTGTAAGTGAGTGACAGTTTTGTTAGGTAGAGACCAGTCCTTACTGAGGTGTCTGTTTATGCATAATCTGATGTGGTTTACTGACTGAAGTATCTCACTGTTGGATATATTCATAGCGTTTCTTGAATTTTTTCTTCTGACTGGATAGTTACTCAGTTTTTGGATGAATATATTATTTTGCTGTTGGATCTTGTCAAGTTACTTTGATTTGTCACTTACTATCTATTGACCTGTGTGCCCTGATCAAATGGTTCAAATGGCTCTGAGCACTATGGGACTCAACAGCTGTGGTCATCAGTCCCCTAGAACTTAGAACTACTTAAACCTAACTAACCTAAGGACATCACACACATCCATGCCCAAGGCAGGATTCGAACCTGCCCTGATCATGTGATGTGAAAGATGCTTCCTTTATTCCATCATTCAAAATTAAGTTACGATAAAAAAGTGAGCTGATTATGAAATGAGAATGCCATTAAAAGGTTACTCAGGGGGCCATACAATCTGTGTATATCATGTGCATGTCGACCAAAAGTTCAGACAGTGATTAACAATCCTAATTCCGTTTGTATGACAGTGCACTTTGGTAATGTTGCGATAAGACTGGATATATCCAAGGTTGACTTTGAATAATATTGAGGTTATCTGAATTGTTGTATCGCGGAGAAGACTGTTTTGTAAAAATCGTTTCCGGTGACGTTCTTTCATGTTATGTTTATTAGTGAATTTCCCATACTGCAATTGTACTGAGTACTATTGAATACTGTAAAAATCGTTTCCGGTGACGTTCTTTCATGTTATGTTTATTAGTGAATTTCCCATGCTGAAATTGTACTGAGTACTGTTGAATGCCGCGCGGGATTAGCCGAGCAGAAGGCGCTGCAGTCATGGACTGTGCGGCTGGTCCCGGCGGAGGTTCGAGTCCTCCCTCGGGCATGGGTGTGTGTGTTTGTCCTTAGGGTAATTTAGGTTAAGTAGTGTGTAAGCTTAGGGACTGATGACCTTAGCAGTTAAGTCCCATAAGATTTCACACACTTTTTTTTTTACTACTGAACGTAAGGTTGTTCACTGCCGAATTGTGTGGTTATCTTCTCGTTGATCTGTGAATTCTGAAGGAGTGATAACATTTTTGGCTCTCATGGACGTAATTTCAATTGCGACGGTTTTTTAATATGTCATGTCGTGTGCATATTTTTGTTACAGGTTCTGAGTGTTATGATAATAATGATGACAATATTTCGTAATGAATAATGAAATGTCCAACTAGGTCATAGAAATATTTTTGTAAATAATTGACGTGTAATTTACGGACTACAGTTAGAATAGTTGAGTAGTCTCAGAGCACTGTAGGAAGTATCCTGTAGGTCAGGCTCATCCAAGAATTGCGCCCGGCGGGCTCCAGGCAGTGTAGTCCAGCGTCCCGTCTGCGACCGTGTGACGCTAGTGTCGGTATAGGAGGGGGAGAGAGAGCTGCGGAGCGAGTGAGACCGCACACCGCTGTTCTGGTTCTGCGGTGGACTGTCCCCACAGTCAGATCCAACGCAAACAAAATAACAGAGGAAGCGCACCTCTGTAAAAGAGGCCGATGAGCGGTAAAACAAGCAAGCCATTTACCGTTTAGGTAACAACTAGTGTTCGTGTGGCAGAATTACTACGCAAAGCTTTAGGCAACAATATCCAAAACAAGAATCGAAGAACATCTTAGTTGTTTTCTGACCCACAGGTTCATTCTATTAGTACTGCACATCCACACTCGCCATATGTACAATAGGCGTCTTCTGAAAAACATATCAGTTTCTTAAATGAACTAGAGTCACAAATATTCTATTTTAGAAATAACTTTATGTAAGGGATATAGACAGTGGTTACACCGGTTCCCGTGAGATCACCGAAGTTAAGCGCTGTCGGGCGTGGTCGGCACTTGGATGGGTGACCATCCAGGCCGCCATGCGCTGTTGCCATTTTTCGGGGTGCACTCAGCCTCGTGATGCCAATTGAGGAGCTACTCGACCGATTAGTAGCGGCTTCGGTCAAGAATACCATCGTAACCACTGGGAGAGCGGTGTGCTGACCCCAAGCCCCTCTATCCTCATCCTCCACTGAGGATGACACGGCGGTCGGATGGCCCCAGTACACCACTCGTGGCCTGAAAACGGAGTGCTAAAGGGATATAGAGTCTCATTCTTACTGTTAGCAGTTACAAGTAAATATTTTTTGCTATACTTTGGGCTACATCTCTTTGTATTCCTTTTCAGAGTTTAGAAATCGGATCCTTAGTTTGCTGTTTTGTACGTAATAATTTTAATCGACCAAGTTTGAAAACTTACTAAAAAGTAGAATTAAGGTTATAAACTCTTTAATTCTTACAGTCAACATTGTTAAAGAAGAGAATTAACATTTTACACTTCTTTTCTTTTTCGAGGAAACGGTTTTAGTAATGTTTGGTACAATATTTCCTGAGACTGATAACCTCAAAGAATTAGTCAAATTTTTATCGCCAAGTAATGAACGGTTCTTAGTTTTAGCAAGCTTTAAAAGAGAGAAAAAGCGCTCACAGATATACGTGGAACCAAACATTGAGAGAACTTACGTCGCGTGCTTGTGCGGAAGAGGATATTTCTCTCGTGGAAGACAGCTGTAAAAGTCATCCAAAGTTTTACACATGAGAAAGCGGTACTTCAGGCGGATATCGCACTGCAGGTCAATCAGCTCTAGATGTGGGACGTCCTATGCCCAAAGGAGAACGGGCGAACAAATATATCTAAGGCCGATTGAAAATCACTTATCTCCAAAAATCTGTTTACAAACCGTTCTTGTAATTCGAAATGATTGCAACATATTTTTTTAATGCTTGAATCGTCTGCACTAAGTCAACGACTTTGTGATTTTCGCGTTGGAGTGAAATGTTCAAAGTATTTAAATGACCAGTAAGGTCACTCAAAGAAGCCAAATTCGCCACCCACTTAGGATCACAAAGTAATTCTTCTGGACGTCCTTTCATTTCAAAAAGGTATTTATTTCACCCCTCAAGGAGAAAAACCGATGAAGCACCTTTCCTCTGCTCAGCCATCTTACTTCGGCGTGGTAGGGGACGTCCGGGTATTCCGCTTCGATATCAGCCAGAAATTCTTTAAATTGGCGATGTGTGAGTCCATGCGAGCGATGATAGTTAACCGTTCGAAGAACTGTGTCCATAACATTTTTTATGTTGAGCAAAGTTCCTCCTGGTGTATCAGACAATGGACTGTCGTGAATAAGGAACAGCCAACTTCTGCCATTTTTGACCTCACATAACTCAGAAATCCAGTGCGCATCCCTCGTAGCGCAGGGGCTCGATCGCTTGTTACACTGGTCAGGCGTTCCCATTTTAAACCCATTGACTCAAGCACGTTTTCCACGGCTAGAAAAATATCCAAACCCGTGGTTGTGCCATTTAATGGTATAAGATCGAGAAATTCTTCGGTGACACGCAGGTTGTCGTCGACACCTCGAATGAATATGACGAGCTGAGATATGTCCGCAACGTCCGCGGACTCTTCAAGAGCGATAGAAAGTGAAATGAAGTTTGCCGCTCTCTCCATTAACTGCTGCTCCATATCTGAGACCATATCTTCGACTCTGTGAGCAACAGTTTGAGGCGAAAGAGCTATTTTTTCCAATTTTTCTGTGAGGTCTGGTGGACAAATACAAGCCGCCGAGTCGACCAGGCAATCAATCCTTGATGAGATTCCCAGCAGTGAAGGGTTTCCCTGCTTTCCCAATTCTCAGCGATCATTTGTAACTTGCGCACAAACTTTGCCCTCCTGTTTCCTGCTCGTACCACGCCAAAACAGAACATACAATTAATTTTGTACAATCCTGTTTTTAAAACACTTTTATCACTTTAACAATTAATTGTTTCATTCAGTGAAAGTCAAATAAAAAACTAACAAAACAGATTGGTTTTAGATGCGTTTTCCCCCAGTTCCGCTGAAAAGGACAGCGATGTGTGGTCGCAAAATAAATTTTTATCTATTGCGGTATTTGAGTACAGCGGCATGGCGAGGCTCGGCGGGCGGTCTGCACGGCCAGCTAAGCGACACGGCTCGGCCACTGCGACAACATACGAATTCGCCCGGGGCGCTGGCCGCGGGCGATCGCGGGCGCTAGCGCCCCAGGGGCACAGTTTGGACGAGCCTGCTGTAGGTACTGTATCTAGTTGGTTATGTTACTGAAGTAGTGCATTTCGCTTTGTTACTGGGGTTGAGTGGATGCAGCACTAATACATGGACTTAAGCTAAAATAGTACTTTATTATTGTGATCCTGGCGTACAGAACAATGGATCCTTTGGAAAAATTTTGGTTTGGGCACATTTAAATGGAAGTCACCCGAGTCCAGCTTCTGATTGTTCTTATTTTCTTAATTTATATCATTGTCCTAAAATTATGTTTTAATATTAGAAATTTTGTCACCAGTTATGGATCATTCTGTGGCACCTGCGATTTTGCGTTTGTTCATTTTCATTGGAGTATTAATTTAATAGGTTTAACACTCTATCTATTTTTTGTGTTATGTTACCATTAGGAGAGGAGAGAGAAAGGATTTTCAAAATAAAAGAAATTAACAGAGTACAGTTGTGGCAAACAGGAGGAAATGGCCACAGTACTGGCATACATGGACAATATTTTATCCAAACATCATAGTCAGTATCCCATTGTACAGGTTCTTGGTGGGCCAATAGACAGATTTTTGGGCAACAACGGACGGCTGTCACACCATGTCACCATACATGATCTCGTACAGTAGCAATGCATCTGTGACTGGCGGGCCGGCCGTGGTGGCCGTGCGGTTCTAGGCGCTGCAGTCCGGAACCGCGGGACTGCTACGCTCGCAGGTTCGAATCCTGCCTCGGGCATGGATGTGTGTGATGTCCTTAGGTTGGTTAGGTTTAAGTAGTTCTAAGTTCTAGGGGACTGATGACCTAAGATGTTCCATAGTGCTCAGAGTTGTTTTTTTTTTTTTTTTTTTTTTTTTTTTTTTTTTTTTTTTTTTTGACTGACGGGGAAACCTGCTAGTCTTCGCAGGGTAGCATACTGGTTCATCTGAGAACCGACGTCACTCACCACTGAGGTGTGGTGAGAGGAGGTAGATCATCACTGATCACAGTATGATGCTTCGAATGGACAGTATTGGTACGGTCAGAGGAAGACGTCACAGAACAGACACGATGATGTTTGCTTTTCGTAATCTGAGTGGGACACCACCTCATCCTAGATTTCAATTTTCTTTTGTTCGCATAAGGAACTTAGTTCGCATACTTTTGTTATTTTTGCATTAATTTATTTCTTTCCAAGAACTGACACAGTAGGCTATTTTTTGCCTTTATCACGTGGTTGTATTTTAAAATTTCGATACGTGGTTTAATGTATTTGGTTAACTGAGACAGTAGGATCACAGAAGAATGGATACGTTATATTTAATTAGTATTTGTGTTAATTCATGGGATTAAAGATTAGGAATATTTATCACTTGTTTGCTTCACCGATTTCCAGGTTTTCATAATGATATTGTTTTTACTTACTTTCATTCACGTATAAATTTTTAATAGTTTAAAGACAGGTAATTTTTAGGCGAGATAGAGGAAGCATCATGAAATAATTACGGTCATGTCTCCACTCAGAACATATGGGAAATATTTTGTGCCATTATCTTTGTGGAGAGAAGGAGTGAATAAGCGAAAGACGTCGGCACAATGCACGCCTCCCTGTTTCATAATATTATATACTGTGTACAAATACGCCCGGCGCGAGTCGCTTGTTTCTGAAGGTACTGCGGGCTGGAGAGTTCGACAGAGCAGCCGCTGCTCTTTTTGTTGCCACCTGGCGTAATGTATCTCGGGGCTTACTTCACGAGCGGGTCAAAATTTCTGTTGTGCTACCATGCTCTGAAAGAGAAAGCTTCACTTGTATTTCTGGATCCGGCTTTGGTGCGATGTAGACGTTATTGCTGACACTGGTCACTGTTTCGGCGTTTCAGCATGCAGACTGCTGCAACTGGGTGAGATTGCCGCCTGCTGTAGACCTTAGCTGTGCATTTCATTCGCATTCCACTTACGTTTCTTTCATTTCAAATATGCTTTCAAGTCTTGCTTATTCAAATTAGCTGTTTGTTCGATTTGCTGTGTGACTTCGATATTCCTTTGTGGCTGACAGTATTCATTTATAATCATTCCATACTTTAACATAAATGACCTGCAATAACTCTCTCTTTTAAAAAGAAAGGGGAAGAAATTGTATCTTTCATAATGGGTGTTGTCAACTGATTATATAATTTATGAACTTGTGCTACACCTGGATTGTACATATGACTTCAATTGTCCACATGGGATTGTCATTTCTGTACAAGTGTTTTCAACATTATAGTTACCATTTCTCACACTGTGTGAACAGACACTTACTGCTTTTGAGTAATCCTTTGTCTACATACACAGCCACTAACATTTATACTAGGTGATCTTATGGAATCTGGACCCAATCTTCTATGTGCTTTGTTTCGAAAGAAAGGCACCTGTTGACCTAGAAATGCAAGCGTCAACTATCCTTCTCAGCATTTTTCAGCGGTTAGATAATTCACTAGATAAAGTCTTAGCCGGCCGCGGTGGTCTAGCGGCTCTAGGCGCGCAGTCCGGAACCGCGCGACTGCTACGGTCGCAGGTTCGAATCCTGCCTCGGGCATGGATGTGTGTAATGTCCTTAGGTTAGTTAGGTTTAAGTAGTTCTAAGTTCTAGTGGACTGATGACCACAGATGTTGGGTCCCACAGTGCTCAAAGCCATTTGATAAAGTCTTATTACCTGGATGAGATGCTGCGAATAATTTTCACCTAATGCTATTTTGTCGAAAATTGACATCGTGAGACCACGCCTGTGTGAAAATACGGGTTAATTTTCAGACTAAAGTAAAACATTCACTGCCAATGACACTATTTATTTAAAACGAACAGCGCCGTTACCGGTTTTGAACGTAAATGTTCATCATAAGACAGCTGCTCACATTTAGAACCCAATACAGTACCACCTCTTTCTAAAGGATTTACTTTTCGTAGTTGTGTATCAACATCTGTACCGATATAAATGTCAACGATTTTGCATGTAAATCGTTTAGTAATAAGAGAAGGCGTAGCCTTCAACTTTTTTAGAGAGCGGCTAGGAGCACCCTGGCCGTTCGCCAGTACCTTTAGCTGTCGCAAGGTAAGCATTGTACGCTGTAGCTGTAAATGACTTCAAAATATACGAACTTATTTTGAGTTATTTATGTGTTTCTTTCTTATTAATCCACCAAATCACATGTTCATACGAATATTTATTATATTACAACTTCCATTTTTCAGCATTTCTAGCAGGAAAGACGCAGCACTTCGATGTGGCGCCGATCCGCCTTTGGTGTGGTTTCATTACTTATTCGCAATGTTCATTTTTACGAATTGCGTGCGCGGAGCTTGCAGTCATTCCGAGAAGAAGTTGAGTTTTTCAAATCAATCGTACCGCATAGCCCGACTACCAAATCCCCAATATGCAGAGTATATATATATATATATATATATATATATATATATATATATATATATATATATATACAGAAATCTATCGGTCCACATCCTCTATTGCGCCGCTCCCAACTACAATCTGGGATTACAATCATCATTCAGGTAAAAACCTTTTGAAATACTTGAGATAGTGGAGGTAAAAGCCAACTCACATCGTACAGTTAATTGATTTTAGATGCGGCGAAAGTTCCTTGGGTCGACGGTGCTATAGAAACTCCTGCGTCTTTTCATTGCACTGTTGGCTACTTTGGAAGAAATGCATGTGTCGCTGGAAGCCGGGCAAGATTTAACGCTTATCTATCTTTGAAAACATCTTGTCGAGCCAGAAAAATGTAGTTCGGCCTCAAGCTAAGCTTTGTACTCCTCCGCCGAGAAATCTGTGCGTTGACCATTCTGCTACAGAGACAAAATCTGTGAAATGTTTCCTGTTTAGGTAGGACACAGTGTAATTGTAGATAATAATAGCGTGTTCCATTTTAACAAATATTGTTGTATCTCCTTAGGACAAGAGTACACTGCTATCGAGTCTAGTTTTCACGTAATGTTTGAGATAACATCTCCGCTTCTGCGTGTTCTCAAGTTAGATGGGAAAAAATTACATTTTAGTTTCCATCCGCGTCAGTGTTGTCAATGACTTTGACTACTACTTCCAATGGTCAATTTTTGTGCATTTAAATGTACAAATTCACAGTTAAGTCATAAAACCAGACAGCTGAAGACAACTACTTTATTATGAAAAGAAATTTAGAGTAACAATGCATTGGAAGATCTTTGACAGATAACCTGAATGCGGTGTTAAAAATTAAGCAAACTATGAAACTAAAAAGAAAAGCTACAATCAGAGGGTACTACTAGTTGATTTATGCAGTTGGATATGGATATTGATGACAAAAACATTTATAACCTGAGGACTGTTCAGTGGGCGATGGAGGATTGTGTTTTGGAAATTACTGGAAGAAATAAGAAAACTAACAGATAGAGCAGAGAACAGACTTGAGTGGAAGTCATTTACGACTGTGATGAAAAAGAAATGGAAGTGGGCGGGGCATGCAACAAAGCTAATAGATGGCAGATGGCTCGTACAAATTCCTCGCTGGATTCCAAGAGATAACAAGAAACCGAGAAGACCAGATTATGGGGGATGGATGGGCGGCAACATAGATGCGTGTAGCTAACGATCATAACGCATGAGAATGTCCACAGGGTTAACCAGTGAATGGCTGACGATGATTTACCAAATTTCTTGAGCTGCTGACAGAATTTTTACGCGAGAAAGTGAGGAGATTTGAAAAACTTTGATTTCTTCCTTACTATGTATGTCACTAACATGATCGTTCTTGTTGAAGTATTTTTCGACTGTTGTATACCTTTCCCCGGAATGTTCGCGGTACAGTTCCCAGTTATCCTGAGACCGCTAAGTGTGTATAGACAAAGGATTACTCAAAAGCAATAAGTGTCTGTTCACACAGTGTGAGAAATGGTAACTATAATGTTGATAACACTTGTACAGAAATGACAATCCCATATGGACAATTGAAGTCATATGTACAATCCAGGTGTAGCACAAGTTCATAAATTATATAATCAGTTGACAACACCCATTATGAAAGATACAATTTCTTCCCCTTTCTTTTTAAAAGAGAGAGTTATTGCAGGTCATTTATGTTAAAGTATGGAATGATTATAAACAGTTTCTGCGATGGGAGCAATAAGAACGGTATATCTCGAACAAGATGACCTTCTCCAAGCCCACAAACATGGCTTCAGAAAACATTGGTCATCTGCAATTAACTCGCGGTTTTCTCTCGCGAAACGTTGAAGGTATTGATGAAGGCAGTGAGATGGGTGCAGTAGTTCTTGAAGCATTTGACTCGGTATCAGTTCTACCTTTATTAATAAAAGTACGGATTATATCAAGTATCAAAACGAAACTTATGACTGGACTGCGGATTTCTTCGTAGGGAGGACGCAGCATGGTATCACAGGGGAATCATCGACAGAAGTGAAAGTAACTACGAGTGTTGGAACCCAGGCACACAATATTAATAGTAATCTCAGTCGTTTTATAGAGCAGTTATCTACACTACTGGCCATTAAAATTGCTACACCACGAAGATGACGTGCAACAGGCGCGAAATTTAACCGACACGACGAATATGCTGAGATATGCAAATGATTAGCTTTTCAGGGCATTCACACAAGGATGGCGCCGGTGGCGAGACCTGCAACGTGCTGACATGAGGAAAGTTTCCAACCGATTTCTCATACACAAACAGCAGTTGACCGGCGTTGCCTTGTGAAACGTTGTTGTGATGCCTCGTGTAAGGAGGAGAAATGCGTACCATCACGCTTCCGACTTTGATAAAGCTCGCATTGTAGCCTATCGCGATTACGGTTTATCGTATTGCGACATTGCTGCTCGCGTTGGTCGAGATCCAATTACTGTTAGCAGAATATGGAATCGGTGGGTTCAGGAGGGTAATACGGAACACCGTGCTGGATCCCAACGGCCTCGTATCACTAGCAGTCGAGATGACAGGCATTTTATCCGCATGACTGTAACGGATCGTGCAGCCACGTCTCGATCCCTGAGTCAATAGATGGGGACGTTTGCAAGACAAAAACCATCTGCACGAACAGTTCGACGACGTCTGCAGCAGCATGGACTATCAGGTCGGAGACCATGGCTGTGGTTACCCTTGACGCTGCATCACAGACAGGACCGCCTGCGATGGTGTACTCAACGACGAACCTGGGTGCCCGAATGGCAAAACGTCATTTTTTCGGATCAATCCAGGTTCTGTTTACAGCATCATGATGGTAGCATCCGTGTTTGGCGACATCGGAGTGAACGCACATTGGAAGCGTGTATTCGTCATCCCCATACTGGCGTATCTCCTGGCGTGATGGTATGGGTGCCATTGGTTACACGTCTCGGTCACGTCTTGTTCGCATTGACGGCACTTTGAGCAGATGCGTTACGACCCGTGCCTCTACCATTCATTCGATCCCTGCGTAACCCTACATTTCAGCAGGATAATGCATGACAACATGTTGAAGGTCCTGTACGTGTCTTTCTGGATACAGAAAATGTTCGACTGCTGCCCTGCCCAGCACATTCTCCAGATCTCTCACCAATTGAAAACGTCTGGTCAAAGGTGACCGAGCAACTGATCCATCACAATATGCCAGTCACTACTCTTGATGAACTGTGGTATCGTGTTGAAGCTGCATGGGCAGCTGTATCTGTACACGTCATCCAAGCTCTGTTTGACTCAATGCCCAGGCGTATCAAGGCCGTTATTAGGGTCAGAGGTGGTTGTTCTGGGTACTGATTCAGGATCTATGCACCCAAATTGCGTGAAAATGTAATCACATGTCAGTTCTAGTATAATATATTTGTCCAATGAATACCCGTTTATCATCTGCATTTGTTATTGGTGTAGCAATTTTAATGGCCAGTAGTGTATAACGAAGTAGCGTCTGCAAGTCTCTGCGCATATACACTATCTGATGAAAAGTAACCGGACATGCTTGTGGAACGCGGCGTTGACCACTAGATGTCACGGGAGGCAGACCCGCCAGCGTAAGAGAAGGCGGGGAGTGTTGCGTTGTCAGCAGAGAAGCAGTAAAAGCACATTATGTCGGTCACAGGGGCTCTGATCCTTATCTAGGCTCTGGATGTCATCTGAGGACCAATTCATCTGAACCCATCTAAACTTACCGGTTGTTTGTGACGCAGTTGTGAAGTGGTAACGCAAAGGAAGAACCACAGCCACATCAAGAGCAGGCAGAACTCATATGCTTACGGACAGAGACCGTCATGCATCATGGACGTTGTTTGGAAAAAATCGTATCTAATGAGCGGAAGGAATTACTCGTGAGTTCCACATTGCTACCAGCAGTCTAACTGGCATCATGACTGTGCGTAAGAGTTAGAAAGAATGGGGTAAAGTGGTCGAGCAGCACCTAATGAGCCACAAATTTCTGAAAATGCCAAGCGACGTTTGAGGTGGTCTAAAGAGAGACGGCACTGATCATTTGATGACTGGAAACAAATGATTTGGTATGATGGATCACGCTATATCCTGTTGTAATCCAATGGAAGGGTTTGGATTTGTCGAATGCCTGTAGAACGTTACCTGCCATCATGTGTAATGCCAGTCCTTAAGTACGGAAGAGTTGATGTTAGGGTATGGGGGTGTTTTCTGCGATTACGGTGTGGTCCGCAAATTGCGCTTAAGAAAATGCGGAAGGGTATGAACACATTTTACAGCAATGTATCCTTCGTACCGTAAAGGAACAATCCGGAGCGATGATTGTTTGTACCAGCAGGAGAATGCACTCTGCCATAAAGCATAATCTGTGAGGCAATGCCGGCCGTTGTGGCCGAACGGTTCTAGGTGCTTCGGTCCGGAACAGCACGACCGCTACGGTCGCAGGTTCGAATCCTGCCTCGGGCATGTATGTGTGTGATGTCCTTAGGTTAATTAGTTTAAGTAGTTCTAAGTTCTAGGGGACTGATGACCTCAACAGTTAAGTCCCATAGTGCTCAGAGCCGTTTGAACCATTTTGTGAAGCAATGGTTTGTGAATAACAACATTCCTCAAGTGGAGTGGACTGTTCAAAGTCCCAACATGAACTCCATAAAACACCTTCGGGATGAGTTAGAGAGGCGATTGCGCTCCAGACCCCAGCCTCCAACATCGTTACCTTCGTAGGTTTTCCCAGCGTAATAAGTCTTAAAGTCTCTTCGGGGTTGCTGCCGGATCCTAATATCAACTCGATTCGATATTTCGGGAATCCAACTGCTCGCCATCTTCTGGAAAAGCTGCTTCTGCTGATGAGTCCCGCTGAGAACTGAGAACTGTTCTCAGTGGGGCTCATCAGCAGAAGCAGCACTCTCCTGAAGATGGCGAACAGTTGAATCGCCGAAATATCGAATCTTTAGGATCTGGCAGCAAACCCGAAGGGGCTTTCAAAGTCGTTACCTTATCTGGTTTCAGCTCTTGAGGACGAACGGGCTGGCATTTCTTCACAGACGTTGAGACACCTCACTGAAAGTATCCTCAATAGAATTTAAGGCTTCATAAAGACGAAGGGTGGACATAGCTCATATTAATGCCCACTAATAGATGTGCGGATATTTTTGATCAGAATCTCGAATCGCATCCTGATAGGATTTCAAAGATTGCTAACTTGTTTAAAATTAACGGAAATTATGTACGTCATAAATCGCAGAAAAGATGTATTCTATGGATTCAATGTGAGTGACTGACACCTGGAATCATTCAGCTGATACAAGTCTAATAATTTGTGGGGATGTGAAGTGGTATGGTCATATAAATTTTGTTGTAGATAAAGCAGATGGCAGACAGCGGTTGATTGATGGGATACTGGGAAAATGTAATCAATCTGCAAAGGAGGTTGCTTACAGAATATCTGCCTAGAGTGTTACTTACGTTTGTGCGGCTGTAACATGTAAGTCTAACAGTGGATACTGAACGTATGCTAAGAAGCGGATCACGAATAATGACAAGTTCGTTTCACTTGCGGAAGAGTGTGCCATAGAAATGCTAAGAAACGTGACCTGACTGAGGCTTGAAGATTGATGCAAATTAGTCCGTGATATCCTACTGGGTAACAAAGTCTGAAGAAGCACCATTAAGTGGAGAATCTAGAAAAGTCGGGATTAGATTAAATACAATAGGTGCAGAGGCATTTAAGCAATTATTCTTCCAGTGCTACATACACGTCTGGAACGTTGAGGAAGTATAACATGTGGCACAATGCAAAGTACCTCGTGCGACGCAGGTAACTGTGGTTTGCAGAGTATGCACGTAGACAGATGTAGAATGAAACTCAATACACAAGTAGGACTGTAAAAGGAACTACTAAATTTTGTACCGCATTTACTCCGTACTCCGATTCCCTTGAGATCACCGAAGTTAAGCGCTGTCAGGCGTGGTTGTCACTTGGATGGGTGACCATCCAGGCCGCCATGCGCTGTTGCCATTTTTCGGGGCGCACTCAGCCTCGTGATGCCAATTGAGAAGCTACTCGACCGAATAGTAGCGGCTTCGCTCAAGAATACCATCATAACGACCGGGAGAGCGGTGTGCTGACCCCACGCCCCTCCTATCCGCATCCTCCACTGAGGATGACACGGCGGTCGGATGGTCCCGGTAGGCCACTCGTGACCTGAAGACGGAATGCTATGTATTCTGTACTATCGAGACACACAAGTTTTCGTTCCTCGTTACTTTCGTTATTGAATTTTGGTCACATCTGCTGAACGCATACGATTGTTGACATAAACCAGACATTCTTTTATTTCCTGATTCTCAGCTGGAAAAAAGAAGGGAAAAAAAGAAAAAATGAAAACCGTTTGTTTCTTTTCCGCTAAATGATCATTGATTGCATTCGGGAGGACGACAATTCAAATCCACGTCCGGCCATCCTGATTTAGGTTTTCCATGACTTCCCTAAGTCACTTCTGGCAAATGCCGGGATGGTTGCCTTGAATGGGTACGGCCCATATTCTTTCCAATCCTTCCCTAATCCGAGCTTCTGCTCCGTCTTTGATGACCTCGTAGTCGACCGGATGCTCCATGATGGTTACGCTACACAAAGACAAAACGCATTAAATTATTGGCAACGCAAACACATATGAATAAAAGGGATAGTGAGTAATTGTAAACTAGAACTAATCTCTCCACTCAGTTCATCACAATCCAGTAACAATTGTAAAAATCGATCTGGACACTTTGTACGAAACGTAGGTAGTTCGAAGTAATTGATGCCGGAGAAATACTGTTGCCGAACAAGTTATTCCAGCCATTTATTGGTTACATACGGCGCTTAAATTCAAAGGACCAGTGTAACGTATCCGAGAGTAAGTAATTTAAAGCTTACTAATACTACCTACACAGCCCGAGTCGGACACGAACTGCATGCGGGGAAGGAATCATGGCGAGTCACAAAATGTACTCGCCATTTCGTATCACTACCGAGTAGGCTCGTTGATGAAAAAATGTAGCGTTTCTAAAATTACCGAATCGGTACAAACTGCGTGCGGGGAAGAAGGCATGTGAGTAAGGGAACGTTTACATGTCGAGTTCGCTGAGGATAACGAACTGGAGGAGTACGAAAACTACTTATACCGTCGCAGTCGAACACGATCTGCCTGGAAGGAAGGGAAACTGGGAGTGAAGAAACGTTTCAAACAATAACGAAACGATGCTTAGAAAGTCGCGATGCATTCAGTAACGAATACAACAGCGTCATACAGAAAGCAATATGATAATACATCTCACGTCACAAATACTATGATAGTCGCACAGAATATTGTAATAGGAAGCAAACATTTTGCGACCAATAAGTCGAATTGTTGCTCTGAAATTTCAGAAGACACTTCTGAAGAATTTTGAGTGGGTAAATAATCGATCGGCGCGAGAGGGCGGCTGTGGCTGGGGGGTTCGCCTGTGTTAGCGGCTAACCCGCCGCACACGTAACCACCGTACTGTCGGCTCCACCGCAGCACATCAAGCGCTACGAACTGTACCGGAAAACTTCGTAGCTTCCTGTTCACACTTTTGGATGCGGCGAGAGGGTAAAATGGAGAGTGGGATATGGTGGTTTCAGACGTACGAGCTTTCGTTTGCAGATTTCAGATGATACTGTAGATTTTTTGTCACTTTTTTTTCAAAGAGACCAACAAATGCAGGAGGCAGAGACGGGCGGAACGTGTCGGGGCACGTAGCAGATGAGCGGCGGAGAGCTTTTTGCGAAATTTATGGCTGCGTTTTTGGCGTCCGCGGGCGCTGCAGTTGTCAGGCGCTTGTTGGCGCTAATCTCGGCGTGTCGCGAACCGCCGTGAAATACCGGCGCGGTCGCCATCTGCCACGCGCACGCCCCTCGGGGACCCTCTGCAGAGGGCCGCGTCCAAAAAAGGCCGGGCGCAAATCTTGCAAAAAACGCGATTGCCGTGTACAGCCCGTGGCCAAGTGGTCGCCGCCGAATAGCGGCTCCGCTGGCGTGCGGCATTTTTATCACCGAGCGCGACACGGAGAGTGGCCGAGTTAACAACGCACTGTAAAGCACTGCGACAGCGACAGCGCTCCTGTGTCATTTCCAGTGCGAGGCGCGCTCGCTGATAGGGCGGGGCGGCCTGGCTCCCACCAGCCGTGGCACCCGGCGGCAGCAGCAGCTCGAAAAATTACCGTTCTGTGACACGCGCACGTTCACTGCAGTTCTGAAACAGACGCGTTAAAATTGAAATGGAGAGTAGACAGCGTAGATCCCTACCCAATTTGAGAATGTTTGTTGCTTTGTGGACTCTCACTCGTCACCTGGAAGGCTCAGACGTTATTATGTCTCCCTTGACAGGCTCGATTATCGAAAGGTGCAGCACAGCATAGCCCTTGGGCACTTCCTGGAATGTGATGACAACACTCCTGTCTAATTGTTCACACAATTTAGAATTTTAGTTCTGTTATTCTTGCAGCTATTCTGTTAGCACGTTCATAAATACTTTGATACAAAATTAATTTCTTCATCATCACAGTGCGATCACACAAAACTTGCTGCGTCCTGTCTTTATTTATGCCTTTTCCTGACCTTGCAATCTCTTTCTTCTATAGTTTATCCTGACGCACAGGACACACTGTTATCATGATTTGAAAAATTTCTTTTGTTTTAATTCTGTGGATGGACGCTCCTCGTACCGCCACAGCGGTCAGTTAACCTAAGGGAAGCAAATAGGGTTCACCATTTGCAAGTGAATCGTGTGGGCTTTGTTCTGTGTGTTGTATGGTACTTTAACTGCTTGTATATTGCAGCGTAACTACTCCGTCAGGGGTTGACACGATGGCTGTGATGATGTGTGTGAAGACGCCGAGAATTGACTTCACTGTGCAGATTTGTCACTCCACTTCCCATCACTGAGCTTTAATGGATCTTTGGTCTCTGTCTTCCGCAACGATTCTCACCAAAGTAAATTAAAAAATCATCGCCATTAACACGTGATAACGGCACTGGGTCGCCACCGGACGTCGTCTCGAAGGTTGTTGCTTCGAAGTAAGTTTAGTAGGTTATCATAATAACAATTCAAAATGCTTAAATAACTTGTCAGTTAAACTTTATTCCAGCATCTGGGGGTCTCGATGAATCGAAATCAAACAACACAAAAAGATTATTCAACTTTTACCTACATCTACATGACTTCTCAGCATTTCTCAGTTAAATGCCTGGCAGAGGGTTAATCGAACCACTTGTACATTATTTTTCTACCGTTACGCACTCAAAGAGCGTGCAGGAAAAACGAACTCTTAAATTTTTCCGTGCGAGCTCTGATTTCTCTTAATTTTATTACTATGATCGTTCCTCCTTATTTAGATGGGTGCCAACCAAATATTTTCGCATTCAGAGGAGAAAGTAGGTGGTTGAAAAATGTTAATGTTTATAAATGATTGTCACTCCAACTCGCTTATCGTATCCGTGATACTCTCCCTCCTGTTTCGCGATGGTACGAAACTAGTTGCCTTTCTTTGGACTTTTTCGGCGTCCTCCGCCAATCCTGTGTGGTGAGGACCCCACAGCGCACAGCAACACTGTAGCAGAGGACGGAAAAGCGTACTGTATGCTTTATCGGATTGTTGCATCTCCTAAGCGTTCTGCTAATAAAAGGCAGTCTTTGATTTCAACGATTGTGGCCCCGAGAGGGCGCGATCGGCAGTACGGTAGATGGAGTGATTGATGCAGGGCAGTCGGATGGAGCGGCTCTGGCCGGACGTAAGTGGCATGAGTTAGGACGCGACCACCAGAACGGACAGTAGGAGGCCCCGTCGCTTTTCAGAACGAAAGGCACTGAGGTGTTTACGTTCGGTTGAAGGGGAACATAGTCCTCCGGGTGTCCGCAGCACGTGGTCTAGTGCTACTGTTGCTACCTCTGGATCACGGGGACCCAGGTTCGATTCCCGGCTGGGTTGAGGATTTTCTCTGCCCGGGGACTGGGTGTTTGTGCTGTCCTCATCATTTCATCATCATTCTCATCATTCGTGGCAGTGGCTAGATTGGACTATGAAAAAATTGGGACTTTGTACTGGCGCTGATAACCGCGCAGTTGAGCGCCCCACAAACCAAACATCATCATAGTCCGCCCTGGTAGCTTTTCCACTGCTTAGTGACCTTCTTTAACGCCTGTTATTTAGAGGAGTGGCTGCAGTGCTGTGACCTCGGACAATAATTTGTATTTTAGTTGCAAACTGTGACTGCTGGCTTACCTGTTTGTTTTCGTGAATTTATGAAAGAATGAGCCTGGATTGTGTAGCCTTGGTGGCAGATGATTAGTATTTATTCAACTAATCTGAAGGCCCACCCGGTGCTCTGTTCTGGATATTTCCTGACATCTTCAGGGTAATAGGTGTGTATCATTAACCTCCCCTTGAACTGTGCATGTTGCTCTCTTCTTTGGAGTTGGTCTAAGTTGCGCGGCTGTTTGGTTTAACCTTTGTGTCTGTCGGGGACCCCTTGAGCTATTCTGGGTCTCTGTTACATTTCTCTTGTGAGTTGATGCGATACGGCCACGTGGGATTTCGGGCCTAAGTTTCTGCCTATTGACTTTCGAGACACTTGTAGCTCGGTGCTTCCATATTGACTGTGGTTTTACAAAAGCACTGTGCCATTTTGCACCAGCTAGTTTTGCCGACGTGAGGGCCACGTCTTGCAGAAGACGACGTCGATCTGACGGTGTGGAGGGACGCCTGGACCTTCGACAACCGAGGGACGAAGGCTCGGCTAAAGGCTCACTGAATCAAGAGTTATGTAAAGCAGTTATACACAACAGAAAGCTTGCCTGCAAAGTGTATGTTGGGGGTGTCTCTCAAATGGTTGTTTCTTTCTTAAATTGTTAGTACCTTAATAATTTTCCCGTTGTTCGTTTAACTGCCAAAAATTGTAAGATTTTATTAAATACAGTGGATTTACTACGTCCTTAATACTATAAAGCAATCATAAATAATTGATAGTTTTCACCTTGAAAGTATGTGTTGGGAGTGTTTCCGAAACGCTTGAGTTTCTTATATGGGTGATACCCTAATAAAAATTTCCGTTGCTTTTTAACTGAGAGAAAAATATAAGTTTTGATGGTTAACACTTCTTTTAAGAATTGGGTAACTGTGAACCTTTCTGAAGCGCTTGCGTTGGTCTTCAGTTTATGCTACGTGTTTCTTTATCTAAATTATATTTATTACAATACCGGGAATGTTTTGTTATTGAAAAATTTTGGGTCGTGTTCAAATAATGTGTGTATACTAAAGGGTAAATGATGTTTTCCCTGAATCTTGCCTAGCCGTCCAAAGTTCCCTTGGTCTTGTTTCTAAAACTGTTATTACGTTTTGTTTGGGCATTTCATTCTTAAATAATGAAAAGCAGGAGAGCTATTTTGGTTGTTTTCATTTACGCACAGAATTCACCAGACTAATCACTGAAATACTTTACAGTGTGTCTAGACCATGACCTAGCCCCAACATAGGCAGTCGGAATCCAAGGAACCCAGACCCTGTAAAGCGGCTGTTGACTAACACTTCACTTCCAACCTGATGTGATCTTCCTCTCCGGTATCTACTGGTACGCTGGGGACATTGCGGTACATGCATATTCAGCAAACACAAGAGCTGCTACTTACCAATAAATGTTCCACATGAATTTTAGTGTAGCTGACACCTTAAATGTGTTCTTTGATTTGACAATTCTGACTCAAATTGTATTTTTAAAGTGACTTCTAAAACTATGTAAAGAAGCATGAACTCAGAACGCTTTACAAAAATTTAATGTGCTTTGAGACATGTGAACATATTGTCATTATACTCTAACTAAAGTTTAATCATTTACCTAGTAAAAAGAGGGTATGTACCTTACTGAATATTTCACTATGGATTCAACAGTTCACTGTAACAATGTATGCATTGTCAAACTAAAATGCTAAAGCTACAATCAGTTAAACTGTGGAGATTGTTCGATTTTTACTATTGCTTGACCGCTGTTGACAAATTGATACTGACACTTTATCTTTAACCTAGCGGTTTTTACAGACTCTAAAACGTGCGAGATTTCTTACTTTTTACAGTGTTAAAGTAATTGTGTTAAACTTCATTAGCAATCTGTGAGTAATTCTTTTAACAGAAAAATACTTAACAATTAATGAAATCTCTGCTTAGCTGCAATTTGGATGAAAATGCTGTGAGACGAAGCTGCGATTTGTATGCACTTTAATAAATTCTCTTATGTCTTGACCACACTTCTATTATTTCCAGAAAAACCATACGCGTTTCGACATTCCATCATTCTCAAAGGCTATAAAATACAACACAAAACTGTTATCAAAAGACGTGAAAATATGTTACATTCTTATAACAGTTTTATGTTGTATTTTATAGCCTCTGGAAACGACGGAATGTCTAGATATGTAAGGTGTTTTTGGAAATAATAAAAGTGTGGTCAAGGGACAAAAAAAGTTTTTAAGATTTTTGTTTACTTTTACATTGTGCAATAGCTTTGATTACATGCATTATTACTGGATGTGTTTAATTACTGTTACTGCGAAAGCTTTAAATCGGCAAAAAGTCTTTTCCCAACAAATACTGCAGTAACACTTTACTTATTTCGTGTTTACCTAATGGAAGCAAAAGATCCTACTCTGACTAAATTGATGCTATATACACATTACTATACTGTGTGGCTAAAGGCCTTTGATGCGTGAAAGCTCTGGGCTAAACTGAAACATATCCAGTCTGTAAAAATTCACTGTTATCAAGTACTGTAAGCATTACTGATTTTACTTTTATGAGCAGATAAATAAAGTTCCCTATATGCAGGCACAGAGTTATCATGATTTATAGGTTGCTTTTCAGAAACAAACAAACACTACCTTTCATTCACTTATTATTGCAAACAAACAAATATTGTGTTTCACCCTTTTACTTATAGTTTAGAAAAAAGTAAAGTAAACGATATTTAGATCTGGCCTTATCAAGTCCATGGTAGACTACTTACTGCTCAAGTAGTGGGCATTTTTTATATGTGGCTCCATTTGCTTTTGAGAACGTACAAAAAACTAATTCCTCCTGCTGTGATCATTCCACTCCTCTTGAAGTACGTGATCTGAGATATTTGTTAGAGGCTAGGAAATAATATTTGGGGTAGAACAATTTTCTTGAATAATCTTCCCTGATTTTCTTCTCGCCTCACACCTTCGAGAAGTCACACACTTACGATGACACACTTTACTATACTTTATACAGATAAGTTATACTTTACCTAGAAAGAAATATTACTTGTCACTGGTCTGTGTTTCACTAAGTCGGTGTAGGACACCGACTGTGTCTTGTTCCTTTTTACATAGCGGCGCGCGCGTTAAGCTCTGGCGCGATCCCCATCTCCAGTACTTTAGCGTCACAGATGTGATACAATCAATGTCGATAGAGGGAAACTTTCCATGAGCTTTTACAAAGTTACTTTCTTTGAGATATCATTCGATAAGTTCAGTTAACGAAGCTATCACACAAACATTTGCAATATTCATTAGAGAATTTAATAGAAAAATATAAACGGAAATAAATTAAAAAATTTATTAAACTTTTTTTTGAGGATACTTTATGTTTTTTTGATAGCAGATTTTTATACATCACCTGTCCCTTAACGTATTCCTTCTCACTACCAGTGTTAATTAGATCAGCTATGTGTAATAATTTCTGAATCAGAGGGGAGCAATCACGTAAACGAGCCTAAACCGCCGAAAATATCACTCCGAGGATTATCGGTGTAGCAGATCAACATTCATCAGTCCACCGCGTAGTTCCATCCGGGTATGGCTCAGCCTCCTGTCTGGTAAGGAAGAGCGCTGCGCGTTTAATTTTCTTTTTCTTTTTTTTATAACGATGTTTAATTAGTGCTTTAAGCCCACATCGCAAAGGAAAACAAAAAAGCAGGACTAACCCTACGGGGCACCACCACTTGTGACGCCACCAAACAAAAATAAACCGATCCCTCTTCAGGTGTCGCCGTCTTAACTAAATCTGAACCTCCTACCCCCTCCACCTAAGAAAAGTAAGATAACTAAAAAGGGCAATCGTTTGACTGCCATTTATTAAGGGCGACATGAATGAGTAATAGGAGATACCAATACCCAAGAATCCAAGATTTTGCTTCGTTTTATATTTGTTCGTTGGCGTGTACGTGTAGGTGCACATTTCTGTGGAAGGCGATCACGGATGCGTCAAGAAATGGGGAGACGGGACACACCCCAACGGGTTGGAAGGGGGGGGGGGAGGTGTCAAGAAAAAAAGGTATCCAGTAAGTTTCGTCGGTGATGGATCGATCGGGTGAGCGTACTGTGCGCTGCCACAGCTCGAGTCCAGAAGTCAAGGGTCGTGAATGGACCGCTATGAAAGAGGTATTGTAAAGCCTGTTCCCGAAACCAGAAAAATATATGGTGTTTCGCAAGAGGGAGTCGAAGTCTGGGGCAACAGCAGGAACTCTGGGGTACCCGTCGTTGCCGGGGCGCGGAGATAACAGCCCACGATTCCTTGGATGAGGAGTCAAACGTCTCACTTCAGGGGGCACGTAAGACGATGCTCATCGGTTTAAGCTACACGAGCAGTCCAGCGGTACCTTAGCTTGCAGCCGCCATCACTTAAACCTCTCTCCTGTGCTGGAAGATCTCTTCCTTTGTCGCATGATCTCGGTGGTCTTCATCTGTTTCTTCTTTGTATTGAAACATACATTAGAGCCTTTTTTAGCCAACGGTTGTCATTCACTCTGAACACGTTTTTAAATCACAGGAGTTGGCTTTGTTATAATCTTTCGGTAATGGTATCCTCAGTATTTATAAGACTTGTTATTTCTTCGTTGATATTTCTTGCAGTCATTTTACTCAAATTACACGTCGAAGACCGTTCATTTCTAGAGCTTCTAGTTTTCTTTTCTCTATTTTTCAGTCGCTGGGTCTCTGGTCCATCTGTACTACTCGCCTTACAATTTGTGTTAGTATATTAAGTTTTGTATTTACTTTTATTTTACCGAACTGGAACAACGAGTGGAGAATTTCGCTATATTTAGTCGGTTATGCGATTCTATATTGCATGTCTTTCTTGTTCCTTCTGTCTTCTGCTATAAAGATTCCTAGGTACCAATATTGCTCGTGTATATTAATAAGTTTGTTTTCTAATTCCGGATGTACCGTACTTTTACTTTGAAATATTCCATTCTTCCGACATATAGAGCTAGACGTCATCTTGAATATCTCACGATTGACCATCGCATCAAGTAATTACATCTTTGCCGGAAGCAACCACAATCGTTAACGAGCAAGGGAAGGTATAAATAATGTTCATCGACCCCAATATTCATCTTTTTACATTTCTTTCTGTGAATCATACGGGCGTCTTAGATCTCAGTTTTAACCAATGTGGGTGACAAAGCGCATCCATATTTCAAATAATTTGTTTACTTTGAACGATTTCGATAATTTGTTGCTTGTCTCCACATAACTTGCTGATGCGAATTACGTTGGACTCGCATCAAATTTATGAAAGACTACGAATAATCTGTTAAGTGGACGTTCGTGTTTCGTTCTAATGATTTCTCAGTTATCTGTATTACGAAAAACGTAAACCCAAGCAAGGTCTGCCAGCTTGGAAAACTATTTGCGTCTCGTTATCTTGTATTTAGCTTTTTTTTTTAAATATTCTGCCCTGTTATTTTCCTAAAGGTTTAATGATACTAATGCCTCTATAGTTGGAACGCTGCTTCCTGTTGCCCCGTTATAAACTGCCACTCTTCTCAAAACTATTCTCGAGTTATTACGGGCACTGTTATTATGGACGTTCTGAATACAGATACGTCAGGAATGGCGTAGAAAAACTGTCCTATCACGACCTTGAAGGTTTCAGCAGTAGGGACGATCACACAGACGACTGAATAGGGCCATCATTTTTTTCGTAATGGATTAAGGAAAATTATGACTGTGACTTAATAGTAAGGAAGGATTTGTAGCAGAAAGATACTAGTTAGGTTATCAAATTAATTTTATTATCCTTTACGGGCCTCGAGAGTTTTCACACCAATCAGGGAAAAAGAACATCAATTCCACTACATACAATGTATAACAATCCTGATGTTTACTCTCAGTACTGGCAGCTTTGTCTTTCTTCTTACAATCGTGACTACTGAAACGTTAACACACTTGGAAAACAGTTTATACGTCTGATATACATATTACACTCGTTATGGTAAAGACACGAAAGGAGAAGTTGCGAATATTGAGAACAAACACAAGGGCTCCTATTTGTTTTGTGAAGCACCTTTCGTAAATCAGTGTGAAGACAGCCGAAAGCGATAAAAACTAATAAAGCAAATAAGATACACCAAGTAGTGACTGATGCAAATCCTTCCTCAGTAAATGAGAGAAGACTGAAATTTTTTGCTATGCTCGTCGATCTGGGAGGGTTCACAAACGATACGCTTAGGAATTGGAGTAAATCTTCCAACAGCTATATAGTGTGGTCCACTGATCGTGACCGGGCTAAATACACTCCTGGAAATGGAAAAAAGAACACATTGACACCGGTGTGTCAGACCCACCATACTTGCTCCGGACACTGCGAGAGGGCTGTACAAGCAATGATTACACGCACGGCACAGCGGACACACCAGGAACCGCGGTGTTGGCCGTCGAATGGCGCTAGCTGCGCAGCATTTGTGCACCGCCGCCGTCAGTGTCAGCCAGTTTGCCGTGGCATACGGAGCTCCATCGCAGTCTTTAACACTGGTAGCATGCCGCGACAGCGTGGACGTGAACCGTATGTGCAGTTGACGGACTTTGAGCGAGGGCGTATAGTGGGCATGCGGGAGGCCGGGTGGACGTACCGCCGAATTGCTCAACACGTGGGGCATGAGGTCTCCACAGTACATCGATGTTGTCGCCAGTGGTCGGCGGAAGGTGCACGTGCCCGTCGACCTGGGACCGGACCGCAGCGACGCACGGATGCACGCCAAGACCGTAGGATCCTACGCAGTGCCGTAGGGGACCGCACCGCCACTTCCCAGCAAATTAGGGACACTGTTGCTCCTGGGGTATCGGCGAGGACCATTCGCAACCGTCTCCATGAAGCTGGGCTACGGTCCCGCACACCGTTAGGCCGTCTTCCGCTCACGTCCCAACATCGTGCAGCCCGCCTCCAGTGGTGTCGCGACAGGCGTGAATGGAGGGACGAATGGAGATGTGTCGTCTTCAGCGATGAGAGTCGCTTCTGCCTTGGTGCCAATGATGGTCGTATGCGTGTTTGGCGCCGTGCAGGTGAGCGCCACAATCAGGACTGCATACGACCTAGGCACACAGGGCCAACACCCGGCATCATGGTGTGGGGAGCGATCACCTACACTGGCCGTACACCACTGGTGATCGTCGAGGGGACACTGAATAGTGCACGGTACATCCAAACCGTCATCGAACCCATCGTTCTACCATTCCTAGACCTGGTAAGGGAACTTGCTGTTCCAACAGGACAATGCACGTCCGCATGTATCCCGTGCCACCCAACGTGCTCTAGAAGGTGTAAGTCAACTACCCTGGCCAGCAAGATCTCCGGATCTGTCCCCCATTGAGCATGTTTGGGACTGGATGAAGCGTCGTCTCACGCGGTCTGCACGTCCAGCACGAACGCTGGTCCAACTGAGGCGCCAGGTGGAAATGGCATGGCAAGCCGTTCCACAGGACTACATCCAGCATCTCTACGATCGTCTCCATGGGAGAATAGCAGCCTGCATTGCTGCGAAAGGTGGATATACACTGTACTAGTGCCGACATTGTGCATGCTCTGTTGCCTGTGTCTATGTGCTTGTGGTTCTGTCAGTGTGATCATGTGATGTGTCTGACCCCAGGAATGTGTCAATAAAGTTTCCCCTTCCTGGGACAATGAATTCACGGTGTTCTTATTTCAATTTCCAGGAGTGTATCTCACGAAAGAAGCGCCATCTAGCGGGCCAACCATAGCGCCATCTGGTTTCCCCCTTCAAACGACGAGTTTCGTTCTTTGTAGTTTTTTCGTTTGATGCTTATTTCGTGAGATATTTTGCCCGGTTACTCTCAATGGACCACCCTGTATTCATTCAGTACCTTAGTTTATTGCATAATCAGTCTCGGAATGTTACATTAAAAATCCAGATCCCCTTAAATAACGACGATGTTGTCCTTCATACAATACGTAGTAACATCGTAGATGGCCTCTTTCAAAATTATGTAATTCCTGATGATCATTGCCTATCAATAGACAGCAACAAGCGAATTATCTGTCATATAAAGTGCTCAGAGCCACGGAGCAACAAGCGAATTATCTGTCATATAAAGTGCTCAGAGCCACGGAGCAAAGAACTTGATGCTTAGTCGTATTGTGCGTTGAGCCATCACAGATACTAGAGAAGCAGAAATAACAACGAGTACCTATGAAAATATAAACTCCTACAGTATCCTTATGACTGTCCATATTTACAAGTGTTGAGGTAGTTGGTTTTTTCAAAGCTATACTTGGTGGTGCGGCGTCCATCCTTACACCCGTCGATGAGGAAATTCTAGCCGATCTGTGCGGCTCCCGGTATGTTGCATTCCAAAACAATTACTGGCTCTGACTGTAAACTGCGCCACTTGCTCTTTTTGTGACTTAAGTACACTCATCTCCACTGTTGAGAGGTGATCGTAATGTTCTGGATGGCGTCCAAAATAAATTACTCAGTTTCACCACCACTGCCACACATTATGAACATCGCATTCACCTTTTCTCGCTACAAGATTCAGACAGTGGTTTTTTAAGCAAAAACATACTTATGAAGCTTAGTCTTCCGGTGTAATAAATCTACTTAAACGATTCCAAGATACCTTATAAGACCATCTGATGAAGGTCAGAGTACAGACTCGATTAAAAAGCACGTCTCCTCTAATAAAGGTATATTACATTTCGTGTTCACCGTTGTTCTGTCATGAACTGGAAATGAACTTATTTTGTAGCTGCTCCTGAGCTCGAATGCCACCCTCCGCGCCATATAGCAGTATAGCCTGGAATGTTCTTTGTCCCGAGACTAAAAATTATCCGCCCTCTTCCCTGCGGTTCTCTTGTGATGCAAAGCGGTGACTCTGCCTTTGCAAATTAAGACGCGCCGCCTTGGCGGAGCGCTTCGCGCGTATTGTTCTCCGGCCGCTGTGTGGGGGCGCGCAGCGTCCTGCAGTCTGCTTGCCGTCCACGTCTACAGCCCCAAGGATGTAGCGCTTCCGCCTGGAGAAATCCCGCCGTTCAGTGTGGTAACAGAACTGTAATATTGGTCATATTCGTAAATTTTATGAATTTACGAGTATGTGCTGAAATGTAATACATCCAATTTTTTTATGTGAATACTCTTACACCTTTTTAAATAAAACAAACGTTATCGACATTCTACATCTTTATTCTTCATGTCTACATATTTATTTCTCAATGCAATGACCCTGTCGACGAACACATTTCTCGAGACCAGTATGTTGATATTATCGTTGTAGAATGTTTGACTTCGTTGACGGAGCTACAACCTCACCTCTTCTTGTTTAGTGAAATCCTCGAAGGTGTTATTTTTTTGAAACAGTTGAAAATCGGATGGGGCCAAGTCGGGAGTGTATGGGGGATGATCGTTGACAGTGGACCCAAGCCGTCGGATTGCAGCAAATGGCGTTGTCACTCTGATGGAGAGGGTGCGCCTTGTGTGGAGAAACTCTTAGAATTTGAAACTCGATTACAGCACGCTGTTTCTCAAGCACCGACATAGTTCCGTTGCGGAACCACTTTACGCGCTGCATTTCGGAGCCCTCTAGCTGGAGAGGGCTGCAAGAATGTAGACATGAAGAATAAAGATGTATAGTGCTAGCAGCTTTTGTTTCATTTAAGAAGCCTTAACAGTTTTCACAGAAAAAATTTGGAGGTATCAGGTTCCTCTTGTGCTTGAAGGCATAACTGACCTCGGCCTCTCACGTAATTATTGCCATTATGACGTAAAACTTGTTGGCTATTGTCTCGATAAATGTTCTAAGTACTCCACGAATTGCATAAATGAAGCAACACCAAGCACTCGACTCGGCCCTTCTGCCGCACGTCCCCCGTGTGACGGACAGAATCGGCAGTGCCCTGCGCAAACATGACGTAATGATATTAAAATATATTAAAAAACTAGAAATCCGCCTCGATTGCGAAAAAAGCACCTAGTGTTAACCTAGGTTTCGGCGTAGATAACTACACCTTCTTCAGAACAATAAAACCCACAAGTGCCTAAGAAGACCTTTGCCAATGATTAAAAGAACACCATAGCTATACATTTATAAACGAAAAAAAGGAAAACACAAACAGTACATATGTACAAAGTCAAAACCACTACTTAACTTAATGGTGTACGCTCCACCTTACACCGGCCTATGTTGCAGTTTATGGCGGGTCGAACATAGGCCGGTGTGAGGTGGAGCGTACACCATTAAGCTAAGTAGTGGTTTTGACTTTGTACATATGTATTGTTTGTGTTTTCCTTTTTTTCGTTTATAAATGTATAGCTATGGTGTTCTTTTAATCTTTGACGAAGGTCTTCTTGGGCACTTGTGGGTTTTATTGTTCTGAAGAAGGTGCAGTAATCTACGCCGAAATCTAGGTTAACACTAGGTGCTTCGCAATCGAGGCGGGTTTCTAGTTTTTTAATATATTAACCAACGATTGCTGACGTGCTGCGATGTTGAAGGTTCTTAATGACGTAATGACTCTTTACAAACTTAAAAAAAATCAGTAATATTCTGCATAATGTGTACATGTGGACATGTGGACAATCGTTGAATATAAACGGTATTGCGGGTTGGGAGAAGTGGGGAAATAAGGCGTGCCGAAGCATGCGCTCTGAAAGAGTGCCCACATTTTAAAATTCGCCGACATGCGGGTTCTTTCTGTAGAGAAGGGCTACCGCGCTCGTTTGTTCAGGAAAGCTACAGAAATTCACAAACATGACAATAGTTCATCTACATCTACATGGATACTCTGTAAATCACACTTAAGTGCCTGGCATCAAAGCACCTTCCGGCCGTTGTGGCCGAGCGGTTCTAGACGCTTCAGTCCGGAACCGCGCTGCTGCTACCGTCGCAGGTTCGAATCCTGCTTCGGGCATGGATGTGTGTGATGTCCTTAGGTTAGTTAGGTTTAAGTAGTTCTAAGTCTAGGGGACTGATTACCTCAGATGTGAAGTCCCGTAGTTCTCAGAGCCATTTGAATCATTTTGAAACCACCTTCACAATAATTCTCTGTTATACTAGTCTCCAAGAGTGGCCGGAAAAACCGAACACCAATATGTTCCCACCGTCATTGTTTATAAAAAGATCATGCCGAGAATCCGAGAAAATTCTGGTTTTACGTAAAATCGCTAAGTCTTTTGACGGATTTTGTCCAGTCAGTCATTGCCCCATCTGGTGCAGCAATCGAAAGCAAAAGGAAAGCCAAAATTTTAAATTTAACTTGTAAGTAAAAGTAAGGAGTATCGTAAAAACGTAGGGTTGTCTGGTCATCGTATAGACTTCCGCACGGAGTAATCACCATCCCTGGCGTAGAGATGTAACTGAGAGAGTAAAATACAAATAAATCACCAGGTCCGCATGGTGTCCCAGTTCGGTTTTGCAGAGGATACTCCACGGCATTAGCTGGCATTTATCGCTAATTCTTGCCCAGCGCAAAGTGCCAAGCGACTAGAAAAAAGCGCAGATGATCCCTCCATATATAAAGGATAAAAGAACGGTCCTGAAAAATTACAGATCAGTATATTCTTAACCTCGGTCAGCTGGAGAATTCTTGAACATATTCTCGGTACGGAGAAATTTCCTTGAGGCGGAAAAGCTTCTGTCCATAGATCAGCACAGATTTGAAAAGCTCGTTCGAAGCTCAGCTTGCCCTTTTCTATCATGATATTCTGCGAACCATGGATGAAGGGCCACAGTCAGATTCTATATTCCTAGATTTCCGGAAAGCGTTTGACACGGTGCTTCACTGCAGACTGTTAACGAAGGTACGACTGTAAGGAATAGTTTCCAGTTATGTGAGTGGCTCGAAGACTTGTTAAGTAGCGGAACCCAGTACACTGTACTCGACGGCGAGTGATCATCAGAGACAGGGCTATTGTCAGGAGGGCTCGAGGTAAGTGTGATAGGACCTTTCTTATTTGCTATATAGATAACTGATCTGGCGGACAGGGTGAGCAGGAATCTGCGGCATTTTGCTGCTGATGATACTGTGGTGAACGGGAAGGTATCGTCGTAGAGTGACTGTAGGAAGATACACGATGACTTACAAGGGGACCGCACCTACTCGGCATCACCAAATTTAGGGTATATGTAGGGATTGGTCAGAAGTGAAAATGACAGAAGTGGAAGCTTCAGTTGACCAAGAGTTAACAAAAAGTAATACTTTTGGCCCGGCTCAGGGGAGGCAAGTGCCATTTACGTTATCGTACTTTCCACACAGCACTTGGAGCAGGAGAAAGAGTACGCAATGGTAACCTGAGAATCGCGGGGTCCAGACTATGTGCAGAAAGGTTTTTTTCTTATTTTCAATTTTTGCGTTACTTGCTGTGGAATGTCTGTTGTGCTGTTTTGCACACCTGTGACACGCAACAGCCCGATCTCTGATGACCTACAGAAAAAGGAAGTAATCCCTATGATCACGCAAATTAATTAAGGAAAATAATAATGTCATGCAACAGAAACGTCTTACTGAATGATGTTTGATTGCGATGGCCCAGTCAAGCATGACAATACGGCTACCACACGACGCACATACACATATTAATGAGAGGAGGAATCGTCTAAACTGTAACAGAAACGAGTGGTCACTATAACAGGCAGGTTTATTATCGAAAAGCAAAACACATCAGTTATCCACTGAGATAAATAACTAAACATTTCATACTTGTAAAGGGGGTTCTAATGATGAACTCTAACTTTGTCATCAAGGGCTGGGCGTGGTAAAAACAAGTTATTCGAACAATACATGAACCATCTCCCAGCAGCCTCTGTCTTCCAGTAGTAACGCTTTGAAACTGCGCTATATTTGTCGTAGGCAGAACCTCCCTGGACAATCGTGACATACATTGCGAGTTCCGTTCAGTAAAACGCAAGTGAAGATGCTAAATATTTAAGTACACTTGAGTATTTACACTGTGTTTAACCAACAGAGCCGTGGGGTGGGGAGAAAGGCAGAAGATTACTGCCATTCTATGGTACAATTTTGAAAGAGACCGTTGAGACAGCTGCCACGTAGGCCCAGATGACAAATTGCATGCTCTGTGGAAAATAAGAGTAATAAACACTTAAAACGCTGGATTCTGAAAATTAAACAAAAAATTTTGCGTGTTCACTCCGGAGGCAATGGAGAGCCAGCCTCAGGAGAGCGACACATGGCTAGATTATCTTCCTACAGGGCTTCTTTGAACAATGTTGAGCTTTTCTATGTGAGATAACTGTCCCGTCCATCACCTGGAGTTCAGGGATGGGGAACTGAATGCCACCCTGACGACCTGAATTGCGACTCAGCCTTGGACTGAACAGTCTTATGATAGCCAGCTCCTTTTAAGACTTATCTTTTGTTAGCCAGCTCATAGGCTCGCAACGATTAGATTGGGACATGTATGGATTCATTGGACAATCTTATGAAGTACTTCTGAACATATTTTCGGAAAAGTATTTTGAGCAGCTAATTCGGCAGCCTACAAGCAATGCATATATTTTAGACCTTGTAGCTTCATACTTGCCTTACCTTGTCGACGGCGTTAATATAGAGAAGGGGTCTAGTGAGCATGACGTTATCATAGCGATGATTGTTACTAAGTTAATAAACTCATCAAGAAGACTAGGAGAGTATTTTTTCTGAAAAGAGCAGATAAGCTATCGTTAGCATTCCACTTAGAAAATGAATAGACAACATTTAATTCCAATATGATGAACATAGAGGAGAGTTTGTAACTCGGGCTTTGGAAAAGTCTGTGCCGAGTAGGTGAATCAAGGACGGAAAAGAACACGGTGGTTTAATAACAAAATTCGGTAATCGCTGAGCAAGCAGAGACCTGTTTGTTGCACTCTTGATTCTAAAAAGAGTGCACAAATGACGGAAGGCAAAAGTTAGTAGAAATTGTGCGTTTGTAAAAAGATTGATGAGCCAAGCGTGCCACAACTACCACCATCATAGTTTAGAAAAAGATCATGCTGAGAATTCGAGAAAATTTTGGTCTTTCGTAAAATCGCTAAGTGTTTTGAAGGATTCTATCCAGCCAATCATTACCCCATCTAGTGCGGCAATCGAAAGCAAAAGGAAAGCCAAAATTTTAAATTTAGTTTGTAAGTAAAAATAAGGAGTATCGTAAAAATGTAGGGTTGTCTGATCATCGTATAGACTTCCGCACGGAGTAATAACCATCCCTGGCGTAGAGAAGTACTGAAAGAGTAAAAAACAAATAAGTCACCAGGTCCGCATGGTGTTCAAAATGGGTTAAATGGCTCTGAGCACTATGGGACTTAACTTCTGAGGTCATCAGTCCTCTAGGATTTACAACTACTTAAACCTAACTAACCTAAGGACATCACACATCCATGCCCGAGGCAGGATTCGAACCTGCGACGGTAGCGGTCGTGCGGATCCAGACTGTAGCGCCTAGAACCGCTCGGCCACCCCGGCCGGCCCAGTGCAAAGTGCCAAGCGATTAGAAAAAAGCGCAGATGATCCCTCCGTACGTGAAGCATAAAAGAACGACCCTGAAAAATTACAGAACAATATATCCTTAATCTCGGTTTGCTGGAAATTTCTTGTTGCCGGTACCAATATAATAAATTTCCTTGAGGCGGAAAAGCTTCTGTCCACAAATCAGCACAGATTTAAAAAGCTCGTGCGAAGCTCACCTTTTCTATCATACTAAAAAGTGAATAGGAAGGAAGGCAATAAAAGGGGCAGCTACTGGTGGTACTGAATCTTCATTGCAGTTATTAAACAGGGCCAGAGATCGATTATTTGGGTATGAGCATAAAATATTATGAAATATGTTGCGTGATAGTTTCAAAGAAAAACTGGCCACGTAACATTGCACTGCAGATAAACCGAAATGGATGAGCACATGGCAAAATATAGGAAGTCATCATTACTATCGAAATCGGGGAAACTTAAAACAGCCTTCTAGAAAAATGTTTTAATAAGTGATGAAGCCCTTGTTGCAAGAGAAGAAATTTCTTCTATCAGTTGACTCATAGGGAGGACAAACAGATCCACAATCATACGACAAGACTTTTCAATATGAAGAAGGGTTGCTACTAAGCGATATTAAAGTGATCCCTCTCAGCTGCATTACGCTAGTGCTATTCTGCGACACCTGATTTTATCGTCAGGTAAACAATTAGATCAAAAAGCTTTAAACTACTCTTACGTCATCGAGAGTGAAAAAGAATTGGCAGCCTCAGAAGACTGCCTCAAAATACATTCCATTGTCAGCTATCAACGCTAACATTTGACGAAATGATGTGTTGCGCTTGCTTTGCTGCCAAATAACGCGATGAGAGAGAACTTTTATGAATGTAAACCACACTTGTTTCTCTGTATAAACTTAAAAACAATTACGTAACTGTAAAGATGCGGCGTTTAAAATGTGTGCAAGACACTGAGCAAATTACTGCTTCTCCTGTGTTTACGATGAATGTCACAAATCAAAAAATGGCTCTGAGCACTATGGGACTCAACTGCTGAGGTCATTAGTCCCCTAGAACTTAGAACTAGTTAAACCTAACTAACCTAAGGACATCACAAACATCCATGCCCGAGGCAGGATTCGAACCTGCGACCGTAGCGGTCTTGCGGTTCCAGACTGCAGCGCCTTTAACCGCACGGCCACTTCGGCCGGCGATGAATGTCACACTAGCGTGTTTAAATCATCGACTGTAAGATAATAAATGTATTTAAAAATAGGACGAGGAATTCCGCCTTAGTTAAGACACCCTTTTTTCTGTTTTGTTTTACCCGGACATGTTTCAGCACTTTTTGTGATATCTTCAGTCAGTTATTTTTTATTTTCTTACTGTAAAATGTTTGTTACATACTAACATTTAGCGAAACTATTGGTACATAATATTTACGATCGTGAATGAATAATTGTTGTAAAATATTATAAATCATTTGTTCACAGCTCATAGTTGAGATATGTATTTATAGTTCTATTTATAGCTTAATTGGCAAAAAGAGTGGATGTATGCGTTAGTTTTCATACCTTACCATAAACATGCATACATACACTCTTTTTGCCAATTAAGCTAAAAATATAACTTTGACATAATGTTGTAAACAACGCATAGTGCATCAGGTCGCTAATACATGTCTCATCTGTGAACTATGAACAATTGATGTATACTATTTCACAACAGTTATTCATACACAATTGTAAATATTATGTACCAAAAGTTTCGCTAAATTTTAATATGTAACTGCAATTTTACAGTAAGAAAATAAAAAATAACCCACTGAATTTAGCACAAAAAGTGCTGAAACATATCTGGGTAAAACAAAACAAAAAAAAGGTGTCTTGCATAAGGTGGAATTTCTCGTCCTATTTTCATAGCAAGAACGATCATAACAAGAAGAACTGCAACACCACAAGATGATTAAAAGTATTTAACTTCATATACGAACTTGTCGTGTACGCCTTACAATGCTTATCTTGAAATTTATTTACAATCCCAAATTGTCCTTCGTCTTCCCTTCTTAAATCTTTTAGCAAAATATTAATAAATACACTATCCCGAGCATTATTCCAGTTTATTTGCGGAGTAATTAACGTAAAAATTGAAAACGAAAATTTCTCGCATAGGTGCTTGACCCTGTCACCCTCGTATTACCGTTCTGTACTCTTTCCGCTGCGCCAGTGGCTTCATTAAAACCACACTAACATAAATGGCTCATATCTCATCCCAGCTGTGCCAAAAATGCCAGTTCTTCTAAACGCTTAGCCTTCTGGAGTTCTCGTTTCCGTCACTTCCTTTTCTGGTGAAGCCTAAATATATCATAAATAGAGACGAAATCGGTGTGACGAGTAGGCACAGACCCCTTGTCAGAGAAATTTCTAGTTGGTGTGATAAATGGCAACTTACAGAAAAATGTACGAGGTGGAGTCAAACGAAAACTTTAAAAATGTAGTTAGAAGTCGACATTTGACGCCATTGTTCTGTAATTTGGCAATACTGTTACCAATGACATAAGGAATTCCATACAGGCGGCATCATACTAGAGATCAGCAAAACGCGGCCACAATTACAGTTCAAAAAATGGCTGCAACCCTTGCGACATGCACCAGGGAAGAACAGCCTTCTGTCATACCGTTTCTGAGCAGTAAAGGTACGAAACATATTGAAATTCATCGTCGAATGAAGAACCAACATCACCATATTGGTTCTTCATTCACTGCAGCGAGTGTGTGAGTTGAGTAGAAAGTTCAAAAATGCGCCAGACGAGCAGCGCATTTGTCACGCTCACCTTGACACCATTGGGATGGAAAATCTTCTTGTGATGTTGGATGAAATAGCTGAAAATCTGAACATCAGTTATGGCTCAGCACATCACATCATTTGTGAAGTGCTTAAATTTCGCAAAATGTCTGCAAGATGGGTGCCTCGTAGCTCACCCTAGAACGCTCTGCCACATCCGCCATACTCACCAGACCTCGCACCGAGTGATTACCACATGTTTGGAACACTCAAAAAAGAGCGATGGGAGGAAAGAGAAAGAGGCGCAGCAGTCGGTGCACGAGTGACTGCGTACATGATCAAAGGATGTGTTCCTCTTTCATCAATAAAAAGAATTAAAAATATCTAAGGTTTTCATTAATGCAGATGGGTAGGAAAAAGAATTCCATAATGTTCGAATACAGCATTAGTAGTGTGCTGTTTAACACAGTCATGACGATTAATTATGTAGGCGTGACGATGCAAGGAGATGTGCACATAAGGAACGAGCACAGAAGGACTGTAGTAGAGAATGCGAATGATCGACTTCAGCTTGTTGCGAGTATTTTACGAAAGTATGGTTCATCTGTAAAGCACGCAGCTTGTGGAAAGCTTGTGCGACCCATTCTTGAGTACTATTCGAGTGTTTGGGATGTCCACCAGGTCAGATTAAAAGGAAGGAATCGCAGCAATTCAGAGGTTCGACTGACACGCAAGTGTTATGGAGATGCTTCGTGAACTCAAATGGAAGGGAAGACAATGTTCTTTTCGAGGAACACTATGAGAAAACTAAGAGAACCGTCGGCTTTTGATGCTGACTGCAGAACGATTCTGCTGCTACCAACGTATATTTCGCGTAAGAACCACGAAGATAAGGTAAGAGAAATAGTGCTCGTACGGAGGCACATAGACATTCGCTTTTCCCCTCGCTCTATTTGCGAGCGGAACAGGAAAGAAAATGACTAATAGTGGTACAAGGTACCCTCCGCCACGCTCCATATGGTGACTTGCGGAGAATGTATATAGGTGTAGACACAGACATAGACGGCTGCTCCCCACAGACTACCGCTCCCCTCAATAATGCCATCAGTCAACCAATGATTGATGAATTTTTCCATTACGGCTCCAGATGCCTGGGAATTCTGCACGGTTTCTTTTCGTCTGGATTGTTATCCACCGTAGGGATACTAGGCTGCATCGCAAGTGTCGACAGTACTGGTCCACTAGGGCGGAACAAATCCACGAAGTGTATTAACAAGCGTCTATAGTTGCCTTACCCCCTACCTTTTAGTGCTTGACTTCCTCGTGAGATGCAGATGCATTGACAGTATGCGCGTGGCGAAGGTCTTCACTCGGAATGACAAATCGTTCTCGCGCAGGGGGTTTAACTTGCCAATTAACAGCCTTCTGGCAGATCCACTTCGTTAGAGCCAAAACTGTCCGCTCTCACCAGAACCATGTAATCTCCATCTATTTTCTGCACGCGTGTCGTATGTCTGAGCATAAAACAATGCAAAATATCCAATTCGTTTTCTGTTCTAAAGGCTCTATGATACATAACAATCATTCCATATGTAATTATCCGTACCTCTCCGTATTTTATCACATCAGTTGAGCTATAATGAACATGTACGCAGTTCATTCGGCTCCACCTTCATGATATGCGAACCTTGGAACAATGTATCATTTGCAGCTGTCGTTCCCAGCTGGAATTAATTCCAACTGAGCTGGATAGTACGCTGTGAAAGATGAGCTTCTATGTGACGCTTATTCAGAAAATCTCACCCTGTGATTGTGCAGTACCCCTCACCGACTCGAGGTAGTATTTACGTATATTCCCGAAAATTTCTTGCTCCCATACAGAAACTGAGCAATGCTCTCCCTTTCTCTGCGCAACCTATGTCGTGGGAACATTAATTTGTTCCTCGCTAGCAGGTCCAGACCGCTAACCGACACGTGAGTCCCTCTCTCCACTAAACACCTATGTTCCGTTCCGTTTACCATGCCATGGAGCATCACTCTACCTCTGTATATAGTTTTGCAGCATTTTGCTCTACTGGGAACACGGTCCAGCGATTGAGAAATTCTCTTCCTGCTTAATGAACCCTAATTATTACGCCGTTCACTTTGCTTTCTGTTTTGACGGTTCTGCGCAATATATATCCCATCATTCCACATTCACAACATTTCGGTTGGCGGCATGTTTAAGTATGTGGCCCTAATGTTGACACCTATAACATTCATTTCGCTTATCCTACACTCGCGCTGCTGTATGCACCTTCTCTAGCTGCGTAGTGATGTTAACGGCAGCAGCCAGATCCTTCGGATTTTTCGTTCGCACTCTCTTCCACCTATTGGCTGGATGTCCTCTAAACAGTACTTCCATCGCCCTGTGCTCCTCCTGCTGCAGAATAATTTTATTCGCTTCTTCATCCTGCGTCAACACATGGGTCTTGATTTTACTGATCTTGTCTAAGAATATGTCCAGCGGCTCGTTTTATTTCTGGAACACCCCATTAAGTTGTTCCCTGAAGAATGTAGCGCTGTTTTGCTTGTTATAACGCTGATGAAGGCCCTTCGTAAGCCTTATTCAGCCTCTCACGATACAGGTCGTTCGTCTTTGCATAGACCACTAACTTAGCCATATGCGGACTACATAGTCTGACCAGTTATCCAGACTAGTTGCAGCTCCCAGATTGTCAATAAACCCTGGCAGATTCTCACTTCATTCATTCTCATTCACGCTTTCGTAGTTGGTTTACCCGAAAAAGGAGCCACTAAACTAGCTGCAATTGGATCCAACAAAGGAACAGATATATTGACTGCATCTTTTACCTCCACCGTTCCAGCTTGTGTGCTCTCACTATGTGCCGCTAAAGTGTCAAGCTGCCTTTGTGACGCGATATTCTTCCGCTCTAATTCAACCATCTGTTTCGTTAAAATTTTGACCGCTTCCTGCATCGTCATTGTCAATGTTTCTGCCATTTATAAAAACTCTATCTAACAGTACCATACAGTGTACTTAAAGTGCACTACAAATCAAGGACGTCTGTCACAAACTGCTTGGACAGAGGTACAACGAAAAGAACACTAATTCCTACGACGGATTATAGCCCATCAGGACTCAGCACTGGTGTGCACCATGCCCATAACGTTCGCATGTGCTACACGTAGCTGGTGCTGCCTACATACACGGTAATTCACGACCCGCTAAATTACAATATTGGCACTTCACTGGCCTCGTATAATATTCCCTACAATTCCCCCTAAACTGCGGTCCCTCTGCTTTCAAAAACCGTACTCGCAGATTGTTGTACACAGCAGTCCTATTCACCAATGTTATGAATAAGAACAACACAACAAAGGCCACAAAAATATAAAACCCACTCACCAAACACGCACCGTTAAATCCGCAGGTCAGAGTTGGCGATGATGTAGCCGGAGTGTTCTCTCAACGAGTGGCAGCATTTGGCGTAGCAGTAGATACTTTTGAGACCAGTTTCAGGGCCGAGGATGTGACCTCTACTACGGTAGAGGGAACGGCTATGTGAAGGTCATGAAGTAACGCTGCCTCCTTGAACAGGACGTGGATCTAGTGTGGAGGTGGACTGAAAGTGAGGGATGGACCGCTAGTAAGTGTAAGCTGTCGGGAGTCCTTGTGAGACCATGGTGGGGTACTTTAATTGGATCTTTAATTGAATATTTTAATATGGCTCTATATATCAGACATAAACCCACCAAAACAATGATGAAGGAGTTCATTTGACTATGAAATTAGACAAGGATCTCAATTAACCTAGTTTATGACATGCAAAATCAAAAGAAATGGTTTAACAACCATTCAAAATGATAAGCTAATACCCTGTCAAAACTGAGCAAGGAATCTGGCATGTGATCAAATGTACACGTGACTGGATAAAATATTTCCATTCACGAAAGGCATAACATAGTTGCCGAAGGTTAGTGCACAGAGATAGAAAATATCACAAAAGGATAAGCATGTGCACACTGCCAGAGTTGAAAGTATGTTGAACCTCTAGCGGCAGCCAAGACTTCAGAATAAAGACTGAATTTACTGAACAGCGCTAAAAATGATTAGACTTTTCCTGCGGTTTACCTCACTGTTATGAATGGACTTCATCATACTCATAATCTTCAGGTGGGTGTTAAAGTGGTAGCAAAATCAATCATTGGCTGTGTACCAACAACTTGCGTCTAAGTTCAATTCAATCAGATGAGAGCCTCTCATTACAAACGAGCCTGGAGAAGTCATCTAGAAGTGAAGACCACCCATGGAGAGTATTTCGCTCTTCACTTCTGACAAGGAAGACTTTGGTCTCTGCGTATTTCTGGCGTAGCGTAACTTTAGTTGGTTGAGTGATAATTATTGTGAGTGCTGTCCAGTAAGAAATCGTCTTACAAGACGCTGGTCTCTTACTCGCATTGTAGGTGATTAATCAGTTACAAAACTTGCTAGACTTAGCATTCCGAAAAGTGTCCTATTCATCCCTTCTCTCTGATTACGTTTGTTTGCTGGCCGATAGGGTTGGATATCTACGAGGGTTGGAACTTTAATAGTGGCAACTATTTATTGAGAGCTTGTACAAAATAGATGCGTGTTTCAAAGTTTTACTGACCTTCAAAGTACTCATCAGCATTGTGTATAACCCGTTGCCAGCGATGTGGAAGTCGTAGGATACTCTTGGCAGTGCCAGTTGTGTTGACAGTTCGAGCGGCGCGGTATATTGCCCGACAAATTTGTAGCAGTTCTGAAGCGAATGCCGTGAAGTGTTTCCTTCAGTTTAGAAATCGACTTGAACTTACGGGGGCTTAAGTCAGGGATGTGCAGCCCCATCAATCAGACAAAACCAGTAACAGCTTGAACTGCACGTGCCTGGGCATTGTCCTGCAAAATGACGGTCAGGTCCTGCAGAAAGTGTCATCACTTCTGTCTCTATGCTGTTCATTTTTGGAACACAACCTACGACCATGTACTTAAATTAGAGCGCAATGCTAGTTAAATCACAGCTTCAAACGTCTGATTACTTTAATGATGAGTTAATGTGTTAAATATTTTACTTTAAGAAGTTAAGCGAGAAAAAGGTTTAGAAATGGTTGAAATTATGTTTCAAGTTTGTTGGAAGTCGCTCATTATCAAAATCTGGATGGGTATAGGATTATTAATTTGCGATCCATTTTAGGCCAAAGTTAAAAGAGGAGGAAACGTTTCTCACACATCTCGCTGTTTACGTCATCATATCTCCTAAGCTCTGTGCCATGCAATGATACAATTTTGGGGATAATGAACGAAATCTCCTAGGTTTACGAGCCACGTCATTTCGAATAAAAGAATCGAGCTTTCCATGGCCATCTCCACCATCGTCGTCAGGAGTAAAGAGCACTGAATGCCAGGACTGGCACGATGTTCCAGTTATATGGATACGACGGCAGCATCTGGTACCAACCAGTAAGGACCAAAGTGAAGCGTGCGCGGAAGGCGAGTTGTGCAGCTCGCAGCAGCTCCAGTCCGCTGCGGGACCAATGGCGTCTTGCAGTGCGAGGGGCCAGCGCCACGTTTTAAACCGAAAGTCGGTTGCTTTCGAAATGACGTAAACTAGGAGGATTTTATTCAGGCATGCCGATGCAAAAGACTCTGAGTACATATGCGAATACTGTCTGCTAAAAGTGTTGGTTAGTAGTAAAGAAGTGGTAAATCTAAATCCCACACCTTATCCTGAAGTTTTACTACATGAGCAGCGAAAATATAATAAGCGATAAAGTTCTTCCTCTCATCATTTTGGGAGTGCCAGAGAGAAAATGTGTCGTAAAGGTTTGAAATTATGTGTAAACTTTCTTACATGTTACTAGGTGCACTCATTCTCAAATACCGGACCAATATGGTATGGGTACTTTTGCATGATGTGTTTTACTCAGGGCCAGTGCTTGGGGTGCCTCTGCTTGGGGTGCCAAGTTGACAGGGGTACCACGAGTACGACAACTGTAAAATTTCTATGTCGGATATACACTACTGGCCATTAAAATTGCTACACCAAGAAAAAATGCAGATGATAAACAGGTATTCATTGGATAAATAAATTATACTAGAACTGACATGTGATTACATTTTCACGCAATTTGGGTGCATAGATCCCGAGAAATCAGTACCCAGAGCAACCACCTCTGGCCGTGCCGGCCGCGGTGGTCTAGTGGTTCTGGCGCTGCAGTCAGGAACCGCGGGACTGCTACGGTCGCAGGTTCGAATCCTGCCTCGGGCATGGGTGTGTGTGATGTCCTTAGGTTAGTTAGGTTTACGTAGTTCTAAGTTCTAGGGGACTTATGACCTAAGATGTTGAGTCCCATAGTGCTCAGAGCCATTTGAACCTCTGGCCGTAATAACGACCTTGATACGCCTGGGCATTGAGTCAAACGGAGCTTGGATGGCGTGTAGAGGTAAAGCTGCCCACGCAGCTTCAACTCGATACCACAGTTCATCAAGAGTAGTGACTGGGGTATTGTGACGAGCCAGTTGCTCGGCCACCATTGACCAGACGTTTTCAATTGATGAGAGATCTGGAGAATGCGCTGGCCAGGGCAGCAGTCGAACATTTTCTGTATCCAGAAAGGCCCGTACAGGACATGCAACATGCGGTCGTACATTATCCTGCTGGAATGTATGGTTTCGCAGGGATCGAATGAAGGGTAGAGCCACAGATCTGAAATGTAACGTCCACTGTTCAAAGTGCCGCCAATGCGAACAAGAGGTGACCGAGACGTGTAACCAATGGCACCCCATACCATAACGCCGGGTGATACGCCAGTATGGCGATGACGAATACACGCTTCCAATGTGCGTTCACCGCGATGTCGCCAAACACGGATGCGACCATCATGATGCTGTAAACAGAGCCTGGATTCATCCGAAAAAAATGACGTTTTGCATTCGTGCACCTAGGTACGTCGTTGAGTACACCATCGCAGGCGCTCCTGTCTGTGATGCAGCGTCAAGGGTAACCGCAGCCATGGTCTCCGAGCTTAAAGTCCATGCTCCTGCAAACGTCGTCGAACTGTTCGTGCAGATGGTTGTTGTCTTGCAATCGTCCCCATCTGTTGACTCTGGGATCGAGACGTGGCTGCACGATCCGTTACAGTCATGTGGATAAGATTCCTGTCGTCTTGACTGCTAGTGATATTACGCCGTTGGAATCCAGCACGACGTTCCGTATTATGCTCCTGAACCCACCGATTCCATATTCTGCTAACAGTCATTGGGTCTCGACCAACGCGAGCAACAATGTCGCGATACGATAAACCGCAATCGCGATAGGCTAGAATCCGACCTTTATCAAAGTCGGAAACGTGATGGTACGCATTTCTCCTTCTCACACGAGGCATCCCAACAACGTTTCACCAGACAACGCCGGTTAACTGCTGTTTGTGTATGAGAAATCAGTTGGAAACTTTCCTCATGTCAGCACGTTGTAGGTGTCGTCACCTGCGCCAACCTTGTATGAATGCTCTGAAAAGTTAATCATTTGCATATCACAGCATCTTCTTCCTGTCGGTTAAATTTCGCGTATTTAGCACGTCGTCTTCGTGGTGCAGCAATTTTAATGGCCAGTAGTGTATCATAACTGGTAGCGTCCACTTTGGACGCCAAGCTGAGAGGAGCGCGAGGGACGCCGAAGTGCAAGATACGTGTACTGTGTATTCACTTTTAGTACCGAAGGCTGACACGGGCAAGTGTACGAATGAAAAGGAGGACGGGTGAGAGGGCACCAAATGATAAATCACTCGTGTGGAAAAATTTTCTCCAACCATCCATGGTTACGGTGCTTCAAGACATAGTGACATTGGTGTCACATATCGCTAAGAGATATTATTTCATTTTTTTGCCACTATTTCATGGGTGTTTTATTGTGAGTACTGGACATATTTGCTAAGGAGGAAAGCTTTGTGTTTCTCTTGCTGGGAAGGTGCACTCCTGGCATGATCTCAAGTTCCAGTTTGTTGGCAGAATGCAGTCAGTGAATCTCAGCAAAGGTGAACTTCCCCAGGAATACATATACAGCTTCTTTTCTGTGTTTACTTCGTAGGTTCTAACTTACTTTGATTGTGAGTTTCGTATAGGAGGTGTAATTTCGAGTTTTAGTTACTGTAATCGTAAATTCAGGCAGATTGTAGGGCAGTCGTTAGACACTTAGAAGATGCAACAAGTCCACTAGAGAAACAGCTTACACTACACTCGTTCGTCCTCTGTTAGAATATTGCTGCGCGGTGTGGGATCCTTACCAGGTGGGATTGACGGAGGACATCGAAAGGGTGCAAAACAGGGCAGCTCGTTTTGTATTATCACGTAATAGGGGAGAGAGTATGGCAGATATGATACGCGAGTTGGGATGGGAGTCATTAAAGCAAAGACGTTTTTCGTCGCGGCGAGATCTAATTACGAAATTTCAGTCACCAACTTTCTCTTCCGAATGCGAAAATATTTTGTTGAGCCCAACCTACATAAGTAGGAATGATCATCAAAATAAAATAACAGAAATCAGAGCTCGAACAGGAAGGTTTAGGTGTTCGTTTTTCCCGCGCGCTGTTCGGGAGTGGAATGGTAGAGAGATAGTATGATTGTGGTTCGATGAACCCTCTGCCGAGCACTTAAATGTGAATTGTAGAGAAATCATGTAGATGTAGATGTAGAAGGTTGACAGTTTTCGCGGAAACAGGGCAGTAGCACGCTTCGCGCTTTTGTGTGTAGAGCTGAAACCTGTTCTTGTTGAGAGAGTATTTGAGAATGACATTTTTGCCTTTTCTGCATGAACGTCAGTGGACAAGAAGCGCAGTACTGCCTGGCCAACATGAGTGTATGGAGAAGCCGACCAATCGAGGAGACACTGCTGCAGGCTTCTAGGCTGGTTGTGTTTGTTAATGTGCATTTTGCATACTAAGGAAAATAAATTTCTGTTGTGTTCCCCTGTTTTTTCATGAAATAAGCCACATTCTCGTCTACGACAGCGCTGCGTCATTCGCTCCACGTAGCGTATTTCGAAAAGCAGATAGTTGAGCAGGGAGTACTAAGATTTGTGGCTTTTCATCTCCTGGCCACCATTTCGGGCTGATAGGCGCAAACTTTCCTTATTTTGGGGAAGTGTAAGAGTCGCAATCTTCAGTAGTGAGATCCATATTCTGAGAAGCTCGCTTCGTGCGTGTTCTCGTACACAACTTGAGCTGCCGATTCGAGTTTTAATTTGTGAAGTTGTCTAATTAACTTTGCTTTGCAAACTGCCCAGATAAGGATGCATTGCTACATTTTAAGCATCTTGTTGCTTTTAAGTAACACAAACTTGAAGTAGATCTAGGGTGTCGCAACTTTAGAGATTATGAGTCACTACATTAAGAGCGAACCACTACATGGCAAGTACTTGATAAAGTTCCAGAGAGCCTTAGATGACATTTGAAGCGAGTTAACTGTGGACCTTAGTATAGTATCTTAATCTAACCATTGTCATGGTTTTCAAAGGATCGTAAGAAATGGCGTAGGGTGTACATAAGCCCCGAATTCCTGATACGTAAACATATAAGAGAAGTGTAAAACTTGTGAAAGGTGCTCTTGAAAAATGTCACTGTGCCACATATGATGGATTTCCAACGTCAGAATTAATGAATTCTGAGAAATAATTAAACATTACTTGACTGTTGAACAGGAACGTGGAAACTGTGGCTTCTTGGAATACCTATTGAAACGTGTAACAGTCTTTGAGCAGGAATTAAGATAAGTTTATTGATGAACGAGGAATTTAGACGTGTTCAGGGAAAGGTAAATCAGTTGATGCTTTTGTTTATGATCTTGAAGGAATTGAGATGGAGCTGCATAAGATTTTAAACATATTCGGAGAAAGATAAACATTTAATGATTTTACTTATGGACATGAAGGAATAATCATGCCAGACGGAGCTGCACACGGAACAACATATCGTCACGGCCGCTTTTTGTGACGAATGTGTGCAAAGACTACGTAGAAAATGTACAAGATCAGATAGAAGTTGACCAAGACTGAGCTATTCATTCTCTATGGTAACACTTGCCGCACATCAGAAGTGTAACTGAAAGCCTATGCGAACAGGACTTTACGGTCAGTACTGCCTAGCCACGAGGCTACCATGCTTCTACTTACTCCCATAACTGAATCAATCGAGAGGAGAACTGAGATTGTACCTTGCTTGGAAGAGCAAAGTTTCCCGTACTTTGTATCGTTGTCACCGAGAAGGATATTGAAGGACTGTGAAGGGACACTGTAAAATAAATGGGAAAGAAAATAAATAAAAGTTGTGTGCATTATTTACGAAATAATCCGTGCATTTGTTAGACTCCTCAGCGGCCTAATTTTTATAATGTCAGTTATTAAAAGGATGCCTCAATTAAATCCTGATTAGTAAATACTAAATACAACGACATTATTATAGAAGCCCTTTTATGGACATATATCTTCGTTCACACAAATATTACTTGTTATTTTAAGCCATTCAAATAATGAAATGTCTTCTGCCTTACAAGTAGTTAAATTGTTTCTCTCCTACAGAAATCAAATTTGTGGTTCACATGCCGGTTTTGAAGTGTATTCTCGGTCCGGAAATCCAGAGAAAACATTGGAATATAGAGAGGAAACTGCCATTAGCAATTCGCTTACAATCATAGTAAATATTTACCATGAACTGCCGAGATTTTGCAATATAGAGATATTACTTTCTGAAGCGAAATGTCTTGTTCTGACTTCGTCGTACTCGCAGAGGGAAACGAAAACGCACTGTCTAACTGGTGGCGAGTAATTGTTTGAACTAAGTCGGCGCCGAGGAGATGAAAATTTTGGCGACGTCTATTATTAGAAACACGGAATAATCTAGGCGTGAAATGCGGCGGCATCGCGGCCGTTGCATATTCATCCCACGGGGAAGTATGCAAATGGAAAGAGCGGAGCAGACTAAGGCTGCGAACATAATGTGGAACAGATGTGCCTCGGCGGGCGGCAGCCAACTTCTTGTAAAGTTTTCACTACCAGCCGGAGCAGCGCCGGGGGACGCGCACTTTTACACGCACAAAAGAAATTTAATATCTGTTGATTAATTAGCGAAAGCGGTTTCATCACCCCAGCGGCCCACCCTTCCGGAGCATCCCGATATTACATCTTCGGTCCTACTTTGAAAGTGTGATTTATTTTTTATGCATGCAAATGAATGCGTCTCCGCTTTTGTAATTCAATAAATTTGCTGCTCGTCACTCAGTGTGCTCCCCTCGGCGCTGTGACAGGCCGCGAACGTTGTTGATGGAAATGGCACCAGATGTCTCCGCTGCGCCGCTCCTGCGCCTCTCTTTTTTTCCGCAGGGAAGCCTCGCCCCCCCCCCCCCCCCTCCATCCTGCCACTGCTGCTGAGGACCGACGGACGTCATCGGCTGCCACCGCCTCCTCCGGTATTAATATTGGGGAGTTAATAACGGAGCCTGTGCGCTGTTTACCATCGATTGCCGACCGCCTAATGAATGTGCAATGCAATGAGAGAGTTGGCCTACCGCTGCAGGCTGCGGGCCGTCACTCAACTGCGAAGCCCTCGTTTCACTGGCTGCCACCGGCTGCATCTGGAGCTGCTACTGATTTCTGGCACGAGGTACACATGATCACCTTCACCACGTGTTGTTGACATTCGAGAGTAGCTGTTGTTTTCGTCATAAACCGTAAGGTTGCCTAAGGCTGATAGCTGTCTCCTTCATTTCAAGATAATTACTGCATCCACATGCTTTATGTTCTCATATCTACGTTTACCTCTTCAATTATTTCCTCCCTGTCATGTCTTCTCCTAAAGTATTGAGCAATGACTCACGTCGTAACATGCGTCCAACCATTCTTTCTCTTCCTTTCATTATGTTCTTCATTAGACATTTTATTCTCTACACGTGGTCATCAAACTTTTTTGGTCAAGAGCCTATACCGACATTGTGGGGCAGCACCTCTGATCGAATATGTACCGGTCTTAGTATTAATTACATAAATTCATTCAACTTTTGTTGCCTTCTTACTGGCAATTTATTAATTCGTTATACGTATATCACGACAAACTCGTTTCTGCATTTTTTCCGTGTTCGTGATCCTGGAATGAAGGTACAATTTTTCGCAAAAAATTGCCGTAAAATTTATGTTGCTTACGTCTATAGACGTAAGCTGTAAAGTGTCAATAAAACGTCAGCAAAAAATTGGAAGAATTAATATGTATAATATGTCGTTCTTCGACCTAATACGCACAGTGGGCCCATCAGAAAAGAAACTTTTGTATTACTACAAAATCGTAATCTACTTAAAATAGTATGTTGTGAGTCCCAACAGACTATCTATCGTAAGGACGCGTTCAATTGGCTGTCGTCCCCCAAATACCGATCATTAAATGTCGGCACCACTCAGAACAATTCGTGTCGAGTGTACTCTGACATCGCTTCCACGCTCAGCAACCTCGAAGTTGTGACACTGTAATTGCCTGACAGCCGGCCGTGTGGCCGAGCGGTTCTAGGCGCTGCAGTCTGAAACCGCGCGACCGCTATGGTCGCAGGTTCGAGTCCTGCCTCGGGCTTGGACGTGCGCGTTGTCCTTAGGTTAGTTACGTTTAAGTAGTTCTAAGTTCTAGGGGACTGATGACCTCAGGAGTTAAGTCCCATAGTGCTCAGAGCCATTTGAACCAATTGCCTGACAAAGTTGTTTTGTCTGTATGAGCAGATGATTGATTAATAACAGCAACTTTACTTATATCTAAGTGTATTACGCAGCACGAGACAGGTTCATAAATATTTATCAAATGTTTAAAATTTCATTTTCCTCTTACTCCTTGCGTTATATTACAACTGCCTTAACTTAGTTTCATCTTTCTTGCTACACATGGGTACTGTATTTGAAGACGACACTCTCTAGTACGCCTTAACGAATCCATATTATTTCCGTTTGAGATTTGTACCGCAGCAGCTGAGCGGTGCACGTGAGGCACAGCGGCGACTGTCAGCACTAGGCGACACGCAGTAAAACATTCCCCCTCTCACATCCTCTAGCCTCGCACTGGCTTTGCCGGCGACCCCTCTGACAAGGGAAGGCCGCCAATTGTGAAATTCAGATTCGATTCATACCGCGCATAATAAAAGCTCATGGCCAGAGGTGTAATGTGGCAAAGCACCAAGATGTACTTCTCAGCCGTTGTCGAGAAAATCGACTGTTAAAAGAAACCGTTGCGGTGAAATACTCTCTACGATTAATAATTCTCTACAGCTTCGTGGCGCAGCGGTAAGCGCTCGGGTTCATAATCCGAAAGTCGCCGGATCGAAGCTCGCGCTATGCAACCTTTTTTTTTTTTTTAGTATTTGTTTTTTATAATTCAAATATATATATATATATATATATATATATATATATATATATATATATATATATATAATTCCCGGCAATCAGTTGCAACAATTATGCATATAATAAGTTGTTGAAAGTCGTTTGTCGTGGAAAAACTGACGACATCATTATGCTTTCCGCAAACAAAGTTGTATTTCACAAATGTTATTAATTGTCTTCATAATGTTAACCACGTATAGTTAACGGAAGACGTAGAAACGATATTCCGAAACGAATACGTATAGCGTAAGTCAAACGTTCGAATTAGAATAAAGACACCACGAACACAAATTTGCTGTGCCAGGTATGAAATGTAAACTCCGTTACTCGCTCGTTACACTTGAATGACAGATGTTGAATGGGCCGAAACGAGCCGCCGCATAACAGCGTAGTTGCCTACTAACTTCGAAAGATGGTAGATGCGGTCCCTAGCGCAACTTATAACATTGTCGAAAATCAGTGCGGACGGGAGAGCTTTGGTACACTCTGTTAAAAAAAACGGAAAATGGAGGCGGTACAATTGGAGAGCGATCCGCCTTCACCAACATGCATAAGCAATTCATTAATACTTTATATATATATATATATATATATATATATATATATATATATATATATATATATATATATTTGAATTACAAAAAAATTATAATAAAAAAAAATTTGCATGGCGCGAGATTCGATCCGGCGACCTTCTGATCACGAACCCGAGCGCTTACCGGTGCGCCAGGACGCTGTGGAAGAATACTAATCGTTGAGAGTATTTCACTGCAACGGTTTCTTGTAACTATCGATTTTCTCGACAACGGCTGAGAAGTGCATCTTGGTGCTTTGCCACATTACACCTCTGGCCATGAGCTTTTATTATGCGCAGTATGAATCGAATCTGAATTTCACAATTGGCGGCCTCCCCTTGTGAGACTGAACACAGGATAGGGTGCAGATGCGCAGTGACTAGTTTTCGTTCAAAGCACTGGGCGAATTCATTCCTTTGTTCGGAAAGGGAGGTCACCACCTGCTTTCGGCCAGTCAGCAACACACTACGATGACAGAATAGAGGCGCATATCCTTCCAGTCTTTCTCAAATGATTTTACAGAAATCATTTGGTAATAAAATTTCAGTTCTGCACTATTCTAACAATCTGCGTGGTGTCTGTTTGTTCTAAGTCGTGTCTCCCTACCACTTTCGCGCAACGACGCTCTGAGCGTGTTTTTTAGGGAATTGACTAGTTTGAACCTGGGACCTGCTGCTGGTAAGGAGACGCCAGACCACACGTGACATGTGGAGATCAGAAGAGTTCAGTGAGACTAGCGATGATATAATCAAATACTTAATGATTTCAGCGTCAGCTCCACTGCACTCCCTGTAAAAGAATCATAATACTAACTAAATTTAGTGGAAGGGGTTCAAGGCTTTCCTATTTGTAGTTAGCTGGTAAAATAACATCTAAAAAGTAGTTAAGTTTACCATTGGGATTTTTATTCTACTCACAAAACATTGTTTATAAATCGCACTATTGATAAAAGGAAATATTTTAATACAGGATGATAAAACCAACTCCGTTCAACAAAAATGTGAACGAATATTCCCTGAATGGGTTTCCAAGTTCTATAATGGATCGAAGGATGACCTATGCCATATCACAACTATAATCTAGGTTTAAATTAAGTTTCATAAAAGAGAAAACTATCAAAAATGGTCTACAGTGACCCTCAATTATCTTTAATTACTTATTTAACTTGTCGTAAATTACAGTGGCTGATGTGGGAATTTAAGTGGATGGGACCTGGATAAACTGACTAAACCAGAGGCTGTACAGAATTTCAGGGAGAGCATAAGGGAACAATTGACAAGAATCGGGGAAAGAAATACAGTAGAAGAAGAATGGGTAGCTTTGAGGGATGAAGCAGTGAAGGCAGCAGAGGATCAAGTAGGTAAAAAGACGAGGGCTAGTAGAAAACCTTGGGTGACAGAAGAAATATCGAATTTAATTGACGAAAGGAGAAAATATAAAAATGCAGTAAATGAAGCAGGCAAAAAGGAATACAAACGTCTCAAAAATGACATCGACAGGAAGTGCAAAATGGCTAAGCAGGCATGGCTAGAGGACAAATGTAATGATGTAGAGCCATATCTCACTACGGGTAAGATAGATACTGGCTACAGGAAAATTAAAGAGACCTTTGGAGAAAAGAGAACCACTTGTATGAATATCAAGAGCTCAGATGGAAACCCAGTTCTAAGCAAAGAAGGGAAGGCAGAAAGGTGGAAGGAGTAGATAGAGGGTCTATACAAGGGCGATGTACTTGAGGGCAATGTTATAGAAATGGAAGAGGATATAGATGAAGATGAAATGGGAGATATGATACTGCGTGAAGAGTTTGATAGAGCACTGAAAGACCTGAGTCGAAACAAGGCCCCGGGAGTAGACAACATTCCATTAGAACTACTGACAGCCTTGGGAGAGCCAGTCATGACAAAACTCTACCATCTGGTGAGCACGATGTATGAGACAGGTGAAATACCCTCAGACTTCAAGAAGAATATAATAATTCCAATTCCAAAGGAAGCAGGTGTTGACAGATGTGAAAATTACCGAACTATCAGTTTAATAAGTCACAGCTGCAAAATACTAACGTTAATTCTTTACAGACGAATGGAAAAACTGGTAGAAGCCGACCTCGGGGAAGATCAGTTTGGATTCCGTAGAAATGTTGGAACACGTGAGGCAATACTGACCTTACGACTTATCTTTGAAGAAAGATTAAGAAAAGGCAAACCTACATTTCTAGCATTTGTAGACTTAGAGAAAGCTTTTGACAATGTTGACTGGAATACTCTCTTTCAAATTCTGAAGGTGGCAGGGGTAAAATACAGGGAGCGAAAGGATATTTACAATTTGTACAGAAACCAGATGGCAGTTATAAGAGTCGAGGGACATGAAACGGAAGCAATGGTTGGGAAGGGAGTGAGACAGGGTTGTAGCCTCTCCCCAATGTTGTTCAATCTGTATATTGAGCAAGCAGTAAAGGAAACAAAAAAACAAAAATCGGAGTAAGTATTAAAATCCATTGAGAAGAAATAAAAACTTTGAGGTTCGTCGATGACATTGTAATTCTGTCAGAGACAGCAAAGGACTTGGAAGAGCAGTTGAACGGAATGGACAGTGTCTTGAAAGGAGGTTATAAGATGAACATCAACAAAAGCAAAACGAGGATAATGGAATGTAGTCGAATTAAGTCGGGTGATGCTGAGGGAATTAGATTAGGAAATGAGACACTTAAAGTACTAAAGGAGTTTTGCTATTTGGGGAGCAAAATAACTGATGATGGTCGAAGTAGAGAGGATATAAAATGTAGACTGGCAATGGCAAGGAAAGCGTTTCTGAAGAAGAGAAATTTGTTAACATCGAGTGTAGATTTAAGTGTCAGGAAGTCGTTTCTGAAAGTATTTGTATGGTGTGTAGCCATGTATGGAAGTGAAACATGGACGGTAAATAGTTTAGACAAGAAGAGAATAGAAGCTTTCGAAATGTGGTGCTACAGTAGAATGCTGAAGATTAGATGGGTAGATCACATAACTAATGAGGAGGTACTGAATAGGGTTGGGGAGAAGAGGAGTTTGTGGCACAACTTGACTAGAAGAAGGGATCGGTTGGTAGGGCATGTTCTGAGGCATCAAGGGATCACCAATTTAGTATTGGAGCGCAGCGTGGAGGGTAAAAATCGTAGAGGGAGACCGAAAGATGAACACACTAAGCAGATTCAGGAGGATGTAGGCTGCAGTACATACTGGGAGATGAAGAAGCTTGCACAGGATAGAGTAGCATGGAGAGTTGCATCAAACCAGTCTCAGGACTGAAGACCACAACAACAACAACATGTGGCTTCTCAATAATTATGTAACAGAAAAATCATCGCGTTTCAGATTTTAACTTCAATTAGCAAATGTGAATACCATGAGCCTTAATTGACGATCAACACTAGTATTACGCAAAAAGGGGGTGTAACAGATGAGACTTCCGCTATTCTGAGTGAAGCCTTATGCGCTCTTATGCGGGCGGCATCACGTGCGTTCATTACCTTGTCGGTGTTTAGGCAGCGTCAGGGGGCGGCGGGCAACGCAGCTCCACACACCACGCCGTCTCGGAAGCAACTCTTTCTAACATCTCATTTCTACAATTTACCGAAGTTGGTTTAAGAAAAGCTATCTGGCTGTGTTTTCAACTGACTAATCAGGGTCTCAATGTTAACCTTAAGCTCCGCCCGCAAAAATTCTGTCTGTCCAATGAGAAACGTTATACTTTTCGGGGTGGGGCAATGTTTTTAATGTTTGCTACGTAACAGAGACGCGAAAAAGTCTCACGCTAAAACTTGCAGCTGGTGTGGCCCTTTTAGTGTTATCATAAGATCTATACTGTTCTTCTGGAGGGCTCTATCTTTTAAGATGGACTGGGGGGTGGTCTTGGCGGTCGGCTGGTAACGTAGGTGTCGGTCCCTTATCGTAGGGCCTTCTAGCTTAACACGGTTCTGCTCTCGGCTTCTGTTGTCGTTTCTCCCCTTGGAACGGCACTGTTTCACTGTGGGAAGGTATGACATGCATTTAGGCGTTCTTGTGTTAGTCTGTGGTATTCCATTTGCTCACTCGTTGATCGTATTACTTTGGTTAATTTAATGTCAAAATTTATTCGTAGCTATGTGACATACTGCCGGCTTTGCTATCATGTCAGGGTTTTTATGGAAGGTGTTGGATTTGCCTGACACCTTACACTATTATAGTTTTATGTGTCACCTCATGACGGCGTCCCCGTCATGTCGTTAATGGTTACAGTTATTGTGATATTTACACTGAAGTAAGACACTACTCGAAGTTCGAAAAAGTTTGGAACGAAAAATAGGAGTCGCTATGATTTTGCGTCTGGTGCATATTACGTAATAGGTTGCTGCGTATGATATTTAGCTACCGTAATGAATTTTTCTTCAGACTTGGGTGGAGGTCTTGAGAAAATTTGTCTGATGTAGCACATTCATTTGCGACCATGCCAGCCAGCGACAAAGCCATAATGAAATATCCACATCATTCATCGTACTTCATAAATGGTTTGAGATACCGAAATGAGATTTTGGCAAATGATAGCACACAAACAGGAGAGTATTTTTCCTTACAGTTATTATGCGAAACTGCACTATCTACTGCGTCATTTCACTAACTACAGACTTTTTAGATGAAAAAATGTAATTTTTAAAGGCCATCAGTAGCTGGCGAAAGGAGAAATCCTACGGGTTTTGGAACAACGTAAGTGAAGACATTACATGTCTATTATTGTACCGAGGGCATGCTTTTTCATAATCTATTGACCTTACTTTTCCTCAGTTCCTCAATAAAATTAATGATTCTCTGGCAATTGCGTCTGCGCAACTTGTTAGTGAGGTGACATTGTGTAAACTCTGCTGTGTTTTGGCAAAAGAAGCAAATTTTAACGTGGGTGCAAGAGAAATGTATGTTTTACTCAAAATTCGCCACTGATGACGTTTCTCTGCAAGTTACAAATGGCTAACAAATCAGGTGAAAACAAATCGCTTTTTTTGTTGCATTTTCAGCGGAATTCCTTTTAGATGCTAACCAAAGCAGTGGTGATAGTAAATCTTTTTGAATGGGCATGCAGGTGCTCCACTTAATTTTTACAAAAAATGTGAGTGTTGGCTTCCGTTCAGAACATCACTTCCCCTCCACGTCTCCTACATCGCCCGCTCACAACCTCCACCACCACCACTCTCTCCACGCATGCCCTGCCAACTACGCATCTACCGGCCATGTTGTTCTGCATCGGCTATTTTGCTTACCTCACCTCCGACTCCAGAAACGTCAGTTTAGCCTTTGTTAGTATGTTTGTTTGTTACTGAGCAATGAAAACTACACTGATAAGAAGCTCCTAACACTGACGTTTTTGGATTTAGCCGTTGGCTGCTAGACGCATAATTATTATCATAAACTTCGGCTGAGAGCCACGGATCGCACAATTTAGAGCTCTGCATCCGACGTTTACGCTCGCTCGAATGTAGTTTTGCGTAAGTCCGGAAGAAGTCGATAAAGGTGCTTTGGACTGGCGGAGCAGCTGTACTCGACTTTCTTGAAGCTCGCTCGAGCGTCTCACGCTGTCTACCACAGCAATCCGAACGCCCTCAGTCGCCTGCTCCAGGATCACGGCACGTGAAATTATGATGAAGGATAGTGCGGAAGGGGAACTTGATTAGAAAGAATATATCCTGAGTGCGAAAGACGATCGTGGTAACCTAGTCAACGAGAGATTTTCATTAGTGACTGATATGGATGTCCGCTACATGTGCTTTCTCCTCACGGATCCGCCATCACACATTTGAAGCATATGTCTGACACGACGAAGTATAAGTTCTGAAGAATTTCCAGTGCCATTGTAAGCTACGGTAATTAAAAAGGTGCGTAGAAATGTGTGTAAGGGACCTTCGAGGGAAAAGGAAGGAAGATTATGTTTCCGTCCTGTCGACATCGGTGCCAATAGAGACGGAGCATAAGCTCAGATTGTGTCAAGGATGGGGAAGGAAATCGGCCGAGCCTTTTCAGAGCAACCATCCCGGCATTTTCCTGGAGCAATTTAGGGAAATCAAGGAAATACGGATGGCCGAATGCAGGCCTGAACGTTCGTCCTCCCGAATGCGAGTGCGATGTGTTAACCAGTGCGCTGCCTCGCCCAGTAAAGAGGTCTTCGTCCATTTACATTAATGCAGGATTTCGCGCTTTATGTGTGGAGCTTGTAAACGTCGGTACAGAATTCGTACATGTAGGCGTCTCCAGCATTTTCCTCATCTTACGACAGTATCAGGAAACAGTGAAAGATAAGCCAATGAAATATTAAATAGTATCATGCCAAGCATTATACAGTCCATAGGCGTGAATACATAAGGATGTACAGCGGATATGTGACCTATAAATATAGAATAATGTGTAACATATCTATTACTGTGTATTTTGTTTATCAAGATTGGTTACTGCAAAATATGATATTGGTGACAACTCTCTTTTCTAAGAACAAAGAAAAAAATTGGGGAATTTATTGAGAACTACATTGAGGAAACACTATTTAAAATGTTAGGAGTAACTCTCCAGCATTTTAATACGATTTCATCTGTCATTGGCTGATACTGTGTTATATGGAATGCACTGTACCCATTTAGCATTATACATACATTACAGCCGGTCGGTGTGACCGAGCGGTTCTAGGCGCTTCAGTCTGGAACCGCGCGACCGCTACGGCCGCAGGTTCGACTCCTGCCTCGGGCATGGATGTGTGTGATGTCCTTAGGTTAGTTAGGTTTAAGTAGTTCTAGGGGACTGATGACCTCAGATGTTAAGCCCCTTAGTACTTAGAGGCATTTGAACCGTACATTACACATGTTTTGAACATAGTTATGAACCACGTTTCCGATGACGCTGATAAATGAAGTTACTGTGGTTTATTCCACGACTTATGCCGTTAAAGAGACAGTCCCTGTCATGAAAAAAACTTCGATTCAGACAAGCATGATTCAAGGAACGGAGAGTAGGCGAAACTTTGTTTAGAATGCTACAGTCTTTAGTTAGGCAGTACGATAAAATCGTGGAAATGCTTCTGGGGGAGGGGGGGAGGGGGGAGGCGTCTCTGACAAACTTACTGATTACGACAACAATACTGCAAAAGAACTCGTGGCATTTTTAGGGCCATCCAGAGATATAGGAGGAATGCTGGAAGGCAAGAAGTATCCAGCAGTTAAGTTTTTTTTTTTTAACTCTTTGTGTAATTTTGTTTTGTTATGGGTGCACAAACTGAAAAGTCATTGCAATACAAGACCCGAAGAGGAACGTTTGGTTTACTGTGTACTGAGTTGTCTTGTGTCCAGCAAATGATGTTGTTCAAATGTGTGTGAAATCTTATGGGACTTAACTGCTAAGGTCATCAGTCCCTACGCTTCACGCAACTTAACCTAAATGATCCTAAGGACAAACACACACACCCTTGCCCGGGAGAGGACTCGAACCTCTGCCGGGACCAGCCGCACAGTCCATGACTGCAGCGCCCCAGACCGCTGTGCTAATCCCGCGCAGCCCAGCAAATGAAAACTGCACTTATTGCAAAACGCCAGTTTCAGTGTCACCGGTATTTTGGCAGTACAGTACCGTCTATAAACTGTAGATACTACTAATTCTGAAAGAGTGTTGTCTCCGTGTCATAGAGGAGAACGTAGAAATTTGGACGTTGCACAGAATACTAACATTTCTCTGGTCGCCCTTCTGATTACTGAGAATTCTGTGTGTGACAGAGTGGGGACGTAAAAATTTAATTTTAATAATAATAATAGTAATATCTTACTGTGTTTTTGCAATGGCTGTAAATATTTATTCGGGGCTGCTGAGCGAATGTCCGCCGTGTTTAGCAACCAAAATAGTCTCTTTTTCCGGAGTGACTAGACCGTGACCCATACAGTGCTCAATCTGTCGGTTACGTTGACTGTTATTTAACCTGAATGGACAGTGGCGAAGACGATTATCGGCATGAGAGATGACAGAGTAACCGTAGTCTCTTTCCCATGCTATCTAATTTAGCGAGCAGAATGTTTTGTGTTCCAGCCTCAGGTGCGACAAACTACAGAAATTTCAGTGCGGCATGGAAGCTTATCTCGCCCGAATGAACCAGACTTGATCCGAAACGACTCGATTCATCGTAATTACGGTAAGAGGGAATAATTCGGAGATAATTTTTTTCCTGTCGGATATCTAAGTTCTTAGGAGATCAAGTTGATTTGAATCAATAAAATACATGGCGTTATAATAAAAACACAAATGTGTCTTTTGATTATCATCATTAGAACAAAAGGTTGTTAAAGTTCCTATCGAACTCCAAACAATCACAAAATTATCGCTATTGCATAAAGCAAGCTACACTCCTGGAAATTGAAATAAGAACACCGAGAATTCATTGTCCCAGGAAGGGGAAACTTTATTGACACATTCCTGGGGTCAGATACATCACATGATCACACTGACAGAACCACAGGCACGTAGACACAGGCAACAGAGCATGCACAATGTCGGCACTAGTACAGTGTATATCCACCTTTCGCAGCAATGCAGGCTGCTATTCTCCCATGGAAACGATCGTAGAGATGCTGGATGTAGTCCTGTGGAACGGCTTGCCATGCCATTTCCACCTGGCGCCTCAGTTGGACCAGCGATCCTGCTGGACGTGCAGACCGCGTGAGACGACGCTTCATCCAGTCCCAAACATGCTCAATGGGGGACAGATCCGGAGATCTTGCTGGCCAGGGTAGTTGACTTACACCTTCTAGAGCACGTTGGGTGGCACGGGATACATGCGTACTTGCATTGTCCTGTTGGAACAGCAAGTTCCCTTGCCGGTCTAGGAATGGTAGAACGATGGGTTCGATGACGGTTTGGATGTACCGTGCACTATTCAGTGTCCCCTCGACGATCACCAGTGGTGTATGGCCAGTGTAGGAGATCGCTCCCCTCACCATGATGCCGGGTGTTGGCCCTGTGTGCCTCGGTCGTATCCAGTCCTGATTGTGGCGCTCACCTGCACGGCGCCAAACACGCATACGACCATCATTGGCACCAAGGCAGAAGCGACTCTCATCGCTGAAGACGACACGTCTCCATTCGTCCCTCCATTCACGCCTGTCGCGACACCACTGGAGGCGGGCTGCACGATGTTGGGGCGTGAGCGGAAGACGGCCTAACGGTGTGCGGGACCGTAGCCCAGCTTCATGGAGACGGTTGCGAATGGTCCTCGCCGATACCCCAGGAGCAACAGTGTCCCTAATTTGCTGGGAAGTGGCGGTGCGGTCCCCTACGGCACTGCGTAGGATCCTACGGTCTTGGTGTGCATCCGTGCGTCGCTGCGGTCCGGTCCCAGGTCGACGGGCACGTGCACCTTCTGCCGACCACTGGCGACAACATCGATGTACTGTGGAGACCTCACGCCCCACGTGTTGAGAAATTCGGCGGTACGTCCACCCGGCCTCCCGCATGCCCACTATACGCCCTCGCTCAAAGTCCGTCAACTGTACATACGGTTCACGTCCACGCTGTCGCGGCATGCTACCAGTGTTAAAGACTGCGATGGAGCTCCGTATGCCACGGCAAACTGGCTGACACTGACGGCGGCGGTGCACAAATGCTGCGCAGCTAGCGCCATTCGACGGCCAATACCGCGGTTCCTGGTGTGTCCGCTGTGCCGTGCGTGTGATCATTGCTTGTACAGCATTCTCACAGTGTCCGGAGCAAGTATGGTGGGTCTGACACACCGGTGTCAATGTGTTCTTTTTTCCATTTCCAGGAGTGTATTTTCTCTTATCCATCACAATCATGTCGCAATTAGACACTACGATCCAAAAATATGCTACAGCTTAACTAAACTGATGCGAGTGTAGTTCCATCAGCTGATTGGGTTGTGTCAGGAACGACACCAGCCTGCAGACACACAGAGCCGCTACCAAAACGGTCGCAGCATCAGCAGTGCAGTGACCGCTGTCCTAGGCGTCTCGTTTGACCGCAGCCTGCCTGCCGGCTTCGAGCATTCGCATTCGTGGAAGCCATGCCCCAGCGCGGTAGGCTCAAGCGAGTATGAGCGACCAAAACGCCATGTTTGCAGACGTCTAGCACTAATACTTGAGTGGGGCCGCAGGCGGCCGCGGGTCGCAATTTGACAAGCGCAGCTCTAACACCTCCCCGAATACCATGTGTGATATCCCCACAATGGATGCCATGTGCAGTTTATCCGCAACCATATTGATGAACAGACTACCGCAGTAATAATTTCCTATTAAGAGCGAACCTCCAGGCACGTTCTTGCGAAGTTACTAAGTCCAACAGTCCTCTGCCACTCACCGCTCAGAAGTCGCTGCTTACAACAGGAGGGGAGGCCACAACATTGGGATCACGGATTTACTTCAAACTTTGTACTCCTTTAGTAGGCCATTAAAACAACATAACTTGCAAGTTATAAGGTGCACTATTCCGAGAAAATCGCAAGAGAAGTTTTAGGCATCCTATTATGTGGCTTATGTATCTGTGCGTGGTAAAGTGATTAGCGTTAGAACTTCGTAAGCCGAACGTCAGTGAAGCAACGGTTCGACTCCCGCTCATACTTAATTGTTCATCTGTTTTTTTGATCACTGGTCATATTATTCAAATTATATGACATTTGAGAGATGTTGCGGTTGTTGTGGTCTTCACTCCAAAGACTGTTTGATGCAGCTCTCCATATTACTCTATCCTGTGCAAGCCTCTACATCACCGAGTAACTACCGCAACCTACATCCTTCTGAATCTGCTTAGTGTATTCATCTACTGGTCTCCCTATAAGATTTTTTGCCCTCCACGCTTCACTAAAGTAATAAATTTGTGATCCCTTGATGCATCAGACCGTGTTCTACCAACTGATCCCTTCTTCTAGTCAAGTTGTGCCACAAATTCCTATTCTCCCCAATTGTATTCAGTATCTTGTCATTAGTTACGGGATCTACCTATCTAATCTTCAGCAGTCTTTTACAGCACCACATTTCAAAAGCTTCTATTCTCTCCTTGCCTAAACTGTTTATCGTCCCCACATCCGTACGCAGCTACGCTCCATACAAATACTTTCAGGAAAGACTTCCTGACACTTAAATCTGTACTCGATGTTAAAAGATTTCTCTTCTTCCGGAACGCTTTCCTAGCCAGTGCCAGTCTTCGAACATCCTCAGTTATTTTGCTGCCCAAATAGCAAAACTCATCTACTACTTTATCTGTCTCATTTCCTTGTCTAATTCCCTCAGCATCGCCTGATTCAATTCGACTACTGTCCATTATCCTCGTTTTGCTGTTGTCGATGTTCATCTTACAGCCTGCTTTCAATACACTGTCCATTCCATTCAACTGTTCTTCGAAGTCCTTTGCAGTCTCTGGCAGAATTACAATGTCATAGGCAAACCTCAAGTTTTCTATATCTTCTCCTTGGATTTTAATTCGTACTCGAAATTTTTCTTCAGTTTCCTTTACTGCTTCTTCAATATACAGATTGAATAACACCGGGGATAAGCTACAACCCTGTCTCACTCCCTTCTCAACCATTCCTTCCCTTTGGTATCCCTCGACTCTTATAAATGTCTTCCGGTTTCTGTACAAATTATCAATAGCATTTCGTTCCCTGTAATTTACCCCTGCCACCTTCAAAATTTGAAAGAGAGTATTCCAGTCAACATTGTCAAAAGCTTTCTCTAAGTCTACAAACGCTATAAACATAGGTTTGCCTTTCCTTGACCTAGCTTCAATCTCGTAGAATCAGTATTGTCTCACGTGTTCCTACATCTCTTCGAAATTCAAACTGATCTTTCCCAAGGTAGACTTTTACCAGTTTTTCCATTCTTCTGTAAAGGTTTCGTGTTAGCATTTTGCAGCGTGACTTATTAAACTGATAGTTCGGTAATTTGCACACCTTTCAACACCTGTTTCCTTTGGTATTCGGATTATTACGTTCTTCTTGAAGTCTGAAGGTATTTCGCCTGTCTCATACATCCTGCCCAACAGAAGGAATAGTTTGATCATGTCTGGCTTTCCTAAGGCTATCAGCGGTTCTAACGGAATGTCGTCTACTCCCGGGGCCTTGTTTCTACTTAAGTCCTTCAGGGCTCTGTCAAATTTTTCACGTAGTATCATATCTCCCGTCTCATCTTCATCTACGTCTTCTTCTATTTCCATAATATGGCCCTCAAGAGCATCTAACATGCATAGACCCTCAATACACTCCCTCCACCTTTCTGCTTTCCCTTCTTTGCTTAGGACTGGTTTATCATTTGAGCTCTTGATATTCCTAAGGTGGTTGCCTTTTCTCCATATGCTTCTTTTAATTTTTCTGTAGGCGGCATCTATCTTACTCTTAAGATATATGCATTTACATCTTACCTTTGTCCTCTAGCCATTCTTGCTTAGACGTTTTGCACTTCCTGCCGATCTCATTTTTGAAATGTTTGTATTCCTTTTCACCTGCTTCATTTACTGCATTTTTATATTTTATCATTTCATCAATTAAATTCGATATTTCTTGTGTTACCTAAGGATTTCTACTAGCCTTCGTTTTTTATCTACATGATTCTCTGCTGCCTTCACTATTTCATCTCTCAAAGCTACCCATTCCTCTTCTAATGTATTTCTTTCCTCTTTTCTTGTCAATCGTTCCCTAATGCCCCTCTGAAACTCTTTACAACCTCTGGTTCTGTCAATTTGTCCAGGTCCCATCTCCTTAAATTCCCACCTTTTTGCAGTTTCGTCAATTTTAATCTACAGTTCACAACCAATACATTGTGGTCAGAGTCCACATCTGCCCCTGGAAATGTCTTACAATTTCAAATCTGGTTCCTAAATCTCTGTCTTACCATTATATAATCTATCTGAAACTTTCCAGTATCTCCAGGCCTCTTCCATGTATACAGCCTTCTTTCACGATTCTTGAACTAAGTGTTAGCTATGATTAAGTTATGCTCTGTGCAATGTTCTACCAGGCGGCTTGCTCTTTCATTCCTTACCCCAGTCCATATTCACCAACTACTTTTCCTTCTCTTCCTTTTCCTGCTATTGAATTCCAGCCACCATGAATATTAAATTTTCGTCTCGCTTCAATATCTGAATGATTTCTTTTATCTCATCATACATTTCTTCAATTTCTTCGTCATCTGCGGAGCTAGTTGGCATATAAACTTGTACTACTGTGGTAGGCGTGGACTTCGTGTCTATCTTGCTACAATAATGCGTTCCCTCTTGTGTTCGTAGTAGCTTACCCGTGCTACTACTTTTTTATTCATTATTAAATCCACTCCTGCATTACCCCTATTTGATTTTGTATTTATAGCCCTGTATTCACCTGATCAAAAGTCTTCTTCCTCCTGCCTCGAACTTCACTAATTCCCATCATATCTAACTTTAACCTATCCATTTCCCTTTTTAAATTTTCTAACCTACCTTCCCGATTAAGGAATCTGGCATTCCACGCTCCGATTCGTAGAACGCCGGTTTTGTTTCTCCTCATAACGACGTCCTCCTGAGTAGTCCCCCCCCCCCCCCCCCCCCCCCGGATATCCGAATGGGGGGGGGGGACTATTTTACCTCCGGGATATTTTACCCAAGAGGATGCCATCATCATTTAACCATACAGTAAAGCCTCATGCTCGCGGGAAAAATTACGGCTGAAGTTTTCCCTTGCTCTCAGCTGTTCGCAGTACCAGCGCAGCAATGCTGTTTTGGTTTGTGTTACAAGGCAGTTCAGTCAACTGCCCTTGCAACTACTGAAAAGGCTGCTGCCCCTCTTCAGGAACCATATGTTTGTTTGGCCTGTCAACAGATACCTCTCCGGTGGTTGCACCTACGGTACGGCTACCTGTATCGCTGAGGCACGCAAGCCTCCTGTCCAACGGCAAGGTCAATGGTTCATGGGGAGGATTTGAGAGATAATATAATCGAGAAAACCATGTGTATTTGCATGAAGTTTCGATTTATGTTTTCCATGTTTGTATGACAAATACCATTCTGTAAAGTATGACGTCGAGAGCGCATCCGATGAGTAATTGTACATTTCTCTTGTGGTGTGGGACGTTGTGACTTACTGTATGACTCATTGCGAATAATGTCATTCGCATCATTATTTATCGAGGTTTGTCTTGGACTTTCTAAGTCCGTCCTTCGTCCTTGAAAATTTAATTACAAATAGCAAATAGTGAAATAATATGAAATTTACTACAACTTCATGAAAATACACGTGGGTTTTTTCGTTGTATTATCTCTCAAATGTTATATAAATTAAATAATGTGATCAGTAATGAGAAAAATATAGATTAAAGAATAAGTGGTAGAGGGATTCAAACCGTTTCGTCGTCCACGACCCTCTTAGAATGCACATATGCTAACCGCTTCACGACAATGACCTCTGTCGACCAATAGCTTCGTAGAGATACATCAGTTACATATTAGACGCGTAAAACTCCTCATGCGATTTTCTCGGATTTGTCACCTTACTATTTGCTCATTATGTTGCTTTAATAGCCTATTAAAGGCGCACGGGGTTTGAAGTAAATCCGTGATCCCAACGTCGTGACTTCCCCCTTTTAGTTCTGCAACCTGTTCATACGAACAAATACTGGTATAGATGGATTTTAATGGAAAGTGGATAAACCACAGACGACGTACTCTGTCATCAGTCCGCAGCATTTATTTGTCACTATATACCGTTCATATGCCAGTGCAAGATTTACAGTTCTCAAAAATAATGCCCTGACATCAATTTATATCATATACAATACTTGGAGACCTGACAATAAACGTTGTTAAGTTGCAGACATAAACTCTTTGCGCAGCTCATTCTGTTATCAATCTACCGATGCAAAAGTGTGAACAGCTACTGCAGTATGGTCGCTGCGACTTCAAACTGATGTCTGTACAAGATCGTGCTCGGCTGACAGTACGATAGCCACTTGTTCCTATTAGCCTGGTCATTTCGGCAGTGGCACTTTTAATTAAAAAATGTACTTTCTCTGAGATGTTCATCAATGTCTGTTGGCTGCTTCGGTTATGCCGCAAAATATCAAACATTTGGTTTGGTTCCTACAGTGTCGACATGTCTACGCCCATAGCGCGACGTGTCGATTCCTACGTTTGTTCTCGCGCTGAATCAGATGTGTGTCGCTGCAACTCGTGTACGGCTACTCTGCCTGGTGACTGACCAGGCGTGATTGCGTGTAGAACAGTTCTGGTCACGTCTTTCAATGAAAATAAAAGCGCTGAGGGTGACTTACTTCAATGTAAAATAAATTTAATAAACTAGTAGGGAAAGACTGTGCTGGTAATGAAGGAATCGTCATGTGATCTTTTTTTTTCATTTTGCATGGGGTTATTTAACCGTACCTCAGCTGAGTTTTGGAAACATACACATGGATATTAGAGTGTTTATGTGACCACAGGAAGTACACCAAATTTCATACACATTTGTTACGAGGGCTACACTTGTCACTTATCCGATGTTAGTGGGGAGGAGTTTAACAATGATTAGTGCGCATTTGTATCGAGGTAATTATCAGTTTCCTGCTTGTTTGAAATTATCGAAACCAGGGAAAGCTTCTGATTGCTGGTTGAATCACAGCAAAGCATTAACCTTTGTAACAGAATGAAAAGTGCCAATCCTCTGGCCATTCTTCCTTGGTCGGTTTCCATACTCATAGCTTGAAAGCGGAGGATGATACACTGACGTTCCTTACAGGGTCAGAGACACTGGTACTGGCAGTAAATTAACAAAATGAATAAACAAGTTCCTGTTTCATATGCGGTTCAGCATATGATAGAACAAGTGGCTCAGTAACAGACAGAATTTTGGTAACTAAGGGAGCAAAAAAGGGAACAGTCAGTTCCTGATACATCCATCTTTTCCACTAGTAAAACCACTATACTGGTTACCCCATTTTCAAAAAGTTAGGGGTGGATGTGGTTGTGACATTAGACAATTTAGAGACGGATTAGGGAACTGGAATGAGGAACAACTATTGAGTGTAGCCAACCTAAACTAATAGGAGACGCTAGGACGTATGTTATGTACCACGAAAAGTTGAGGGAAGAACAGTTATTTAATGACTTACGGGAATGATTAGTGGAGAGATCGCAAAGAAAAATTCTCTCTGAACACAACAGTGAGTAACTTAAGGATTTCTTTCAAAAGCACAGAGACTCAGTAGAAGGTTTTGTAGACCATATTCGCAAAATAAATGCCACTATATTTGAGCTCAAAAAGGATGATCATGCTAACAAACCCATTTTGCAGAAAGCCAAACAACCGGCACCAGATGCATGTTTACCTGAGATACCCTCAGTTATGTCACGTAGAGTTCGCATGAAGTTGCTGGAGACTCTTAATGAGGCAGTAGGAAGCACGGCAGCATTAGCAGAGGTAGATGTGGTCACCACGCTATGGGAGAAGAAGATAATGTGCAATGCAGATATTAATTCTTAATTGTAATATCCTTACCAGTGTCTGTTTCTTCAGACATTGTTATAAATATTAGAAGCCTTGAAAGACAAAATGACTATCGTAATTCTAAGGTTGAATATGTCTGCCTCCTTGAAATCCTGTGGCGGGAATCCAAGTAAAGTTGAGAGCGATGAGGTTGTAGATAGTATGACATATGGAACTTAGTGTCGATCCTGGAAGTGTGCTTGGATAGCCAAAGTGGTTAACGCAATCACTCATAGCAAGAGGGAAAACCGGTTTCGAGCCCCTGTGCAGAACAAATTTTTAGGTGTCACCAATAAGTAATACCTTCACAGTTAATATCGGAAAGAATCCGCAGTTGCAAATAATATGAATACGGAGTGTAACTATAGAAAGCGGCAATGTTGGAGGTGCAAGTCTTTAAGGCACTCTGAGTGAAATTGTAATAGCACGAACTCACAGAAAGAGGGAAGATCGTCTCGGGTTGGGCCGCAACCACCTCCGTTAAATGGGGAAGAGAGTGTTGTGTCCACTGTATAGCGCTCCCAGTAGCAATTAACAAAGGTCACGTATGTGCTCGAATCAGTTTTCTGACCAGTTATATGAAAGGTAAGTGTAAATTCTTATCACATACAGGATCTCAGTTATCTATAATAACTAAGAGCGGCGTAGGTGAGGTCATGCAGAGTCACTTGGTGCAACAGTGATAAGTTTCTGAGTAGGTGGAAGTAACTTCTGGGCTAATGCAGAAGTCCTACCTATAATTGGCAGTGGCTATGAAATCCTTCTTGGGTTAGATCTCCTAGCTGTGTATCACATCAAGGTTGACTTGGAATGGCGCATAGTGGAATCAGATGAAGCAATGTTTCATCGTGGCTCTACAGCCAGAAAACCATTACTGTTGTAAGGAGCACCCAAGTCGTTGGACGGGCCACCAAAACGGCGTGCAAGGCCTTTTAAAGTCAACTGGTCGGATGTAATAGGGCAAGATACTGGAAAGTTAAACTGGATTGATGTAGGAGCTGCTCTGCTGGTGAATTCTGTGTATATTGTAGAACATTTATCTGGAAATCAAGAACTGAAAGTGGAATTTTCTTTCACGATGTAGTTTACTCAAGATATGGGAAATTGAAGGAAATAAACTAGTGCCTGTCAGTATTTATAACTTTAGAATGGAAGAAACACCGTGGTAGCTAACTTAGAAATAATAGGTGATGACAAATTGGACAGGAATTTTACATCATACTATTCAACACCTGGAAGTCTGTCAGTTTGTTTACACTAAGAGAAAAAGTAGCACATCTAGAGGGACAAGACAAGTGGAACATGGAGAAACTGTTAGATTAATTTATATGCTTATTTGATCCTCCTGGATCACTGCATACCACACCACTAACCCAGAATTATATTCCCATTGTAAATGAAGATCTTGCCTATAAGAAACCATACAGAGCCCAGCAACAACTACAGCCTGTCATGGACGAATTTATAAGTCACCGACTTCAAGATGGAATCATGGAATCACATAATAGCCCCTGGTCAGCACACATGTCATCATTACAAAAAAATCTCCAGATAACAGCAAAGCATATAGGTTCTGTTGAAACTGTTGCTATTTAAAGCACGTCAAATATAACAGAAACCATAGATAATCTGTGGTTCAAAAATGGCTCTGAGCACTATGGGACTCAACTGCTGAGGTCATTAGTCCCCTAGAACTTAGAACTAATTAAACCTAACTAACCTAAGGACATCACACACATCCATGCCCGAGGCAGGATTCGAACCTGCGACCGTAGCGCCTCGCGGTTCCAGACTGCAGCGCCAGAACCGCGCGGCCACTTCGGCCGGCAGATAATCTGTGTAAGTGTCGTTATTTTGCAATTATGGACCATTAAAATGGGTAACATCAGTCAGAGGTAAAGCATCAAGATCATCCAAAAACAGCATTCTCAGTGCCCTCTGGGGAAAGCGAGTGTTAGATAGTGTATTGTGAGCGTTAAAACGGAAGCAATGCATGGTCTATTTTGATGATATAATTGTGTTCTCCAAAGATATCCAGGAACACATAGCGCGTTTACGCCACGTATTTGACATCTGCATGCACTAATGGGTTGGGGGATAGGATGCTGTGAGAACAGTATGACAGAACACTGAAAACACCTAAGTGGAAACAGGGCACCTGGAGTAGTGACATTCCTTTAGAACTACTGGTATCCTTGAGAGATCCAGCCACGACAAAATTATCCCATCTGCTGCGCAAGATGTATAAGATAGGCGAAATATCTTTAGACCTGACGAAGAATTTAATAATTCTAATTTCAAACAAAGCAGGTTCTGACAAGTGTGAATCTCACCGAACTGTCAATTTAAGAAGTCATGGTTACAAAATAATGACTCGAATTACTTATAGATAAAAAAGGAAAAATTGGTAGGAGCTGACCTCGGGGAAGATCAGTTTGGTTTCCAGAGAAATATAGGAACACACTAGGCAATTTGACAGAAATGACTTCTCTCATAAGATAGGTAAAAGAAAGTCAAACTTATTTTAACAGCATTTATAGAATTAGACAAAGCTTTTGACAGTAATTACTGGAATAAACTCTTTGAAATTCTGAAGGTAACAGCATAAAATATGGGGAGTGAAAGGCTATTTATTTATTTAACACGATCTGATAAAGATCATCAGACCAACTCTTACATCAGACCAGGGTTTCACAGATACAGTATCATTTTTACATCATAGATACCTAAGAAATAACAGTTATCATACGACAAACAGTACTAAAATGATTTAAGTTCCTACAGAGACAATGTGAGTAATTAATACAGACTGTGAACTGATACAGTTAACATTGACAGTACTTCTACTACTACTACTGCTGCTGCTGCTGCTGTGACTAACAATGATACTACTACTACTACTACTACTACTACTAATAATAATAATAATAATAATAATAATGAAAGAAGATTGTATAGGGGCGACGAGTGCCTACAGGAACAATTGCAGTCATTATTATTGCTCCAGTAGATATGTCATTAACTAACTTCTGAAGCTGGAGGTATTATTCAGTTCTCTAATATAGTGTGCGAGGTTCATCCAGAATCAGTTTCCTGCTACTGAGAAGGACTTCGAGAAAGTGACTGAATGATGGAGTGGTACAGAAAGGGTTGGATGTTTCTACTATGTTGTTGAGACAAGGGCAGTAAGGTCAAGGGGAGATCTGAGGCACAGTGTACATTGATAAGTCAGTAGAGAAGACATTCGCTGTATGAATGATGGTGAAATATGATCACAGATATAACGAACACAGGTGTTTGTAATCAGTTCCAGATGCCATGAAATTTCCTGAGAAAGACCTTTCAGGATAATGTCATGGTAATTAATCTTTGGAAGTATAAGTGTTTGCACAAGTTTTTTTTCAGTTCAATAGCAAAGAGGTTTTTATATTTTTTTAGGACATGGAGAGATGCTGATGCCTTCTTGCACATTGCAGTTATGTGCTCAGTCCAGCCTGGTTTTCGTCTGTTATTACTGCTAGGCTCTTTGTTGAGGTAGAGAACTTAAAATTTGTTCCATTTAGGATTGAAGATGGTAGGGATTTCCGACATTTCGGGCTAATGAGCCTCTAATGACCACTTGGGTTTTGGGTAGGTTACGTTTTAACCCTATATTCTGTGCCAATGTAGATAGTGCACGGAGGTCGGTAGTGAGATTCTCGATAGCTGTCTTCAGATTTCTTGGTTTTTCACTTATATACAAACAGAGGTTATCAGCGGAGATGTGGTATTTGCAGTAGGACAAAACTGATGACACAGCGTTGACATACAATGAAAACAGTATAGGACCTAATACCGAACCCTGAGGGATGCCTTATAATACCTGTCTCCATTGTGAATTTATGGTGCTGGACATGACACATTGCTGGCGAGGCGTCAGCTAGTGAGAGAGACCACTGTCACTGCACATGGCGAGCAATTTAGGCTGCTAAGTTTGGCAAGTAATATGTCGAAGCCGACATTGTCAAAGGCTTTGCTGAAGTCTAAGACGCACGTGTCAAGCTTCAGATCACCTGTTACCTTTATTAAGGCAGACGTTGGGCTGCGATGTTTACTGAAACCAGATGGGTCTAGAGGGTTGTTGTAGTTGGGTAGTTTGTTAGTTGGTTGTGAACTATACATTGTAAGAAGTGTAACAGAGTCAAACATCGGCAATACGAAACATCGGTAAAAGAAATGTAGGGTGCAGCCGTATACTGCGCAAACACTGCGTAAAGACTATTTATAAACCGACAAAGAAGGTCGAAGACTGTCTCAGATCGGCAAAGGAGAAAAGGTACCCATTTGCTACCCAGGAAACATACCGCATACCATTCACATGCGAAAAAGCTTGTGTTAGAATGACTGGACGATTAATGAGTTCCAGGATCACAGAAAATAAGCGGCATTGCAGGCCGGGGCAGGTGGAGAAATCGACCGTGGCAGAGCACACGCCGTAGAAAAGAGCTTTCACAAACGCTTGTTCAGAGAATCTATAGAAATACACAAACATGAGAATAGCTTCAACAAGAAAGAAGAAAGCCTCTAGACGAACGGATCCTAGTTTCCCCTACTGAAGGGAACGACCGTTGCAGGCAGCAAGAAGAGAACCATACCGGAAATGACCACAGAAAAGCCCTTGGACGTTGGTGAGCCAGGTAAAGATAACTCACGGTGCGGGCTCCTCTCCAGTCTACCACCATCAATGGAAAGTGAAGTTTTGACAATGCCAGCCACTCGTGCTGGCGCAAAGTCAGAAAAATCATCAAACAAACGTCGGTCGAAGAACCCGAGACAGAAGCCAACAGGCAGTTCATCAACAAGTGGCCACGAAAGCCTTAACAATTTTATATAGTGTAAGGTCTGGGACAGTGCACGAAGAATGCAAATAGTTTGGTAATCAAAGGATGTTGTGGCGATGTCAATTTTAGGTAGTGGATCAACCAGTCCCTGTCAAGGAAAATATTTATGGTTAAGTACTGCTTGAAGATATCAGTTATAGTGGACGATAATGAGTCAATAACAAGCTTCAGTTTTTGGAGTGTGATGCAGTGGTCTCCAGTGTACACTGATGTGATACACATGATGGATTTTTCGATGGTACTGCAAGTAACATGCTTTAGACAGAATTTTTCGTGGCTACAATCGTTTACCGCGCCAGACGTAATCAACGAGTTTCTGATTCGTCAGCTGTTCAGTTATGGCTGTCGATAATGTGAAGTGCCGGTTCAGTTCTTTAGCCTAGACTGTGGGGTCAGCTGAAGCTTTTACAACGCCTGTACCAAAACCACACAGGCTTTTCTGTGGGACAGCTGGTCTATTTCTGTTGTCGATTAATAGTAGTAGTAGTAGTAGCTTTATTTATCCGTGGATCTCTTTTTACAAGGATCTAGGACATGTCAAAGTATTTACAAATTTCGATCAATTTAAAATAAGCTAATTCGTACACACATATATTTACAGACTTCTTGTTAGAGACAATCATTAGATTTACTCCTGGTATACAAGACTTTTTTTACAAATAACTTATTAAATAATGTAATGCCACATTGTTCACTCATATCTCACTATCAGTAACTGCACACTCTACACACACATTGTTTCATAACACTTCTCTCACTACACACACACACACACACACACACACACACACACACAGACACACACACACACACACACACACACACACACACACACACACTGGTGATCTATGGGCCCTTTTCTGTACCGCAACTTCCCATTTGCTATCCTGAAAAACTGAGTTAGCATCCCTCCATAATGAGGGATGTGCTGAGATCAGAAAGAGGAAGAAGTGTTAGTATTGTGCCACAAATAGCTTGGGGGTAAGTATTTCTAGAAAGGAAAAAACATAAAGTGAAGGTGTTATGTGGAATGTTGGATATTTTGTAATCATTATTATTATTATTTATTTGTATAACATTTTTTATCAAACCCCTACTCTGTTTTAGCTAAGTAATCCTTCAATGTATAAAATGTATTGAATAACAGGTACTTTTTAGCTGCCTTTTTAAATAGGTGTATTTTTGCAGTTTCTTTAATCTCTTTTGGTAATTTAATGTACAGTTTTATTCCTTGGTAGAAAATGCTGTTTTGAGTTTTATGTTTATTTTTTTCCTGGTAAATGTAAGTTGAGTCTATCACTTGTTGCATGGTCATGGACAAAGCTCTTTGTACAGTAATTACCAACATTATTTTTAATGTCTACAACTGACTGGTAATTGTATTCACATGGAGCAGTTAAAATCCCCAGTGTTCTGAACAGATCTTTACAATGAGCTCGACTAGTATTTTTGGTTATTATTCTTATGACTCTTTTCTGGAGTTTGAAAATTGTGTTTATATTTTGTGCATTTGCTCCACAAAAAAGAATGCCATAGCTAAGAATTGAGTGTACATATGAACAATATGTAACTAAAAGACACTGCATGTTACACACTGATGATAGGATTCTATGGGCATAACATGCTGATGACGTTCTGTTTGCAAGTACCTTTGTGTGTTCACACCACTTCAACTGAGAATCAATATTCATTCCTAGAAATTTTGCATTTGTTATACAGTCTACAGAGGTGCCATCTACATTTAATTTAACATTGTCATTTTTCCTCTTCAAACTGAAATTCATGCCATTAGTTTATGCTCAAAGTCACTAGACCTTCAGAGGTGATGGTCCAGATTGTTGTACACACAGGTGCCTCTAAAATCCACTAACACGACCTCTTGCATTTATGCATACCTGTATTTGCCGGGGCATACTATCCACAAGTTCATCAAGGCACTGTTGGTCCAGATTGTCCCACTCCTCAACTGCGATTCAGCGTAGATCCCTCAGAGTGGTTGGTGGGTCACCTCGTCCATAAACATCCCTTTTCAATCTATCCCAGGCATGTTCTATAGGGTTCATGTCTGGAGAAGATGCTGGCCACTCTACTCGAGCGATGTCGATGTCCTGAAGGAAGTCATTCACAAGATGTGCACGATGGGGGAGCGAATTGTCGACCATGAAGACGAATGCCTCGCCAATATGCTGCCGATATGGTCGGAGGATGGCATTCACGTATCGTACAGCCGTTACGGCGCCTTTCATGACCACCAGCAGCGTACGTCGGCCCCACGTAATGCCACCTCAAAACAGCAGGGAACCTCCACTTTGCTGCACTTAGACAGTGTGTCTAAGGTGTTCAGCCTGACCGGGTTGCCTCCAAACATGTCTCCGACGATTGTCTGATTGAAGGCATATGCGATACTCATCGGTGAAGAGAATGTGATGCCAATCCTGAGCGGGCCATTCGGCATGTTGTTGGGCCCATCTGTACCGCGCTGCATGGTGTCGTGGTTGCAAAGATGGACCTCCCTATGGACGTCGAGAGTGAAGTTGCGCATCAGGCAGCCTATTGCGCACGGTTTGAGTCGTAACACGACGTCCTGTGGCTGCACGAAAAATATTATTCAACATGGTGGCGTTGCTGTCAGCGTTCCTCCGAGCCTTAATCCTTAGGTAGCGGTCATCCACTGCAGTGGATGTGCCTTGGGCGGCCTGAGCGAGGCATGTCATCGACAGTTCCTGTCTCTCTGTATCTCCTCCATGTTCGAACAACATCGCTTTGGTTCACTTCGAGACGCCTGGACACTTCCGTTGTTGAGAACCCTTCCTGGCACAAAGTAACAATGTGGACCCGATCGAACCGCGGTATTGACCGTCCAGGCATTGTGGAACCACAGACAATACGAACCGTGTATCTCCTTCCTGGTGGAATGACTGGGACTGATCGGCTGTCGGACCCCCTACGTCCAATAGGCGCTGCTCATGCATGATTGTCTACATCTTTGGGCGGGTTTAGTGACATTTCTGAACAGTCAAAGGGACTGTGTCTGTGATACAATATCCACAGTCAACGTCTATCTTCAGGAGTTCTGGGAACTTTTTTTGAAGTGTGTAGTTGAGTAAGTTACAGCTTGTACTGAAACAAGATGCCAGTTATAAGAGTTGAAGGGCATGAGAGGGAAGCAATGGTTGAGAAGAGAGTGAGACTGGGTTGTAATCTATCCCAGGGTTATTCAGTGTGTACATTGAGCGGACTGTGAAGGAAGCCAAGGAGAAATTTGGAGAAGAAATTAAAGTTTAGGGAGAGGGAAATTTTTTTTATGTTTGATGACATTGTAATTCTGACGGAGATGGCAAAGGACATGGAAGAGCAGTTGAGTGGAATGGACATTGTGTTAAAAGGAGGATATAATATGGATATTAACAATAGCAAAACAAGGATAATGGAATGTAGTCAAATTAAATCGGGGGAATATCAGGGAAAAAGAGTGAGAAGAAAAAGATTAGGCAAGAACAGGAAGACAGTCCTGCTGAGCCGGCCGCTGTGGTCGAGTGGTTTTAGGCGCTTCAGTCCGGAACCGCGTGGCTGCTACGGTCCCAGGTTCGAATCCTGCCTTGGGCATGGATGTGTGTGATGTCCTTAGGTTACTTAGGTTTAAGTAGTTCTAAGTCTAGGGGACTGATGACCTCAGATGTTAAGTCCCGTAGTGCTTAGAGCCATTTGAACCATTTGAGTCCTGCTGATATCCCGACACATTGCTATTCATTTTGGCAAACTAGCAACAATAATAAACTGACAGCAGAATTTCCTCTTCCTTTAGCGTGGGCTCTACCCCACGATGAGAAGAAGCAGTTCCAGAGTCGGGCATCGTGCTCTAGACGAAAAGGAAAAGGAACACGGGAGGCTTCATCATAATAAGTCTAATATCCTGTTGAAGGGTGACAAAAGGCCTCAAGGTACACTCTCTAACAAGTGGTGTCTAGTTTACACGGCAATCAGGTAGACTATTAGCGGACCCCAAGGATAGATTGCAATATTTGGGCTCTGAAGAACGCAATACAGCGGTTAGAAGAACATATGACAAATTACATTGCATGACAAATAATCAGAGAAGTTTCAGTGATATGCAGGGGGATGCCAGTTTCTGCAATCAGCTTTTGTATGTCATCAGAAACAGCTGCATCAAACTATGGAGTTAGTCCTGCAAGTGCGACAAAAAAGAAGTTGGTTAGATGCAGGCGGTCGAACCTTGTAAAAATTTTTCTGAACAATGGGAGGATCTAGGCTTTACAACAGGTGCAGGTGGATTTAGATGGTGACCAGGAAACGGTGGACTAACACTCTACTCAGCTCTCTCTGGAAAAAGACGTAGTAAACTATACCAGACTGCTGCGCGCTTTGCCCACAAACCAGATTCAGGAGCAACAGATACAGAGAATCACGACTTGGGCACCCTGTGCAACCGTCTGGATGACGTAGGCACGCAGCTAATGGCAAAAATTACGAGGGTGTGCTGAAAAGTAGTGCCTCCGAATTTTTTATGTGAGAACTCTTAATGCTTTTTAAATAAAACAGACATTATTAACATTCTACATTTTTATTCTTCGTATCTACATATATTCTTCATATCTACGTATATCTGCCTTCTAGAGGGCTCCGAATTGCAGCGTATGACATTGCGGTTGTTTTTAACGTTACTATGTCGATGCGTGAGAAACAGCATGCTGTAATGGGGTTTCGAATCCGAAGAGTTCGTCCACACATGGGGCACATTCTTCTTCAGCATGACAATCGCAGACTGCACACAAGAGCTGCAACATCTGCAGCATCCCGACGTTTTGGATGCACTGTCATTGAGTGTCCTCCATACAGTCCCCATCAGATTTTCATCTGTTTTCAGAATTTTAAGAACATCTTCGAGGACGTCAGTTTTATTGTGATGAAGCGGTGCAACCAGAGATGAGGTCGAGGCTCAGTCAACAAACATTTTAAAGCGACGGTATCAATAAACTGCTATCTCGTTGCTAGAAATATGTTCGTTACCAGGATGACTTTGTTGAGGAATCAATATATAGACACGAAGAATAGAAATGTAGAACGTTAATAACGTTAGTTTTATTTAATAAGATTTAAGAGTTTTCACATAGAAAATTCGGAGGCATTACCTTTCAGCACGCTCTCATACTTCGCAACTTTCCTAACAGTATTGTAGACGAGCTCATTAAAACCACGGAACTGCAGAAAACTCTGTTACAAGCTGATCGCGGGCGTTTGACACCTTTGCTGCTACAACCGGACCAATTCCTAGAAAGAGTACGAAAAATCCAAACTGATGCACGTGTTACGTTGTCCATGCGCACCCCGTAGCGTGGAAAGACCAACAAAAGTTCGCATAGTTGAAACAACACGAAATTCTACTGGCGACCCCGAACAGGTAATCGCATGCCCTTCTCTCCACGCAGGAACTACGATACTGCTGGGCCGGTCTGGGCCAGTACGATCAGCCTTGCAAAAAAGGTACATACCGTTCTCAAGTGATGTGAGCGTACCTTATCTTATTCCCGGAAATCTGGGATAGAATGCCCGAAAAATTAATTACAGGCAAAACAAAATGTTTCCAAAAAGTAGGTTTATAATGGTTATACTCTGTAGCAAACCGAGCAGGCAACATTTGCAGCTATTACGAGCAAGGTCGATAAAATAGCACACAACGAAGAGATTTATAACGTCAGGGGTTGATCAGTGGTATCCAATGTGATATATCAGAACTGAACTTCCCACCACCCGTCACCATAACAGGAACTGTTACCCTGAATTTTACCCACATATCGATTTATGTACCCGACCTACCCCCCGAAATTCTACTTTCGAAAACCTAACTTATCTAAATCAAACATTAGCACAGACTCTTCCTGCCTCGGTAGGCTAAACGTTAGCTCTGGAGACCGGTTGCATACCGATGGAGCACCTTCTAGGTCACATACAAAAGTACTGTATTAATCATCATCAATAACTAGTAACTACAGGAGACTCAGCCTCGGCTGCGTGCATGATTTTAGCTGTAATATGAATTATATATTACCACTTCAAGCGAAAAGTAGCCCAAATCCCATCCCTACCAACGGCCAGTCTGCAGTCTCAAACCAGTCAGAACGACACCACCAAAAAGCAGTTTGATGAAGGACAAAGTGAAGCAAGATCAAAGATCTCTCTGTATAAATAAATGCTGGTGAAGTTGGACTGAAAGCCCGTCAGCAATCGAACAGCTGGCAGCTATGTGACGTTCAATCTGTGCTGCTCAGTACCGTGCCGAAGACGCAGACGCATTTACCGCCTCCGGGACGCGAACCCCGTCCTGCTGCCTAAGCATCTGGACGCCAAGACAGCCCCGCATTTCGCCCCCGTCCCAGGTGTACGACCGAGGCATCCGCCAAATCCAAACCGTTCCATCAGATTGCCACAGAGTACAGCGTGAAAAAAATGGTTCAAATGGCTCTGAGCACTATCGGACTTAACATCGGAGGTCATCAGTCCCCTAGAACTTAGAACTACTTAAACCTAACTAATCTAAGGACATCACACACATCCATGCCCGAGGCAGGGTTCGAATCTGCGATCGTAGCGGTCGCGCGGTTCCAGACTGAAGCATCTAGAATCGCTCGGCTACAACGGCTGGCGGTATAGCGTGATTTATAATTCCAAATCACCTGTTTTCACTCATCTACTACCCAGCGAAGTCGCTCTTTGCACCAGTCAAGTACCGTTCATCATTGACCTAGACAAAATTTCGAGTTGGTGTGATGAATGGCAGCTAGCTCTAAATGTGGAAAAATTGTAAATTAATGCTGATACGAAGAACAAACCTGTAATATTCGGATCCAGTTCAAATAGCTCTGAGCATTATCGGACTTAACATCGGAGGTCATCAGTACCCTAGAACTTAGAACTACTTAAACCTAACTAATCTAAGGACATCACACACATCCATGCCCGAGGCAGGGTTCGAACCTGCGATCGTAGCGGTCGCGCGGTTCCAGACTGAAGCGACTAGAATCGCTCGGCTACAACGGACGGCGGTTCAGCAGCACGTTGAACTTGGCAAGCTCAACGTTAACGTTCGACAGCACGGTCCGTGTGCAGACGGCTTAAAGGTACTGACGGACAGGGACCGTCGAACATTACAGAGAATGGTTACAAAATAACTGCGTTAAATCAGCAGAAAAACATCGCGCGCGAGTTACAAAGTGTTAGCCGGCCGGTGTGGCCGTGCGGTCCTAGGCGCTTCAGTCTGGAACTGCGGGACCGCTACGGTCGCAGGTTCGAATCCTGCCTCGGGCGTGGATGTGTGTGATGTCCTTAGGTTAGTTAGGTTTAAGTAGTTCTAAGTCTAGGGGACTGATGACCACAGATGTTAAGTCCCATAGTGCTCAGAGCCATTTGAACCATTTTAAAAAGTGTTACCAGCAGTACAGCCAGCACTATGACTGCCTAGACAGTTAGAGAATGGGGAACAATGGTCGAGAAACTTCCCATAACATCTCCGTAACACTAACATGTTGTTCGAACTTACCGGTAACAAATCTAGCAGCCCACCTCGGAATTGCTTCGATGTCTTCCTTCAATCTGACCTTCTACGGATACGGATCCCAAACACTCCAGCAGTACACAAGAATAAGTCGCACCAGCGTCCTATATACGGTCCCCTTTACAGATGAGCCACTCTTTCCTAAAATTCTCCCAATATACCAGAGTTGACTATTCGCCTTAAGCAATAATACAGTTCTCACATGCTCGTTCCATTTCATATCGCTTTGCAACGTTACGCCCAGATACTTGACGATCTCTATATGTAATATACACAAATGAAAATTTCAATATCGATGTACATATTTTAAGACAAAAAGGAAAGTACCATGTCTAATCAATAAGGACAGAGGCTTGACTCAAATGGTTCAAATAGCTCTGAGCACTATGGGACTTAGACAGAGGCTTATGAAAGTTCCATTACAAACAGTGCGACCTAATTATCCAATAGTTCTCCACATAAGATAAACACTATATTATCTTCCCCACATTTTAGTAAAACCTTTAAGTCGTTCTTACTTGATGACTGTTCCTACCCAGTACCAGAACCTTTACAACATGTAAATCACGAAACTCAAAAGAAAAAGGAACAAAATATCTTTATGCAAGTAGCGCAAGCTGTCCTGTAGATTAAGCCAATTGAATAAACTCACTCCTAAAAAAAAAAAAAAAAAAAAAAAAAAAAAAAAAAAAAAAAAAGTGAACTTTTACTTGCATAACATCAAATATTGTAGTATATACACTCCTGGAAATTGAAATAAGAACACCGTGAATTCATTGTCCCAGGAAGGGGAAACTTTATTGACACATTCCTGGGGTCAGATACATCACATGATCACACTGACAGAACCACAGGCACATAGACACAGGCAACAGAGCATGCACAATGTCGGCACTAGTACAGTGTATATCCACCTTTCGCAGCAATGCAGGCTGCTATTCTCCCATGGAGACGATCGTAGAGATGCTGGATGTAGTCCTGTGGAACGGCTTGCCATGCCATTTCCACCTGGCGCCTCAGTTGGACCAGCGTTCGTGCTGGACGTGCAGACCGCGTGAGACGACGCTTCATCCAGTCCCAAACATGCTCAATGGGGGACAGATCCGGAGATCTTGCTGGCCAGGCTAGTTGACTTACACCTTCTAGAGCACGTTGGGTGGCACGGGATACATGCGGACGTGCATTGTCCTGTTGGAACAGCAAGTTCCCTTGCCGGTCTAGGAATGGTAGAAAGATGGGTTCGATGACGATTTGGATGTACCGTGCACTATTCAGTGTCCCCTCGACGATCACCAGTGGTGCACGGCCAGTGTAGGAGATCGCTCCCCACACCATGATGCCGGGTGTTGGCCCTGTGTGCCTCGGTCGTATGCAGTCCTGATTGTGGCGCTCACCTGCACGGCGCCAAACACGCATACGACCATCATTGGCACCAAGGCAGAAGCGACTCTCATCGCTGAAGACGACACGTCTCCATTCGTCCCTCCATTCACGCCTGTCGCGACACCACTGGAGGCGGGCTGCACGATGTTGGGGCGTGAGCGGAAGACGGCCTAACGGTGTGCGGGACCGTAGCCCAGCTTCATGGAGACGGTTGCGAATGGTCCTCGCCGATACCCCAGGAGCAACAGTGTCCCTAATTTGCTGGGAAGTGGCGGTGCGGTCCCCTACGGCACTGCGTAGGATCCTACGGTCTTGGCGCGCATCCGTGCGGCGCTGCGGTCCGGTCCCAGGTCGACGGGCACATGCCGACCACTGGCGACAACATCGATGTACTGTGGAGACCTCACGCCCCACGTGTTGAGCAATTCGGCGGTACGTCCACCCGGCCTCCCGCATGCCCACTATACGCCCTCGCTCAAAGTCCGTCAACTGCACATACGGTTCACGTCCATGCTGTCGCGGCATGCTACCAGTGTTAAAGACTGCGCTGGAGCTCCGTATGCCACGGCAAACTGGCTGACACTGACGGCGGCGGTGCACAAATGCTGCGCAGCTAGCGCCATTCGACGGCCAACACCGCGGTTCCTGGTGTGTCCGCTGTGCCGTGCGTGTGATCATTGCTTGTACAGCCCTCTCGCAGTGTCCGGAGCAAGTATGGTGGGTCTGACACACCGGTGTCAATGTGTTCTTTTTTCCATTTCCAGGAGTGTACTTACATTAAACTAATAATGAAGCATCAGAACCTTTGTATACGCGAATATTATGAAACATTTAGACTTAGCGAGATGCGAACCATCATCAGATTACGTATCCGGTCTTGAATCATCAATGCTACTGACTACGCTAAAGTGACAACAATTCATTTATGGCCCTCTTATAAGATCATGCCACTTGCTAAAAGCTTTAATCGTAGAAATTACAATAATTCTTTTGTCACGAATATGTCTCTCGTTATTTTATTGCAACGAATCAAGCAGTTAACAACAGGTTTTCGAATGATTCTCAGTTTGCTGGTGCTCAGAAACGACATTTATACGTGTAGGCTTGAACTGAATGCCAATATGGTGCCTCACAGCTCAGTGCTGAAGAGAGATGGCTTGCATATGACGTAGGTGGCATTGTGCCATCTGATTGTCAGGATATATGACAAGCTAGATACTGCTCTGCACGTTCGGAAAGACTCCCGAACGTGCTATTCCACGCTATGACGTCAGAAACTCGGCACGCTCAACGCTCAACGTTCGGATGCACGGCCCCTGCCCGTCAGTACCTTAGCTCTGCCTGGTGTTGGTCTCCCTGTGGTTGTTCCTTTGCGTTTCCAATTCTCAGTCATGTCTCCTACAGTCGATCTGGGCAGCTTTAAAAGGGTTGAAATGTTACACACGTGACATCCAATGACTAGATCACATTCGAACTCACCGAACTCTCCTGGCCGACCCAAACGCTGTTGGTGCTTCTCTGCTGACAGCTGAGTACTCCCTGCCTCCTTTTAATCTGGAGGGTCCGTCTCTCCTGGCATCTACCGCTCAATTTCGCATTTCATAGGGGTGCCCGGTTCGCATTTCATAGGGGTGCCCGGATACGTTTGATCATATAGTATATACGATCATAAGACGTGTTCGTACTTCTACAGCAGACTAACGTTAGTAATAGAGGACTGTGGTCATGCGCACGCCTCCCGACTCTCCGTTAAAACTCATCGAACGATGTATTGCAACTGCAAGATTGTGGCGTCTCATCCGAGAGAACGACGGCTCATAAGCCCATCCGGCAATCCAGTTTTACGGGATGGATCCACTGAAAACTCATAGCCAGTTTTGTTTCCCACCTTTTCGCAGTCTACGCTTGTGCTTCGTCTTTAATGTGATTCAAGAACTGATAGGTCTCGGCAGTTACCTGTGACAATGCCGAGTGCAGTGCTTCGCACCATAGGCGTCTGCAGAGTGGGGCCAAGTGGGGCTGCTCGCCCCCTCCTGGGATCCGGGCTGCAGACTACTTGTTCATTACAGAATTTTCCAGAATCTCTCGCTTAGACTAAATCGCAGATTTAGCACTGCAAAGCACGACCAGAAATACCGTGGCTTTAAGTTGCATTTACTTGTCTGTCGTTTTATTCGCGAGAAGTTGTGCCGTATTCTTGATGCGGACACAGTTTTGGCGCTGTATTGCGCTTGAGGTATGTCTGTGCATTAAAAATGTGTGTGAGTTGACAGAGACCCTCTCGGATCTGCCCTAGTTTAAACAGAAAGTGGTTTTATGACTTTCTGACGTTTCCCACATTTATCTAATTGAATACTTGCGCTGGAATTCACTTCACGAAAGCACCCAAAAAGTAGCATTCATAAGACGTTTTGCTCAACTTTAAATATGCCAATCAGTATAAAAGGCGAAAGGCATAAAAATAATCCAATACAGCGAACACGTGTGTTCACGCATATGTTCACTTGGGTCAAGATATGCAAAATTTAGACTCCAGAGAGGTGCCTTTATGTCTGCATCGTACTTTTCCAGTCATATGTAGTCATTCTAGTTGTTTGGTGACGTATGCTGTCTGGTTCAATGAGTGTGACTCTGATGAAGGCTGTCTGCAACAGCAACCGAAACGTCAATAGTTTTATCACACATAACGAGGTCCCACATCCACAAGAGTTTTAGTGAAGAGGACGCTGGCAGCAATCTCGTAGACCACGCTCTTGTACTTCTCTGTGGAAAACGCTTACTCATCTGAAAGCGAACTTCCGTCTTAATGATATTCGACACGGCAATGGGTTATTGATTATCATCGTATCGGATACAGCTAACTACGGTGAGTAGATTCTGTCTCCAACGTCGTATCAGTCTCTGACTACGCCATTTGTTTTCTTATTTTTGTGACAAGTTATTTATGTGAAGCTCCTCGTTCCAGTAGCTACCCGATGTCGCAGTTACGAGCTTTCGGCGACTCACTCAAATTTCGCGTGACTCGGCAACGTTAAGCATTGCACATTTCGTAGCCCAGCGGAACTGACTGTTTATCTTTTCTTAACGTTGATAGTAATACAAAACAAAGAGCGATACAGAAACAGTTACAACACATATACACAAACGAGCGCTTTAACCACAGCTGATAGTTGAGAATAAAACGATTTGTAACTTAGATGGAGCTCATTACTTTGCTTCAGCAAAATTACATACAAGATTCTAAAACGACGTAGCACCAGAAGACTTGTGCTAGCATCAAGTTTTCCAAATAGGCGACAACACACCAGCGGAGACGTCCAGTTTAGAGCCAGCATAATTATCTTCCGCAATTCTTACAAAATCCGCCGTAAGGAAACTGTTCAGGTAGGAATGCCTCAAATTATTGGAGGAAAGCAGCGAATTTCTGCGACAGCATTGGTAGTACCACATCGACAACGATGAATGCGCGTAAGGCCGACGAGAAGCTGGTTTAGGTACAAATCGAGAGAGAGTGAAACGAGGCCACAAATCATTTGGGATATTCATCCTTATTCGTATGACTGAACGATCATCTACGCCTATTTTCGTTAGCATACTTAAAACCGTTACTAGCTTCAGTAACTTGTTCTTTCCTGTACAGCCATCTACTTCCATCGGGATTTCCATGGAATTGCAAAGAATGCAGTGCCATCAGTTAAGAAAATTTCTGATAGCTATTATTTCCTGAGGTGTAGCGAACAACTTCGTGGACAGAAGGAGGGAAAAATGTAAGGGCGGAGCATGGAGCATCTCGCTAACTCCTGGGCCACAGAAGACGGTGCACTGCCAGCGTTCGATAGGGCCCGAGTAGAGGAAGGGCCGTAGGCTTCCGAAGAAACTGTTTCGTGATTCGCCCGAGGTGATTAGGGATATTGTGTAATACCTAACTCCTGGTATCAGGAGAGGAATCTCGACCATGATTTTCCACAGCGCGACATGAATACGGTAACTAGATTGCTAAACACCCTCCCCCCTCACCCTGTCTCCTTACTTACGCCAGAAAACAGCATCCTTAGTTCATGATGAGGAATTTTTAGATTTCTGACAGTTTTAGTCATCATTGACAGTTTTGCAGTAAACCGAGGAAGTTGCTTTTCTTCTCCAAAAGTAGCGACTTTCCCATATGTTGAGTTTAGCCTGTGTGGCTAAAAATTTAAAGTACAACAAGAGTTTGTTGTTGATACAGTGTACGTAAACGTTTTTTCCTAGCAGTCGCTTCTCGTTGTTAATTTGTATCTTGACTCGTTACATATCCCTGACGATTCTTCTTTATAGTGTGAACTACGGCACAAAGTGAATGAATAAATGAATGGGAATATGTGAAACTGAGTTTTGCACACAACCTAGTCTGGTTCCAGTAATGTTTCGTGAATCATTTCCATATATTGGAAGTGTATTTCCGAGGAAATACTTAGAAGTATTTTCACCCGACTAAGCAATTTACGTTTATATCCTTTCGGTCGTAGGAAGAAATATCAGCTAAAAGAACAATGAAAAGGAACATTGATTCGTTTTGTCCCCTTTGCAACCAAAGGCACCAACTCCTCTGATGGGTATATTTAAGTTCTTTTAACAGATTTGCTGTGAAAGTATTTAGTACGTTATTTATTTTTGTGCGATTTAAAATTGCACCACATTCGCACAAAGTAGATGGCACCTACACTCATTTAGCTCACCGCGAAATAAGTCTAACTGTAACGCTGAACAAATAAAGGCCGTCGGCCTGTTATGTCAAATGAGAACTGCACGGTCGAAATGGCACAGTTGTCTGATAACATATCGGGAACTGCTTCGCTCTCCAAAATGAATGTATTCTTGTATTTCGTATTCATTTGTATGAATAATTTTTTCACTTGTAGGGATAACTTTTATCTGCGGAATAAAACTTCTGCTCGGTCTACATCATGATGAAAAGTGTATCGAAATGTAATGTAATGAGACAAAAATACAACCAATGTAAAACTAATTCAGCGCTTTGCTGCCATGAATATCTGTAAAATACTAAGCTGAATTGAACAACAAAATCTCCATGTGAATTTAGAAACTTTGTGTACAACCGACAATATTTCCACTTGTAGTTTTGTTGAAGTTGTTGTTGTGGTCTTCAGTGCGAAGACTGGTTTGATGCAACTCTCCACGCAAGCCTCTTCATCTCTGCATTTATTACTAAAATCTATATCAATTCGAATCTGCTTACTGTATTCGCTTCTTGGTTCAAAATGGCTCTGAGCACTATGGGACTTAAAATCTGAGGTATCAATCCCCTAGAACTTAGAACTACTCAAACATAACTAACCTAAGGACATCACACACATCCATGCCCGAGGCAGGATTCGAACCTGCTACCGTAGCGGTCGCGCGGTTCCAGACAGAAACACCTAGAACCGTTCGCTCACATCGGCCGGCCAGCCTCTTGGTCTCCTTCTACGACTTTACCCCGTCCGCGACTCCTCCCTACAATCCTAAATTAATGATTTCTTGATGACTCAGTGTCTCAGAACGTAATCAACAGTTGCCTTCTTTTAGTCAAGCTGCGACAGAAATTTCCTTCTCTCCAGCTCTATTCGATTCTTTATTAGTTACATGATTTAAGCACCCGATCTTCAGCATTCTTCTGTAACATCACATATCAAAGGCTTCTTTTCTCTTCTTGTCTGAACTGCTTACCGTCCACATTCACTTCCGTACAAAGCTACTCTCCAAACGAATATCATCATAAAAAGCTTTCTAACACTTAAATTTATATTTGATGTTAACAAAGTTCTATTCTTCAGAAACGCTTCTTTTGCAGTTGCAAGACAACATTTTACGTCCTCTGTACATCGGCCGTCATCAGTTATCTTGCTGCCAAAATAGTAAAACCCACCTACTACTTTAAGTGTCTTGCTTCCTAATCTGATTCCCTTAGTATCGCCTGGTTCAATTGGACTGCTTTCAGTCAGCATCATTTTGTTTTTGTTGATGTTCGTCTTATATGCTCCTTTCAAGACAATGTCCATTCTGTTCAACTGCCCTTTCAAGTCTTTTTCTGTTTCTGACAGAATTGCAATGTCCTCGGCAAACCTCTAAGTTTTTAATTCTTCTGCATGGCCTTTTAGTCCTTATTCAATTTTTTTGTTTCCTTTACCGCTTGCTCTATGTACAGATTGAATAAAATCGCAGATAGGCTACAATCCAGTCTCATTTCCTTCTTCCCTTTCATGTCCTTCGATTCTTACAGCTACCGTCTGGTATCTGTACAAGTTTAATGTAATGTTTCGTTCTCTGTATTATACCTCCGTTACCATCAGAATGTCAAATAATGTATTTCAGTCGATACTGTCAAAAGTTTTGTGTAAGTCTACGAATGTTATGGACGTGGGTTTGGCTTTCTTTAACTTATCTCTTGAGTTATGTCGTAGTGTCAGTGTTGCCTCGTGTGTTTCTACATTTCTTTAGAACATAAACTCATCTCTCCGAGGTCGGCCTCTAACAGTTTTTCCATTCACCTGTAAATAATTCATGTCAGTATTTTACAACTATGACTTTTTAAACTGACAGTTCGATAAGATTCACACCAACCATCATTTACTTTCTTTGGAACTGGAGTTATTATATTCTTCTTGTAAGAATCTTAAGACAAGTGAATTAAAAATGACTAATATCAAAGACAGTTGAAATATTAAATGCGAATAATCAGTGAAACACGACGCGCTAAAAGTATAATTTCTACGTAACGTAAAATTGTACAGTAATTCTGTATTACATTGTATCTAAATGGTCGAATGAGATTGAAACACGAGTGTTAATAACGCTCATAGTCAATTGTGGTTGATCATGGTAATAAAGTACATAGGAAACTCCTGTACAATTATGAAAAGAACTGTATTTACTTAATTTACGAACGTGGAAAGAAAAATTAAAAGAACAGACGTTTAAAAATAAGATGCAAACAGATAACTATTTGTCGCTTTAGATTTCTATGGAAGAAAGAATAAATGACTTTCATAAACATGCAACTACAAGAGATCGTGTAATTTTTTTTTCTTGTCCTTAGCGCTGTGATGCCTTAAGCGTAATATACTGTTCTTTGAGATAATAAAGCTGTCTGCATTCGTCAAGAAAGTCATATGGGCGAGGACACCCTGCAACCACTTCTTGCTGGTGGTAGCTGTAACCAGTGTCAAGTTGTGTCGCTTCAAGCTACTGCCGGCCGTGCGGACATCTGATGCTCCACGTGCCTCTGCAGTTGCGCCCGTAACTGCTAGATGGCAGGAGAGGCATTGATTCGGCTCCGTACATGACGCATCGAATGACAAGCAGTCTGCCGAATGTAATGCAAGAAACGCTTGAGAGCTACTACGCTGTGTCCAGCAATTGATACCGGTTTTCAAATATCTGAAGCAACTATTTCATCACGTCTACGAGCTTTCACAGATTTATACCGACCGTATTACTATGGCGAGTGAAGTCGCACTAGTGCGCCTTGCTATTCGTCCACCTTAAAATGTGCGGTCGTTGCGATAGTAGCGAGTTGAGGCGAAAATAGTTGATTAATTGCTGTAGACTGGACTAACAGGAGAAAAATCCACTACTGTCGTTATCTGAGTGATCTTCCCTGTGTATTCGCAAAGAAGAGAATGAGGTGCCAAATAATGAAAAAAAAAACTAATGGAAAACAACATACAAAGGTATGCTAAAATCATTTGTAGCCACTAGACACTCAAAAATGTCATGTCGGCAATGAGAATGATAAGACGGTTTCTTGCTGACAAATATAGAACTTCATAGAACAACAAAATAAATCGTTTATATTTGACAAGATGATCTCCAAGTCAATGAAAATATTATCAGTTGTGAGGTTCCGCGAATATAGTTTACAATTTCGGCTGAATTCTGAACAAAAGCAACGAAAATGATTTTCACGCACGAACTGAAAAGCCCTGAAAGAAGAATGTGCTATTAAAGATAAATCATTTGTGAGTCAAGATCATTTATATTTAATTGAGTGTGGGTAATGGGAAGATACATTGTTTAAAATGGCCAGGCACACAGTTGCTAGGATTGAAATTAAACAGTGGTGAATGAATTTTGAAAACACAGTCTGCCAAAACGTTTTTTATTATTATTCAATCACTAACATTCCGTTAGCTCTGTTACTGGAATTTAAAGCAGAATTTTTTTTACAAAATCTATTGTTCCATTTTTTGCGGGCCATCCAATTCTTCACTAAGAAAAATAATCACACGTCGTATTAGCGACTACGCCTTAAAAAATTCTTAAAAGCCTTTCGCCTCATGATAATATTTTCCTCATATAAAATGGCACTTGATTCCAAAATTTAAGATTACAAAATTTAACATTCTAGACTAAAAACTGTATCTCACATTTGTTCACATTAATTAAAATTAGTTGCCAGTCCACAGACCGCGTCATTGCCAGATGCCCTCCAGTAAGCCGGCCGGGATGGCCGAGAGGTTCTAGGCACTACAGTTTGGAACCAAGCGACCGCTCCGGCCGCAGGTTCGAATCCTACCTCGGCATGGATGTGTGTGATGTCCTTAGGTTAGTTAGGTTTAATTAGTTCTAAGTTCTAAGGGACTGATGACCTCAGAAGTTAAGTCCCATAGAGCTCAGAGCCATTTTTTCCCCTCCAGTAACAAAATTTTTCTCCTCTATAGCAGATAGCAGGGAGGATTTTTACAGCTTGAAAGCTATTTGTGGACATCATGCTATGCTTCTAGTAGCGATGAGCTTCTTTCTCAAAGGTTGTGGACAGAGATAACCGGTCAGTTTTCTTCTGTTTATACTCCAGTCGTCTATTACTTTTAAGTTAATGAAAATTTCTTTCAACTGATGACAAAATTAACTGAAATTCAAAATAGTCAAAGTGTTTGCGCATTACAAAAATTAAGGGTGCGACTATTTCTTAGCGTGGTCATGAAACGTACCAATAATAAATGTCTTTATGGTCATTAACTACTGAATTTTTGGTGCTTGTCAAGAATTATTCCTCGCTTGATCTTCATGTTCGTATGATTTATTCAGCTATGGTTCCACGGTTCTAAATCGAAACAAGATCTCCGATTTAATACGTCTCTACTATGCGGAAAAACATCTCTGTCTGAAAGAGACCTAACTTGCTTCTCCTCAGTTTTCGACACTGTTGTTTCTAGTACTATTTTGACTCAGACAAAACTTAAAAGTGTATGTCTATGATATAATTCTATTGAAGCCGTCACTCTTTTTCATAAATCTAAGATCAATCGTGACCATTCGATCTATTCATAATAATTACGAATGGAAACACACACGATACTTATAATACCGCAGAGTGTTAAACAGTGTCGTGTCCATTTTCATTCATAACGTATAAAATACTCTACCAAGAACGGACGGAATAGCCAATCAAAACTGTTCTTAATCGATTGTTTCAGATGAAAACTTCTTTCTAAAGTATAACATGATGTTTTACGTAATAGAAGTTGCTTCAGATGTAACATAACAGCCGCTGTTGGCTGTTGGGTTAACATTAGCTGTCTTTTTCCTTATCAGCCTTTTCAGCTGTACTTCCTTTATCAGCTTTATTTGTGTGTTTCTGGCTTCCGTACTTAATTTATCTTACAGACATTATTCCGAGATTTACTGACATGTACTGGAATTGAGAACCACCTCTTATTCGCAGCGCCATAGTGGATTTTAAACGGTGGCTTCCACGGACTGATCCTGCCGAGTTAGAAACGAGAACACTCCTCACATTAACTCCGACATTTTTTTTTAGAAAAGACTTTTGAAGCAAATGAGGTATTTGATCGAAGCATGAAGCCATAAAACTTTGATTCTGACAATTAGTTTTACTTAAAAGAGGCTGCTTTAGTTACTATAGATTAATTAAAATATCGGTAAAGATACAAAAATTGCTCTGGTAATTCTTTGCTTAGACAAACATCCAGTTCCAGTTTTGTTGTCCTTGAGCATTTGATACATATCACAGTAACATTGTTTGACATCTATGTTGGAATTTTTCTAGTGATTTTTGTTTTTGTATGTCTTCAGCTATTCCAGTTCTCTTTCAGCCCAATTCAGTGAATATTTTATAACGCGATTTGTGTGCAAACATAACCGGCTATTTTCAAGGGATTTCCACTGTAATTTAGATGCACTGAATTATCCACGTCATTGATCGTCAGAATAGCTTAAAACATGTGAAACTTATACTTGTACCGTAATTGTGACGTAGGGCCTGTTTGACGCTATGCGAATGTCGTCACATGTCGTCAGAATAAAAAATTTGGAAATTTGTGGTAAGGTCTTATGGGACCCTAAGCTTACGCACTACTTAATCTAACTTAAAGTAACTTACGCTAAGGACAACACGCACACATGCCCGAGGGAGGACTCGAACCTCCGACGGCGGAAGCCGCACGTATCTTGTACTGAGCGCTAACAAACAAACATTACTCAAAGTTTTTTTCTTATTTATAACGTTAAGATAGCGTCAAACATAAAATGATTCTTTGGACGTGGACAACCAACGATTGCAAGATAAGTATTTCGACAGGGTTTGTGGGTTTGGGATTCTACGTACACTGATAGTGAGATCTCGTATTAATGCCATTTAAAACAAATATCCGTAAATCTCAGTAGTATCATACAGCTGGTGCCATATGAGGATTGCAAAATAACGATGGTCATTGAGTAGAAGGAAGAAAGAAGTTGAGAGTTTAACGTTAAGACGATCGCAAGGTCATTAAAGAGACAACACATGCTCTGGTAGGAGAAGACATTCGCGCGAATCAATTTGACCAAACATCTAGATATCTTGTCGTAGATCGCAATGCGAGTTGAACACAGGACAGACAAAGATACCTATCGCAGTAGCCACAGGGCAGATTCTTAATCTGCAGGAGAAGGTTGGGTAAAGTGGAAACAGAGGGAAAAGCGGCCATTGTATACTTGTTGCGCTGTACAATGCTGTTGCCTGCCAAAAAGTGGTCAAAGTGATTTTAATATACACCATCATTGTTCTCAGTGAGTTGGACAGAGTAAGCTAGTTCCATTATTTCTTAGGAAAATTTTTCCTGTTTCGATGTAAGGTGTGCCATTTTCATTATTCTTCTTAACACAGTTATACATAGAGCAATACGTTTTTACAATACTAATGTTTAAACAACAATTGTTGGCTTATTTATGTAGTTTCTTTTTGTTTCTTTCGGTTTGATAGTTGTCTCTGTGAATCACAAATGCCGGTAACTTTCCTTTTTAATCCGTTTGCCCAAATGACAGTTGCTTAGTTCCATATATCACGCATAATGCTACAGATTGATTTCTGTATTCCGTCATTTTACCCTTTTGCGACGATTTTGAATTAATTAATTAATTTTAAAACTATCTCTGCTTTATTTGGCATAATACAAAAAGGCTTTTGAAAAAGGTCTGCTACAGTCGCTTAGTATTGTCTTAGGTACTAGGGGATCAAGATGTCCAGAAAGCAGAGCAACGAACATGGGACCCTTTTGGAACGGAATATGCGAGTGAGGTGGTGAATAATGATAAGTTCTTTTTTCTTGCAGCAGCAAAGCAATGTGATGTTTCACGTAACACGCTGAGCAGAAGAGTTCTCAGGAAAAAAAAGATGCAGTAGGTGATATAGAAAGGTGTTCAATGAAGAACAAACTATCCTTAATCATTTTTTGAAATGTAAATGTGATTTAATGAATTTACAGTGAATGATTTAAGAAGATTATTGTTTCAGTTGGCGGAGCGGAACAAAATACACCATTTTTACAGTAATAACCTTGTACGGAAAAGCGGCCAGGGTCTATAGCCCATGACTCCAGAACGTAGGGAACAGTAGACTCTACGTAAGCTTTCAGAAGAATGGATATAATTCCTATATAATGTTTCATTTTTCACTTAGAATGTTTCGTGCGATACATTATTACACAGATTCAAAATCTGTAAGCGACAAGCTTCTGTCAATAACCATAGCTGGGTGAAAATTCAATTTACCTTAGAGTGGCCACTTAACCGCACATTCCCCTACATGCTTTCCTCTTGACAGTGCCCACTTGTATTCTGTTGGTGATGGCTATGTGCATTAATGTATCTTTTACCATAGAGAACCAAACTAGACGGAGGCTGACCTAGAAAGGCACTGAGTACATGTAGGCAAGATATCGTTGTTGTTTCTGCGTCTTTGAATGTGAAGGTTTTTATTACAGCTCTATTTACACGTTGCTAAAATAATGTAGTAATAGTCGAAGAAAGCTGAATGTCTAGGAATCGTCACCCTGTGATCTTACCTCCCTTCCTGGATCTTACAACTGTGGTCGACCTTTGCTCTCATCTCTCGCATGTTAAGTAACTCAGCTTGTCAGACGACGCGTCAATATGATCGCAGGCAGCTGGAGGCAGTGTTGCCACAACAAACACTCCGTGTAGCGACGGCGTTAACGTTATCCCGCCGGCATCGGCGAACAACATTAACATATTGATTGGTTGGCAGCTCAGGCCGAGAACCGCGCTCCCTAGGCGCCATTTTCTCGCACGCGTTCGCTGCCTGCGATAAATATTCCATTTCCCCGCCTCCTGTGTTCCTGTTATTCTTTGCGGCGAGCAGATTGCGGAATGTAGCGTGTCGTACAGAGCGTTTTATTGGAGCGTACCATGTTTCAACACTGGCTGATTATCATACGAGTACACACCTTGTTATCCAACTTTCGACTGGTACTGATTGATACGCTTGCGAAAGCGTTTTAGTTCTACTCAACCAAAATTCAACGACAAGTCTAATTTCAAGCCGTCCTTTGTGCTTTATGTCGAGGATGAAACTATTTCATCTTAAAATCGATCTTCCAAACATTTTCATGTTCTAGTATATGACGGCTGGTCCTGACAAAGATCTGACTGAGAAACTGGAGAAGCCGCTTCAATCTGGGAAAGAGACTGACTGACAGTTTCTCTTAGGTGTGATAATGCCAGTGAGAGCTTTGTCCTCTTTGGCCACATTCTAGAGCCTCAGACAATGATCTCGCTGAACACCTTAAATTTTACTTGAATGTCTCAAATGTGGTTCGCTTACTGAATAAATGTTAGTTCTAGTTTGGATAATATGTTGTTTCTAATGTCTGCGTCTACACTAACTGATCAAAAGTATCCTGACACTAATTAGTGGATAGTAATATGGGGCGTGTCCACCCTTCGACTGTATTACGGCTTGAACTCTCTTGGGGATACTTTCAGTGAGGAATCTGAATGTCTTTGGAGGGAAGGTAACCCATTCTTCGTTAATGTCTGAGCCAGAGAAGTTAGTGATGTCGTACGCTGGGGCCTAGAGCGATGTAGACTTTCTAACTCATCCCAAAGGTGTTCTATTGGGGTCAGGTCGGCTCTGTGAACAGGTCACTCCGTTTCAGGAATGTTACTCTCCAAGCACTATTACCTCAAAAGTGCTGCTTTATGACAGCGTGCGTTGTAATGCTGATACGAACAGTCATCGACTGCGAACTGTTTCTGTCGCCGTGGCTGCAATGTTTCAGAGACAATACAGCGAGCTTCAAGCGACAGGGTGAGGGTGAAAAACAAGACGCGGATACAAATATTCGGAGCCTGGAAAACAACCTTTTCTCTTATGATACACGTCTACAATGTTAGAAAACTGGCAGTCGTACTGCCTCGGCGACTCAAACCATCATAAAGCGAAGGCATAAACAGAAGAAAAGAGCATGTAGTACTGAATCGCATTTCTGCACAATTTGTGCTTTAAACAAAAGGGAGAAAATAAATAATAACAATAATCTTAGGAGAAGGACACATTGCTATTCACTGTAACGACACCCTGTTGAGTTCCAGGCACAGAGGGAGCACTGTCACACATCACAGCTTTCGGTCAAAGTCCTCTTCAGCAAAAAACACACACACATATTCACACAAGCAAGAACACCTAGTGCACACAATGACTGCTACCACCGGCAGCTTCTACTGGCTTGATTGTGTGAATGTGTCTGTGTTTTCCTTGCTCAAGAAGGCTGCTGGCAACTCAACAGGTCGTCTTTACGGTGAGTAGCAATCTATCCTTTTCCTAATACTGTTGATATCCCACCCTGAAATTCCCATTGTTTGGCACTCCGTCTTCAGGCCACGAGTGGCCTACCGGTACCATCCGACCGCTGTGTCATCTTCAGTGGAGGATGTTGATAGGAGGGGCGTGGTGTCAGTACACCGCTCTCTCAGTCGTTATGATGGATTCTTGACCGAAGCCCCTACTATTCGGTCGAATAGCTCCTCAATTGGCATCACGAGGCTGAGTGCAACCCGAAAAATGGCAGTAGCGCATGGCGGCCTGGATGGACACCCATCCAAGTGCCGGCCACGCCCGACAGCGCTTAACCTTCGGTGATCTCACGGGAACCGGTGTATCCACTGCGGCAAGGCCGTTGCTCTCCATTATTTGGAGGAAATAAATATATTGAGGTGACAAGATCTACCTATAAATAGTGCCATGCGGAAGTAGTAGTACTTGGACAACAGTCGTAACACACATGCCGCAAGAGAGGTTGGTAGAGCTATATAGGATGATGTAAAATTTGAAGGCGGTGGCGTTATGATGTGGTCGTGTTTTTCATGGAGGGGGCTTGCACCCCATGTTGTTTTGCGTGGCGCTATCACAGTACAGGTCAACATTGGTGTTTTAAGCACGTACTTGTTCCCACTGTTGAAGAGCAATTCGGGGATGGTGATTGCATCTTTCAACACGATCGAGCATCCGTTCATAATGCACGGCCTGTGGGAGAGTGGTTACACGACAATAACATCCCTGTAATTGACTGACCTCCACAGAGTCCTGACCTGAATCCTATAGAACACCTTTGTATGTTTTGGAACGTCGACTTCGTGCCAGGCCTCACCGACAGACATCGATAACTCTCCTCAGTGCAGCACTCCGTGAAGAATGGGCTGCCATTTCCCAAGCAACCTTCCAGCACCTGATTAAACGTGTGCCTGCGAAAGTGGATGCTGTCATCAACTCTAAGGGTGGGCCAACACCATACTGAATTCCAACATTACCGATGGAGGGCGCCACGAACTTGTAAGTCATTTACAGCCAGGTTTCCGGATACTTTTGATCACATCGTCTAGCTAGTTGTTCTTACATTAGTAATAGCCAAGAGGAAATGTGTAAGAAGCAGTGTGCTGGGGAAAAGATTGTGATGCTGTCACTAACTTTCAATAACTTGATCACTATGTTATACCTCCAAAGTTGCAGCCTACCTTTAGAAAATTGGCAGGAAAGGATTGTCGGCGGAATAATGACTCGATTCAGATTTTTGCTTACATTATTGAGGGAGATCACTGCAATCGCTGATACAGGTGCAAATACCAGTAAAACTTTCTAAAAATGTTCCATATTGGGATCTGAATGCTCACTCTTTCGGCTTTAAATACGAGCGACTTCCAGAAAGTAATGCAACACTTTTTTTTGTGAAAACAGGTTGGTTTTATCAGGATTTCAATAAACCATATTATTCCCCACTCTTTTGGCTACAAAACCCTATTTTTCAACATTGTCTCCATTCAATAAGACGCCCTGACTTCACCTTTTGGAAGGGCCTGTGTAACCGCGTGGTACCTTTCTATTGGTAGACGTCGGAGCCTCAATAACCTCTCCATCCATCATCCACGTATTGCTTTCTGAGGAGTTCCTCATTCATTGGGACAAACAGGGGGAAGTCCGAAGGCGCAAGATACGGGCTATGCGGTGGATGAGGAAGAACAGTCCAATGAAGTTTTGTGAGATACTCTCGGGTGCACAGACTTGTGCGAGGCCTTGCGTTGCCAAAAGGAGAAATTTGTTTGTAGTTTTGAGGCGACTAACAAACTGACTAACTCTACGACTTATCTTATAAGAAAGATTAAGGAAAGGCAAACCTACATTCCTAGCATTTGTAGACTTAGAGAAAGCTTTTGACAATGTTGATTGGAATACTCTCTTTCAAATTCTAAATGTGGCAGGGGTAAAATACAGGGAGCGAAAGGCTATTTACAATTTGTACAGAAACTAGATGGCAGTTATAAGAGTCGAAGGACATGAAAAGGAAGCAGTGGTTGGGAAGGGAGTGAGACAGGGTTGTAGCCTCTCCCCGATGTTATTCAATCTGTATACTGAGGAAGCAGTAAAGGAAACAAAAGAAAAATTCGGAGTAGGAATTAAAATCCATGGAGAAGAAATAAAAACTTTGAGGTTCCCCGATGACATTGTAATTCTGTCAGAGACAGCAAAGGACCTGGAAGAGCAGCTGAACGGAATGGACAGTGTCTTGAAAGGAAGATATAAGATGAACATCAATAAAAGCAAAACGAGGATAATGGAATGTAGTCCAATTAAATCGGTTAGATTAGGAAATGAGATACTTAAAGTACTAAAGGAGGTTTGCTATTTGGGGAGCAAATTAACTTATGATGGTCGAAGTAGAGAGGATATAAAATGTAGACTGGCAATGGCAAGGAAAGCGTTTCTGAAGAAGAGAGATTTGTTAACATCGAGTATCGATTTAAGTGTCAGGAAGTCGTTTCTGAAAGTATTTGTATGGAGTGTAGCCATGTATGGAAGTGAAACATGGACGATAAATAGTTTGGACAAGAAGAGAATAGAAGCTTTCGAAATGTGGTGCTACAGAAGAATGCTGAAGATTAGATGGGTAGATCACATAACTAATGAGGAGGTAGTGAATAGAATTGGGGAGAAGAGGAGTTTGTGGCACAACTTGACAAGAAGAAGGGACCGGTTGATACGACATGTTCTGAGGCATCAAGGGATCACCAATTTAGTATTGGAGAGCAGCGTGGAGGGTAAAAATCATAGAGGGAGACCAAGAGATGAATACACCAAGCAGATTCAGAAGGATGTAGGTTGCAATAGGTACTGGGAAATGAAGAAGCTTCCACAGGATAGAGTAGCATGGAGAGCTCCATCAAACCAGTCTCTGGACTGAAGACTAAAACAACAACAACAACAAATTGAAGTCGTTTCTTCAGTTTCCTAAGGGTAGCACAGTACAGTTCAGAGTTGATAGTTGCACCACGAGCAATGACAATAATCAGAATAGCCCCTCAGAGTCTCAGAAGACCGTCGCCGTGACGTTACTGGCAGAGTGTACGGGTTTTCTTCGGAAGAGAAGTTCAAATGGCTCTGAGCACTATGGGACTCAACTTCTAAGGTCATTAGTCCCCTAGAACTTAGAACTAGTTAAATCTAGCTAACCTAAGGACATTACAAACATCCATGCCCGAGGCAGGATTCGAACCTGCGACCGTAGCGGTCTTGCGGTTCCAGACTGCAGCGCCTTTAACCGCACGGCCACTTCGGCCGGCGGAAGAGAAGTGGTGCGGTGCCATTCCAGGGATTGCAGCTTTGTCTCCGGTTAGAAGTGATGAACCCATGTTTCATTGCCTGTGATGATGTTCGACAAAAATTTGACACGATAAGCCCTGTAATACGCAAGAAATTCCGCATAGATGGTCGATCCGTCGTTCCTCTTTATGGCCCTCTATTAAGCGGCGAGGAATCCAGCGGGCACACACTTCTGAGTACCCCAACTGGTGGACGAGTGTGTCAGTACTACAAACCAACAGAGTCGTCCAGTTGTGCAGCGAGGTGTGTGATTGTGATCTGTTGATCACCTCGAATGAGAGTGTCCGCACGTTCCAACACTGCAGGAGGCACAGCTGCGACCGGCCGGCACGCGGGAGATCGGACAGGTCGTGCGACCTTATTGAGATGACGACAGGCACCGCACCCAGCGACTCACCGTGTCTTTGTTCACTCCCAGGTCTGCATAGACATTCTGCAAGCATCTACGAATACCTGCGATGCTCTGGTTTTCCGCCAAGAGAAACTCAATAACAGCTATCTGCTTCGAACGCACCTCCGCTGCAGACATCATTTTGAAGGCTACGATAGCACCACCACCTGCTGTAACTTCATGAAACTGTAGGGACTGAAGCAACAATATTCCACTATGTCCCACAAAACATTCCTCACTTTTTTAACCGAAGATGGCCGAGAAAAAAAAAGTGTTTCTTTAACTATTGAATGCAATTTAGTTGCGCAGAAGGAATGATGTATTATGTGAATACAAGCAAAGATATGAAATGTATTGGTTCTATACTTTAATTGAAATTAGAGTTTTTTGCGGTATATTTTGTGACTTGTGCGTAGATGCAAGTTATTTCTTGTTGTTTGTTCTTGTTGTTAATTGTAGGTGACTGTTGCAGTGTGTGGCGTGATTATGATGAGTCACTTCTGCAGTTGTTGTATGCTTATACCTTTAGTCAATAGCATGAATTTGTTATTAGTTGATTCAAAATGTGCGCTACAGGCATCAGAGCGTCTCTTAATTCACATAATTAAATCACTGGAGAAGAGCACAATGGATGCTTTGGAATACTGTAGAGTGGTGTCGAACTGTTACGAGTGGTCACCTTGAAACCTCCCCTTAGAAAAATTATTGAATTACTGTGCTGATAAACCTCTTACGTTATTTGATTTTCAAACAGCTGAGCAAAACTGAACGTACTCAGACATTTCTCTCTTTAGTTATTCTGATCATCACTAAACTGACACACAATATTTTTTTAGCGCAACGTAATCTGACTTTCACTAATCCCTACAAAAGAATGGCCGTGACTAACAATAACCTATACCTTTCATGAATCACTTACCTCACAAAAATCTTCGTTACTCGCACTACTGCAATACAGCGAGCGCCACTACTGCCAGCTAAATAAAAGATTCAAACTACTGAAGGCACTAACTACTGATAGGCATAGTTAGCAAATGAAAGATTTTGATAGAGAACAAACAATGTATTTACCTTAATAATGTTCAAAAGTCATCAAATATGTATCAGTTCATGATATCCAATATTACAAATTTACTCTTTCTGATGGACACACGTCCAGATCGTCCGCTCTCAAAATTCTGCCATGTCTCCCCACATCCACCACTCCTGGCGGTTCACCTCCAACTGCGCAACGCTATTCGCTGTTCACACCCAACAACCCAACACTACAATAGCAAATATTCCAACACTGCAAACTAGCCACGCTACGTGGCGTTACCAACATAAAAACGTAAAAAGCCTACTTACAACGTGGCCCACCAGCGCTGATGAAAGTCCTGGCAGTGAAGTGGTGTGTATACGCCAGTCGGTGGCACGGGGTTAGCGCAGTAAGGAAGGTCGACGGGGAGACTTTCCAAATGGCAGAAAGAAGATAATTGTGGTCGGACTTGCCTATGTCTACGCCGTCAGTAATGTTGCCCGATTTGCTGGTGAATGTACGTTGACTGTCCAACGTATCCACAAGCATTCGTAGCCATGTGACATGACTTAAAAAGAGTAGCAGGAAAAAAAGGATTCGGAGATGCATGCCACGTCTTTTCAGTGACAATCGGTTTCAAACCCGACAGGAACTACTGCTGTCAGTGAATGTAGGTCCACCATTGCGAAACGAACTGCATATAATGGACGTCTGGAGTCGGATACATCACAAAAGGCCATTGCTCACAGAGGCGCATAAAGCTGCATACCGACAATTGATCAAACAATAAAGAAACTCGACAGTGACAGACTGGAGGCACGTGATTGTATTCTGGCCCGAGTCGTGATTTTGCCTCTTTTCAACCGACGCAAGAGGAATGGTTTACCACTCGCCGCCATATAACATGATGTAATAACAATGGTGATAAAAAGAGTCTAAGCAAAGCTGCGACTGCTACGGTCGCAGGTTCGTATCCTGCCTCGGGCATGGATGTGTGTGATGTCCTTAGGTTAGTTAGGTTTAAGGAGTTCTAAGTTCTAGGGGACTGATGACCACAGCAGTTGAGTCCCATAGTGCTCAGAGCCATTTCTAAGCAAAGCGCAGTTTTTGGATTTAAATTAGCTCCGAGTTGTTTCTATGTTTTTGGAGTTGTTATAGTACTCTGAATTGGACGCTCTGACTCAGCTTACCATGGACGTGAACCAGGAAGTTGATTCAGCATTCCCGGTCACCAAGTGTTGCCCTTTATTGTGCTTCTTCATGACAAGCATGCTGTGGACACTCCCGCCTACCACGCTGACAACAACTATTCACAGAACGGCATGAACACGTTCCTGGTTTGACGAACACTCAGTCAACACATCGCACCTCGACCAGTCTGCTAAATCACCCGATCTTAACCGTATGTAAAATGCCTACGACGTTTGGAACAGCGGTTCGAACGTAGCAGTTAGCACCCTTGAAATTTGGTAGACGTGCAGGATCTAATCATCAATGAGTAACTTCAGCTGGACATGGTGTAAAGATACTACTTCAGTGCGAACATCTTGACTGAACGCTGCCAAACTGATTCACCAGTATTTTCATGCTTGGGGGATATGTTGATTAAAATTTCACTCTTCATCGATTTTGTTTTCAGTACAGAAGTAGCCATGCAGGCGGATGGCCAGTAGTGTGAGTACATGGTGGATATTTGACGTATCTAACGGCCCTGAACTCTTCAGGTGGAGACGGAGTAGGTGCACATACAGCTTTCCACTACCCATCAAACTTTGAAAAAGGTCAGTTCATTGGCGTGAGGGACGTGGGAGCATCATGTTGGCTGTAATTTAGCTGACCGACTCTGGCGAATAGACGGATGAAAAAAGCTAAATTTGGGTAGAGATTACAGGCAGAGTACCACCACGCACAATTCAGAACAGATTAGTGGAAGATGGGTTGAAATCTCGAGTTGCTATGGTCGTTTGCCGCTGGCACCACACTATGGGCAACAGAGACTTCCATGGAGTGCAACCAGAATCAGCTGGGACTTCGTGCCATTCTGTGGCTTCTAGCAATGAGTGTTCGGTTTGTAGCTATCAGATCGATGACAACGTGCCCGTTGACGACCTTGTCTAAGGGCACAGGTTCAAATGGTTCAAATGGCTCTGAGCACTATGGGACTTAACATCTGTGGTCATCAGTCCCCTAGAACTTAGAACTATTTAAACCTAACTAACCTGAGGACATCACACACATCCATGCCCGAGGCAGGATTCGAACCTGCGACCGTAGCAGTCGCGCGGTTCTGGACTGAGCGCCTAGAACCGCTAGACCACCGCGGCCGGCAAGGGCACATGATACAGCGGTTATCGAGGCCCATACCTTTCCAACCCCTGGAATCATTGTGTGGTGGGCTATTGGATATGATAACAGGGCTGACTTGGGAATTGTTAAAAGTAGGCTGAATGCACGTCAGTGTGTAACATGAGTGGATATCCCTATTGTCATATCTTTAAGGGCTGATGCACAAAATGGCGTTTTCCAGCAGGATAACGCAAGATCCATCATAAGCTTGTCCTGTTTACTGATTTATTACCCATAGGGCACGTATGGGAACCGATGGAAAGTTGTATAGTTTCGTACCAGACCCTAAGCAACAATCTGCATGAACTGACTCAGCATATGTTTCATGCACTGCAAGAAATTGCTCAGTGTAATGTTCACAGATTGTTTGCGTCCATGTCACAATGACTAGAACTGTGTATTCCTGCCCTCGTGGAGCACTCCTCATATTGATTTTGACGGGCAGGAGTTCCTAATGGAATGAAGGATTAATCATACAATACGCGTTATGTGATGAACATCTTCACAAAGTATGATAAATATCGAACTGGTGCCTCTATTTCTATTTCTGTCATGTACTTGGTACATGTGGTGCTCCTTATCATACGATGATAATAGCTTGCCCTATCAGCTAGTATGATGGCTTACGTTAACCAGATGATGATACTAGTCTTTGAATAAATTTTGTAATTTTTGGGTGGTCATGTCCTCCTTTGTCAAATACTGAACAGAAAATACTTATCTCTTGTGGGTAAAGACGGTTGCTCATGTTTTTGCATACCGAAATACATTTGGTACAAATATAGGTTTCATGACCGTTGTGGTGTATTCCGTCTGCGCAACTAATTGAAGGCAGTTTGTTTACTGCCATACACGTTTCGCTTCTTTTGTTTGTGAAGCATTTTCAGCGGCGATTTCCAACGCTGTTAGTCCATCTGTGTGGTCCTGGAGATATGTTCATTGGTCTCCATGCTCCAGTTGGCCGATTTCTGGCGGTCTTTCAACCACATCTGATTAAACACATCGTATACATCGCTTGCCCTTTATATTTTGTTTAATCAGATGTGGTTGAAAGACCGCCGGAAGTCGGCCAACTGGAGCATGGAGACTAATGAACAAATCTCCAGGACCACACACATGAGCTAACAGCGCTGGAAATCGCCACTGAAGATGATAAACAAATAAAAGAAGAGAAACGCGTGTGGCAGTAAACAAACCACTTTCAGTTAGTCACATAGACGGAATATACCTCCACGACTTTTGAAGCAAGGCGGAAAACCGAAAAAAATGACAAAAATTTCATATTTGTGATGATAACCACTCTATCTGTCAACAGTGCCTGAAATAATCTGAAGCCGTAAAAAATAGTCGTAAGTGTCATTTTTACGTTAGGTCTCAGATTTATCTTCGATTACATACGCAGAAGGTTTCTAAGTGAAAACATTCTCCTTCTAAGGATTTATCGTTAACACAATACTTTTTCCCTAGGTCTCATGATCCTATTCGGGTTAGAAACGCTAGAGAAAATCATTCTGTTCACACAGAGATGACGAATTTACCCAAAGAATATTCGTCGTTTGTTCCTAATAAGATTTATTGCAGGCATTTCGTTGTTGCTCCTAATTCGTTGGGTTTGCTTAAAGTTATTTGTCTTCATCCCTACACCTAGAACATGGCGCATTCGACTCGCATTCTGAAAAACGCTATTCATATCCCTGCTCAGTTTTCCAGATTTGGGCTTCTTAAGGGGCTCCGGAAAGGCTCAAAATCATGAAAAGTTCAATTTTTACTTTTTTGCGTTTTCTGAATCTGCAGACTATTACCTTTTAATAGATATATAATTTATTCAATTCCGAAGACTACAACTATTTTTAATTTTTTTTTTTGAAATGTGTTCTACATGGGCGTGACCCACTGTGGCGCTGTTAAACTGCTGTCAAATGGTGTTATTATTAACGTCCGTGTTCATCAGGTACATTTTAGTGATGTGAGATATAGTATGTGTTGTGGCTAACCTGTGATGGTTCAATATATATCGCTGGTGTGGTTGTCGATTGTTTCATGTTTATTTACTCTGTCGTTATCTCGAAAATATTCGTAATTAATTCTGTTTCTTGAGTCTCTGTTTTGTTGAAGTATAATAATGAGTAAAAGTAAAGTTATTAGAAATCCTCTGAAGGCTTTTAAGAAAAGGAGAAATGTTGGAATGCCAAAGGTATGTGTTATTACTGTAAACAATAAAGACGATGAGTGAGTGAACCTAACCTCTCAAGTACACCTGCCCATAGCAGTCAAAGTGGGAAAGAAAATACTTCACAGAAGAAGCTTGGTTCAATGAGTGAAAACTATGAATGTTTTATGGGCGAATCGGATGTGAATGAAATATTTGATATGTCGGTTCTCACAGGAATTTTTTCAAACTGTGTAAGATGTATTCATTGTAGTGAAGTTGGTCTGGAACTCTCCATAATAAAGCACGTAGGACTTGCTAGTGAAATACAACTGAAATGTGATAAGTGTTCATACATGACCACCTTTTGGAACAGTGTTGCAGTAACTGCAACTGAAGAAAATGGTAGCAAAATCTACGAACACAACAACGAGCGATGCTTGCTTTAGACAAGGAACGCCTTCGGGCTGCAGACAGGGCTGTAAAGAGTCTAGAAATATAAGCAAGAGTAAACAGGGGGAGGAACAAGAGGAAGCTGGAGGAGGAGTTCGCAGAGGATGAAGATAATCCATCCTATGGACCTGGAATGCACTAAAAAGTTAATCCAATCTTTGTCGCTCGATTCCCAAAACTTTTATTTTCTCATACTAACTACATGTTTTCTAAGGATCTTCCAAACATATTTGTTTCAAACTTTCAGTAAATGTTACACAGTACCTTCTGCATAATTTAACACAGCCTTTTTCCAAAAAACTGTATATTTTTGAATATATAAATAAAAAATTGCAAAAAAATGTTGTGAATTTTCATTACAATTGAAAAAAAATCATCTTTAATAACTGAACTAAAATTTTGTAAAATCCCTGTGTTAAGTTGTAGCCCATATTCCAATAAATAATCTGTAAAAAGTTCAACTTCCTACCTCAAATACTTTGTGAGGAAAAATGTAATTTATAAGCGTTATTTTAACATTGCAAGTATAGGGCGTTCCGGAGCCCCTTAAGTCTCTTGAGGTTAAAGCCGCCATGGTTCCTTTGAAAAGGTTACGGGTGACTTCTTTCGTCATCCTTGTCCTTTTCAAGCTGGTGCTCCGTCTCTAATGACTTCATCGTCGACATAAGGTTAAACGCAAACCATCCTTCTACCTTCACACAGAAATTCATGTCTAAAGTCTATCTTTTTCATCTACACCCATAGAGGAGAAATATCTATGGAGTGAATATATAGATCCGTAAAGAACACTTTTTGCCGCTAACATACTTATATTGCCTACGAAGTCAGATGACTACGGCACGGTGTAAGTTCTGCTCGCCAGCGCTCTGCGGATTTTTAATGTCGTTACATCGTTGGTACATACAGATTCCGCTCTAAAATACAGTGGATTCTGTACACGCGTTTCATAGGTCTGTTAATAATTTATTTTTGGTATCTGGAATAATACTGACTTACATTTTTCAACAGAAAGATATGTCATGGTCCAGACGTCGCAAACTGTAGGAAAGGAAGGGATAGCTTGAGTCTCCGTTAAAATAAATTGGCCTGCAGGACACAGCGAAGTGACTTACGGCTACGGTGAAGTGGTAGTGTACCGAAGCATATCAAATTTAGGGCTATAACATTCAAGAAATTAGTTATTTACCATACATTTAAATAATTTTAGGAACAAAATTCTTCTGGTTTTACTTTCTGATTCTATATGCTTAATCTTCGTTCATCCTCAGGGAAGCTAAAATATTAATTGCGAATACTCAGTCTTTGTGTCAAACACATTATTACTACAGTTTGCTTATGGAGACTATTTTAAAATAAGGACAATGGTTTGGAAATCGAATAATCTAGAAGTAATGACAATCGTATATAAATCTTATCATCCCGGAATTTATAGTCATTCAGCAGATTGACTGGCAGCATTCTCCGACACTACTGATTTTATCTGGCATCTGTCTCATAAATATAAGGTCCCACAGTCACATTCGTTAGTTCTACAACGTTAACTCTGTTACTCTTTGTCTCTGTATTTTTAGCACATAAAGCGCCCCTTAGTAGTATAATAACTGTAATTAGACCTTTGAATTTCTTAGCTACGAAAAAAACTTTTTCTCCTTTAACGTATTTCGATTTGAATCTGCAGTAACAGTTGTTCACCGTTTACGTTGATAATAAATCAATGTGTAAAAACATGCCTCGCAGCGTTAGTGTTATGGGCCTAGCAAAAAATGTAATCAGACAGCGTTATATTGAACTGGCGTAACAGTTCCGGTTTGTAGTTGGCGACTTGCGCAATTATTACGGTATGCGCACTCCATAGATATTCCAACAACGTGTAATATTGATATAAGTAATTATCGCTAAAATAAGGAATCTCTGCAAGTCAGTGGTAGTATTGTGTTGTTTGTTTCTCGTTGATTCCTTGACTAAGTCGTTAGAATACCTATTATATCTCTATTTTCTGTGTAGCTTCCATTTTTCTTCTCCGCTTAAAACCATAGTTATAATCGAAATTCAGTTCACGCTTTCCTGTACCCGCAAACGAATGGACATTCCGTTCCAAGGCTTCAACGTGAGACTTTTTTCCGTTGTCCTCGTTTTGTCTTTTCCTGTTTCATCAGCTGGTAAGTAGTCATTCCCCTTGTTTCTAATACTTTTTTTATTTATGTTAACTTCATGAAAAGATCTAGCTCTTATTGAACCGTTTGCTTCTGTTTAGTAGTAGGCCTGTCTTACATTTTGCTGCTCTGGTACTTTGTCTTCAACAATGTAAACCCTAGTGTTTGGTGTACCAGTAACATTAAAGTAAAAGAGTATTTTTATTTCGGAAGCTGTAACAAACTTAGGAATTTTTGGGAAACATACGTTATATTTTACCGCGTTGATTGCTTATTTCCGAAACAGAGTTCTTTGTCCGTTGCCCAGTTAATTCATCTTCAAGGAAAGGTTAAGATTTCAGGGTTGGAGAGGATTGTTTACGGAATGTGGAATAAATTACTTCACGTGTGCTTTCTTAAGTTTACATACATAAATATTACCGATGTTTGATGTAGTGAAATGTTCTTAATGTGTTGTGAAATATTTTTTAGTCCGTAAACTTCGGGGCGCAACAAGTATGCGTATAATCAGCTTCAAAACATTGATCCAAATTTAAATACGAGACTACTAAAAGTCGTTAACTATTGTTTCAGAGGTACGTGAAAAGTTCTAAATTACTACGTCAGAAATCCCAGACAACTCCATATTTGAACCATCTCGAAGTTTACCCTTTAATTTGTTTGGTTCAAGCAACAGCCTACCTGCCTATTTCCACGGAATTGTTGCAAATACATCTCGACACTGAATGTGGGATGTATTTTGAAATGTATTGTGAAATGTATTGTGTACCGATGCATGATTCACCATTATTATAACTTTTACCAGTAGTGAAAAATTGTGCTAGCTTAAAAAAAAGTACAAAAGTATCATGTGATAATGATGTGTTGACAGCAATAGTCCATTGAAACGAAATATAAGGCGCAGCTGACAGCTGTTAATGCTGCTGTCATGGCATAAGTGGTGTGTAGTAGCAGAAAAATCTCAAACGACTCGCATTTCATACGTACAGCCATGCGTGTTTGTTTTATAAAGGAAAAAGCAACAGAGGCTCTATTATGACAGTATGATAAAAGAAGAAAGACACCTAATCCAGATCGATCCGATAATTACGTTAAGTAAAGGGCACTACGAAAAATCTAAATCTGGATGGTCGGGCGTATGTCAGAATCATACCTTTCCCGTCAACTAACATGCAATCGAAGTTCTTCTTCAGACATCAATTACTGGTCCAGAAGGATATCTTGCTACACCTCTTTCTCCTTACATATATAAGGGGCAGAAAAATGAAAGCGATGAAAGCGAGACAGATGAAAGAAGTAAATAAACTGTTTTTTATTTCAAAAGTAATCACCATAACTGATAATACAATTACCCCACTCTGATAAGACAGTCAATGCTTCCATGGAAAAATGTTTGGGGTTGCCTACGGAACCACTAATGCACCCCAAACGGGAACCTCTTCGTCCGAAGCCAATCGACTGCCACGAATGTCTTTTTCCTGGGCTCCAGAAATATGGAAATCATATGGGGACGAATCGAGACTGTCTGGAGGATGTATAAGGTCTTCCTAGCTAAAATTGTGCAGCCTATTCGAAACAATCTTGGCATCATGTGGACGGGCATTACCTTGCAACAGAATAATTCTGTCGGTCAATATTCCTGGGCGTTTGGACTTGTTAGCGCGTTTCAATTTCTGCAAAGCATCCAAGTAACGCTGTGCGTCAGCTGTGGCGCCTTGTTCCAAAAGAGTCCGTGAGCAGGGAGTTGACGGTCGGCGCCATTGTGTTACAGGATAATGTTCGCCAACATGTGCCCGCATGTTGCCAAGGTTGTTTCGAATACACTCGAGACATTTCGCTGGGAAGCACTTACACATCGCCCATACAGTCTCGATTTCTCCCCATGGGATTTCCCATATTTTTTGGAGCTCTGAAGAAAGAAATTCGTAGTCGTCCATTTTCTTCTGACGAACATGTGCGCACTTGGGTACAATCATGGTTCCATAGGCGAAAGAAAGTGTGGTGTCACCGCCAGACACCACACTTGCTAGGTGGTAGCTTTAAATCGGCCGCGGTCCATTAGTACATGTCGGACCCGCGTGTCGCCACTGTCAGTGATCGCAGACCGAGCGCCACCACACGGCAGGTGTAGAGAGACGTACTAGCACTCGCCCCAGTTGTACGGACGACTTAGCTAGCGATGCAACACTGACGAAGCCTCGCTTATTTGCAGAGAATATAGTTAGAATAGCCTTCAGCTAAGTCAATGGCTACGACCTAGCAAGGCGCCATTAACAGTTTATAGCCTTGAACGTACCGTCCAGAACGATGTATTCAAATGATGGATTAAAGTTAAGTATTCCAGCAGCTACGTACTTTTCTTTATAGCATTCATTACGTATCCTGTTTCAGACCTCACGCCAGCCTGCTTGAGTTTAACGCGTGCATTTCGGCCTTCTCTAGCTATACAACAGAAAGCATTTTTCCATGAAGGCATTGGACGTTTTGCCTCACATATGTTAAATGTATTAACAGTTATGGTGATTACTTTCGAAACGATAGTGAATTTACTTACTTTTCCAACTGTCTCGTTTCCATTTGATTGCCCCTTATACTTAAACCGTATCTCTGGACCGAGCTTGCTACTCTTTTGGATCTGCAGAATCATTTTTGTGTTTGGAATGTTGGGTTAGTCCACGTGCACCAGCAGATCCTTTCAAATTCTTTATTAGTGTGAAGTATCATGTATTTTACTATCTTTAATATGTGTAAAGGCCGACGAACTGATTTCTTAGGATGTTCCTGTCCTTTGAAGTCTTCGGATTACGGGGAAGTCAGTACAAAAGAATGTTTTGCTGCTGCCATTTCAGAGAACATTCTCCGTTTCATTTACACAGCAACGGCTGTAGGGCAGTGAGACCTGCAACAAAAAAAACCTTGCTTAGTTTTCTGTCAGTATAGAACAAAACAATCTTTATCTTACTATAAAAGCTGTGAATAGGGTTTAAATTGCATAGTTTGAAATAATTGAAAAGCTACTCGGATATTGTGTATATTTCTTTCTTTGCTTAAGATTACAAATCATTATTGGTCTTGACGCTAATCTAAGGTTTTTTTGTTCACTGTTACAAATTGTAACAGCCATAACTTACATGTTATAAATTTCGTTGTTGTATGTATTATAATTTTACCATATGGACTGTTCACAGTTCTGTAGCAGATATCTACATTTATTTTTGGTAACGCAGGTTTTCCTGAGAACATAAATATGTTCTGTATAGACAGACAGTTTCGTTGATCCTGATTTCATTCCCCAATATGTTATTTGTACGCGTGCCATTAGATACTGAATATCTCAGTTTCTGTGTATTATGCTCGCTCTCATTTTCCGTCAGAAAATAAGTTTTTTTCACTTGTTTTATACTTAGTTTTTTCTCGGAACCCTGCATGATATTAATGATAAAAACCGAGTAATAATAAGTCGTTAGCTTCTAATTATTCTTCAATTCAGCGATTTGTTGTTCTTAAACTGTGTAAAAATTTTCCTGCTGGCCACCTATTTTTAGTGTAAAATACTCTGAGAAGCCTCTACATCTAAAACGGCACATTTCGTAAACTATAAGAATGCTGTTTTAACTCTTCTGTTGGATATATGTCATTCGTTATGCATTTAATTTCGTTTATTTGTTTACTTGCTTGCTTAGCGTGAGTTGGATTAGGACCTTCAGAAACTACTTCCAAAAACGTTTAGTCACCATTAAATAGCTTATATTGCTCTAGCATATTTTATTTACCTAAACAAATAATGTTTTGATCTGTATTTGTTGTAATCGTTTCGATAATTTATATGAATATATTATCTATTATATATAAATTATTATATATTATTAATAAGTGGAGTTCTATGTGATATAACACACCAGAAAAATGAGCCTAGTACAATACATAAATCCACTTGATGATGGAGATTTCGTTGAAACCCGTGGTCGAAGTAAATAAATTGTGAATGGTGACAGCTATCTTCTTGTTTCGTTCGATAACAACTCAGGTTAACAAATTCTTTAATTATTTCAAAATGAAATGGTTAATTTAAATTGTAGAATAAAGAATTTGCAAAGGGCTTATGTAAGATTTAGTATTGGAACGAAATTCAAATTTGTTGCTCTCCTTTCCTTCTCGCATCATCCGATGGGAGTCAACGTTGTAGGGTCACAATTCCGCATGTACCTGTTTATGGTTGCGTGCGCCACAGTATTCGTGTCGTTTCGTGCTGCTTGCACGTTTGCACTCTCTTGTTTCTCGTGTCTCGTACGACGCCATTTTCACCTTGCGTGGAGATAAACTGATAAAACATGTATGCGGTAAACTGCTTCACGTATGTTTCTGGCTTTGAACACTTGCAAGTTTCTAGCATTGTCGTGTGTATTCCTTCAGTTGGCTGTTACGGCGTCTCTTGGCGTCTCGGCTTCCCCAGCGCCTTAAATGAAACTGATTTTGCCCAAAATTTCCAAACAGGATCTGTCCCAGGTGCTAGACATTTGTCACCATTTACGGGCGATCTATTTGCTTTTACGTGTATTTAAGTCAGTACGTCTGTGTTTGCGATAGTGAGACAGCATACAATGCTACTACAAGACAGGTTGGTTACATGTAAGGAAACGATACACCTCACTTGCTAATTCTTTAAAAATTTTAACAGCCTTTGTTGTCAGATAACTATTTAAATCGTAATGTCATTGCAAATGGATTCAGAGCGCTACATCCACTACTCAGAGCTATTTTACTCCCTTGTTCAGCAGAAAATAACTCCGAAGACGACATGCCATGGACAATAACTAGCGAGTTAGGAAGAAGGAAATTAGTTTCATAACTCGTATTGGCTTATTCCGTTGTATTTATCATCATATTTGCGATGTTCCATGGAACAGGATATAGTCTACAGAAAGTTGTATTAAGCTCAAAAGAAGAAAAAATTGGGAGGGGGAGGGGTCAATTTGTGGGTTTAAATGTTCTTCTCAGTGAGGAAGCTGAATATTAAACACTGCACGTTAGTACTCCATTAGCTTGTTATGCTAATTTTGTAGTAGACAAGCATAATCTATTCGCAAAAAGAAAGTGGGCAAATCATAATGTACAGATTTTTTTATAGCTACTGTTTTCCCACCTTAGATAAACTCTATGATTTAATCAGTTCTTAATGCCCTTTCATTGTATACCACCACGCTACATCGAGTTCTAATTTTTGTCCATGTCACTCTTACTGTGGAAGGTCTACTATTCGAAGAATGGGCGTAAAGAGCTAATTAACCATACAGTTAATGTAAAGCGGAAAAGCAGGAACTTTTTTTAACCGAGCTACATTAGTATCTCTCAGATTTCCACGAAGAATTGACATACTGAATTTTTATGACTTTTAATCAAAGTTTTCAATCATTTAATTTCTCATTTTAGTCAAAGCAAACAGCAAACAGCTTCGAGAAACAATATTAAATAAAACAAAAATGTGAAATATATAGCGCTTACGCACAAGTAAATATGTAGAAAATAGGAAGCGTCTTCCCTAAAACAATCACCATAGCTTTTTGTACAAAAGCTTCCATCAGAATGAAACTACCACATAAAATCTACGATGTTTAAGAAAATTCATTAGATCTGGAAGTATACAGCAAATTTTGCAGTATGCTCCTAGTAGGACAGACTAGGCTCAACGTCCGACACAGTTTGAGGACCACGTAGGCACCAATAACAAAGTTGGGTTGAGTGTACACCAAATCGTGCGAAGCACAAGAAAAGAAACACAGAACATAGAAGTGATCCATATAGCCCCAAAGAGACGTTTCCTGGACATACTGAAGGGGCCTGAAATATTCGCCCACCACTTAAAAGAACCAGACAGTTGCATAACGTCGATCCGACTATGCTGGGACCATACCCAGCAGTAGGGGTTAAGCTGTGGCCTTTACACGAACCTGAGCCTCTGCCTCCCTCCCTCCCTCTCTCTCTCTCTCTCTCTCTCTCTCTCTCTCTCTCTCTCTCTCTCTCTCTCTCTCTCTCTCTCTCAGCGAAAACCGATATAAACAGGCACATCCAAGACGCAGGACTGAAATGTGATTTGTAATATTCTCCGTTATTCATAATTTAATCTTAGTACCTGTTGAGTCCTAGACAGAGCGACTGTAATCTTGACGTAGGCCTACAAAATGCAGGTGCTGACACCACCAAAATTCATCGTATTGTGCATGTCTCCATCCTCTGTAAATTCTCCACTGTTATTCTTTCATCCAGCACCCGCAGCAGTTAACTAACTGATATCAGCAGGAATAAAGCATCACCAGTGGCATTAGTATTTTCACCAGCAACAGCAACTCTGGAACAAAACAGAACATCACAATCAGCAGATCATAGGATCAAAAACTATAATATAAACTTAATATCAATTCGCATATCATAACCATCGAACGAATATCTTCTATTACTTCCTTAATCTTGTAATATCAACGCAATAAATTGAATAGCAATGGCTGAAGAGCAGAAATAACTGCTGCCACCCCGCCCCAAAAGACGAATGAAATACCAATAGTGGACACTCCACTCAGCACTTGTTACTCCGCAACTACCATGGTGTTGGGTACATTGTTGCACTTAATCAGGTGTGTGTATTACTTTAGTTAAGATGACACTCAGCACGCCTTTTATCTATTTTCAACAGATCCGAAGATGTTCAGTAGCTGAATGAAAGCGGTAATCAGTGTAAGAAAAGTGTGACGTCAGACTGTGGTAAAGACATTTTAGCTCTCATACCTGTTATGCGTCTCTAATACAAGGCGTCGGTTTCATGGTCTAAGATAATCTTCTATATTATTTGACCTCTGCTTAAAGATAGCCGAAACGTTTTCGAACTAATGGTTGCGTAGTTCTTAAAGATCTTTCTGTTAGCAGCTTCAAAATATTACTTCACGTTACATTCCCTTGTGTGAGATCAACAACGTCCTTGTGCATGGCTACACAGCCATAGTAAGTGTTCTGAATACACATGAGCCCATTTCCAGGACATTGTAATACGGAATCCATGTATATATAATTTGGGAAATGATGTGTAATCAAGTGGAATGTACGAAAGTTGGAACTTTAATAGTGGAAACTACTTATTTACAGCTCATACAAAATAAATACGTGTTCAAAGTTTTGCTGACCTTCAAAGTAGTCACCAGCATTGTGTATAACCCGTTGCCAGCGATTCATTTTTGGAACACAACCTACGACCAGCTTAGAGACAGAAGTGATGACACTTTCTGCAGGACCTGAACATCATTTTGCAGGACAATGCTCAAGCACGTACAGTGCAAGCTGTTCTGATTTGTTTAACTGATGAGGCTGCTAAGTGCTATACCACCTACGGCAGTCCCCTGACTTAAGCCCTTGTGGGTTCAGCTCGAATTCTAAACTGAAGTACACTTCGTGGCATTCGCTTCAGAAATGCTACAAACTCGTCGGGCAATAGATCGCGCCGCTCGAACTGTCAACACAACTGGTACTGACAGTGTCCTACGACTTCCTCATCACTGGCAACGGGTTATACAAAACACTGATGACTACTTTGAAGGTTAGTAAAACTTTGAAACACGTATCTTTTTGTACCAGCTGTGAATAAATAGTTGACACTATTGAAGTTCCAACCCTCGTATTTATCGGTGTCTTACTCATTAACTCGTACTCGCACCCACGCTGCAACAACCTATGTAGCTAGTGATGAGCGGTTGGTCTTTACTTTTGTTCGCACTGGCATGCTATTGCCGTAGTCGCGAAACGTAGATGAATCTTTGATTTTTGAAGAACTGCTTAGTTGTCGAAATCTGATAATTATCTGCAAGTGAAATAAAAATTAACATAGAAATTTTAAACAGCCAAAGGTGGCAAAATCGTTTAAGCCTTCAAAAACCCTTTTTTAAATGTTGATTTGCGCAGCAACGGCAGTTACCTGTTAAGAAAGGGATGTGATCGAGCGCGTTTGTGAATCTGTAGCGCGAGGGGATGGTCAGAGCTATTGTGCCACCAGCTTCAGTATCCAATACCGCCAGAAGAAAACTAATTTAAGATTGACGACAGTTGGAAGTCTTACTGGTTGAGATTAGCTACGTACGTTTGTCGTTCACGAAACGATAATTTTATCTCATAGCGAACAGGTCTGTTCCGTTAACGCCGTATTAAATAGGAAGTTCGGAAAGGCACGTGGCTTGATCTTGGAGAATCTGGCAGGAAGGAAAGAACGGATGGGAGAGTTGAACTGGAGGGAGGAAGAAGCCCCGTAACGACGATCCACATAAATCCGCGGCCAAATTGTGGGGTACGGCCGCTGCGTGGCAATAACTCAGGGCCGGCTGATGGCTAAATTGAATGAAGGGCGTTAGCGGCGGGGGGTACGGCACCTGTGCTTCCACGGGCTGTCTCTAGTCCTGCCAGCGCTGCACGGTTGCTCCACTGTGCAGCTCACTTCACTCCTACTGTGGGTAAATTTGTTCGTTTGCTGCATGAAGTTCATGTGCTGCCGTCTACATGCTATGACGGACCTACATTAATGATATAGCTAACAATAATAGTTACATTAATAAATCATATACAAGTATGGTATTCAGTCACAATTCGTATTTACATTATTGTTTTAAAGTAAACTCACCGGACGCAACATTAGTGGCAGTACAGATGCGCTGTACCGAAACTACAGTTCGGTAGTTCTGGTACAGTACATAAATGACGTACTACATGGTAGGATTATCAGTAGTATTTGTTGCACTGGTATGGAAAGAAACATAAGTTAATGTGAGAGAGACGAACTGGGAGTCAACGACTTCTCTTTGTTTTGCTTCTTTTTTGTTTGGTTTGCACATAAGTAGAACTGCAAATTGTTGACTTTTATTTTACATCCTTAAAAGGTACATACTGCATTTTATAAGAAAAAACAGCTGCTCACATAACTTCTGTGCTTTTATGTAACCAAAACAATTACTTTTGATGCAAGTGCTGTTTACATGCACAAACACAAAAAAATCTATATAATTGTTTTTGTTGCTTTGTACACAATAGGAAGTTCATCATGATCAAAGGCAAGAGTTTCCTGTTATAACTGCGAATGTTTTTTAGCAATAACAGAAACATGTTTAATATATGCTCCCTCTGTTTCAAATTACAAATCCACAGTTTCGAATAAAACCCGAATTAATCAATGACAGTTTCAATTTTGCTATGAATTCAGTATATTTTTAAGTAACAGACAGGAGGACAACTATGTTGAACACATATGTTCTGTAGGTCAAAACGTCCATTATACAGGGTGTTACAAAAAGGTACGGCCAAACTTTCAGGAAACATTCCTCACAAACAAAGAAAGAAAATATTTTATGTGGACATGTGTCCGGAAACGCTTCCTTTCCATGTTAGAGCTCATTTTATCACTTCTCTTCAAATCACATTAGTCATTGAATGGAAACACACAGCAACAGAACGTACCAGCGTGACTTCAAACACTTTGTTACAGGAAATGTTCAAAATGTCCTCCGTTAGCGAGGATACATGCATCCACCCTCCGTCGCATGGAATCCCTGATGCGCTGATGCAGCCCTGGAGAATGGCGTATTGTATCACAGCCGTCCACAATACGAGCACGAAGAGTCTCTACATTTGGTACCGGGGTTGCGTAGACAAGAGTTTTCAAATGCCCCCATAAATGAAAGTCAAGAGAGTTGAGGTCAGGAGAGCGTGGAGACCATGGAATTGATCCGCCTCTACCAATCCATCGGTCACCGAATCTGTTGTTGAGAAGCGTACGAACACTTCGACTGAAATGTGCAGGAGCTCCATCGTGCATGAACCACATGTTGTGTCGTACTTGTAAAGGCACATGTTCTAGCGGCACAGGTAGAGTATCCCGTATGAAATCATGATAACGTGCTCCATTGAGCGTAGGTGGAAGAGCATGGGGCCCAATCAAGACATCACCAACAATGTAGAGCAATGTAGAGCAATGAGTCACATGTCAACACAAGCACCGAATTCAACATTACCTTCCTTCAATTCGGCCAACTGGCGGTGAATCGAGGAAGTACAGTACATACTGACGAAACTAAAATGAGCTCTAACATGGAAATTAAGCGTTTCCGGACACATGTCCACATAACATCTTTTCTTTATTTGTGTGTGAGGAATGTTTCCTAAAAGTTTGGCCGTACCTTTTTGTAACACCCTGTATAGCCACAATCAGTTTTTAGACCGTTCTCCGATTCCGGTTTCTAGCGTAATATAGTAAGACACTCATTGCATGCACAATCGAAGTGATCGAAATGAGATAACGCCTGATGGGTATGCAAGACACCTAACATACAGGTAAAGTGGTTAAGATCTTAACTGACCAACGCTACTAAGGAAACAACCGTAGTCTACACTTTCTTACGATAGTCTACAGAAGGCTGCGGTAGCTTTATGATTCTAGGCAGCCACTGCACACAGCTGAATCATTAAGTCTTTACAGATGGCGCAGCGATCGAGTCACTCGTTTAACCGCACTTGCGCTGCCTCTGCGTGGGCATAAGGCAGAAATGATCGGTGAGACGTTTATGATTCAAGCCGCATTGTGCCTAAACATGGGTCAATGTAAGGACATGACAGTATAGCGCAAAGGGCCAATCTTGTTTGGCCGTGTTCACGGCCATACGGCGTGTGAAGTAGCTGCATTCGTTGTTGTATCACTGCATACTTTTCAACGCATGTACTAGCAGTGGTGCAATACACGTCGCCACGAAATCCCACGTCAGAATTATTGTCGAAATACATCCTGACTGAGATGGGAGACGCGTTTCACAGCTTGTGAATCAAAATGGCTTCCACGGATGAGGTCATTGCTCACACAGGGACATAAAGACGAAACAACAGCAAAGTTCTTCGCTCTGAAAGTGACTGGTTTTCTGAACACTTCTCCAACCTTTTACATCTCGAGTGGTCTGTAGAATCACCTGACGTGAATCCAATAGAAAGCCTGTGTGACAGCGGGTAAAATGCTGATGTCAGCATTCCCACAGTTTGGTGACTTGCGCGAATGCTCAGCGAGTGACGTAACCTGAATGCTACGTTCCTGTATAACCTTAAACGGACGCACTTCCCAACCGAATCCACTCGGTTATCCAGTCCAGAGGCGGAACTACACGGTATTAAATGATACCTGTAATGATTTTTCAAGGGGTGACTAATTTTTTGTCCGGGGATCTTACAATAATGACATGAGTGATTACAATTCTGCTTGTGGGTTGTGTAGCCTATAACTGCTTATTATCGAAGAACTGATGTCTGAGGGAACAGTGAAACGTGCAGTTATAATGAAGAAAGACACTGAGTCACCTGGCATGTTTTATTCAGAAAAAGGGATTAAATCTGTGATACACGGCGCCTTCTGATCGATGCATCTAATAATTATTAAGCGCAGTTGAAAATCAAGGCGAGGATTTTAAATCGGAATCCTAGCCCTGCTGATATACTCCGCTTCGCAGTAACGTGGTGTACGGATCTGAGGATGATATGTATCGCACGTGGAAACAGGTTATCCTAGTAAAACATACTAGGTGGCCCAGCCTCTTTCTTCATTATTATTACTACTTAATCTAAAAGATTTTTTCTAAGTCCCTCCGTCAGTGGTGGTGCTTTCCGTTGGCACAGAATTGCATCTGAATTATAGTGGAACACAGACTTTCGGATTATTCAGTCAGACTAAAATGCTGTTATTTGGCCTTCTTGAATTCGAAATACTCTTATCTGATATCCATACTAACGTGTCAGAGATTCGAAAAACGCTCAGTTAAAACATAAGGAGCAAAAAAATTCCTTGCTTCGGCTTCCGAAAGCAGCCAATATTTGCATCTCTCCATTTAATTTTAACTTAGTTACAAGGCATTAAACTGCATTTCAATTTTCTAGATTGTTAAAGGTTCAGATCATCGCCTTTTCGCTTCATGCGTGTTCGAACTTATGGCGGTAAGTGCCTATCTCTGCAGATGGTGCAAATGTTGCGTTTTTTTCCTGCAAAATCTGCAGGTTGCCTCCCAAACAAACGCCTTAAAATCCTTTCTTCAGACCAATTGCGATTTTTGGGTGACTTATTTCTGATAGACCATTAGAGAATGTGACATGTAATAATTCGTGAGTAATGCTCTTTTATGGCCAGCGTCAGCACTCGAGTTTAATGTGTCAGGCAATTACACACCAGTACACACTCCACTCTATGGTGAAACACTCAATTTATGACGTTAATAAGGTATCTGCATTATTCGACTCCTTCAATTTTTCGCAGAATCGCAGAATTCTTTGCTAGTGTTACTGTTTTCAGGTAATGAGTAATGAGCAGCTGAGAAAACGAGATAACTTCTTACTGGTAAATTCTGGGTAGGCTAATCTCTCTCGGGCTCCATTCTAACTATAATTTCTTCGGCAAGATGCGTCACTCCACATACGCTATTGACTAAAAGACAAATTCTGTTTAGGTGAAAAGAAGGACTCAGTCTTAACGACAGCACTCACTCTGTGAGGCAAACGACAGGGCAGAAAGCAATGGCCTTCTGTGTAGTTCCCGCGGTTACAATTAAACTGCTCTCAGACATAACCAGCTCAACGTCTTGATAACGCAAGAAAAAGCACTCTCTAAAGATAGCGAACAATGTCGCCACCATCAAAAGTGGAACTCATAACTTCTGTTGACATTGCAGTTTGCTTTATATACATTTATAACATGCAGCGGATTATGTCTAGAAAAATTTACAAATCAGCTTAAACCATACACAGACCAGGAGTTACCTTCTCACATGTGAGTCGCACCGCGTTTCATTCTACCGGGAAATACTGCTGAACGCAGATTGCGGCGTTACATTTATACTAACACCGCTTTACCGATACATCGGCGAAGAAGGTGTAGATATTCAAAGTTTTCCCATACGGCCAAAGTACCTCGACCATCGTCGAATAACATTCTCGCTACGAAATCGCTGTTTCGTATGCTGCGGTAAATGGAAGATGACCTGCGATAGGATCAGAGGAATTCGTAAGAATTTCTATGTGAAGTGGGTTGAATTTTGTTAGTCTGATATATCGCTGCAATACACTTTTAAAAGTTATACAAAACGAGCTGAAATTTAAACCGAGTAATTTTAGACACCTCTTGACAGAAAATGACATGTTCATGCGACCAGTCAGCTCGATGTCAGTTTATCCGGAAGAGCAAACGCAAGGAAAGCAAAGTTTCAACGGTGTTGGCTAGCGCTTTGGATTCCACTGATGAGATCAATCGGCCCTAAAATCATTAAAATCATTAGCGTGCTATGTTAGGCGATTAAAAATTATCTGATGTATGATCGACTGAAGCTATGGAATACAACAGATGAACCTCGAAGTACGACTTTTGCGTATCAAAGAAACCTGGATTTAACTCTTAATTTTTATACGTCGCGAAGAAGGGCAACATACATAACCAAACAAGGATTAGCACGAATCGAAAATAGCACGTTGGTCAAGCCAAATATCATTTACACAAGGTTTTCGCACTTGTCAAAGTTAGCTGTAATTTTTACAGTCCTCAGTCTGTATTATAATTTATCGAGAACTTTATAGCATGGTCACGGAAAAATAAACCTTCTGTCCTTTCATTACTTTTCTCCTTTCTTCCTCTTACCTTGCAATTTTGGCCTCAATCACAGTCATTCATACAATTTACCAATTGTTTTCTTTCCCTAATCAGTTATGTTCTTATATTTCTCAGTTTAATCGGTTTCCTCTGCCTTCTTCCTCCTCACCGATATCACAGCTCGTAGTTTATATTTGCCCTTCTTAAACCTTGTACAATTCATAATGCCAATAAACGTTATTTTTTCATCTATAATCGCACAGTTCCAAATTTCTGTATGTTACCTTGTTAGATATAAGATAGGGCCTGTTGCTCTGTGCCAGGTAAAACACAAGAATGCGTGAATAATAATAATAATAAATTCATTTTATGTGTCAGTCTCTTTACTTTTTGTGTCAAATGCTACCTTTTATTTGCGGTCCGTTTTCCAGTTTTGTATTTCCATGTAACATTTTCTGTTTAGCGATACGGGTCTCGCCATCGTCCACGCAGCTAATTTCGGATGGCTTAGCAAATTCTTTAACATCTTCTCTCTTTACTGGTCTGAGTTCCTTCGGACTTGTCTAAATCTCTGTTCCCACCACCTCTCATTATTGTATTTAATATTTTTTCATCTCTTTCACAGAATAATTTCCTCGCTCCTAAACACCCCGCATTTTAATAAATACGACCTCCGTACCTCCTTTACTTCACATACTCTTGTTATCTCAGATCTCTAGCAAACAGACTGCATCTTTTTTTATTCAGCCCTTGATAACTCCTCACGTAGAAATCCAAGTGATGAATAATTTTACTTCGGAATTTATTTAGATCTGAAGAGAGAAGAGACAATTACGAGGTTACAATGCTCAATGATTACTAATGTACTAAATGTATTCGTTAAAAATATTTTGTTATCTTCTGTATCCCTTTGCTTTTCAGCTTGTGATCACTGTTAACTCTTCAATGTTTTCAGCATTTTGCCAACCTACGACAAATAATGCTGTTAATCTCTGTCTGCTTCTGCGGTATCTAATTTGTCTCCCGACTTGAAATTCAGAGTATCTGCTGGTTGAGGGACATGATCTTTCATGGGGCTTAATTCCAGAGCATATTTTTTTCTTTCATAAGCGAATACTTCAATTTACGGTCACACATAAAACACACTTAGACACTTCATCAATGTCTGTGTGATGATGTGTGGCTCTTTTATATGTATGTAGGGAACTCTGTCTGTCAAGCTGTCAAATCCTAAACAAGAGCTAGGCAACGTTACGTCATACTCATACAGTAGCAACAGCTAGTGTGCATATAATTCCGTGTACTTATTGGCCAAATATTCATTGAGATCACGAAGGGTAATGTTAACACTTGTTTTCAGGAACATAAAAGGAACAGTCACTTCAGATAAACTACTAAATCAGGTGCGGCAGAATATACTTTTTAAAATGCAGACTATGAAAATGAATTTAGTGAAACTAGTATTTTAACAAAGAAAAGGCATTATCGTGCTCACTTGCATACGAAGGCAACAGATGAAGTAACTAAATAAATGAAATAGTCGTAATGCAAAGGATGAAAGAAACTGACATACATGACTATGTAGCATGAGTGAAACCGGACTGAGACAGACTAATCAAGACACATATACGTTCTCTGCAATAAAACTGTGTTTAAATTAAATGACTAATGTTTTATAAAATCAAACTCAGTGTTGTCCCTTTTCACCTACGAGCCACAGATGGTTGTGTTTGGTAATTGTACACAGCGAAAACACCATTTGGGTGCAACAAATTAGGTATGGAACAGGTTATATTTGTTATTTGTGGGTAACTAAACCAGAGAAAAGTTGTAGGGCAGTTAAGGGATCTTGAAATCCAAGTCTAGTCTAATTACAAAAGATTTTTATTTGTGCCCTGTTCTACTCCTTTTTATATTAGAGCCGCATTCATAGCTGGGTGACAGATCAAATCGAACGCTTTTTCAAAATCTGTAAAGGTAAGGAAATAGGTAGATGGTACTTATTTGTTCTATTAAATGTTTCATGGAGAGTGAAAATATGATCGATTGTACTAAATTCTGTGCAGAATCCAGCATGCTCAACGGGCTGAACCAGGTCAAGTGTATTGCTCAGTCTAGTAACCAGAATTACAGAGAAAATTTTGTACAGTATGGACGGAAAGCTGATAGGGTCGTAGTTCTTTATATCTTTAGTACTGAATTTCTTGTGTGTTATGATTATTTTGGCTTTACTCCAATCTCTTGATAATATTCCAATGTAAAAGGTAAATACTTTACAGAACCCTCATCAATCAGCTTTAAAATATCGACTGACAGATCATGACTTCCTGGAGCAGTTCCTTTTTTCATCTTTTCTGTAGTATGTTTGACTTCTGGGGGAAGAATTTCTAAGATTTCGTAGACAGGATCATCCAGTTCGTCTAGGATTAAAGTATCCTCATTGATTTTACTATACAAGTTGCCATAAAAAATAGTCAATACAGTCAAATGTTTATTTCTTATTCGTAATCCGGCTTTTACCTGTGTTTAACGCTATTAACTAATTCTTTCCAATCATAAGCTTCCGCTTGGCCATTTTTAAACGAGATTTATTTTGAAGACTGGCTTTCAGCATATTTTCTTCGTATTTCTTGACGTCCTCTTTCACGCACTTTCGCAGATTAGATTAGTACTTGTTCCATAGATCATGAATACGACACTTCATAATGATGTGGAACGTGTCGGGTTAATAAGAGGTGTCTATACAAGATATTACATTGCACAAAATATTACATGACACTTAATATTTTTTTTTTTGGGGGGGGGGGGGTTCTATGAATTTTATCTAATCTTTGTTTGCTTCTACTTTTATTCTTCTTCTGTTGCCCATCAGATTCGTCAGCTTCCCCTGCTGTTGTGATTAGTACCTTCGACATGTCTTCTGCAATAAATTCTTTTGACTTTCTCTTAATTATTTCTTTATTTCTTGAAATTATTCTTTCCTCTTCCTCTTTCCGCTCTTCACGATTTAAAATTTTTTCTTTAATTAGTTTCAATCTTTCATCTTTCGTGTTCGCTTAAAGTCTTGTTCTTATTATCGATGGTCACTCTTTCTATCGAACATTTCGAGGACTGTTGGTACGAATGAATTCTATCTCATTTTTGCTACATAGGTAGGAGCCTTGAAAGTCCATTTGGGACTAGCACTCTGCAAACTGAAAAAATCTCTCAGCTGTGTCATTTCTTTAACTCATCCCATTTTTATCAATAACTGAGTCACCTTCCATATATGCTCTAACTTTGGCATTAAAGGCACCAATTATGAATCACTCTTTGTGAAAAGTTTCTTTCAGACCATCAGAAGGATTTTATCTCTTCACCGGAGAATGACTATAAGCAGGTACATATGGTGGAACTTTATGAACGCTACTGCTGGCTGATATTTTTAGGACCTTTCGTGCCTTTCTGCTTGAAGTTCTTTCTAACACTTCTGTCTTGGTCTTGTCTACAATGGTTTCGTTTATTAAAAAATCCCACTCAGTTTAGTTTTCCAGTTGCTTCACCACGGTAACAGAAGAGATTTCCTGAATTCAGCAGGAGACAGTTTTCACCTTTACGACGCATTTTACTTTAGACGACAATGCTCCAGTTGATTTTCTGTAATTCCTCTTCTAATTCTGTCAACCTATCATCTCCCATAGCGATCGACAATTGTATGTGCATATTTGAAAGCATTATTTCTTTAGTTTCGTAGGCTTTGGATTTCGTGACAAAACAGCTCCTATCCGGAGATCCGAATGCGAGACCAATTTAACTGCGGAAAATTTTATTTTACTCTCTCAAAGGTGAGAAGCATAATCGCCACAGTCGCTTCAGAGCTGGCTGACTGACGATCAAATTTTATAGGCCACCCTATCATGGGGTACAGACGCCGCCCATGCTGCTAGTTTTGGTCTACTCAGGATATTTCATTTCCCCGGTGGCACCGATGTCTGCCCAGGTTTTTCACGATCCATCACTTGGGGAGGCGCCCGGTGGAGGACAACAACCCCACACGGGACGTTGTATTCAATAAATAAAGTCTTAATACTGTAACATTCTTCCTAGTATTTTTGACTAAAGACGCACGTTGTACATACGGTTTCATAAACCTTTAGCTTTCTAGCTACCCTGTAACGTGCGTCTTTTATGAGACTTTCTCTGTTACATCATTTCCAGGCGAAGTCTTTTAATTCTCAATCTACGATGGAGACCTTCCCTCCGCAGTGGCTTCGGAGCTTCCGAGAGCGAGGTCGTGTATCGGCGCAAGAAGGAACAAATCAAAACGCCGTAAGCTTCTCTTTCTAAGTTACGACCATCGGCGTAGCCCCCCTCCCACGAAACACGGAAAGACATAAAACATCCATAAGAAGCGTACACGGTCCGGGGCTTGTTCGTAAGCCGCGGCCGGCTGTTCCCGGAGAGGGGAACAATAAAACGTGGCCGCACAGGTGCCGGGAGAGGGGGAAGAGGGGGGGGGGGGCAGCGAGGAGTGGACGCTGCGCTGACGCAGATCCGTCTGTGGACCGTCCCAATGGCTTACGTGCGCCTGACGTCTGGCTCAGTTGGTTGCTACTGTTAAACTCGCAGCACACTGAACATTACCAGGTGACATTCGTCGCTACAGGAAAACAACAATCCTTCCAGTTTGTCATATTCCTTTGATGCCTATTTGTGAAATAATTTATACTGCTTCAGTAAGTTTTTTACTATCATTTAATTAGCACGACGCGTTTCGGCTGCATGCTGTTATCTCAGGTACATTCCAATTATATTTATGTTGTATTAATCTGAAATTCCTTTCCTGTGTGTGCCAGCGATGTTATGTATTGACATCCAGTCCTGTACAGAAGGATAAATATATTTTAGTGCGTATATTACATGATCTGCATGCATAGAACATTTCTTTAACAAAGTTACTTAAATTTTTGTTGGAAATTTAGTTGTCTGGTACACACAGAATTGTGACAAGCACATGACAGCCTAACATTATCCCATACAGATGTTTACATCTTTTCAAAGGGTCTTAACTGATAAGAGAAACTAGTTTGAATCGCTAAGATAGTAATATACAGTGAAGATTAAACCTCTTCTATCTAGATTTATTTATGTCATGGCATATATTAGACAATATGATTAATTGGCAAAGACGCGTTTTTATCATTAAAGACAATATGTTTAATAAAATAAGCCGTCAACATTGGAGGAGTTTTTGGAGAAATTAATATTTTAGCTTTCAGACTTATAATTTAGTAACACGTTGCAATGTACTGTGACATGAACGAAAATCTTTAATTCTTCATATAGGCCTAACTCCATTTGATGTTTCGTGTCCATTTTATGTAATATATATATATTATTCACGATTGCATGAAGTGGGTGGCCAGTGTCCTTTAGGTTGGTGGCTGTTGCTGATTTAGTGTAAATGTTTGTGTGGTGTACAATCATATGTTCGTTGTGTTGTAACTTATGTGAAGAATTAGAAATTTTCGTTCATGACACAGGGCATGGTACCAAGTTATTAAATGTTAAGGTAGAAAGCAACAATTTTAAATTTTGGAAACCTTCTGTAACGTTGAATGTTTATTTTATCGAAAATATTGTCTTTAAAAATAAAAAATTGTATTTACACTGAATCACATTATCTAACATGTGCCATGACATAAATACTTCTAGGTGGAAAAGGTTTCACCTTCACTGTATATTACTGTTGTCTGTACCAAGCAATCATACTGTCTAATATGTCCTATAACATTAATGCATCTAGGTAGAAAGCTTTCATCTTCACTTATATTTCTATCTTAAAAATTCAGAGTAGTTTATCTTAGCAGTTGAGAATGTTTGGAACGAAAAAAACATCTGTATGTAAAAGTGTTAAACTGTGATGTGTTTGTCGCGGTGCTCTGTGCACCAGACAACTGCAGTCAACGGCAAATATGATTTTCTTTAAGAAAAACTAATTTTACAACCTAAATTTACGTAAATGCGCTAAACAAATGATCTAAACACGTGAATCATTCAATATACACAGTAAAAATATATTTATCTTTCTGTAGAGAATTGTATGTGGATACATAATCTTACTGATGCACACGCGAAATGAAGATAATCACTTCAGATTAACACAGTATAATATAAATGTAACTGGAATGCACCTGATGATGGTTGCATGTTGCTGAAATGCGTCATGATAATTGAATATTAGTATACAAGTGGTTGAAGCAGCACAAATTATTTCATAACTTTACAATAGAATAGTAGTCATCAAAACATGCCATGTAACATGATGTTTAAGATGCCCTTTTGGCAACATCAAATTATACCAGAGTGCCTTGCAGCACAAATACGGCGCGGGATAAGGATAGTCAGTCATAAATTTTCAATTATTTCCTGTCACGGACGAATGTTCGGTGTATCACTATGTCCCAGAGAGAAGGTGTAAAGCAGAAGTAAAAAAGTAGATTTACCACTGACGAGAAAGTCCAGGACCGAGCAAGGTATGATGCCAGTAGATTATGCTTATAAGAGGCAAACCGTCACAGGAATATACTACTGAAATCTGCAGACGAGGCTACTGGTGGCCGTCTAGATGAAGAGGCACGGGAAGCTGTCAAGGGGAATCTGCTTTCGTTCCACGACAACTCCACAACAATTACACATGCTGCTTCTTTGGGCTATCAAATTTTGCCTCATCCCACCCTCTCCCCCCCCCCCCCCCCCACACCCGCCCCCTCTTATTCTCCTGGCTTGGCGCCGAGTGACATCTTCCTCTTTCGTGGGATGTACAAACCACTGCGTGGCAACTTTTCCAGAATGTCTGCCAGATGGAACGATTCTCTAATACCCAAAATGTAGACTTCTACGGCAAGTTCCCACCAATTCATTAATCATTGTGAAAACTGCGTCGCACTGAAGAGTGAATGTGTCAAGAAGGTCTAACACCACCAAGTTTTATGGTCGCAGCTTGACTTTTTCGAGGTGATAACAAAAATTTCGTACCTAACAGTCCTGCTTTGCCAAGTTCAGTTATTGACATTACCTGATAACATGTAGTGAAACCACTGTCTGCGTCATTCACAGGAGGTAGACGAACTGCAACGGACTCAATCAACCTCAGTAAAAAGCTCACGAAAGTGAGCGCATACAATGTATAATACAAATCTCATGTCATACAGACATCTTTGAGAGTGCTGTTGTCTATTTGAAGAAAAAGATTGCCAAACTGACATTGGAGAATAAGCTATCTAAGAAGCAAACGAGCAATGAAGATATCTAAGAAGTAAACGACGGCCAGTAGTTGGCGATAGCATTGACAGTGGAAATGAAGTCATAGAGTAACTTTACAAACAACTATACATTACAGTGAACTCTGTCACAACATCGTGAACTACTTGACAGAGATATATTTATGCCAATTATATAGCTCATATATTGACAGTAAGTAAAATTTACATAGCATGAAATGTGCTTCGTTGTGTATCATCGCCGGCCGGAGTGGCCGTGCGGTTCTAGGCGCTAGTCTGGAGCCGAGCGACCGCTACGGTCGCAGGTTCCAATCCTGCCTCGGGCATGGATGTGTGTGATGTCCTTAGGTTAATTAGGTTTAATTAGTTCTAAGTTATAGTCGACTGATAACCTCAGAAGTTAAGTCGCATAGTGCTCAGAGCCATTTGAACCATTTGTGTATCATCGTTGTTGTTGTTGTTGTTGTTGTGGTCTTCAGTCCTGAGACTGGTTTGATGCAGCTCTCAATGCTACTCTATCCTGTGCAAGTTTCTTCATTTCCCAGTACCTACTGCAACCTACATCCTTCTGAATCTGCTTGGTGTATTCATCTCGTGGTCTCCCTCTACGATTTTTACCCCTCACGCTGCCCTCCAATGCTAAATTGGTGATCCCTTGATGCCTCAGAACATGTCCTACCGACCGATCCCTTCTTCTAGTCAAGTTGTGCCACAAACTCCTCTTCTCCCCAATTCTATTCAATACCTCCTCATTAGTTATGTGATCTACCCATCTGATCTTCAGCATTCTTCTGTTGCACCACATTTCGAAAGCTTCTATTCTCTTCTTGTCCAAACTATTTATCGTCCATGTTTCACTTCCATACATGGCTACACTCCATACAAATACTTTCAGAAATCATCGTTAGCAACGTAAAAGAGATAGTCATTAGTCAATAATCAAAACGGAAGACATGTTTGCAACCATAAACTGGTGTAGTACGATGTAAACATTAAACCGATATAGATCATAAATGAAACATAATTTGTGAAAGAATATGTTTACAGCTATCACAAAACAAAGAGTTACGCAAGTGTCACCAAATGTAGTAATATTACAGTAGTCGAATATATAATAAATGACATAGAGCAGAATCATTTAGGCGAGCCTAAATGTAAGTACGACATTAGCTGAAAATTCTGTATATGGATTACTAAGTTGCATACTTTTGTTACGTTCTTACATGCTATTGATAATTTCCTTGTACACTTTATTCCACAGCTTCAGCCCGATGATGAAATTTTGACACCCTTAATTCTTCATAAAGAACTGTACCATCAACACCTTTCTATGTTTCGAAGTTGTGCCAAATCTGATTGGTCGCCTGCCTCATCATGGATGTATTTCTCGGTTGATTGATTTTTTTGGGGGGGTGGGGGGAGGACCAAACAGCGAGATCATATGTCCCATAGGATTAGGGAAGGAAGTCGGCTGTGCCCTTTCAAAGGAACCATCCGTGCAGTTGCCTGGAGCGATTTAAGGAAATCACGGGAAACCTAAATCTGGAGGGCCGGACACGGGTTTGAACCGTCGTCCTCCCAAACCGAGTCCGTGTGCTATCCACTGCGCCATCTCATCCGGTGCTAACAGTGGAAACAGGAGTGGCACCACAGTATCGTGGTTTTGTGTACAGCATCACGGGGTATATATCCGTGTGTGGAGGGCCTGGGCAGAACGAACGTGCCACACTGGATTCGTCCTCGTAATGCTGGCCCAGCGCCTGACATGATGGTAGTGCCATTGTGTATAGAACTCGATCGCTCTGGTCCGAAAAACCCGGTAAATGGGACAGCAGTATTTCATTCTAAAAGTGTGAAAGCTGGTGGTTGTGCCCTGTATCAGTGGTCTCCGTGACGTTATTTTTCAACAAATTAACGCAGGATCGCAATTGCCCCTGCTGTCTTGACCACCTCGACTGTTGATGTGGCGAGCACATTCTCCAGATCAGTCACCCATTGAAAACATCTAGTTGTGGGTTGTCTACTGATTAGTACATCACCCTCCAGCCGTTATGGTTAATGATCGCTAGCATAAGGTAGAAGGAAATAACGTAGACGTATGTGGCATCTAAACTCATTTTATCTCGATGCATAGCCGGGCTAGTGACGTCGTTGCTACCAAAGTTGACAGCTCTGTATACTAAATTTCGCAATCTGTTCACACTGAAATCATCTACAAATTCTATCGTGTACTCTCCCGGCTATATATATATATATAGCCGGGAGAGTACACGATAGAATTTGTAGATGATTTCAGTGTGAACAGATTGCGAAATTTAGTATACAGAGCTGTCAACTTTGGTAGCAACGACGTCACTAGCCCGGCTATGCATCGAGATAAAATGAGTTTAGATGCCACATACGTCTACGTTATTTCCTTCTACCTTATGCTAGCGATCATTAACCATAACGGCTGGAGGGTGATGTACTAATCAGTAGACAACCCACAACTAGATGTTTTCAATGGGTGACTGATCTGGAGAATGTGCTCGCCACATCAACAGTCGAGGTGGTCAAGACAGCAGGGGCAATATATATATATATATATATATATATATATATATATATATATATATATAGCCGGGAGAGTACACGATAGAATTTGTAGATGATTTCAGTGTGAACAGATTGCGAAATTTAGTATACAGAGCTGTCAACTTTATATATATATATATATATATATATATATATATATATATATATCAATAAGCATGATTTCGTAAGTTGCTCTCTATACTGGTGATGAAACAAATTTGTTACTTACTCATCTGAAGCTAGAAAACAGTCACACAGATGTACATATAGCAATCAACATTGAGAAACGGATTTCATACTGACTCTTGAAATTCACATGCGTAATACATATTTCATGAGTAACCCGATCAACAGATAAGTAAGATTCTCAGCCACCTGTGTAATAGCTCTCTGGAACAGAGCATTTTCCCTGATAGACTGAAATATGCTATTGTTATACCTTTGCATAAAAAGGGGGATAGATCTGATGTCAACAATTACCGTCCAATCTCCCTTCTAACAGCTTCATCCAAAATTTTTGAGAAAGTAATGTATTCAAGAGTAGCTTCACATATCTGTAAAAATGAAGTACTAACAAAATGTCAGTTTGGTTTCCAGAAAGGTTTTTCAACAGAAAATGCCATATATGCTTTCACCAGTCAAATTTTGAATGATCTGAATAACCGAACACCACCCATTGGGATTTTTTGTGATATCTCAAAGGCTTTTGATTGTGTAAATCATGAAATTCTGCTAGACAAGCTCAAGTATTGTGGCATGAGTGGAGCAGTGCACAAATGGTTTAATTCGTACCTAACTGGAAGAGTGCAGAAAGTTGAAATAAGTAGTTCTCGTAACATGCAAAGATCAGCACATTCCTCAAACTGGGAACTATCAAGAATGGGGTTCCACAAGGGTCAGTCTTGGGTCCTTTGTTGTTCTTATTATATATTAATGACTTGCCATTCTATATTCATGAAGAGGCAAAGTTAGTCCTCTTTGCTGATGATACAAGTATAGTAATCACACCTGGGAAACAAGAATTAACTGATGAAATTGTCAATACTGTCTTTCAGAAAATTACTAAGTGGTTCCTTGTAAACGGACTCTCACTGAATTTTGATAAGACACAGTACATACAGTTCCGTACAGTGAATGGTATGACGCCATTAATAAATATAGACCTTAATCAGAAGCATATAGCTAAGGTAGAATATTCCAAATTTTTAGGTATGTCCATTGATGAGAGATTAAATTGGAAGAAACACATTGATGATCTGCTGAAACGTTTGAGTTCAGCTACTTATGCAATAAGGGTCATTGCAAATTTTGGTGATAAACATCTTAGTAAATTAGCTTACTACGACTATTTTCACTAATTGCTTTCATATGGCATCATATTTTGGGGTAATTCATCACTGAGGAATAAAGTATTTATCGCACAAAAGCGTGTAATCAGAATAATAGCTGGAGTCCACCCAAGATCATCCTGCAGACATTTATTTAAGGATCTAGGGATATTCACAGTAGCTTCTCAGTATATATACTCTCTTATGAAATTTGTTATTAACAACCAAACCCAATTCAAAAGTAATAGCAGTGTGCATAACTACAATACTAGGAGAAAGGACGATCTTCACTATTCAAGATTAAAGCTAACTTTGGCACAGAAAGGGGTGAATTATACTGGCACTAAAGTCTTTGGTCACTTACCAAATAGTATCAAAAGTCTGACAGATAACCAACAAGTATTTAAGAAGAAATTAAAAGAATTTCTGAATGACAACTCCTTCTACTCCATAGAGGAATTTTTAGATATAAATTAAGAAAAAAAAAGAAAAAAAACAAAACAAAATATAAAAAAAATAAAAAAAATAAAAATAAAAATAAAAAATAAAGAAAAAAACCACAAAAAATAAAGTTGTTATATTAACTTAAGTATGTTGTTAAATTAACCTAATTATGTCATGTATTGGAAAATTCTACTCGTTCCACATCATTACGAAATATCGTATTCATGATCCATGGAACTAGTACTAATCTAATCTGATGAATTTAATGTATAACATTCTAATCAAATTTTAAATTACGTCATATTTCTTTTGTATCAAATCATCCATTTACAGATCTGATGCAAAAGTAACATAAGAAATCAGTAACTACAAAAGAATTGTGTGTGTGTGTGTGTGTGTGTGTGTGTGTGTGTGGATTTGTTAAGCGTTAACAATAGATCTTTCAAATGACACGCGGAAATTGATTTATTTTTCTTCGTTTAGAGTTTTCCACTCCTCATTCGTTTCCAGTCTGCCCTCGTTATTAATACCTTTAAACTCGCGCTTAGCTTTTACTTTGGTGGAAATAATAGTGGGATCATACTTATGATACTTCCTAACAATCGCACAGTCGAGATGTTAACATTTGAATGTTTTTCCTATGCCGCAATCCACGTCGTTCCGGAAATTTCATTTAGACTATCTCAAAATCTGTTTGACGGTAACGTGTTCTCGAGATTCTCTCCACTTTTACATAGACTAGCTACTTCTTGCTCAGAAGTTTCAGGCCCTCTTCAATTCGGTTTCTACTCTGTATTTTCTCTAGAGTTCTCCTTTCTGTGTCGTCTAGCTTCTCCGGCTAGCAGTTGATTAGAATGCAATCATTAACTTATCTCAATGCTGTTTTGATAACCACAATTCATGTCCTGCGTTCGTTAACTTTAAATTGTTTGGGCATTCCGTAAGCTTCTATTCTTGTTGAAATCAGTCTTCCACGAGTTTATTTCTGCTCTGTGGTTTCATTAAGACTGTTGAATTTTTTGCAGTATTTCAATCCTTATTATCGCCTTTCCTAAAAAAAATATTGCTGTATGTATGTTGCTCATCGTGACTTTGATGTTTCATGTTGATATCATACAGGGCTTGGACAAAATATGAAAACACCGAGAGAAGTGCACGCTTGAACTTAAATGCAGCTGCTAGCCAAGCCTGCAGGTTGAACTGTTGTATTTGACTACGAACGGCACCTGGACAGCGTCCTCAATTCATTGCAACTGTCAGCCGTGGTGAGAACAGTGTTCTGTGTGGTTGTGAGTGTATGTCGGGGCTAGGTGAAGTCGCACGTGGGCGTATTATTGGCTCTATAACTAAGGTAGCCCATGTGTTTTATGTTTCAAGAGAGGTCATATCGAAGATTTATACTGCATACAGGGTAAGCAGGAAAACATTATCCGCTAAGTCACAACGCGGGTGACATAAGATTGTTGAGTATTGTGACGAAAAATAAGAGGACAACAGCACTAAAAGTCACTACAAAATTGAATGTAGCACTCGAGAACGCTGCCAGCATCATAACACCAGGGGAGCTCCATAAGCGGGGAACTGCTCGACGAGCTGGGATTCCCAATCCACTCATCAGTGATGCACATAATCGTAATACGACAACTTGGCGCCGAAGCCATAGAACCTGGACTATGGAGTAATGGAAGAAAGTAATTTGGTCCAATGAGTCTTGTTTCACACTGGTTCCAGCTTCTGGCCGAGTTTACGTCCCAAGGGTGGAATCACTTTCTGAATATAGCAGGTGAACTAAATAGAAACCTAGTCCCAACAGTGAATCATATAGCGCTCTCAGAAAAAAGTGTTCCGAGACTGTTACCTGAAATGCTCCTCCATGATACTGACAAGAGGGAGATTGAGTTAATAATCAAATCACTAAAGACCAAGAACTCTCATGGATATGATGGGATATCTAGCAGAATACTGAAGTATTGTTCAATGTATGTTAGCCCAGTACTTAGCCATATCTGTAACTTTTCCTTTAGGAGTGGTCGGTTTTCTGACCGATTAAAGTACTCGGTAGTGAAGCCACTTTATAAAAAGGGAGACATTGATAATGTTGACAATTTTAGACCTATTTCTATGCCATCGGTGTTTGCTAAAGTTATCGAGAAGGTTGTATATACAAGGTTACTGGAGCATTTAAATTCACATAATTTGCTGTCAAATGTACAGTTTGGTTTTAGAAATGGTTTAACAACTGAAAATGCTATATTCTCTTTTCTCTGTGAGGTTTTGGACGGATTAAAAGGTTGCGAACGCTAGGTGTTTTCTTTGATTTAACTAAGGCTTTTGACTGTGTTGACCACAAAATATTACTGCAGAAGTTGGACCATTATGGAGTAAGGGGAGTAGCTTACAATTGGTTCGCCTCTTACTTTAAGAACAGAAAGCAGAAGATAATTCTCCGCAATATTGAGAGTGGTAGTGATGCTCAGTCCCAATGGGGCACTGTTAAGTGGGGCGTTCCCCAAGGATCGGTGCTGGGGCCACTGCTGTCTCTTATTTATATAAATGATATGCCTTCTAGTATTACAGGTGATTCAAAAATATTTCTGTTTGCTGATGACACCACTTGGTAGAGAAGGATCTTGTGTGTAATATTGAAACAGTATCAAATAATGTAGTTCATGAAATAAATTCATGGCTTGTGGAAAATAATTTGATGCTAAATCACAGTAATACTCAGTTTTTACAGTTTCTAACTCACAATTCAACAAGAACCGATATTTTGATCAGACAGAATGGGCATATTATAAGCGAGACGGAACAGTTCAAGTTCCTAGGCGTTCGGATAGATAGTAAGATGTTGTGGAATGCCCATGTCAAGGATCTTGTTCAGAAACTAAATGCTGCTTTATTTACCATTAGAACAGTATCTGAAGTAAGTGACACTTCAACACGAAAAGTAGTCTGCTTCACATATTTTCATTCGCTTATGTCGTATGGTATTATTTTTTTGGGTTAATTCTTCTGATTCAAAAAGGGTATTTTTGGTTCAAAAAAGGGCTGTTCGAGCTATATGTGGTGTAAGTTCGAGAACCTCCTGTCGATCCCTATTCAATAGTCTGGGAATTCTGACATTGCCCTCACAGTATATATTTTCTTTAATGTCATTTGTTGTTAGCAATATTAGCCTATTCCCAAGAGTTAGCAGCTTTCACTCAGTTAATACTAGGCAGAAATCAAATCTGCATGTGGAATGCACTTCCTTGACTCTTGTGCAGAAAGGAGTGCAGTATTCTGCTGCATCCATTTTCAATAAGCTACCACAAGAACTCAAAAATCTTAGCAGTAGCCCAAACTCTTTTAAGTCTAAACTGAAGAGTTTCCTCATGGCTCACTCCTTCTATTCTGTCGAGGAGCTCCTGGAAGAGCTAAAAAATTAAGCAAATTCCAGTGTAACATTGTTGATTTTCTTTATTTAAACTTACGACTTGTCACCTGAATGTTTTTTTATATTTCATTTTATCTGTTTCTAATATCGTGTTATAATTTCATGTATTGACTCGTTCCATGACCATGGAGACTTCTCCTTAATTTGGTCCCACGGAACGATAAATAAATAAATAAATAAATAAATAAATAAATAAATAAATAAATAAATAAATAAATAAATAAATAAATAAATAAATAAATAAATAAACGGCGGGGGTTCGGTGATGATTTGGGCAACCACGTTGCGGTGGTCCGTGGGCCCCATGGTTACTGTGCAAGGTCACTTCACTGCAGAGGATTATCAGAATTATCTGACATTTAGTCTGATCAAGTCCATCCCATGGTACAATTTGTTGCCCAACAGTGATGTGTTACAAGAAGACAGGGCCCGTCTTCAAGCAGCTCACATCGCCCAGCACTGGTTTTCTGAGCACGAAGATGAGTTGTCGCATCTCCCCGGGCAACCATAGTCACAGGATCTAATATTATTGAGCCGTTGTGATCTAGTATGAAGAAAATGGAGCAAGTTTACCTCACCCTGCAGCATCATTACCTGAACTTGCCACTATTTTGCGGAAACAGTGCTATCAGATAGCCTTGAAAACTGTAGAGGACCTGCATTTATCTACTTCGAGACGACTGGGAGCTCTTTTGAATGCCAATGGGTTTCCTGCTCCGTATTACGTATGATTGTGTATTGTGGCACTGAAAGACCTAAGTCGAAAAAAGGCCCCAGGAGTAGACAACATTCCATTAGAACTACTGACACCCTCGGGAAAGCCAGTCCTGACAAAACTCTACCATCTGGTGAGCAAGATGTATGAGACGGGCGAAATTCCCTCAGACTTCAAGAAGAATATAGTAATTCCAATACCCAAAGAAAGCAGGTGTTGACAGATGTGAAAATTACCGAACTATCAGTTTAATAAGTCACAGCTGCAAAATACTAACACGAATTCTTTACAGACGAATGGAAAAACTGGTAGAAGCCCACCTCGGAGAAGATCAGTTTGGATTCCGTAGAAATGTTGGAACACGTAAGGCAATACTGACCCTATGACTTATCTTAGAAGAAAGATTAAGGAAAGACAAACCTACGTTTCTAGCATTTGTAGACTTAGAGAAAGCTTTTGACAATGTTGACTGGAATACTCTCTTTCAAATTCTGAAGGTGGCAGGAGTAAAATACAGGGAGCGAAAGGCTATTTACAATTTGTGCAGAAACCAGATGGCAGTTATAAGAGTCGAGGGACATGAAAGGGAAGGAGTGGTTGGGAAGGGAGTGAGACAGGTTTGTAGCCTCTCCCCGATGGTATTTAATCTGTATATTGAGCAAGCAGTAAAGGAAACAAAAGAAAAGTTTGGAGTCGATATTAAAATACACGGAGAAGAAATAAAAACTTTGAGGTACGCCGATGACTTTGTAATTCAGTCAGAGACAACAAAGGACTTGGAAGAGCAGTTGAACGGAATGGACAGTGTCTTGAAAGGAGGGTATAAGATACACATCAACAAAAGCAAAACGAGGATAATGGAATGTAGTCGAATTAAGTCGGGTGATGCTGAGGGAATTAGATTAGGAAATAAGACACTTAAAGTAGTAAAGGAGTTTTGCTATTTGGGGAGCAAAATAACTGATGATGGTCGAAGTAGAGAGGATATAAAATGTAGACTGGAAATCGCAAGGAAAGCGTTTCTGAAGAAGAGAAATTTGTTAACATCGAGTATTGATTTAAGTGTCAGGAAGTCGTTTCTGAAAGTATTCATATGGAGTCTAGCCATGTATGGAAGTGAAACATGGACGATAAATAGTTTAGACTAGAAGAGAATAGAAGCTTTCGAAATGTGGTGCTACAGAAGAATGCTGAAGATTAGATGGGTAGATCACATAACTAATGAGGAGGTATTGAATAGAATTGGGGAGAAGAGGAGTTTGTGGCACAACTTGACTAGAAGAAGGGATCGGTCGGTAGGACATGTTCTGAGGCATCAAGGGATCACCAATTTAATACTGGAGGGCAGCGTGGAGGGTAAAAATCGTAGAGGGAGACCAAGAGATGAATACACTAAACAGATTCGGAAGGATGTAGGCTGCAGTGGGTACTGGGAGATGAAGAATCTTGCACAGGATAGAGTAGCATGGAGAGCTGCATCAAACCAGTCTCAGGACTGAAGACCACAACAACAACAACATATGTATTCTGGTTTTTGTATTTCCATATTTTTGGGCACCCCGGCAATGTGTTCCGTTTGTATGCCGATAGTTTGTAAGAGTTTAAATAAATAGCGATTCGCTTTAGTTCGTCGATAATACAATAGAGTTGTCTGCGAAAGCAGTCCAACCAGCTTTAAATAAACATTTTGGTTTTTGCTCAGGTATATTATTGCTTTTGTTTTTTTACTCTTGCTTTTTGAATTTCAATTTCTCACTTTACTCAACTGCACAGTTGGAAATGCGCTCGAAGATCTGTCAAGGAGGCGCTGGAAAGGTACGCTTCTCGCAAGATATATCGTGCCCGCCCGATGTAGACGCAGTTACAGCCCACTTAGCCCAGGTGAGAGTCGCCACCTCACAGGTGGCCGTGGCCGTGGCCGGCCGCCGAGGGCGCCGCTTTATTGGGCCCTCAGTAAACGAGCCGTGCGTGTGCCACTGCATTAATGGACCACCCGCGGCTGCTGCTGGTACCCAGTGCCCACCCCTTCCCCTCTTAGATACGTCAGCTCCCGCGTTCGCCTGACAGACCGGGCCGCTAACGCATGCTACCCGGTGCCAGCCGTCTCGGACCCAGGCGGTAGGAGAAACTGTCTGGCGGGAACGACGTTTCTCTTGGCCTTTTCACTCGAGACACAAGTACTGTCTGTGGCGTTGAGCGGCAAGTAGTACCCTCGCAGGTACACTGTGACCATCGCATGACGTTCTGGGAGGTTGCACAGACTATGTGGCAGGTGACATTTCGGTTTTAACCGAGAATAAACTAGAAGATATGAACAAAAGAGTTTTCTTGCATCAGGGAGTGGGTTATTGTATTACAACCCACTTAGAAGGTTTAGACCATCATCTTCAGGTGGAGAATTACGTAGTTATGTTCTTGGTATGCGCTCACAACACAGAAGCTTTTTACAGTAGCAGGTCAAGTGAAAAACAGGCGTGCTTGGTCTTTTGCTGCTGATGAAAAGGGTTTTCCAGAAACAGCACTGCAACGTGAACTATGCGCGAAGGGCTAAAGCAGAACCAAATAAATGCTACATACTGCTAATCTTTGCCTGTACTCCTCACTGTTTCTTAACATTATCAAAGATAATACACGTATGAGAGATTGGGCTATATTTACATTAAATAGCAAGATAACTGGTAGGTGTAGCTGACATAGTTTTGGTGTTTAATACACTACATCTATCAACATCTACATGGATACTCTGTAAATCACATTTAAGTGCCTGGCAGAGGCTTCATCGAACCACCTTCACAATTCTCTATTACTCCAATCTCGTACAGCGCGCTGAAAGAACGAACCCCTATATCTTTCCGTACGAGCTCTGATTTCCCTTATTTTATCGTGGGGGTCGTTTCTCCCTATATAGGTCGGTGTCACCAAAATATTTTCGCATTCGGAGGAGAAAGATAGTGATTGGAATTTCGTGAGAAGATTCCGTCGCAACGAAAAACGCCTTTTTTAAAATTTTGTCCAGCCCAAATCTTGTATTATTTCAGTGACACTCTATCCCATATTTCGCAATAATAAAAACGTTCTGCCCTTCTTTGAACTTTATCGATGTATTCCGTCAGTCCTATCTGGTAAGGTTCTCACACCGAGTAGCACTATTCTAAAAGAGGACGAACAAGCGTAGTGTAGGCAGTCTCCTTAGTAGATCTGTCACATTTTCTAAGTGTCTGCAAATAAAACGCAGTGTTTGGTTAGCCTTCCCCATAACATTTTCCATGTGTTCCTTCAAATTTACGTTGTTCGTAATTGCAATTCCTAGGTATTTAGTTGAATTTACGGCCTTTATATCACTGTGTAACCGAAGTTTAACGATTCCTTTCAGCACTCATGTGGATGATCTCACACTTTTCGTTATTTGGGGTAACCTACCAATTTTCGCACCATTCAGATATCTTTTCTAAATCGTTTTGCAATTTGTTTTGATCTTGTGATGACTTTATTAGTCGATAAACGACAGCGTCATCTGCAAAGGGCCTATAACACTGCCTTGGGGAATGCCAGAAATCACTTCTGTTTTACTCGATGACTTTCCGTCAATTACTACTATCTGTGACCTCTCTGACGGGAAGTCACAAATTCAGTCACATAACTGAGACGATATTGCATAAGCACGGAATTTCACTTTAAGCGGCTTATGTAGTACAGTGCTAAAAGCCATCTGGAAATCCAGAAATACGGAATCGGTCTGAAATCCCTTGTTAATAGCACTCAACACTTCATGCGAATAAAGAGGTAGTTTTGTTTCACGAGAATGATGTTTTCTAAACCGATGTTGACCGTGTGTCAATAGACCGTTTTCTTCGAGGTAATTCATAATTTTCGAACACAATATATGTTCCAGAATCCTGCTGCATATCGACGTTATTGATATGGGCCTGAAATTAAGTGGATTACTCCTACTACCTTTCTTGAATATTGGTGTGACTTGTGCAACTTTCCAGTCTTTGGGTGCCGATCTTTTGTCGAGCGAACGGTTGTATATGGTTGTCAAGTGTGGATCTAACGCATCAGCATACTCTGAAAGGAACCTAATTGGTAAACAGTCTGGACCAGAAGACTTGCTTTTATTAAGCGATTTGAGTTGCTTCACTACTCCGAGGATATTTACTTCTACGTTACTCATGTTGGCAGCTGTTCTTGATTCGAATTCTGGAATATTTGCTTCGTCTTCTTTTGTGAAGGCATTTAGAAAGACTGCATTTAGTAACTCTGCTTTGGCAGCACTGTCTTCGATAGTATCTCCATTGCTATCGCGTAGAAAAGGCATTGATTGTTTCTTGCCGCTAACATACTACACATACGACCAGAATCTCTTTGGATTTTCTACCAGGTTTCGAGACAAAGTTTCGTTGTGGAAACTGTTATAAACATCTCGCAATGAAGTCCGCGCTAAATTTCGAGCTTCTGTAAAAGATCGCCAATCTTGGGGATTTGGCGTCTGTTTAAATTTGGCATGTTTATTTCGTTGTTTCTGCAACAGAGTTCTGACCCGTTTTGTGTACCAAAGATGATATACATTTCTCAATTACTGCCGATACTATTTCTTTGAATTCAAGCCACATCTGGTCTACACTTATACCATTAATGTGGAAGGAGTGGAGATTGTCTCTCAGGAAGGCCTCAAGTGAATTTTTATCTGCTTTTTTTAATAGGCATATTTTTCGCTTATTTTTCGAGGATTCTTGGATTACAATATTCAATCTCGCTACGACAACCCTGTGTTCATTAATACCTGTATCCGTTTTGATGCTGGCTATTAACTCAGGATTATTTGTTGCTAAGAGGTCAAGTGTGTTTTCAGAACCGTTTACTATTCGCGTGGGCTCATGAACTAACTGCTCGAAATAATTTTCGGAGAATGCGTTTAGCACAATTTCAGATGATTTTTATGCGTACCTCCGGAATTAAATATGTATTTTCGCCAACATATCGAGGGTAAATTAAGGTAACCACCAAATATAATCGTATGAGTCGGGTAGGTGTTAGAAACCAAACTCAAGTTTTCTTTGAACCTATCGGAAACTGTATCATCTGAATTGGGAGGTTGGTAAAAGGATCCGATTATTATTTTATTCCGGTTGCCAACAACGATTTCTGCCCATATTAACTCACAGGAACTACCTACTTCAATTTCGCGATAAGATAAACTACTTCTAACAGCAACAAATACGCCACCGCCAACCGTGTTTAGCCTATCCTTTCGGAACACCGTTAGGTTCTTCGCAAAAATTTCGGCGGAGCTTATCTCCGGCTTTAGCCAGCATTCACTGCTTATAACGATTTGAGCATCAGTGCTTTCTATTAGCGCTTGGAGCTCTGGTAATTTCCCAACTCAGCTACGACAATTTACGACTGTTATACCGATGGTTCCTGTATCTACATTCTTCCTATGTTCGACCTGCACCTGAGACTGAAGCCCTTTTTGTATTTCCCCGAGACTCTATAACCTAAAGAACCGCCCAGTTCACGCGACACAGCCCCTGCTACACATGTAGCTGTTTCCTGCGAGTAGCGTACTCCTGACCTATTCAACGGAACCCGAAACCCAACCACGCTATGGTGCAAGTCGAGGAATCTGTAGCCTACACGGTCGCAGAACGCCTCAGGCTTAGATCCAGGCCCTCGACTCGGCTCTGTGCCAGAGGGCCGCAATCGTTCCTCTTGACTGTGCTGCAAATGGTATGCTCTGCTTTTATCTCGCCAGCAATGCTGGTGCCTTTACCAGTTCCGTTAGCTGCTTGAAAGTTGGGAGATCCAAACTGACACACATCATTGGTACCGACGTGAGCAACCACCTGCAGTTGGCTGCACCCTGTGCTCTTCATGGCATCCAGGAGAACCCGTTCCACATCTGGAATGACTCCACCCGGTATGCACACGGAGTGCACATTGGTTTTCTTTCTCTTCTTGGCAGCCATGTCCCATAACGCGCCTAACGTTGGAGCTCCCAACTATTGACAATCCCACCCTCTGTGATTGTCCGGGTCTTGCAGGCTGAGAGGTTTCCTCTGAAGCAGGATAGGCGACACCATCTGGCTCAGCGACAGCGTCAGCCTCAGACAACGCCTGGAACCTGTTTACCAGACAAACTGGGGAGGCCTTACGTGCGGCCTCCTGGGATGTCTTTCGCGCCTGCTACGCCCCGGGGCGACCTCCCACTCGACCGCAGGTGAGACATCAATCTCAGTGCGAGCAGTAACTGGGCTGTCGAGCGGTGAGGACCGATCGGCGGACTCTGACGTGCAGGACGTCCGTTGGATCCCCACGGCCGGCCCACAACAGTGGTGCCCATCCACTGCAGCCTCAAGCTGTGTAACCGAAGCCATCACAGCCTGAAGCTAAGAGCGAAGTGTCACCAACTCGGATCGCATCCGCACACAACAATCGCAGTCTCTGTCCATACTAAAGACCGTGGAAAACTAAACTATGCAGATAAACGTACTATCGGCACGTGTTGCGCTATTCTGCTGTAGACCCTGACGAAAACGCAGGAACCGTCTCAAATAAATTAGATTCAAAAACCTAACTACCGAAGCACTCAGGTGAAACTAAATAATTCGCCCCTGATGAGGAACTTGTAATATGTCACAAAATCGATTTACTTTCCGACGCAAACTAAAACGCGAGAACTGTGGCCATTACATACTAAATAAACATGCAGAAACACAAGAAAATAAACTATTAAAGCACAGAGATGAAATTATAAAATTCGCTCCTGGTTAGGAACTCGTAAAAGTTACAAAATCGGTTACTTCCCTGTTGCTGCTTGTGTCACGGTCGGGTACTGTTGCTGCCCAATGCCCAATGTCTATATATATATATATATATATATATATATATATATATATATATAACAGAAGAGTTAGAACGACTAGGGACAGGACATTCATATTTATAGAGCATATACATTAGTATGCTCTGCAGAACTGATTTAGCATTTCAGTCACCTCGGTTCAACACGTGTCCTGTTGCCAAGTAGTCGGCCGTCATAACTTGTTCCATCTGTGATGGCATCGATGCGTATAAGGCGTGAATGGAGTCATGTGGTGTAGCCATCCATACTGCGTTCACCTGATTACAAAGTTTACTTCTGGTGATTGGCAGCACTGCATCAGTCGTTTCACCATATACCACACATTTTCGATTGGCTACGAGTCCGGTAACACCAAGAAAGCACGTGTTCGTGGTCGTGCATTGTCTTGCTGAAAAATGGCATCTGACGTGTTGTGCAGAAAGGGTACGGCGCATGCAGTCACTGAGATGCTACTCCCCATGTCTGCGGCGAACCAAAACGCGGGCATCATTTTCAAACAAATACAACCTGGATCTGTCCGAAAACACTATCTGATGTCATTCCTATTCCCAGTGACGTCGTTCTATACACAATTTTCGTCTATCTTGTTGCTGCACATTTGTCAACGTACGCGGAGAAATGGACGACGCGCTCGTACCCCAAGCCGTGATAAACGGCAACAGACAATCACACCTAACAATGTACAATGTTTTACACCGCTTCACTGCTGCGTCAGAGCCGAGAATGACGCAGATGTGTCCTTAATGCCATTAGAATGAGGTGTCGATCATCTCGCGGGGTAGCTGACGCACCTCGTTGTGTTCTACGGCCTTCCGTGAACCATTCTGCACATACCCGTTGCACTGCCGAATCACTTTGTCCCACACGAACAGCAATTTTCTGGATGGATGCCTCACATTCTCTCGCGCCAATAATGCGCCCTTTTTCAAACTCACTGACTTGACGGTACGAAAAAAATGTGTGTGAAATCTTATGGGACTTAACTGCTAAGGTCATCAGTCCCTAAGCTTACACACTACTTAACCTAAATTATCCTAAGGACAAAAACACACACACACACACACACACACACACACACACCCATGCCCGAGGGTGGACTCGAACCTCCGCCGGGACCAGCCGCACAGTCCATGACTGCAGTGCCTTGGCGGTACTATTTGCACATACGTCTGCGAGGGATCCAGCATGTCTGATCAAGTCACACTGATCCATTACCTTCGGTTTATCCGAATCTGCGGAAAAAATTAATATTTGGGTCAACATTTGTAAAACTCTAATTCCTTTCTCTCAAACCCCGCCCTAAGGGGAGAGAGGGAGAGTTTTAATTTTAGCGAGTCAAAATTTATGGAGTAAATAAGAATCTTTTATTTATCCGTAACCATTTTCCACGGGAAAATGAGAACATGGACTTTCTTGAATTACAGTGCCAACTACCAAGAATCAAAACAAATGTTTAAGACAAAATGTACGTAGTTTTTATGTAGAATCTGACTCTGCAATAAAAAAATGGGGGTTCCCATTTGAAATTTTAAAGTTGCCTCCCGCCCCACCACAGAGGGGCTGTAGTGGCGGGCTAATTTTAGCACCAGCAGATGTCTCCCTATAATCAACTTTGGATTCTATACACTTTTTCGTGTGAAGCTTATTTTTCGAGTTATTCTGGTTCGTCAACTTAAAATTTACACACCATATATATATATATATCTGTAAATTTACACACCATATATATATATATATATGGTCTGTAAATTTTAAGTAGTATATATAGTAGTCGGCCCTCATAACTTGTTCCACCTGTGATCTCTGGTGGTTGGCAGCACTGTACCAGTCGTTTCACCATATAGCACGCACGCACACACACACACACACACACACACATATATATATATATATATATATATATATATATATATATATATATCCCAGTTATTAATATAAGTAAAGTTTTCTTTATTGTTGACTCAATCACTTGTGAGACAATCATAACCGTTTGTGATCACAACTGACATCTTCAGATGCTACAACAGCAAAATAAAAAGCTTGCATTAATACCTTAAAACAAGTAAAAATATTTTTTCTATGTCTGCACGTGGGTTAAGTAGAGTGCTATTAAAATACGTCTGGATCATATCTATGGGCGGCATCTGGTGAACAAATATTCATGAGCTGTGAAACTCAGCAGAATACCAAAAACCAGGGAATTATGTAGAAGCAACTGAGTGTACTTTTCCTTCCCTATTAGTGTGCTAGAGACGCGTATTCTCTATAAGACAGTCTTTACTTGCGAAAACCATAAAATATTACATATTTCCTGTAATATTTTAATCAGTTATTCGTAAATATAAAAACAGAATGCAGGTCGTTAAAGTATTAAAACCATGGTTGGAACAGAGTAAGATCTTTACAATAATATTGTAATTTTGCCACATACTGCGGTTTTCATTAGAGACTATTGCTTTATAGAGAAAGCGCGGATCTAGCGCAAAGAATAGGGAAGGATAAGTACGCAAAGCTGTATCTACATAATTCCCTGATTTTTGCTATTATGTTTAGTATGACAACGAAAGAACAACATTTGTTCACTACATGCCACCCATATGATCCAGGTGTATTTACAAATAGAGTTGTGCTTAACAGCTTAATGGCATCACAGAATCGAATAGCAACCGCCTCAGCAACAAGTCACACAACTTGTTCTTTACCTTCCGCCTACACCAGTCAGCGTCTTTAGTTTGCACCGACGCTGGCTACACACTCTAAAGTTACCACGCACTGTAAGATATCTCTGACAGAGTGGAAAACATCCACACGTATGTGCGATACAAAATGAATCTGTAGCCTACTTTAAATTTTTAACTCCCGTATCATTATTTCAAGCATTCTTTAATGTACGGAAAGAAGACATCCAGAATGAGAATTTCACTCTGAAGCGGAGTGTACGCTGATATGAAACATCCTGGCGTATTAAAACTGTGTGCCGAACAGAAAATCGAACTCGGGACCTTTGCCTTTCGCGGGCAGGTGCTCTACCATCTGAGCTACCCGTCCCCAGAGCTTCAATTCTCCAAGTACCTCGTCTCCTACCTTCCAAACGTCACATAAGTTGTTCTGCGAACCGTGCTGAACTAGCACTCCTGTAAGAAAGGTCCCGAGTTAGAGTCCCGGTCCGGCAGACAGTTTTAATCTACCAGGAAGTTTCATATGAGCTCACACTCCACTGCAGAGTGAAATTCTCATTCTGGGAACATCCCCCAGGCTGTGGCTAAGCCATGTCTCCGCAATATTCTTTCTTCCAGGACTGCTAGTCCTGCTTGGTTCGCAGAACAACTTCTGTGAAGTCTGGAAGGTAGGAGACGAGATACAGGCAGAACTGAAGTTGTGGGGACGGGTCGTGAGTCGTGCTTGGGTAACTCAGATGGTAGAGCACTTGCCCGCGAAAGGTAAAGGTCCCGAGTTCGAGTCTCGGTCCGGCACACAGTTTAATTCTGCTAGGAAGTTTAAATAGAGACATGTTTTAAAAAATTACACAAGACATTTCTGTGGTTAATTAAAATCCAGTTTTACACTTAACACCATTTAAACATGTTCATCTAGTGATTTCACTTGGGGCGTCTGCAGCAAGGGGAGCTTATCACATATTAAGCTGAATACGTAGACTACATTTGATAAATACACTATGTGATCAAAAGTATCCGGACACCTGGCTGAAAATTACTTACAAGTACGTGGCGCCCTCCATCGGTATTTATTTTTTATTTTTATTTATTTAAATGTCAAGTTCCGTAGGACCAAATTGAGGAGCAAATCTCCAAGGTCAGTACATGAACTTACAACAGAAAAAGTAATAACAGATAAAAATAAATGTTCATGAACCTGAAAGAAAATCAGTCCATAAGTTTAAGCAAACGCTATCAGCAATACAATGAGAATCGTCTTAATTTTTCAAGGAACTCCTCGACAGAATAGGAGTGACCCATGAGGAAACTCTTCAGTTTCGATTTGAAGGCGCGTGGATTACTGCTAAGAGTTTTGAATTCGAGTGGCAGCTTATTGAAAATGGATGCAGCAGTATACTGCACACCTTTTTGCACAAGAGTTAAGGAAGTCCGCTCCAAATGGAGGTTTGATTTCTGCCGAGTATTAACCGAGTGAAAGCTGCTTATTGTTGGAAATAAACTAATATTGGTAACAAGAAACGACAATAAGGAATGTACATATTGAGAGGCCAATGTCAAAATACCCAGACTCGTGAAAAGAGGTCGACAAGAGGCTCGTGAACTCACACCACTTATTGCTCGAACCGCCCGTTTCTGAGCCAAAAATATCCTTCTAGAATGGGAAGAGTTACCCGAAAACATAATACCATACGACACAAGTGAATGAAAATAAGCAAAGTAGACTAATTTACGTGTCGAAATATCACTCACTTTCGATACCGTTCGAATAGTGAAAATGGCAGTATTAAGTCTTTGAACAAGATCCTGAATGTGGGCTTTCCACGACAGCTTACTATCTATCTGAACACCTAGGAATTTGAACTGTTCAGTTTCACTAATCATATGCCCGTTCTGTGAGATTAGAATGTCAGGTTTTGTTGAATTGTGTGTTAGGAACTGTAAAAACTGAGTCTTACTGTGATTTAACGTTAGTTTATTTTCTACAAGCCATGAACTGAGGTCATGTACTGCTCTACTTGAAACCGAGGCAATGTTGCACACAACATCCTTTACTACCAAGCTAGTGTCATCGGCAAATAGAAATATTTTAGAGTTACCCATAATACTAGAGGGCTTATCATTTATATAAATAAGGAACAGGAGCGGCCCCAACACTGATCCCTGGGGCACCCACCACATGACAGTACCCCACTCAGATACCACATCACAGCCGTTATCAACATTGAGAATAATGACCTTTTGCTGCTTGTTGCTAAAGTAAGAGGTGAACCAATTGTGAGCTACTCCCCTTATTCCGTAATGGTCCAACTTCTGGAGCAATATTGTGTGATCAACAGCCAAATGTCTTTGTTAAATCAAAAAATACGCCAAGCGTTCGAAACTTTTTGTTTAGCCCATCCAGTACCTCACAGAGAAAAGAGAATATAGCATTTTCAGTTGTCAAACGACTTCTAAAGCCGAACTGTACATTTGATAACAAATCGTGTAATATAAAATGATCAATCAACCTTACATACACAGCCTTTTCGATAACTTTTGCAAACACTGATAGCATAGAAATAGGTCTAAAATTATCTACATTATCCCTTTCTCCCTTTTTATAAAGCGGCTTTACTACTGAGTACTTTAATCGCTCAGGAAACTGACCATTCCTAAAGGAAAAATTACAAATATGGCTAAAAGCAGGGCTAACATGTGCAGCACAGTACTTTAATATTCTAATAGACACTCCATCATAACCATGAGAGTCCTTAGTCTTCAGTGATTTGATTATTGTCTCAATCTCCCTCTTGTCTGTATCACAGAGGAGTATTTCTGACGTCAATCTCGGAAAGGCATTTGCTAAGAAATTTATATGAAACTTCCTAGCAGATTAAAACTGTGTGCCCGACCGAGACTCGAACTCGGGAAATTTATATGATTTCCTGTAGACACTAAATTTTTATTTAATTCACCAGCGATACTCAGAAAATGGTTGTTAAATACTGTACTTATATCTGATTTATCAGTAACAGAAGTATTATTACTGCAAACTGACTTTATATCGTCAACCTTGTGCTGCTGACCAGACACTTCCTTCACAACTGACCATATGGCTTTAATTTTATCCTGTGAATTAGCTATTCCATTTGCATACCACATACTTTTTGCCTTGCTAATAACATTTTTAAGCACCTCACAATACTGTTTGCAATGGGCTACTGTAGCTTGATTGTGACTACTTCCAACATTTTGATATAATTCCCGCTTTGTTCTACATGATATCCTTATCCCACTAGTCAGCCAACCGGGCTGTCCATTACTGCTAGTACCCCGTTTAGAATGTTCTAATGGAAAGCAACTCTCAAAGAGCATGAGAAATGTGTTATGGAAAGCATTGTATTTATCATCTATATTATCGGCACTATAAACATCTTGCCACTCTTGTTCCTTGACAAGTTTTGAAAAACACTCTATTGCTATTGGATTAACTTTCCTACATAGTTTGTAATTAAATACGACATTGGTTAGAGTACAAAAACTTTTTAGTGTCAAAATTTGTGCATCATGGTCTGAAAGGCCATTCACCCTTTTACTAACAGAATGCCCATCTAGTAATGAAGAATGAATAAAAATATTGTCTATGACTGTGCTACTGTTCCCCTGCACCCTAGTTGGAAAAATCACAGTTTGCATCAGATCATATGAATTTAGGAGATCTACCAACATCCTTTTTCTTGCACAATCATGTACAAAATTAACATTGAAGTCACGACATAGAACTACTTTCTGGTACTTCCTACAAAGTGAATCAAGAACCCTCTCTAGCTTAAGCAAAAATGCTCTGAAGTCGGAGTTAGGGGACCTACAAACAACAGCAATTAGAAGTTTAGTTTCACTAAATTCAACTAATGCTGCACAACTTTCAAATATCTGTTCAGTACAGTGTCGTGATACGTCTATGGACTCAAATGAAATACTGTTTTTTTACGTACAGAGCCACTCCCCCACCCCGCAAGGAACTCCTTGAGAAACAGCCAGCTAATCTGTAGCCTGGTAAAGGAAGCCTCTGAGATATCAAATTATTTAAGTGGTGCTCTGATATACCAATAATTTCAGAGTTAGCATCTATTAGCAGTTCACTAACTTTATCTGTAATACCTCTTCTATTTTTATGAAATATGCTAATTCCTTCTCTACTTGAAAACATTACATCCTCTGGAGGTGAGCCCTTAGTTAGAGGCACTACCTTTAAGCAGGTATACCTATCAGCTGACTTCAGTCTAGAAAAGGTGCAGCTCTAACACCAACTACTACAGGAATTTTTCCATGAGTGACACCACCACCACCACCCACTACACTGTCACCTATAAGCTTAGCCAGCCTCTCCTCCCCATACCTATTGAGGTGCAGGCCATGCCTAGTGAAACCCCATCTACTGATAGAATTCAGTATGGTGTTGGCCCACCCTTAGCCATGATGAAAGCTTCCACATTTGCAGGCATACGTTCAATCAGGTGCTGGAAGGTTTCTTAGGGAATGGCAGCCCATACTTCACGGAGTGCTGCACTGAGGAGAGGTATCGATGTCGGTCGATGAGGCCTGGCACGAAGTCGGAATTCCAAAACATCCCAAACGTGTTCTATAGGATTCAGGTCAGGATTCTGTGTAGGCCAGTCCATTACAGGGATGTTATTGTCATGTAACCACTCTGCCACAGGCCGTGCCTTATGAACAGGTGCTCGATCATGTTGAAAGGTACAATCGCCTTCCCCGTATTGTTCTTCAACAGTGGGAAACAAGAAGGTGCTTAAAACATCAATGTAGGCCTGTGTTGTGATAATACCGAAGAAAACAAGGGATGCAAGCCTCCTCCATGAAAAACACAACCACACCATAACGCCATCACCTCCGAATTTTACTATTGGCACTACACTCGCTGGCAGATGACGTTCACCGGACATTAGCCATACTCACACCCTGGTGTCGGATCGCCACATTGTGTATCGTGATTCGTCACTCCCCACAGCGTTTTTCCACTGTTCAGTCGTCCAATGTTTACACTCCTTACACAAAACGAGGCGTAGGTTGGCATTTACCGGCGTGATGTGTGGCTTATGAGCAGCCTTTCGACCATGAAAACCACGTTTTTTCACTTCCCGTCCGTCACAGTACTTGCAGTGGATGCTGATGCAGTTTAGAATTCCTGTGTGATGGTCTGGATAGATGTCTGCCTATTACACATTACGACACTCTACAACTGTCGGCGGTCTCTGCCAGTCAACAGACGAGGTCGGCCTATATGCTTTTGTGCTGTACATGTCCCATCACGTTTCCACTTCACTATCACAGGGGAAACAGTTGACCTAGGGATGTTTAGGAGTGTGGAAATCTCGCGTACAGACGTATGACACAAGTGACACCCAATCACGTGACCGCGTTCGAAGTCCGTGAGTTCCTCGGAGCACCCTATTCTGCTCTCTCGCGATGTCGACTTCTGAGGTCGCTGATATGGAGTTCCTGGCAGTAGGTGACAGCAAAATGCACCTAATACGAAAAAAAATATGTTTTTGTGGATGTCCGTATACTTTTGATCACATAGTGTATACCACGCGAAAACGTTATTTATACGAATAGTGCTACTCAATACAATAATTTGCCAAGGGGGCGGTGTGTTGTTTGACTTTTTACTGGCGAATACATTGCGATGGACATTTGTGATACGTCAAAGTTGTGTGTTAGTGCGTCTTTCGCAGACAACGAGCTGCTAAACTGTGCTTTTCGTGCGCATCTGATGGGACTGACTCAAAGCTTTAGCTCGCCATCACCTCCCGGTTTTGCGGACACCTTGAGTTTGTTAAGAGGGAACGACAGGATTACGGACGAAAATATTGCTCAAATCCAAGATTTTTTCTCCGTACTGGAATGTAGTAGACAAGTAGGGTTTGATGCAATGAATAAAGCATACATTGAAGTTTTTATTGGAATTCTTTATTGCAAAAAATATTTTGGCAGGTTTATAGATACACTCCTGGAAATGGAAAAAAGAACACATTGACACCGGTGTGTCAGACCCACCATACTTGCTCCGGACACTGCGAGAGGGCTGTACAAGCAATGATCACACGCACGGCACAGCGGACACACCAGGAACCGCGGTGTTGGCCGTCGAATGGCGCTAGATGCGCAGCATTTGTGCACCGCCGCCGTCAGTGTCAGCCAGTTTGCCGTGGCATACGGAGCTCCATCGCAGTCTTTAACACTGGTAGCATGCCGCGACAGCGTGGACGTGAACCGTATGTGCAGTTGACGGACTTTGAGCGAGGGCGTATAGTGGGCATGCGGGAGGCCGGGTGGACGTACCGCCGAATTGCTCAACACGTGGGGCGTGAGGTCTCCACAGTACATCGATGTTGTCGCCAGTGGTCGGCGGAAGGTGCACGTGCCCGTCGACCTGGGACCGGACCGCAGCGACGCACGGATGCACGCCAAGACCGTAGGATCCTACGCAGTGCCGTAGGGGACCGCACCGCCACTTCCCAGCAAATTAGGGACACTGTTGCTCCTGGGGTATCGGCGAGGACCATTCGCAACCGTCTCCATGAAGCTGGGCTACGGTCCCGCACACCGTTAGGCCGTCTTCCGCTCACGCCCCAACATCGTGCAGCCCGCCTCCAGTGGTGTCGCGGCAGGCGTGAATGGAGGGACGAATGGAGACGTGTCGTCTTCAGCGATGAGAGTCGCTTCTGCCTTGGTGCCAATGATGGTCGTATGCGTGTTTGGCGCCGTGCATGTGAGCGCCACAATCAGGACTGCATACGACCGAGGCACACAGGGCCAACACCCGGCATCATGGTGTGGGGAGCGATCTCCTACACTGGCCGTACACCACTAGTGATCGTCGAGGGGACACTGAATAGTGCACGGTACATCCAAACCGTCATCGAACCCATCGTTCTACCATTCCTAGACCGGCAAGGGAACTTGCTGTTCCAACAGGACAATGCACGTCCGCATGTATCCCGTGCCACCCAACGTGCTCTAGAAGGTGTAAGTCAACTACCCTGGCCAGCAAGATCTCCGGATCTGTCCCCCATTGAGCATGTTTGGGACTGGATGAAGCGTCGTCTCACGCGGTCTGCACGTCCAGCACGAACGCTGGTCCAACTGAGGCGCCAGGTGGAAATGGCATGGCAAGCCGTTCCACAGGACTACATCCAGCATCTCTACGATCATCTCCATGGGAGAATAGCAGCCTGCATTGCTGCGAAAGGTGGATATACACTGTACTAGTGCCGACATTGTGCATGCTCTGTTGCCTGTGTCTATGTGCCTGTGGTTCTGTCAGTGTGATCATGTGATGTATCTGACCCCAGGAATGTGTCAATAAAGTTTCCCCTTCCTGGGACAATGAATTCACGGTGTTCTTATTTCAATTTCCAGGAGTGTATTTGAAAAAATGGCCGCTTTTGGATCCTTCCTGTTTGGTCGAAGAAAATACTAAATGCCAACATACAAAAATATCTGGTACGATGAACTGAATAGAATTCAGTTTGTTTCAAGGGAGACCAAACACCATTAAAATCGGATGAAAATTGTAGATTGGACGACGATAACCAAGCCGAAAAAATGGTTTTGATAAAAACAAGTTTAAAGCTTGACTAGTATTTATCACACAAAAAGGGATAAACCTTGAAACTTAAGGAATATCATCGATGCCTGGTCCATAACAACTGCTACTTTGACCTGATAAGCCCTCATTTTCGTCCTCAAAGCCCTTTTCGTCGCAGAGCGCATCACCGCTGGCGTCTCCATTTTCACATAATGGGGGTATTTCATCGCCGATTTTGATTTGGAGGGCATTTGCCACGTGCATTATTGCAGTATGGCCTACACTGAATAGACATACGGCCAGATTTGATGCAATGTTGATAATTTCTCTTCGGTTGGATGTTAGTTTTGGAGCGTATAACCAAAAAAACTGTGATAAAATTGAAAAGTCTGTAACCGGTTATTGCAGTTCTCAATGTATATCCCAATTAATGTGCACGAATATTCTTTTCCGCTGCATTTACTGCGCTGTCACATTTTCTATTTGATAACGATTCATTACTTCACGTCATTAAAACCGTCACTTCTTCCAGATTTCACTGTACTTCGAGATACTTTCTTATCCATTTTTGACGATTTGAATGTAAAAAATACCAAACAAAACTGATTTTCACTTTATGCCGAGCAATAAAATCACTCGTCTCTGAGTGACACGGACTGGCGCTATCTCAGTCACGAAACAGCTGACTGAGCGTCTACCACGGGATACTGTACTGTGTTTTCGAGACACTGGTAAACATTTGCACCATTATAATCAGCCCTAAACACGTCACGGATGCAACAGAGCGACGGAGCGAGCGTGAGTGCGGAACAGGTTCTCGGACGCAGAGGCGTGCCGTGCACGCTCGGCGTCAAACGCTCACAGAATCTTTACTGTTTAGAGTTCGCGCATAATATTTTGGGGAATAGCTCTTCAATGCATATACGTTCTAAATCAGTAAAAAAAAGCTTTTGAGTTTTTTCAGCTGTCGCTCTGTCGTTCCCCCTTAACAACGTTCGCGATAGCTAGAATACCTTTATGTTCTAGGTCGAAGAAAAATGTTAGGGGAATGGTTGATTAACGTTCTGTGCTGTTGTATGAGAGTAATATTAAAAGTGATTTTTTGTTTATAGTGGGTACAATGCAAACATCACCGTAGTGAGAAAAGAACAGAACACAAACCAGTAAAACAGCTGTGGTTCTGACAGAATCGTGAGCAATAATGGCTTCATCATCGTCAGCAGCAGTAATCATGTGATATCCACTGCTGGACAGAGAGCTGTTCTGGAGTTTTCCATCTGTTACGGTCTTCAGGAATACGCATCCAGGTTGCTCTCTTCAGCTTGTCTAATACGAACCACTCACGTTCCATTACATCGACGCCTTATTCTTTCTTTTACCTCATAGAATCCAAGAAAGGCCTTCTTTAGTCCGTCAACGATCTATTCGCCAGGCTCGCTTATCAGTATGACATTGCGCTTCCATTGACCTGGGTACATAAACTGATTCGGCTGGAAAGGGTGTCATACCCAAGTCGTCGTTTCCTCTCCTGAACCAAGCTGGCCCAGAATTGGTCCTTGACATCTTTGATACTGACACTGGGACAGGGCCAATTTCCCTCTTGACTGATGAACTGCTTGAGTGAGAAGAAGCGGCTTCAAGGTCAATAAAACGGACGACAGCCGGAGGAGCGGTAAGCTGATTCCATCCCCCCTCCATAGCGGATCGAATGACGCTATTGGAAGAAGATGACACGGCGGTCGGTCGGTACCAACTGACCCATCAGGGTCAGAGCGCGCAGTTTTTCTCTGCTTTCATGCTTAATACACGCTGAGACCAAAAACAGGAAAAAAGCCACGCCACGAAGGGGACGGCAGATGTAATGCACAAACAACTGATTACAATTTCACAAAAATTAGATCATTTATTCAAGAGGGTGCACGTCAAAAATACGTTGGTCCACCTCTGGCCCTTATGCAAGATGTTATTCAGCTTTGCACTGACTGATACAGTTGTTGAATGTCATCCTAAGGGATATCGTGCCAAATTCTGTCCAATTGGCGCGCTAAATGGGCAAAATTCCAAGCTGGTTGGAGGACTCTGCCCATCATGCTTCAAACGTTCTCAGTAAGGGAGAGATCTGGCGACCTTGCAGTCCAAGGTGGGGTTTGGCAAGCATGGAGACAAGCAGTGGAAACTCTCGCCGTTTGCGGGCGGGCATTATGTTACGGAAATGTAAGCCCATGATGGTTTGTCATGAAGCGCAACCAAAGGGGGCGTAAAATATCATTGACGTACCGCTGTGCTGTAAGGAAGCCGCGGACAACTAAAGAGGTCCTGCTATAAAATGAAATGTCACTCCAAACTACCACTCCAGTTTGTCTGGCGGTGTGGCGAGCAACCAACAGGTTCGTATCCCACCGTCATCCGGGGCATCTCCAGACACGTCGTCACTGGTTATAGGGGCTCACTTCGAAGCGGGACTCATCACTGGAAGACAATTCTACACCAGTAAATGAGATTCCAAGCAGAATGTGCCCGACACCATTGAGAACGGACTTGTTGGTGCACAAAAGTCAATGGTAGTCAGCGCAAGGGACGCCATGAGCTCAGTCCACTTACTGCGAGCCACTTATTAATGGTCCTTGTGGTGACTGAAGCACCAATTGTACGTCGGATCGATGTTAATGATGAATCTGGGGCTGTGAGTGCCTCTCTCACGATAGCTCGGTCCTGGTGTTCTACATCTACATCTACATCTACATGGATACTCTGCAAATCACATTCAAATGAGTGGCAGAGGTTTCATCGAACCACCTTCACAATTCTCTATTATTCCAATCTCGTATAGCACGCGGAAAGAATAAACACTTATATATTTCCGTACGAGCTCTGATTTCCCTTATTTTCTGTCCTCTTTCTAGGTCGACCACTTTCTTCTTGGCGCGTGTTCGGGCGTGGTTCATCCATTTCTGCCGACATCGTCGAATTGTGGCACCGCTCCTGATCAAATGTCGAGCGATACGCCGACTATTTCAACTGGCTTCTTTGAGCACACCGACACGTCATCTCTCAGGTCCAGACATCTGCGTATGTTGTCTCCATACTCAGTCTGTCAGATCACGAAAAGGTGATATTACCACCCGTAGTCACGGGGGAGCTGTAAGGCAATCAGTTATACTTGCGTTATTAAAGCCTCTATACCTTTCTGCTGTTTTTGCTGTTTAGGTCGATTAGGCAGCACTATTAAGTTTCATCAGTGTATGCTACTCCTAAAAGAAATCATATAATACTGCGATCGGGAAAAATTGGAGAAACAAGAAACTGCATCGATGTACAAAAAATATTCATACACCATGTAGAAAACGCGCCATCTCTGTACTCAAGATGTATAAATGATTCAAGTATTGCTAAGCCCAAAGCAAGAAATCATCTTGGTAAGTTATATGATTGACGCTACTGTTTCATACAAATGTAGATGTCGTGTGACCAGGGCCTCCCGTCGGGTAGACCGTTCGCCGGGTGCAAGTCTTCCGATATGACGTCACTTCGGCGACTTGCGCCTCGATGGGGATGAAATGAAGATGATTAGGACAACACGATACCCAGTCCCTCAGCGGAGAAAATCTCCGACCCAGCAGGGAATCGAAACCGGGCCCTTAGGATTGACAGTCTGTCGCGCTGACCACGTTTTTTTCTTTTTTTTTTTTTTGATCTCATTTTGTTCGTAATTGATCGTTGTTTTTGTTCGAGGCGGATGTCCTATGACACTAGTTCAAGTTCAGCGATGATCCTCTAACTCAGTTATTTTATTACAGAGGGCAGCTAACCCTCTGACAGAACACGCTGAGCTACCGTGCCGAAACCAGCTACTGCGGTCAACTGTCATCATAATCTACATCTTCATCTTCATTATTACTCTGCAGTTCACGCTTAACTTCCTTACAGAGATTTCATCAAACCATTTCCACACTATTTTTTTACCATTCTACTCTCTAGCAACACGCTGGAAAATCAAATATCTATATCTTTTCGCTCGAGCTCTGATTTCTCTTATTTTATTGTAATGGTCATTGCTTCTTATGAAGTGGGCGTTAACAGAATGTTTTCGCATTCAGAGGAGAAGGATGGTGATTGAAATTTCGTGAAAAGGTCTCGTTGCAACGAAGAACGTATTTGTTTCAATGATTGCCACAACTCACTTTTCATGTCCATGACACTCTCTTCTCAAATTCGCGATGGTAAAAAACGAGATAACTTCTTTTGAAATCCGTCAGTCGTATCTGTTACTGCTCCGCACAGCGCAGCAATACTCCAGAAGAGCAAGGACAAGAGCGGTATTGGCAGTTTATTTAGAAAACCTGTTGCATCTCCTAAATGTTCTGCCAATATAGTCGAAATTTAAGGAATTCCTATTAGTATTCAAGAGGATGATATCACAGTTTTCCTTATTTAAGGTAAATTGTCACCTTTCGCATCATACAGGTATCTCGTCTAACTGAATTAGCAATCATTAAATTATTGCGCAAATTGTAGAGAACTTTTAGTTGCTGCTGATTTCCGGAAGACGATTAACATTTATCAGTTCTTACCGAGACATATAGAGACTGTATACTGGCTTTCAGTGGCGCTTCGGGACGTTAAAAGTCGAATGTTCTATAACTGTGTTCTGTGTTCCACAGTAATTATAAGTCAGGATCAGTAATTATAAGTCCACAAAATCGCAGCGGGATGTTTGTATTAGAACACGACGGTCACAGCCAGGGACATTTTCCAGAAGCAATTTGGATAACAGAAAGTGTCCACTGTCACCTGCAGCGGGCGGCTATTTCTGGAAAACCCACCGACAGCGAAAAGGCGGACGAGTGGAGCACGCGCCACCCTGCGTGCCGGGCGGGCGCCCGTTCTATCACGTAAATGGCAAAAAACGATGCCGGGATAAGGCGGCCAGCCTGTTAATCCGCTAGCTTCGTACTCACATTCGTATTAACGCAATACAAATACCAGACAACATTAATGAAAGATTTAGTGCGCGACAATGTACATTTCGAGAATGCGGCGAGCGTGCGTCATGCGACGTGACATGCCGGCGGCGGCGTGTCCCTTACCCGCATGCGCCTTTCAAACAAGATCGATGTGTCAGATAGCCGCGGCACGGCGCCGCCCCCGCCCCCAGCCGCCATTTCCGCTTCTATCTCGCCGCCAATAAAACGAATTTCATACGCGCCGCTTCCATTACTGCCCGCTGCCGGCGGTGCTTTCCGTCCCGAGATAGCGCCGATTAATACTATTCCACAGATCGGAAGATCTCGAACGCCCGACCGACACCCGAGTGAAAACAGGTCGGTCGAGCCACTCGCCAGTTCGTGACAGCTGTGCTGAAATGCTCTGACCGTAATTTCTGCCTGCGATATCAGCAGGAACTCGAAGCTTCGGTGTGGCGTTTAGTATGCTTAAAATGTTTGGAACGGAGAATAAACTACTGCTCGTACGTCCAGGCGGTGTGCAATTAATTCATAGATTAAAGGTAGCAAAAATATACCTTGTCTCTATGATTTAATTGCAAACAGCTGAAACATTCTAATCAGTTACAATCGGACAGATCTGAATGGAGTGATACTCCAGGCTATCTCAATTTTCGATGAATGAAATACTCTTTTAGTTCATATCGGGGTGCCACGAGTGGTACATTGTAAACAGAGAAAGACGGAAAGAGATTAACCAAAAGAAAGAAAACCACGCAAAAGTTAATATTGGAACAAAAATAGAAAAAAATTCTGCCATGGACAGTACTGAATTACACTTGTTTATTGGAGAGGTCTGTCCGGAAAAAAAACAATTTTATCTTTTTCCTCCACAGACGTTTCGCTGAAGTTTCGGCATAGTCAGTGTGCTTTTATTTTCTTTCTGTTGAACAGGAAAATGTTCTTTACTACTTGTACATATATAAATTTGAGATTTTAAGACAGTATTTACAAATGTGAAAAACAAAGACACAGACGTATTACCAAATGCTATGTTTCTATGTTTTTTTATTGTCCAGGAAAACCACTACATGTGGTAGCAACGTACCTATACAAAACTTGGTCTGTTTTACAAATTTGTAAATACCGTCTTAGAAATGTTCAAATTTGTGTGAAATCTTATGGGACTTAACTGCTAAGGTCATCAGTCCCTAAGTAAGCTTACACACTACTTAACCTAAATTATCCTAAGGACAAACACACACACCCATGCCCGAGGGAGAACTCGAACCTCAGCCGGGACCAGCCGCACAGTCTATGACTGCAGTGCCTTAGAAATACCGTCTTAAAAACTTAAATTATATATATATATATATATATATATATATATATATATATATATATATATATTAGAGAATTTTTCGTGTTCTATAGAAAGAAAATAAAAGCCCACTGATGATGCTGAGACTTCAGCGAAACATGTCTGAGAAACAGAGGAAAAGATAAAACTGTGTTTTTCCACGGTGGACTCCGTGAAAAAAATAAATCTATTTGTAAGCAAACACGGACTGAAGAGCTTCAGATTCAAGCCTATAATGAAAGTCGAAATAGTCATCAGTTCGTTACAGTGCTACATGCATACGCCCTCTTCCAATGATTCTTTCCCTTGAGGTGATACCTAATAAATTACACTGTGGAGTATGTAATTAAACTGACGCGACGTAAGCCAAAGAACGATGGACATGTTACGTCATTAAACGTATCTACTATGTTGAGGCTTTCTACCACAAGTAATTGCTCTAGTTCCACGGCCGGCTTTAGGTCACCACGGGTCCATGGCGTGGAAATCCTGTTCAGCTATACGTACTCTTCTTTTAATGAATTATTTTTATTTCGTACATTATGTGAATGTTAAATTAAATAAAAATTCATTTCACTCATTAAGCACTAACACATATTTGCTAATTTAGTATTATAATTTGATCAGTGTAATAAACATTAGTCAAGGCACTGAAACTAAACGTCACAGCTGACTTCTTAGCTCCTTTTACATAGCAAGAAAAGGCACTGTTTAGACTAGAAATAAATAATTAAATGTCACTCCTTGTTTTTTTGTCGCTTCCAAACAAGAAAGTTGTTGACAGGCTAACGTTCAAAAGCACTAAGTCAGCTAAATTATCGCTAACCTTAATTCAAACGAATAGCAGTCGAACTTCACGCCGTATGGGGTGAAGATATGACAACAAATAATTATTAGCTTTGTTAAAAATGTAAATGAAACAATACAGTTTGACAGTATTATGGCGCAAGCTCGTGAAAATGCACAGCGTCAGATAGTAACGGAAAACTCCTGCGCCAATTTTGTACTGTGTAAAAATAGTTTAATAAAGAAGCATTGCGCGGAATACCGGGTGATCAAAAAGTCAGTATAAATTTGGAAACTTAATAAACCACGGATTAATGTAGGTAGAGAGGTAAAAATTGACACACATGTTTGGAATGACATGGGGTTTTATTAGAACAAAAAAAAAAACACACCATATCACTAGACGCGTGAAAGATCTCTTGCGCGCGTCGTTTGGTGACGATCGTGTGCTCAGGCGCCACTTTCGTCATGCTTGGCCTCCGAGGTCCACAGACCTCAGTCCGTGCGATTATTGGCTTTGGTGTTACCTGAAGTCGTAAGTGTATCGTGATCGACCGACGTCTCTAGGGATGCTGAAAGACAACATCCGGCGCCAATGCCTCACAATAATTCCGGACATGCTTTGCAATGCTGTTCACGACATTATTCCTCGATTACAGCTATTGTTGAGGAATGATGGTGGACATATTGAGCATTTCCTGTAAAGAACATCATCTATGCTTTGTCTTACTTTGTTATGCTAATTATTGCAATTATGATCAGATGAAGCTCCATCTGTCGGACATTTTTTGAACTTTTGTATTTTTTTGGTTCTAATAAAACCCCATGTCATTCCAAGCATGCGTGTCAATTTGTACCTCTCTATCTACATTATTCCGTGATTTACTCAGATTTCAAATTTATACTGACTTTTTGATCACCCGGTACATTCCTCAGATGCTCGAGAGTACATTCAATTTTTATGTCAACGATCTATTATTCACAGTGTTTTAAAAGTACTACACAATCATGCGCACGTAATTCTAAACGGTATTGTTATTTTAAGTTCGAGACTGCGCTTAGTTTTACCTAAAAAAGATGGACATTGTGGCTCTTATAGTACAGGTCGTGTGGCAGGCACTGCGTGTGCGATCCGCCACGATTTTGTGTACATTTAGAGAAGACAATAAGCTTCAGACGGAAAGAACATTCAGTAAGTTCTATGGAACGATGCATACAGATAACCAGCGTGCAACGATCCACAGTGTCACCGATGTATCGTAAATAATGTTTCACTGCATTTGTTGCCGGGTTGACAACAGCTGTTTCATGATCGTGAGCGGCGACAATTAGCACGACTTGTCAGAAGCAGTCATCGCGCCACTTCGGCTAACTGACATCCTAATTTAACACAGGAACTAAAACACGTTTTCCCACAGGACAGAGTGAACGGGTGAGGAGGTGAGGAGCGCTAATTAGCTTCCATGTGATATCGGAGCTAAAGACGCAGTGGAATGTTACTGTCCAGGCAACAACAAGGAAATGACACATTTTATAGCAGAAATCGCTCATTGAACGTAGAGAGCTAGAGCAGACGCGCCGAATTCCAGTTCTTTGGTGATTATGCTCGCCTTCGGATACGATCATATGAGCCATGGCTTACAGATATACTGAAGTTTTTGTATATGCTAGGTGTGGTGTGCGAGTAGGGAAAACTCCCGTCGGGCAATTAGCTTTCTATACCGTGCTATCTGCCGGTCACTACATCGGGCTATTGCTGGCCATACGTAATGGACACGGATTCTACTGATAAGTTAACAGAAGCTCTCCAGATATGTTTCACGAATGTTCTGATACAAGTAACACAGGGTCTGCAGTGCTTCATTATCAAGTAATTGTACTTGATACCTTTATATCTGTAACTGCCGAATGTATCTGATAAGTAAAGTCTAATACCGGGTGTTCATGACGAAGTGTAGCGCACTTTCTTCTTTTCGACCCCACGCTTAGGCTCTGTACTGTTCAATGTTGTTTTATTTTGTCTCGAGCTGTGTTGATGTTCACGGTCAACAGATGCGGCTTCGATATACTCCTTCTGATGTCATGCAGACAGTCCTTCCATGTTCCTACAAACCTGAGCGGCGGGACTGTTACATCTGCTGATATGGTGGGGCGTACCCATAATCCGTCAATTTACACTTTTGCTTGAACAGATACTCTCTTAAACAGTTCTGTACAGTACAGGGACACATATTCAACAATATTTTAAGAAAAGCAACTGGGAGATGTAAATTTTGTAAGTTTCGCAGAAAAGACAACACAGTCTTCCTAACGAAGTGCGCGACTGATCTATTTGCCATAATCCCAGATGTTCGATGTTTGACTTTACCATGAAATTAATCAGTAGCAATCTGCCGGAGGCTTTGAATATTTACATCAAATCATTCAGCAAACATTCACAAAAACCTTTGAAAATCTGCAGATGGACTTCATATCCATCCATACTACAATAAAATCCATGGACGTTAAAATACTTCCATATTCATCCAGTACGACGCGCCGCACCTAGGACGACAGATATATATACTTCCACTGATGCTTGTTACATGCTGTTAGAAACGATCGTCTGATCCCCGCATTCATCCAACCTATCGAGCGTTTGTGGGATTGAGGGAGAAGGTTGTTCAGAAAACTGGGCCTAAAAATACCTTGAAGCTGTTGCCTTATACTGAAACTCCTAAGCCGTACTGTGCAATGAGGCACAAGGAGATCATGCGATGCGTTTTATCAACCTCTGGTCACCTGTCCCTGAGATGTCAGCAATATTGGAGGAACCATCGTTAATATGGTAACTCCTGGCTGTCACACCACCTTCAAACATTCTTAATTATGCTCACTTGACTGAGTTGAGTGCATTCCACTTCTTTCGACGAGGGAAAGTTCTTGGCAGTACTAAATGTCAAAATCGGACATTTCGTATGATCGTTCGACAGGCTGACCACACAGATAGAAACCCTATAGATATCGTATAAAATATTCTAATTTTTATGAAATATTTTGATATAGGGTATCCCAAACGGCAAAATTATACAAATGGCTGAGGATTGTAAGCTGAGTACTCTGAAATGAACAAAAAATCGGAAATGAATATCACATCAGGCTAAACAAATAAATAAATAAATCGAAATAAATAATATTTCAGCGAGCATGAGATCTTGAATGAGCATTGGGTGTGAAGCACATGTTTGTAAACTTCTTATGTATTTCCATCGCCGCCGGGCTGGTGATATCTTCAAAAACAACACACAATCTGAAAGTTGTCTGTTAAATCGCATCTTTCAATATTCAGTTTTACTATTTCTAAATTTCGATTACGCCGCGCACTAGTTATCTCAGAATTACCGCAGAGATGATTCTGTACCCAATATCGACTACAGAACACTAGCTATCTTCGGTATGGAGTCTGGTGAAGGTTCACGGAAAGCACGCTTTGCAGTTCCTGATGAAAGGGGTGATGAAAGCTCTGTGCGCTCACAACGGACGGTGGGACTAGCTTTTGAATAATTACTCTAGTGTGTTCTGTAGTTCGGGGTTGAATACGGCCTGTAGCTAAGTTGCTGTTTGGTGAGATGGTTTCATGTAATTGGGTTGTGCGTGGGCAACGCACATCTACAATACGGTTTCGTTAATCATTTATGACGTACTTGCTTTTCATTCTTAACTTTTTGAGTATCCACGTTGCAAAATTGCTATTATTCTCGCGAGATGACTTGATTTTTCATGTTTCGTTACAGTCTTCTTGGTTCATTGTGAGGGTAGTAGTTAGGAGTCGTAGTACAGAATCTGGCTTAATTAGTCCGAAGGGTGTTCCAGTCCACTTAGACACTCTTCCTAGCATTGAAATTTTTTAAATGGTTTTCGATTTGTATGGAATTCTGTTTATATGCTGATTACATTTTGAACTTCACGTTGCACGTGTTGCCATTGGTCTAATGGTAGAGGACTTGCCCACGAAAGGCAAAGGTCCCGAGTTCGAGTCTCGGTCCGACACACAGTTTTAATCTGCCAGGAAGTTTCATATCAGCGCACACTCCGCTGCAGAGTGAAAATCTAATTCTGGAAACATCCCCTAGGCTGTGGCTAAGCCATGTCTCCGCATAATCTTTCTTTCAGGAGTGCTAGTTCTGCAAGGTTCGCAGGTGAGCTTCTGTAAAATATGGAAGGTAGAAGACGAGGAACTGGCAGAAGTAAAGTTGTGAGGACGGGTCGTGAGTCGTGCTTGGGTAGCTCGGTGGTGCCGACACGGTAGGTCAGCGTGTTCGGCCAGCGGGCTAGCTGCCCTCTGTAATAAAAAAACTGAGTTTATGGATCAACGACGAACTGAAACGGGTGTCTTGCGACGTCCGCCCCGAGCAGATGTAACGAACTAAAACGAACAACATGAGACTTAAAAAAAAGATTGTAGAGCACTTGCCCGTGAAACGCAAAGGTCCCGAGTTCGAGTCTCGGTGCGGCACACAGTTTTAATCTGCCAGGAAGTTTCGTATATTAGGATGTTTACCCGCTTTTTTAAAAGTCGATACATGAAGTGGTGTCTGAATACGCCCTCTCATTTAAATTTCCTTGGTCATTTCGTTATTATTTAGAAGCATTGGAGTGACTTGTAATCTTTAGCCATTATACGATCGCACAGTGTGAAACACAACTTTTGACTCCAATATTTTATGCATTCTACAGTTTTAGAACGGTATTTCACATCAAAGCTACCATCCACTATTCTGAATATTGTGTATCCCGCGCTCTGCATGGATTTTCCGCAGATAAGGTAACTCGGGATGATGTTCCAGATCACAGAGGCCGTGTACTTTGTTCCACACAAGTGCGTGCATTCAATGCATTGTATTCGAGTGTTATTATTACAAAGTGGAGCTTAAATCCCCATGACATGTCAACTGGTTACAAGTCAGGTTGTTAAAAGAGATTCATTCTTGCTCTGATATATTCGCGATGATTTTTCGTATTCACTTAAATTCGGCGTCCTTTAGTTACGTCTACTATTAATCGTTGCCCTCTTAAAGTAAAAGTGAATCGCTCAGCTAACTTGCTTTTATCATGTTGTAGTCCGCCACCGTAGCTGAGTGGACAGCGCACCGGCTTGTCATACCGGCGGACCCGCTTTCGATTCCCGGCTGGGTTGGAGGTTTTCTCCGCTCAGGGACTGGGTATTTGTGTCGTCTTCATCATCTTTTCACCCTCATCCACGCGCAAGCCGTCGAAGTGTTGTCACCTCAAAACACTTGCACCAGGCGCTCAGGTCTACCCGCCGGGAGGCTCTCGCCACACGACATTTCATTTCATCATGCTGTAGTCAGTTTACGGTCCTGAAATTGATGGACGGGTCAAAACACTGTACTTAAAACGGCGTAGATTCTCAAATCAGGGCATATTATGATTTACTTACACAAGTAACCGAATCTTAAACTGAGCAGTACGCTTGGAAATCGAATGTGATGAGTTTACAGTGAATTGCTGTGCTCTTGGCTATTACATAAAGACACAGTATGAACGCAAACAGAAAGTGAAGACGTACGGATTAATACGGTCCTAGCTGATTGTCTCTAGTACACACGGCAATTTGAGACAACGAGATCAATTTTATGCGCCGCTGTAACGCAGATATTGAGATCAGCGATCTTCACTTTGAACAATTGCAGGGACTTTCAGTTGTTGCTATAAGGGGTAAGTCGTGTACGTCAATTAAAAAGCCTAATAGTCAATTCAGAACATTAGTTACTTATCTCAAAGTTCACAAAGTTCACTATCTTTATTACTTGATCCTAAAGTTTCAGGGCATCCACATGTAACTGTCCAGATGGCAAATATATTTTAATGCTGTGAAATAATATCAGTTGTCAACCCGTTACGATTAGTATTCTTCATAGTGTCACGTCACTCTGAGTTCTTTTTGTGACAGCTGGCACTAGGTTTAATGTTTGCAGAAACGCAAACCTGAGGATGTTTAAAATAACAATCTATCCCTAAGGAAAATCTTCCTGTTGCAGAGAAATCAATTGTCAGTGGATTCCCAATAGATATGATATCAGAATATATCACGTAACAGCAAGCGTAATGATCCCAGATACTGGAGCTATCGTTCGGATTCGAACAGACACTGTTCTTAATTATCTTCTTAGTGATTACATATCAAATGCACAGAAACCTTCTCCGGATCAAAAATGGCTCAAATGGCTCTGAGCACTATGGGACTCAACTGCTGAGGTCATGTCCCCTAGAACTTAGAACTACTTAAACCTAACCAACCTAAGGACATCACACACATCCATGTCCGATTCAGGATTCGAACCTGCGATCGTAGCGGTCGCGCGGTTCCAGACTGTAGCGCCTAGAACCGCTCGGCCACCCCGGCCGGCTTATGCGGATCTGCAGAGAGAGCGCTATGAAACAAAGCGTCATTGAACACATTAAAATGTTAGTAAAAATTTGTTTGAAAATATGTATTTTGTAAAGTTTGTAAAGGAATGAATCAGTTACGTAAGAGCACGGTTTCAGTGCCCTTGTATAATAAGCGTTGCGTGTGGTATACGTCCTGTTTCCGTTCAGCTCCCCATTTGCTATTGTCGCGTCTACACGCCTTTTATACAAGGTTCCTGTATGACACAAGGGTATTAGCACGGCTTTCGAACATTTTACAGAGAGTTAGAGCAACGTGCTATTTTTTAAGTTGTTCATAATTTACTTCTGTTACGTAGCTGACGCATTTTAGCCGATTGTGCATAAATTTATTTAAATGAAAGTAGTATTAGTTTTAGATAGGGAGCTAGAAATGTGGATGGATGCAGCATGCTGTAGATAACGGCTATGTTCAAATGGACGTCCTTACGGCAGGATGTTATGTTAAGTGAAGTATTGAAACGAGTGCCCATTTTCCTGAATGCTCAACTACGGTGAAGCCCAGCAAGATGGCTAGTCTGGATCGAACTTCGAATTATGAACGTATAGCTACTCAGTTCAGACTTTGTTTCTAAGTAATATTTAATGAACTTGGGTATTTTATCCAGGGTCTCATGTGACTTTAACTGTAATGATTTGCCTTGAATAAATTGGGTGACTTTTATTGACACTGTCGTTTATAGTTACTGTATTTATTTAGCATGAAATACAGCTCACTGTGACTGCAACGACAACAGCTGTGCTACAGGAGCATTATTTTCTGGGCCATGTGCATTTCGACGCTAGGATTGTGGTGACTGCTTTGCCTCGTGGTATCCATGAAAAATGCAATCCAATACATTTTAGCCAGCTTAGACACACACACACACACACACACACACACACACACACACACACACACAAAACAGTATTTAGGTGGACTGGATTCGACAGTTTATGTAATCAGTAGTGAGCGTTTTTGGTCCCAGAATTTTCTGTGGCGGCGCTGCCCTCCTCCCTCTCCCCACCCCATCCTCTTTCACCGGCCGGAGTGGCCGTGCGGTTCTAGGCGCTATAGTCTGGAGCCGAGCGATCGCTACGGTCGCAGGTTCGAATCCTGCCTCGGGCATGGATGTGTGTGATGTCCTTAGGTTAGTTAGGTTTAATTAGTTCTAAGTTCTAGGCGACTGATGACCTCAGAAGTTAAGTCGCATAGTGCCCAGAGCCATTTTGAACCCATCCTCTTTCACTATCTCCTGGCACAAAAAATTCTCTGTCAACCAGCACCATGTCAGAAATGCAGTTTTAGACGGCCGCTGTGACCGAGCGGTTCTAGGCGCTTCAGTCCAGAACCGCGCTGCTGCTACGGTCACAGGTTCGAATCCTGCCTCGGGCATGGATGTGTGTGATGTCTTTAGGTTAGTTAGGTTTAAGTAGTTCTAAGTCTAGGGGACTGATGACCTCAGATGTTAAGTCCCATAGTGCTTGGAGCCATTTGAACCAGCCTTTAGAAGATACTCACCATTTTCTTCGTTAGCTCCTGACGGATCTTGAACACACAAAAATATATTATCTTAGCCAACTTTACGCTTCTAGTCCCTTATAGCAGATGAAGTTCTAATTGCTTTTAAACGAATCCGAGTGCGTCCACAGACTGACCAGAGTGTGAATCAGAATGCAGAAACTCGAATTTAGAGCAAAATGGAGAAGACCATGTTCAATCGAGAATAAATACATCGGCTTTTACGGGCTAGAAAATCAGTGACTTCGCACAACACCTAAACGACCCTGCTGTGTCGAACTTCGAGGATCGTATAGGAAACGAAAGATGTTAGACGACATAAAAATCAGCTTGTGTCTATCACGCTTTCTGATCCCTGATCAATATAATGTAGTTCAGCGAGTAGATTGCCCGAATACACTCGTCTACTTAAGACGCCCGCGGACATGCCGGGTTCTGGGAAGGTAGAGAGGAAGTGGGCAGCCCGCGTGTGACGTCCGTGCACGGCTGCCTCTCGAGTCGCGCCGTTTCTGACAGAACGCTCCCCCGAGCTTCCCTGTTTCTTCGTGTTTCGCTGTTAATTACGCGCCGATAACATCGTAATTGGCCTTCGTGAGAAGCAATGTAACCGGTCCTGCTCGACACACAAACGGCTGCGGGAAACGAAGCGGAGCGCAGTCGAGCCGTCTTGCGAGTTTCCTCCACCGGCTATAAAGGGCCAGAATTTTGTAGTCCATTAGGCGTTATATCTTCCGCTGATACTGCGCGCGCTCTTGCGGCGTAAACTTATCACAGGCAGTTTTTTCACCGTCGCAGACCACGCGATGACGAGACGGTTCTCCCACGATATCAAAGATTATACTGCTTAAACCTGTGTTAAAGTAAAAAATTATGCTACGCAATTCATAATCATTTAGTGTCGGATGTGAAGAATTTGAGGCTCACACAACTGCAATTTCTTTTCAGTTACTAACAAGATGATTGTTTTCCTTTTTCGCCTCTACAGTTATCTGTCTTAGTCAAGGATAAGAAGCTTCAGCGCGTTTGTTTATAAATGAAGAACACGGCACAGGTTACGTACGCTAAATCTATGTCGTAGCGGTGGTGCAAATGATTGAATAAAAAGGACAGTTTCACTAAAAAATACGAAAACGAAGTCAGAATCACAGCTCTGTCATAGAATGAACTGCTCAGAAAGGTTGCCAATGTAATACCTACGATCGTCGTAAGGAGCATACCTCTTGACGCAACTTGTACTGGAAGAACGACTGTCATTATTACGAAGTCAAATCTATTGCTCAGTATTTCACAGAGAAATAATATATCTTGAGAATAGTTTTCTTTTGTTAGATACTTTTGATGTGATTCTTTTAATGTACAGTGCAGACGAGAAGAAATTAGTAGCTTAAAACACGAAATACCGCTAGCAAAATTATGTAGGTCCTACTGCTGAACACATAAGAATCTCCAAGCTGTAAATACAATGACGTAGAAGCCTAACGGAATCGTAAGTTAAAGTACGGTTTGTTTACCTCAAATGTCTACGTAATAGAGGACGTCCTAACAGCACTGTAAAGAATAAGAAAGGTGTCCCGTCGACGATGAGGTCGTTAGAGACAGAGCACAAGTTGAGATTGCTCATGGATGAGGAGAAACATCAGTCGTGCCTGTTTTAAAGGTTCCATCCCATTTCGATTGCCAAATAGGGAATTGCACCTCGGTCACGAGTCCGGTAGTTTAACCACTGCTCGTTAGATAGCAGCCCCCGGACCATACGTCACGGAAACACATCTACAGTCACGACGAAATCCTACATTAGTTTCAATTGTTGAGCGTGAGCAGGATCCTTTTCATCTCATTAAATGTTCAACTTATTTAGTTAAAACGTTCAAACTGGTAAATCGAATATCGTTTTTTCTTTTGCTGTAAACGACCTCTACTCCAACAGTCGGATGCCATTTCCCGCTTACATTATTTAACTTGCGATGACTCTGGTAAACGCACTCTGATTCATAGATAACATATCCATAACAGATGTTACCAATTCTATAGCTTCGAATTTTCATAAGACATACGTTCTTCAGATCTAGGTTGAATGTTCGGCTACTGACAATAGAAACTCCCCATCGCACCCCTTCAGATTTAGTTGCAAAATGGCACAGTGGAAAGCCCGTCAAAAACTGAACGCAGATCAAGCATGAAGACAGGAAGAAGGTATACTGAACTGTGAAAATAGAAGCAGAACAGAAACAGTCCAAGGTGGGTTGAATGCTCAAGTATTGACAAGAGAAACTCCTCATCGCACTCCTCTCAAATTTAGTTGCAAAATCTAATAGTGAGAGCTGGCGACATGTCGCAAAGACCTCTTACTGAAAGCAAAAATAACAAATAAACTGGTGTGAACTCTGTTACAACAAAGGAGTTCAAGAGTCAAAACTTCAAAAAGGAACGCAAGATTCATAACATGAGGTACTTACTTAGAACAAATAGGAGGTACGTAGTCATGAGGTCCCTTCCTTACACCTCGCTGTTGTTATCATAGCGTAAATGATAGCGCATGAGACTGCTCAGCCTTTGGCTCGGGTTCGAGTCTTACTACCGTAAAATAAGGTGAATCCGATCAACCGGTGTCAATACGAACATTTACCAGTTTTTCCACGTTTGGATAACTGAGCGTAGCATTTTAACAATTACATTGCAGCTGACGATTGTTGTGAATTCTTGACGAATCTATCAACAACAATGGCGTGTTTGTGTGCACGCAACCAGCAAATCGCATTGTCAGTAGGTGTGTGGTTCTTATGCTACACTCGTGTAGTCAACACAACAGTGCAAAAACTTTTGCTGGTGCATGTTACTTTCGAAGTGTAACTGGTACGTTGCAATATTCTTGCTTGCATATGAGCGTCTGAAGTGATACAGTTTTGGTTTTTTGTTCATTGCTAATACTGTTTAGTCACTATTAAAATTACAAAATTGCATTTTTGTAGCGTGAATCTGATCATGTGCGTATACCAAAAGGTTCTGGGACCAACACGGAAATCTAACTACAAACCAGAATTTCTTCTAAATACGGTGAAAGCTGTCAAATAAGGAAAATTGAGCATCTGGAAAGCTCCAGAGCAATACGTAATTCCATATACCACATTAAATGACCAACTCAAGGAAAGGTACAAATACAAAATTAACGTCAAAATTAAATGTAATATCTGGGTTGAGAAAAAGCCATTTCACTGATTCCAGAAGCTACCGATAACAATGCACATGGCGCCAGCTCATCAGAAGTTTCTTAGGCAGCAGCCTTCGAAATGCAGATTGAAACAGGTTCGCTCTAATGAAACAAAAGGAAAGCCGCCGCTCTAATGAAACAAAAGGAAAGCCGCGCCAAGCAAAGTGTGGTGTGTGGTTCTTATGCTACACTCGTGTAGTCAACACAACAGTGCAAAAACTTTTGCTGGTGCATGTTACTTTCGAAGTGTAACTGGTACGTTGCAATATTCAGATCATAGAAGGCGAGGTAAATTTATTTCTGAAGGGATGATTATGACATTGGGTAAATATTTTTCACATTGACTATGACATACAATAACTAAAAATTAATTTTTTTCAAGTTTTGTGAATGCAAGTGTTATTAAAGCAAAAATCTTAAGTTTAGTGTGCTTGTAAAAATTTGTTTAGTCGAGAAATTGTGAAATTTTGTTGCAAACACAGCAATATATTTTTTAAGAATCAAACTAGTAATCTGATTCACTCCACTGGAAGTTTGATTCCGTTACTGCATACGTACAATGGTGATCGGATTCGTCCCAACTGAGGAGGTGAAACCGATCAACAATTAACTGAAAATAATAACTGAAATTATGAACTAAAAATAACATAATACGTGAATATATCATTATCAAGGTTGTGAAATTAACATACTGAAATTTTTTCGATATCAAAACAGCAAACGAGCGAAATTAAAAAAAACTGCCGTTTTTGATCGGATTCACCTCTTTATGGTGTAGTCCCATATCAGATTTGTATATCGCTGTCTCGTTCGATTTTAGGAAACTAAAGGAAGAACAAGTTTGACGGCATAGTCTCTCGTGGGCCCGTTGAATTTGCGCGCGCAACGACCTGACTGATAACTTCAATGCCAATTAACTCGGAAACGGCGCAAAATATCGATTTTTTTTCGCAACTATTGTTCCTCAGCACAACCTATCCTGCAACAGCTTTACAAATTTTTCTGACTGTTTCTGACCACTCTGCATACATTTTTTCTAAATGTAATATTCGTCTTATAGTGTTAAACCTTTAACGAAAGACTACAGCTCGTAGTGGCTAGATTATTATAGCATTTTACATTTTTAAATTCGGTCAGTACTTGTAGGAAATATAGGAAACCATATTTTGTTGCCTCTGGATGCTTTTAGATAGGCAGTCTGCATTCACTACTTCACATTAAGGCTGTCTTTAACAGAAAAAGAGGTTCACAACGCTGCAAAAAAATTTTTTGATCCCTTACCCAGTGATATAAAGAGCCCGATAGACAACAAAGTAAAATTTGATAACAAACTGAGAAAGTTTCTCCTTGCCAACTCGTATTCTGTAGGAGAATTTCTATTACTGTCATGTGTAAAACGTAGTGCGTAAGAGTTACTAACTCACATCTGTATATCTTTTTCCTTGTCGGGAAAAACTTCGAAATGTTCAGACTGTAACCATAAGTACAAATTAGTTTGCGATGTGAATGTAAAATGAAATTATTATGATCTATCGTGCAAAATGATTCATGGAACATGAAACTTTTTTGGTAAACATTTTTGGAATACAGTGATCAATTAATTGTTATATTTAGATTAAAGTTCAGTCTTGATCACGTTATGTCTGTTTTAATGAGTAACCGGTTTCGGTTTTTTCTATAAAACCATCATCAGACCCATTGGCTCCCTTGGGTTGGTAGGTGGAGCTCTCCTTGCTGCTGTGCTTATGTTAAAAAAAAACACAAGTGACTGTTGGGAAAAATGTTTAAACATTTTTTTAGTTCTACAGCTATCATGACTGATTTCTAATATATGTATCCGTCACAAGTTGCAATTTTTTCTTATGAAAGGGTAACATTGTTATAAGGCAATCTTTTTTATAGTTCTTACGCGTTTGGTATGAATAAATATAACTCTTCACGTTTCGCGACACATAGGATAGACTTAAGACACAATTCATTTGACCCTCTCCAGCCTAAATTTTATGTTGCATTAAAAAAAAATAGAAATTTTATTTTTGACTTGTAAATTCTTCTAGCAGTACATTTAACATGATTTCAATTTTTTTAATTAGTGCAATTTTTTATAACGGGCTAGACCAACCCAATACTCTCTGTCCTCTTGGTGCTTCCCTCTAGTGATCCAGGACACACATTAGAACGCAGTGGTGCCATGTGGAAGCACTGGGCTTGTGGAACCAGTGGGCTTTCGTAGATACTGCAGAAATATCTAAAACCTTTACTGTGTCCAAATGGATCCACTGGGCTGGAAAGGGTTAGACACTGACCTGTGCATGAATAGGGTATTTATGTGATGTATTTCAACGTCATTAATGTTTTCTATTGCTCTAAAGAAGCACTCAAGAATAAGAAAATGGTACATAAATTGAAAGCGAGATAGAAAATACGATTTTACATCAATTCTGCTGCTGAGAAATGTGCGCTTGCAGGCCATTGAACAGTGTAATATGCTGTATAGGAATTTTTATTTGCATAACTTTCACGTGCAAGCGACAGGTGAAACAGTACTGTAAGGTACCGATACAGACACTAAACTGTCGTCAACCAGAAGGTTTACGTGACTCGTGAGAGGGGCACAGGAATATTTGTACACTATATTTGTAAATACTCCTTACAAACTCTTAGGCCATGATGAGGTCACCGGGACGGTACCTGAGTAGAAACACATGGGCAGAGGCAAAGCACTTCCCTATTACAAGAAACAATGTAACTAATTAATAGTGTGCTAACCACGTGGCCCTTTACCTCCTCTTTCGCAAATCGGCCCGTACGCTGTCTAGTTGCGAGTAGCAAGGGCACAAGTTGCTACATTAATGAATGACTTGCACATTCGTGGGATTTTTCCAATGAATCTATTAGTCGTATATCTTTACGCACCTATATTTATATGCTCGTTGTACCTTAAATGTTCCGAATGGCTACACAGACGTATGTACTTGGCAGTTGCAGTTTATTCCAATGGCTGATTTGATGTGGTATGATTAAGTGATTCCGTCCCCTATTTACGTCTTGTTAAATTCAGGATCAGCGGACGGTATTTGGTGATGTGCAAGTCCTCTGGCATTTCACAACTATTTTCTCATGATGCTATCTCCCTGTATAAAGGTACATAGTCCGAGAATAATTAGCAGATAACTCTCTAGCAGCTCATTTACAGCCGATCGTTGGATTAACGCATTGCGATGATGTTTTACGGGAATCTTTCATTGCAAATAATTGCAATTAGAGCTAAACCATGTAGGATCTTTGACGGACATGCAATGATAGTTAATAAATGCTGCATCAATCAAATTTCTCTTTGATGCAGCCTCTAGGAATGGGCAATTTGTCGACAGTTTATCAGTTATCGTAGACTCCTCGCAATACAGATTACCCAAAAAATTCTTGTTTCCTGTATACTTGTCACCTACTAAATAATTTTAATACTCGTATTTTGATCTCTTTAAAACATGGTTTGGAAGAATCTAGGACATTTACGACTGTAGGTGTTTAACGGCTCCAATCGTTGCGTTTCAGTCATAGTGACGACACTTTTTCGTCGCAAGATAAATAGTTGGTAATATGATAATACCACAGTAAATCTAAAAATGGTTCTTTGCGTTGTACACTAAGTGAAACCCGCTGTAATCGCTTTAGCCAAATTGCTGACCAGCCATGTACACAAACTGGCAGCGTGATAAATTTTGCACCAGGTGTGGAGCACGGAAGAGCAGCTTTCTGGTCGATTGGCGGTTTCTAACGGACGGCAGCGGAAGACCGGTTTGACGACAACGTCACTGGTGATCGGGAGACATTCCTGCACTCCTCGTGGCTACACGCGATAAGAACAGCATTCCAAATAAAATTAGACCAAACTTTGCCACTGCAGGTTTCATGTCTCCCTACAAACGCGCTACGTAACTACAGCCACTTTCCCACACTGTCTTTGTGACGCTTTGTATCTGTCCGTTCTTCGTGCTGATAGAGGACCAGCAGCGTACCAATCGTCACACTAATGACTACAAATTGCAGTCAGATCCACTACTTCAGTATTACAAGGGAAATAACGATACCCAAATATCTTTGTGTTATATCCTCGGTGGCAATAGCATTCCTTATCTTTACGCTTTAAGTCGGTTGTATACCCTTATACGTTTCCAGTAACATCTCACTATGACGTTAATTTTCAATGCAAGCTATTGAAATTTTTCTTAGAGTTCACTAGGCTGTTGACGCTACCATTCAACATGTAAACACTAGATTCAGAGTTCAAATACGTGCTACCATTCAACATGTAAACACTAGATTCAGAGTTCAAATACGTCGTTAATGATAAACAGAATATTCTCGCAACATACTGCGCTACAAGCCTAAGGGAAAATATAAATAATGAAGCATCTGATACGGAGTTCATAAATACAGTATTTGTTCCGCTCTTATTCTAATCAACGTCGGGGACCTGTTAAACACTTAAATAGTATATCAAACATCTGTTTTTGCTTAAGGTATGTCTAAGTTGATAAGAGATCAGAATTCAGAAATATAAAATATGCTTAACATAGTACTACAACATCTAACGGATAATGATATTCAGTTTCATGTGAAGTGCCAGATAGCGACAGCTCAGGTTTATGTTGTGTTAGGTGACCGTGTCCCTGCTTTACCTTGGTTAATCTTTCTACATTGTTGCACACCATACAACGTTAACAAACACCAAACATGGTACAGATTTAGTGCTTGACTGACAGACTCGATTCATTTTCCTCAGCCTTCAAGACATTGGCTTCAAGATGGCAAGAGAGCAATCAGATGTAGCATAGAGGGCAGATTACTAATACTTGCCAAAAATTTGTCGTGGTAGCTAACGTAAACAGGAGCTATTGTTTAGACGTATGCAGGTCAGACATAGGATAGGATACTGTGGCGATAAGCTCTGCCGGATACTGCCAAGTTTCACTAGGGGTATAATAATAAAATTACGGGAATCTGGAGTTCTTGTACGAAAGTCTTATTCATAATCCATGCATATCACGAAAACCTGATGTTTTAAATAAACTTCCTAGTAACAACGAAGTATGATTTTTAATTATTTCGTTTAAGTATGGTTCAGGTGTGAGCGGACACAATATGTAAAATAGCAGCTGGTTCTCCATAAGGTTGAGCTCAGGTAAAATTAAGGGGCACAGATGCTATAACTCACAAATCTGTCTTAAGCGAGTGGTATACAGGTGTTAGAAGATGCCATTTTGTATAACCACTACAAGCAGTGTTCTATATAGCTAAAATATAGATTCACTATAAATCTATAAGATAAAAACAAATAGGTAGACACCATCTCATTACCCTTTCATACGTATCATAAAACATCGGTAGTTTCATTGGCGTCCACAGAAATTAATACAAGAGTAGGCAAGTTTATATAATTTCCATGTTTGGCATGATTCGGTGAATTTGAGGTTGTAAATTCAATAGGAACAGTACAAAATATGTTGTATCTCAAAGTACTGCTAGGTATCCAATTAAGACGACAATTAACCTATACAACTTGTAGTAATAAATTGTTGATGGCGTTCAGCAACCAGACACAAATTGGTTTAGTTTACTTTATTCAAAAATATCGTTACCGGTTTCGAATTTATACAGTTCATCAGACTTTTTCATGCTTTCATCAAAACATATGATACAATGGTATACTGGTGAGTTGTCCTAGGACAAAACAGCAGTTCACAGCTATAAAACTGTAACAAAGATAGTTGCGCTACAGATTTGTGTCGGAACGAAACTTACGTCAAATGTCCGTCTGGAGAATTTGTTTTTGGAGTTTTCTTTCGATGAATATCCGCCTCCATACCTGAGCAGTCAACACGGCAGAATGTCTTGCGAGCGCCCAAATCCGAGTCGCGGCTGCGTTGGAGGTTTCCTTCGCTCGAGGGCTGGGTGTTGTGTTGTCTTCATCATTAGCTATTTCACATTAATCGACAAGAAAGTCGTTGAAGTGGTGCCAACTAAAAAAGACTTGCACTAGGCGACCGGCCTACCGGACGGCGGCTCCAGCCACACACACATTTAATTTAATTTCATTTCCGGCAAATTATATTCGCAAAGATGTTTGTATTTTCACCATTACATACGTCATTTGCATTATGAAACACATTCGATTGGTCACATGACGAAATTCAAACGTGCACTGCATTTTTGACTTACAACTTATGAAAACAAATGTAGTGTTTGACGGAAGCATGAAAAGCATTTTAAGATGAATTGTATGGATTTGAAACCGGTAACGATACTTTATAAATAAAATAACCTGAAACTTATTTGTGGCTGGTTGCTGTACACCATCAACAGTTTATTTCCTATGACAGCCACGGTCTCCAAGCACGTCTTTAAGTGACAAAATTACGTATCCAATTAGTATTCAGGTAGGTTAACTTGATACCGAAATGGTAAGCATCTTTCATTAATTAATACTAAGTACATATTTTTATAGTATTGTTATGGATATGAATACTACCAGTTTGATTCAGCTATCTGGTTATACACCCTTCTTATTACTAAACCACTGTTGCCAAAGATTTATCACAAAAACAATTTTCATTTGTATACCAATAATGTTAGGCTACCACCAAAAATTAAAAGTCTAAAATTAATAAAAAAAATCTGAATAGAAAAACTGGATAGCGACAAAAATAATCAGAAAAATTGCTAAACTAATACTCATCAAAGCGAAGAAACAGAAATAAACGTTAAAAACCTAAGTATTTCCCACTGCGCTCGTTAGTGTAAATCTGTAATTGCCAGCAGCAATCGTGAGTATTTTTTTACAGACGTAAAGCTTACATCTCAAATTTCAAGAAGGATGTGCAATATGATGTGATGTGTTTCTGATACTCTTTAACCAAGGAAAAGTTGTGTTGTTAGTCGTTATGTACAGAGTAAATAGGCAACAAGTTTTTGTAACTTCCTGTTGAGATTCTGTGGAAATGAGTGATGCCTTATGTAGGCGTCGTAAGATGGTAGCTTCATGTTTGGTTCTTACGTAAATTAGTCTGTAAACATTATGACAAAATTATACTCATTGTTGGTTTTATGTAGATCGGAGTTTATTTATGGTAAATACGTGTACTTCAAACTACATGTGATTTTCTGAAATCATTCAACATTTGTATCACGTACAGGAATAGTACTTGCAGAGTCCAGATGTAATTCAGGTGCCAGCCGTGATGACCTGGATATGTAGCTTGAGAAAATGGAGTAATCTGCAGCTATGAGTGTCTGGCTGGTTAACGAGAACAGGTTAACGGTTATTAGACCAATACAATAAAAAAGAAACAGCTCTTTCTGGTTCATACGAGCGGAAAACAATGTACGAATAAATGATGTTGGTACTTACACAGATATAGACACCGTAAGAAAGCTGCGAGTTTGTCATCGTAGCAAGTGCTGATACTGATTTATATCGTGGCAACTACTTATTTACAGCTCTTAAAAAACAGATACGTGTTTCAAAGTTTTACTGACCTTCAGTCACCAGCATTGTATATAACCCGTTGCCAGCGATGTGGAAGTCGTAGGATACTCTTAGCAGTGCCAGTTGTGTTGACAGTTCAAGCGGCGCGGTATATTGCCCGACGAATTTGTAGCAGTTCTGAAGCGAATGCCGTGAAGTGTTTCCTTCAGTTTAGAAATCGAGTTGAACTCACGAGGGCTTAAGTCAGGGGAGTGCAATAGGTGGTATAGCACTTAATAGCCCCATCAGTCAAACAAATCAGTAACAGCTTGCACTGTACGTCCTTGAGCATTGTCCTGCAAAATGATGGTCAGGTCCTGCAGAAAGTGTCATCACTTCTGTCTCTAAGCTAGTCGTAGGTTATTTTCCAAAAGTGAACAGCATAGAGACAGAAATGATGACACTTTCTGCAGGACCCAACCATCATTTTGCAGGACAATACTCAAGGACGTACAGGGCAAGCTGTTACTGATTTGTTTGACTGATGGGGCTACTAAGTGCTATACCACCTATTACACTCCCCTGACTTAAGCCCTCGTGAGTTAAACTCGATTGCTAAACTGAAGGAAACACTTCGTCATTCGCTTCAGAACTGATACAAATTTGTCAGGCAATAGACCGCGATGCTCTAACTGTCAACACAACTGGCACTGCTAAGAGTATCCTACGACTTCCAAATCGTGACAACGGGTTATACACAATGATGGTGACTGCTTTGAAGGTCAGTAAAAGTTTGAAGCACGTATCTATTTTGTACGGGCTGTAAATAAATATTTGCCACTATTAAAGATCCAACCCCCGTATATATATATATATATATATATATATATATATATATATATATATAGTTTTTGTATTCCCATCCCTATAATTATTTTTACCAATATCGTACAAAGCTCTCGGATGCTTTCTTATTATTCAGACTAATGTTCTGACATTCATTTTATCTACGGCCATCAATAAAACATACAATTCATCGTAATACTACCTCCCTATGACTGTAGAAGATAATCGTTAAACAGAGAAATGTTGTTACGTTTTAAGTGAGGTGCAGTCAACAGTAACTACTGCTTAGAGCTATCGGCTAAGATCATGAGGTTAAGTCAAGTATGAGTTGATTTATCGATGGACTGAGCGTTTACGGAAGTAAAAGTGTCGCTGCAAAAGTTTTTTTACCGTTTTCTAATTGCTACTGAAATATTAGATATTAAATCTCACTCCACAAATCGCTAACACTCCTAGATTTACAGTTATGTCTAAAGGTGTCAGGAGCGAGTTTCCTGGCAATGTCGCTAACGAACAAAGTTAATATTGTGATTTCTCACATACACACGAGAAAGCAATAAAGTAGTCTCACGTCCAACAACTGTAATTTACTTGTTAGACAGCTACGTGAGGTAGTTTCACATGATAATTATACGGCTTTGTGGAATCTGCTCGATCAACACCAAACCGGTTTGTGTCGCACTGCTGCAGATCGAGCAGGATTATTTCCAGAACAGTTTTAACCTGCCTTAGCTTCTAGGACCTTTCATTTTAAGTAACAAACGACTGATACAGTTCATTAAATAAAAAAAAGTATAAATCTTTTTCTGCTCAGGCCGCAGTTATGAGTATACGATTACACCACGATGACCAGTTTCGGGTGTTTACTTCAATCACCCTCAGATCTCTAAAGAAATGGAAGAAAAGTAGCCTAATAAACTATTGCACATTAGCGTAGGATATAAAACAATATATAACAGCTGAATAAATTATATCGGCAGAGCCAATTGCAATAGTGAAAGCGAACATGTAACAGATCCACTTAACTGTAGTGTATAAGTGATATGTTACTGCTTTTAAGATGAAATGCTGGCCAAATCGTAAAAAAGTGATGAACATGCATTGAAAGACAATATCATTGACTGTAATTATGCAGTGAAATGAATTCTTATTTTTGGCCAAAAAAACTACAACAGTACGTAACTAAAAACTTCATGAGCGAGCCAGGTTGTAAACCTCTCGAAAGAATTTGAAACCAGAAATTCTTAAAAATCTTGTAACTAAATTCAAGTAAATTTTAAAATTGTAAAAATAACAAGAGAATGAAATTAAAATTACGAGGTAAGGAAGCTGTCTCATATAGTTAACAACATGGCTTATGCAGAAGACAAATTCTACATAATTTTCGCATGATAAAAACATTAAAGTACAGAATGGCGAAAAAATATAAGTAGCATATCATAATCTCGCAAGATGACGATAAAAGAGAAGGAAAATTGCCAGCTGCATTAGTAAAACTTACATCTCATGCCCTCGATTTGCAATTGGACAGCAAGTATCCTAGTGAGAAAAGTATATTCAACAATACAAGAATTTTCAGCTGTTCCATAGGTCTAAACATTCTCACTTATGATTTGATAATAAAGCTGTGTCATTAACGGTCATAAAATAAGAGAAAATACCATACCCTGACTTACAAAGGAGTTATCCAGCATGGCGTATAAAACAATTATCTTTATAAAACGTACACAAGTTGAAGATTAAAAGTAAAGTGCCATAAGTCTAACCTCCCGGCACGACACGTCAAAAGTAAATGAATTATGCAAGGGCTCCTACTGACCAACTTAAGTAGCCAACAAGGCAGACAGGTAGCGCGGAAGCGCTTGCATTCACGAAGATTGACACAAGAAATAATTAATTGTATCGTATGTGAAATGTCTATGCAAAAGAACATAGTAATGACGAATAAAAATGAAGTTAGTATTCAATTTATACATAATGCAATATCACAATGGAATAGTTACCAAAGACAACCGGAGATTGAAACATCATCAATAAAATATAGCTATGCATGACAAGTAGAATGCCAGATAGCTGGGTTATAACTGACGGGAATTACTGCGTTATTCTTCATGCAATTTTGCAATAAGCTAAAAATCTGTCGAGATGTGGCGATAGATGATGATAAATGGCACCTTCTCGCGTGAAGCAGCAAGACTTCCGCTATTCTGATTTTTTACATAATTTTTTTAATAATTTACATTAAGATCGCCATTTCCTCCCTTACAATGTCAGGCTTCGCTGACTGTTTTAAATGTTGTACCATTGTCAGCTGGTAACACCTTCAAGGTTATGATAATTCCTATGATATTTCTCTAACAAAAGATATAAAATGAAAGAAATAAATCAAACTAATCATTCCTTGAAGCTTTTAAAACGCAAAATGTGACTCTTAGGTAAATCTTAGGTAGACAGTAAAGTAATTACGAAGGAACAACAACTTACAATCGAAAAATATGGGGGAAGGAAACGGACTTGACGTGAAGTTATAAAGAGAAAAGGGGAAAGTCTAAATATTGGGACTGTTTTCATTTGTACTTAATTGTATACTGCAATAAGGATAACATAAGCTAGCCCAACAATGAGGTGTGCGTTGTAAACGATGAAGAGCAGTACACTGCTACGTGCGTCTGAAGGAAACAGGTGGAGATATTTTTTGACTTAGGACACGTGGATAATCGAAAAAATCAAAAGGTAAGCGTAATTTTTTGTTAGCAATTTCATTCTACTTTCCGTAGAAGGCATTCGCAATAACAACAAAGAAAGAGGTAGAAAGTATTTTGTGTTTCCGATAGTTCAAATATTTTTCAAGCGTATATTTCACTTATTAGATTATATTGGTACACAACCCGTGCTCCCAAGTGTGATGTAAAAATATTATTCTCCTTTCGACGAATATAATATAACACTATATAACATTAATAGTAATGGACAAACTATTTGTTGGGTTTTAGTGCCATTTCTTTATTCATTGTTTACACATATCACTTGATTAATATGTGCTGCTAAAAGCAATCAATAAACAAAGTAAAATGCTTAGTCGATGTTATACTGGATTAGTTCCGTATTTATCACGTACATCCGTCCTGTTAAAACACATGACCCCCCACCACCACCAATGTAGGTTTTTAAAATCTGTCTTCCGTAATACACAGACATAGTTTAGCGCCTGTGAACCATCTTTTGTGACTCTTACTGGAAATTTATATGCAAATACTATACAATTAAATGATTATTTGATTATATTACATCTGCCTGATGTAGTTTGGTCCTAAAACAAAATAATAAAAGTCGAAATCATTTGAAATAATCTGTTACTTCTACAGAACTGAAATGGGAACTAAACACGATGAGACATCAGCAAACGTGTGTAGGTAACCAGAAGAGAGAAAAAGCTTTCTTATTTCGCAAAAAGCAAGGTTATAGAAACCAGATTCATCTTCGTACATATTTATTTAAATATGAGCTTCAGCATGATGATTAGCATACGAAAACGTATGATATTCTCTTCTAAAGTTGTTTTCCTTTATCATATAATGTGTTCACCTCTATTTTTATTTTTTTCTGAATTGTAAGTTTTTGTTTGAATGACGTACATATATTTCTAATTTTTGCTAAAGAAAATACAGGAAGACACAAGTGTGAACGAATAAAACAATTACGTGTTCCTGTCAGTGACTGCCGTAAAAAGTAAGCAACAATTCACGGCATCTCTTATCATAAACTATATTCTGTACCTCTACAAAAGTAAAATACGTGGAAAAGAGCAAATATAAACCTGCCAGGACGCAAATTAAAAAAAAAAAAAAAAAAAAAAAAAAACATGTAGTGTTGAAATGTGCCGTCAGGAAAATATCTTCTTGGCGATGAACTCCTCTTCATTAGTTACGGTACGATAATTTGCCACAAATAATTTCTGTATCCAAAATACCTTGTGATTGAAATATACATTACTCTTAAATCATCTTTATTAGCTAACAACTCACAAATTCCATCCTTGAATTATCACTTATTAAAATAACGAGTATCATTTCTGCAGACTTCTTCGATATCGATAATAATTTGATTCGTCCAACTGATACATCTGATTGAAGAACATTTTAGACATGGTTTGGACAATTATTGTAATAAAATAGCCGAATGTTTCCATTCACCGAAAAGTGTGGAAGTTGTAACTACGAACTAAGCTGAACCAGTGTCAAAGGTATCACAGTACTTGATATTTCACTTTTCCTGTAAAATAGTACAAACAGCCAGGCTTACGATTATACGCCTGTGTGTTTCACGTTTCTGAGAACAGACGGACCGTTAAGAAGCAATTTATAATAGTTTTTATTCTGATGTTCATCTTTTTACGTGCCACTGGTAAGTAAATGATTAAGCACGTACATTGTGTAACTCAGTCTTTCATCCGAACCTGAATGTGTTGGCCTATTTCTGTAGGTGCTATTGAGACGTACTGGGATACTGAGCCACGATGCCTCGTCCTTCCTCACGAGTGTATCTGTAGTTTGTGGCTGACCATGATCTAAGTTTCGACGGTTTAGTGATGTTTTTGTGTTCTAATGAATGTTTAGCTTAGAGGAATGTAGAGGGTGTCATCTGTTACCCGCTCCTCTCAAGTAAGACCAAGGAGAAAGTTGGGCTTAACGCCCAGATCACACGGATGGACCATTTATTTGGTCTCCTTCCATGAGAATTTCGGTGTGAGTTTGGAGTTTAATTCAGGATATGGAACTACGGTCTGTGTTCAAGAAACGTCCATCACTACCCCTCTTCTGCCCAAATCGAGCGAAATTCATTGTACCATCCAACCAGCTGCCTCAGAATCTGGCGAGACGGCACTGGCACCAATTAAGGTATTCGCTTACAGAGATAATACTCAGTCTTTTAGCAACCAGTAACTCGTAATCCACCACCAACTTCTTCAGTACCTGATTATGATTGTGGTTTGAATCCCGTAAAACTCGGGATATTAATTTTGAAATCGCATGTTCGTAAGCAAGAAATTTTTTTGTTGTACTGGACTGAATCAGTTGTATGTTTTAGAAGAGCTTTATTCGTTTCAACGATGACTTGTTTAGATCATTTACAGCGCGTCTCCGCCGAGCGGTCTAAGGCGCTGCAGTCATGGACTGTGCGGCTGGTCCCAGCGGAGGTTCGAGTTCTCCCTCGGGCTTGGGTGTGTGTGTTTGTCCTTAGGATAATTTAGGTTGAGTAGTGTGTAGGCTTAGGGACTGATGACCTTAGCAGTTAAGTCCCATAAGATTTCACACACATTTGCACATTTTTGAACAGCGTCTCCAGACTGTTTCCGTACAGTATGAATATTTTGTGTGGATCGTGCACGCTACATTAACCTAACATTCCAAAAAATTTTGACGTAAGTTCGTATTGTAACTACCCTAGACGATAGGAGCACACATCGCGGCCCAGACCACTGACCTTACACAGATTAACGACTGAAATTTGTATTAATCTTTCTTGGCAGGCTGTTCGTGTTCGACAAAGGTGCCACATTTAAGCGCGAGCTTGTTGTAAATGCAGATGCGATAAACCGCTTCGCAGCGACAAACAACTGGCGCTAATCACTTGTTGGGGATACTTACAGTTCAGCAGGCACCTTTTGTGAGGAAATGCGATGTTCTTCCAACACATGTGGCCGGTTGCTGTCTTTCTAGTACAATCAATATATCAGTACATTAGCAGAGTTTCTTAAGACTCCAATGCATAAAATTTGTAAAGTTTATCAATTAAGGTGCTGTGAAGAACTTCTAAGGCAATTTTAATTACAAGTACAGGATTACTCTTAGCGTTTTACCTTCTTGTTGTTAAAAAAAGATTCATCCGATTTCACATGACTATTTCTTTTACATGATTGCAGGTAAATACTTACTGGATTTTAAATTGCACATCGAAACAACGTAATGTCAGTAGTCAACTCTAAACTCTCAACTCATATGGTTGCCAGGAGTGGTCCATTTGTTGCATCTAGCAACAAAAAGTATTGTGCGCTCTCCGTTTGTATCATCAGCACTCGCTTGACCTCACGGAACGCGATTTTGGGTCTTTTTTGTGGAGGTTAGTGGATGACTCCTTTCATGTCCAGGTCATTCGAAAAATTTCAGTGAACTACGACGCCGCACAGCAACTACACTGAATGCAGCAGCTCCAGACATGCTCGCAAGAGAATGCGACGGGGTGTGACTACCTCTTGGAAGTTCGACGCCGCGCGGTTAGATGCGCCATGTCACTGACTGCGTAGCCTCTCCCGCCGGAGGTTCGAGACCTCCCTCGGGCATGGGTGTGCGTGTTGTTCTTAACATAAAATAGTTTGAGTTAGTTTAAGTAGTGTGTAAGTCTAGGGACCGATGACCTAAGCAGTTTGGTCCCTTAGAAATTCACACATATTTGAAAATATTTATCAGAAGTTCGACTTCCATATGGTGGACAGCACATTGAACATTTGTGAGAGGTAAATACAAACTTCGATCCTAAATGTAATTGTATGAGGGTGTGCTGAAAAATAATGCGTCCAAATTTTTATGTGATAAATCTTAAAGCTTTTGAAATAAAACAAACACTATTAACATTTTACATCTTTATTCTATGTGACTACGTATTTATTTCTCAACACAGTCACGCTGGTAACGAACACATTTCTCTCAACGGGAGACCAGTTCGTTGATACCGTCACTCTAGAACTTTTGACTCATTTGACGGAGCCACAGTTGCTTGTACCGCTTCATCACTATTAAAGTGAAGCCCTCGATGGTGTTCTTTAAGTTGTGGGAACAAATGAAAATCGGATCGGGACTGTGTGGCGGATGATCCACGACAGTGAACCCAATGCGTCGGATTGCTGCAGATGTCGCAGCGCTCGTGTGTGGTGTGGCATTGTCACCCTGAAAGAGAGGATGCTCCATGTGAGGTCGAATTCGAAGCTCGACCACAGAACGCTGTTCCTGGCGCACCGACACAACTACGTTACATACTGCCATGTTACACGCTACAATTCAGAGCCCTCTATCTGCAGAGGACTGCGAATAAATAGATGTAAAGAATAAACATGTAGAAAGTTAAGGATGTTTGTTTCATTTAAAAAGCCTTAAGAATTTTCACATAAAAAATTGTAGCCATTACTTTTCAGCACGCCCTTGTGAGAAGTAGCACGAGGTTGTTGGTGGAAACATGTAGAGGATGCGCCCTTGTGAAGTCAAATGGTTATTTTGAAAATGAAAAGATTGTATTGCTATGCACAGCCTAAAAATTTTACCACATTTCTATATTCAGTCAAAGATAGCCTTGAAAAATCGGACGAATCTTTCTGAACGTGCAGAACTGTGCCACACGCGCCGTTAGTCAGGTACATCGACCAAACTGAATGTGGTTTTTAGGCTGTTTTCCGCACACATTTGAACAACCCTCCGTTAGTTCCGTTTCACGCCTTAAAAACACACTATAAATAAATTTAATGTAATCGCAGGAGAGAATACACGGAACACTTGTTCATCCACTGCTTGAATACTGCTCACCGGTGTGGGATCCGTACCAGATAGGGTTGATAGAAGAGATAGAGAAGATCCGACGGAGAGCAGCGCGCGTTGTTATAGGATCATTTAGTAATCGCGTAAGTGTTACGGAGATGACAGATAAACTCCAGTGGAAGACTCTGCAAGAGAGACGCTCAGTAGCTCGGTACGGGCTTTTATTGAAGTTTCGAGAACATACCCTTACCGTGGAGTCAAGCAGTATATTGCTCCCTCCTACGTATATCTCGCGAAGAAACCATGAGGATAAAATCAGAGAAATTAGAGCCCACACAGTGGCATACTGACAATCTTTCTTTCCACGAACAATACGAGACTGGAATAGAAGGGAGAACCGATAGAGGTACTCAAAGTACCCTCCGCCACACACCATGAGGTAGCTTGCGGAGTATGGATGTAGATGTAGAACTGCAGACGATGCGAAGGACTGTCGCTGCCAAAACATGCGTCATAGAACGCAATAACTTGGCGGTACAAACGTTGAAGAATATCTCTCTTGAAGTGCCATGCATTGTGGCCGAGCGGTTCTAGGCCCTTCCGTCCGGAACCGCGCTGCTGCTACGGTCGCAGGTTCGAATCCTGGCGGGGGCATGCATGTGTGTGATGTCCTTAGGTTAGTTAGGTTTAAGTAGTTCTAAGTCTAGGGGACTGATGACCTTAGACGTTAAGTCCCATAGTACTTAGAGCCATTTTAACGATTTTTTGAAGTGCCACGCTATATTTTATTCGTCGTTGAGTTCAAACATAATGTAAACAAACTGACGGCGCAGCACGCTCAACAACTGGTCGGGTGCAGTGCATCTACTCCAGACGTAGTGGAACTGGAAAGGGGTCCCAGTTATCTAGTAGTTATTTCGTTGTTGTTCTAGCGTGAATGACAGTGAGGCACGTTTCACCATGTTGAATGCTTAACCTATATTCTTTCAGATCTCATTAAATACTGCTCCGTCATTATTACTCGTGTGGTATTGTCATTCTTACGTGTGAAGTTGCTTTGTGTTCGATGGCGAAACAACATAGGCTGGGCAAACAGTTAAAAAGCAGCAAGAAACAGGTGGTGCTTAGTGTATGCCCAGATTTGCCATTATTTCATTATTGTTGCTAACTGTACTCTGTGGAATTTGAAGTTAGACTGTTTCCCTGCTGTACATCTTTTTCTGAATTACATGTACAGGTAATTTGACGTTAGGTTCTTCGTTTGCTACAATAATTTAATGCAGTCTTTTGTGGCTCACTGGTTCAGTGGTCAAGTGTCACAAAAATGATCTAAAGGTCTCGGTTTCGATTTTTATCTGTCACTTTTCACCTGTTTTACCGCTGAAACTATTTGTAAATGAGAAAAATTCCGAGCTGCACTGTGATTTGGAATCCACATTAAACTGCAGGTATCCTTGTGAGTAGCTAAGTCAATTTAAACGTCGGAGATAGGAAACGGAATACCACCTCTAATAGGACCATGGCTAGTAAAGTACTTTGGTATTTAACCCAGCCTTCGGGGTGTCCTCGCCTCGCACGGAACCCAGAAGCTGCAGTGCAAAACGTATCAGCCGGCAAGGCGACGTGCGAACCGCGAGACTGCAGCATGAACGTGCTGCAATAATCGTACGCGGCTGTACTCCACAGGGTGTAATTTGTTTTCCGCGTGGAGAGTCCATTGAGTAACAACAAACACGGAAGAATATACAGCACATATTTTACTTTCATGTTAAACTTACGGTATACAGAGTGTTGGGAAATTCCTTTTAAAAACTTCAGTGACTTGTAGAGGAGAGTGAGTAGATAATATTTTGAATAGGAACCCCGTTACGTTCTACGACAGTTTCAGTTCAGATGTGTAACGTGACCGTCAGTCGAGGGAAGAGTTGTCTCAGAACTGTTTGTCCTGGTATGCACTAGGTTAGAGAGGACGACGTGTATTACGTGTGGCCGAGGTCCACGAGAAAGACAGGCCACGGCGCGTACGGTACGTCCCGTAGGTAGGGCTGAGCTCGCTCGCTCAACTCATCAAACAAAAAGCGTTTCTAAGTCTTTTAACTCGCAAATGGGTGTGTACGTACTAACGATAATTGCATCTTCCCCTGGAATCTGCTATTATGAAGTCTTACTGATCACTAATCGTACAATACAATTTAGGATCAATTCTTGACATACGTGGTATAATGATTTTTTTTACAGGATTTAGTCTCTTCTGCGTAACAGCCCCCATTTCATACACGATGTGGTGCCTTATGCAACAGATAATAATTTTGGCATGATTTTAATTTTATTGTACTCCAGTAAAGCTGTAACAAATTATTAGTAGGCCTATGGACTGCCAATCATTGTAGGACTGTAAGACTCCATAGTAATGAATTCCAGTAGATGATGAATCCTCGTTTTTACATACACACGGAGTTACGAGTTAAAAGATGCAGAAGCGCAGTTCGTCTGCTGAATTGAGCGAGCGAAGCCGGCCGGTGTGGCCGTGCGGTTCTAGGCGCTACAGTCTGGAACCGAGCGACCGCTACGGTCGCAGGTTAGAATCCTGCCTCGGGCATGGATGTGTGTGATGTCCTTAGGTGAGCTAGGTTTAATTAGTTCTAAGTTCTAGACGACTGATGACCTCAGAAGTTAAGTCGCAAAGTGCTCAGAGCCATTTGAACTATTTTGAGCGAGCGAGCTGGCTCTGCCTATCTCCGTGACGCACGCGGCACGACTTGTTTTTATCGTGAGTCTCGCGTCAGACGGTCACATGATGTCAAGTGGGATGGAGAGCGTGTACCGGAACATGCTTCGTAGGTACAATGTCTGTAACAACGTTGGTGCTCGCTGCATCGAGCCACTGTTGTAACGCATCGGTACTGTTCTGTGCGTATAGTATGCTGGGTTCTTTTCTGTTTTGGAATAATGTGAAGATGTAATATTTAAGTGTTAATACAAACAAATGTGCATAAGTGATAATGGCTGTTTCGTTATCTTTCCTTTCAAATTGTAACCTAATAATTGTACTGCGTCATGCCTAATGCAGTTCTTCAAGCAGACGTGGATGAGTTAAACATCTGAATTGAAACCATCATAAAACTGAAGAGGTACGTTTCGGAACATGTGTTCCTATTCAAAATACAGGGTGTATCAAAAACAATCATCCAATTTAAAAAATCATAAATATTATGTTAATCAAACTATGAAAAATCCAGCATGGTATGTAACAGTATTATGACGACTGTCACGAATAAAACTTTCGGCCAGTAAAGCCTTTGAGCGTGAACAACGTAGTGTTGGAAAGAGCAAACTCTCGAGATGTACATGGTTCCCGCTAGGCAGCAGCAGTATGCGCCCGCCTCAGTTCCAGTAAAAATGGTGTCGGGACAACAGAAAGCGTGTTGCGCAGTGCGGGTCAGTAATAACTGTTCAGCGTGACTTTCGTACTAGATATGGTTTGGATCCCCCTACAGCACAGAGTATTAGACAATGGCATGAACAATTCCGAGAAACAAGTTGTTTGTGTAAAGGCAGATCGCCTGGCAGTCCCCGTGTGTCTGACACAGACGTTGAACGCATCCGCCATAGTTGCACAAGGAGTCCGCAAAAATCCGTTCGCCGTGCAGCTCGACAGCTCAACATGCCTCCGATGTTCATCTGGCGCGCGTTTCGTCGACGTTTACACATGAAACCATACAAAATTCAGCCATTGCAAGCTCTTCGTGAAAGTGACAAACAACAACGTGTGGAGTTCTGTAATTTCGTTCTTGGCAAGATGGAGGATGACAGTTTTCTTCCACGCTTAGTGTTTAGTGACGATGCAACATTCCATTTAAATGGAGACGTGAACTGTCATAATGTGAGAATATGGGGCACGGAACAACCACATGAAGTTGTACAACATGGGAAGGACTCTCCAAAATTTAATATGTTTTGTGCAGTTTCATCGGAAAAAGTGTTCAGGAAGCACATATCTCGATATGCTTCAGAACTTTCTTTTCCCACACTTGGAGACTGATTCGAACGACTTCTTTTACGAACAAGATGTGCACCGCCACACTGTCATGTGAAAGTGTGGGAATTTGTAAATCAAAGGATTACTGGACGATAGTAATAATATTGAGCGTATGGCACTGGTGGCCGGGAGACCCCTCGCGGGGCGGTTCGGCCGCCGCTCCACAAGTTCTTTAACGCCACTACGGTGACTTCCTCATTTGGATGAAATAATGATGAAAGACACACAACACCCAGTCATCTCGAGGCAGAGAAAATCCCTGACCCCGCCGGGAATCGAACCCGGGAGCCGGGAAGCAAGAACGCTACCGCAAGACCACGAGCCGCGTACTACTGAACGATGGATCGGTAGAACTGGACCAAACGCTTCAGCCTTAAATTACTGGGCTCCAAGGTCACTGGACCTGACTCTATGTGATTACTTATTGTGGGGGTTTATAATAGACTCTGTTTATGTGCCTTCATTACCAACAACAATGAATGAACTGAGACATCGCATAACAGCAGCTGTGGAAGCTGCAACTCAAGACGTGCTCGCTGCAGTGTGGGAACAATTTGAATACCGCATTGAGATATGCCATTCATCTCAAGGGGGCATATTGAACACCTGTCAAAAGGTATGAGAAAAAAGGCTTTTGAGTTTCCCGTTCATCAAAAAACAAAATTCGTTGTATATTTTTATGAGTTTCGGAAATACAGACGTGCCAAATCGGATGATTTATTTTTTTTGTTACACCCTGTACATATTGTGTACCCCTACAAGTCCGCCGGCCGTGGTGGCCGAGCGGTTCTAGGCGGTCTGAAACCGCGCTGCTGCTACGGTCGCAGGCTCGAATCCTGCCTCGGGCATGGGTGTGTGTGATGTCCTTAGGTTAGTTAGGTTTAAGTAGTTCTAAAGTCTAGGGGACTGATGACCTCAGCTGTTAAGTCCCATTGTGCTCAGAGCCATCTACATCTACATCTGCATGATTACTCTGCAATTCACATTTAAGTGCTTGGCAGAGGGTTCATCGAACCACAATCATACTATCTCTCTACCATTCCACTCCCAAACAGCGCGCGGGAAAAATGAACACCTAAACCTTTCTGTTCGAGTTCTGATTTCTCTTATTTTATTTTGATGATCATTCCTACCTATGTAGGTTGGGATCAACAAAATATCTTTGCATTCGGAATAGAAAGTTGGTGACAAAAATTTCGTAAATAGATCTCGCCGTGACGGAAAACGTCTTTGCTTTAATGACTTCCATCCCAACTCACGTATCATATCTGTCACACTCTCTCCCCTATTACGTGATAATACAAAACGAGCTGCCCTGTTTTGCACCCTTTCGATGTCCTCCGTCAATCCCACCTGGTAAGGATCCCACACCGCGCAGCAACATTCTAACAGAGGACGAACGAGTGTAGTGTAAGCTGTCTCTTTAGTGGACTTGTTGCATCTTCTAAGTGTCCTGCCAATGAAACGCAACCTTTGGCTCACCTTCCCCGCAATATTATCTATGTGGTCTTTCCAACTGAAGTTGTTCGTAATTTTAACATCCAGGTACTTAGTTGAATTGACAGCCTTGAGAATTGTACTATTTATCGAGTAATCGAATTCCAACGGATTTCTTTTGGAACTCATGTGGATCACCTTACACTTTTCATTATTTAGCGTCAACTGCCACCTGCCACACCATACAGCAATCTTTTCTAAATCGCTTTGCAACTGATAGTGGTCTTCGGATGACCTTACTAGACAAGTCTTAGAACTTTGTAACAGTAATTTCCGAACACCCTGTCTGTAATATCTTGGGTGTTGACAGGGACTACGACCTGCTGCTTGAGGGACAGCCGATCGCAGTGGTGGGACAGACGAGAGGGCAGCTGTTTGTGTGGCAGCGGCAGCACGCGAGTCTGACCAGCGGCTGGGTCGAGCGGCAAAAAGTGGGTCGGGCCGCAGACAGCCTAAACGATGACAATTACGCGCCAGCGGCTAATTACACCGTTCGCAGCCTGCAGTCACGTCGGAAACGAAGCCGCGGCTGACACCCAAAGTGCCAGGTCGGACTTCGGCGACAGCGCCCGCACCATGCGAAAGAGCCGCAGCTGCCAACTCTGACGCCGGGTTCCGGGAAACCAGCATCGCCGGCCGCCGCTTCCGTCACTCCGTGTGATATCGCGGCGATAAACAGCTTCAGACGCGAGTAGTTGTTATTATCTCTCTACACTGTTCTGCATTCTAATCGATGGCTTCCACAGATCATAAAACTTTATGAAATACAAAGGAAATTTTTATGGGCTGCGTAGGATTTATTTTAAATTTATTATACCGGACTAGTATTGAACCACAGACTGTTTGGGACAGAATTACAATGCTATCGGTAAATTTAAAAGCTTTTAACCTTCTTCCTGAACTTTAATTCCCTTCCCAGATTTCTTCAAAATGGTTCAAATGGTTCTGAGCACTATGGGACTTAACATCTGTGGTCATCAGTCCCCTAGAACTTAGAACTACTTAAACCTAACTAACCTAAGGACATCACACACATCCATGCCCGAGGCAGGATTCGAACCTGCGACCGTAGCAGTCACTCGGTTCCGGACTGCGCGCCTAGAACCGCTAGACCACCGCGGCCGGCCAGATTTCTTCCCTGTTTGCTTTACTGCATGCTTAGTGCACAGATTGAATAACAGTGGGGACTGGCTGCCGACCTATCTCACTCCCTTTTCAATCACTGCTGCCGTTTCACGTCCTTCGAATCTTATATCTCCAATGTGCTTCCTGTACAAGTTGCAACTACCCTTTCGTTTCCTGCATTTTTATCCCTGCTATCTTCAGAATGTCGTCGAGTCTATTCCAGTGTACATTGTCAATAGCATACTGTAGATCTGCAAATGCTACAAGCGTGGGTTTGCCTTTAGTTAACCTACATTCTAAGATAAGTAGTAGGGTCAGTGTTCCATCGCTTGTTTCTATATTTCTCCAGAAATCCTTTAGGAATCCTCCATTTTGCCAGATTCCAGGGCATGAGTTTCAGAACAGACATGTTTTGCAGTCTACGTTAATATATTTCATTAGTATGCCTCCAAGACAAATGTTTCTTCATCATAATTGTCTCATGTATATAGGATGCACACACTAAAGGCGCGTTTAATCACCACATACTGCAGCACACGGTATTTGAACTCTAACTACCGTTTTCACGGCAGCATAGTTACTGCGAGGACTCCTCAAAAGCCAGCCGCGGTGGCCGATCGATTCTAGGCTCTTCAGTCCGGAGCCGCGCGGCTGCTATGGTCGCAGGTTCGAATCCTGCCTCGGGCATGGACGTGTGTGACGTCCTTAGGTTAGTTAGGTTTACGTAGTTCTAAGCTCTAGGGGACTGATGACCTCAGATGTTAAGTCCCATAGTGCTCAGAGCCATTTTCTTTGGACTCCTCAAGAAAACTCAAGACAATTTTTCTGCAGTCTTCTCAGGAAGCTGCGTAGATATAATCAGCTATACGTCCGTTAATATAGGCGTTAAAATATCATTATTTGACTAAATATTAATCGAAAGGTTAGATACGGCAATTCATGTACTGATATTTTCTTTAATTTTGATGTTGTTGGTAAATGTTTCTCTGAGCTCTTTGATCACTGACAAGCTTTTGTTATTATATAATTTAGTACATATGTGAGGACATCATCAATACAAAGATGTGCATTTTTTAACACTGTGCATTGTTTTCATAAAACCGAATTGGAAGAATACGAAGTTATCGTGCTTATGGCCCTAATTAATGCCACGCCAGTCAGATGTAGTGCCTATTGTAATTATACAAGAATAGGTCCTATATAACAGCACTGAAACAAACGCATTCATTTCGTGACACATCTTCTTAGCGTCTTCGGCTATTAAGTGGCAAGGTCTCTAGGACTTCCTTAAAATCCCATTAGCAAATTTCTGGCGCACTGCACCTGTTCATCACATTATTCCACATATTCAAGAAATTTTCGTAAGCGGAGACTCATGATAGACTCTAATATTAGGAGCGAGAACAATCATTTCCGTTTTCTCACCATTAATGAAGTCCCATACTGTGTTTTCTTTAATGCAATGTACAACAACTATATGAACATAAAAGAAATACAAATACCTTGCTGTGAAACTTAAGAAATTATCGCACGATTCGAAAGGCAATAAGCTCCGCTCGTCCATTTACCGGGCCCAACACACGACCTGATTAGCAATTCAGATTTCTTCCCCTCGTTTTATCCGGTTTTATTCTCAATAAACTGGCGAAACAGTCTCTTTTGGGTTTTATTTATTACTTATACAACACAAACAATGCGTGGCAGGTGTTTTTGAAGGTTCTACTTGAATTTTTGTACTATCGTAGTTCTTTGGCTCAATGACTGCTTTCACAAATGTGGAATAGACTAAAGAGCTTCGGAGATGAAATAAACAATTCCTTAATTTTAGAACAGTCTTGAATATGGGGAACGAAATTTTGTTTTCTGATGGACGTGATATTTACAAGTACCAAATCTTAACGATGGTAACTTATCTTAGTAATTACTGTTTACAGCGTTGAAACTAACGAAAAAGTACTGGGAAGAGCCGCGAATGTGAGAAATCCCATACAACGAGAAAAGAAAAAGCTTTTCAACAAACGTCAGTATCTGAAATTAATGGTAAGTACCGACTTCAAAAAATCTGAATAGCTAGAACCTTTACGTAGGGAGAGGACAAATCCCAGAATAAAGTGAGAAATCTAATCTCTTTTGAATACCTTATATTTTTCGAGCTTTTTATTTCTTATGTTTCTTTAAATTTGTGATCCACCCTATCACAATTCGCACTTGGTACATTGTACGGCAATTTCGCGTCACAATTCAACGGAAACACTGTTTGAAGGAACATACCCTACCTTAGCTAAGCTATTCCATCCTTCCATTGGATATCGTTAAACGTAAATGTCGTGTGACTAGGGCCTCCCGTCGGGTAGGCCGTTCGTAGGGTGCAAGTCTTCCGATTTGACGCCACTTCGGTGACTTGCGCGTCGATGGGGATGAAATGATGACGATTAGGACAACACAACAACCAGTCCCTGAGCGGAGAAAATCTCCGACCCACCCGGGGGGGGGGGGGGGGGGGTGAGGGGGGGGAGCGGATCTCGTTTACAAATGTGTGTCTGTCGAGTCGAGGGTGGTCATTTCAAAGTTTTCAGTACGTACAAATACGAATAGTTTAGGCTTGACGATGTCTTGTGTACACTGTGTGCTACGTACCGATTATTACGCTTATGACACATAGCACTGTATTTATTTTCTTCATAAAAACCCCAGCAAGAAAACTATGTGTTGGATTCATCACAAATTTTTCCGCGATATTGCTATCCATATGGAGAATAACGAATGTTTCAGTATTTCTACTACTCTATTACAGTAATATCTAACCTTTTTTATCAATTATTATATGTAGTAAACAGGAATGCGGATCACACAGCTCCTTGCAGCGGACGTACCGAAACACAGAAGGCCGATATTCCTTTACTGCAGATATTTGCTTTACGCTACGTAGATGTATAATTGCCGTTCTGTCTGAACACGTGCACTTGGTGACTACATAAAAGACCAGTAATTCGCACTTTCAGTGATCATTTTTGGAGTACCTACACCGTTTTTATTTATTTTTATTTTTCTGACTGATTTAGGAAGAGATTTGTATAAAAAAAGATTATTCAAAATAGGTTATATGGTGTAACAGGTAGTAGCTTCGAGCACTTCTATACACGTTTCAAACTGATTTAGAGACTTATACATAAAATGTGCAACAAAATTGACATTGACGTTATTTTTAACAATATACCCCCCTGAATTTCCTATTACTTTGTCCCTGCATTGCTTCATTAGCAGCAGCGAAATCTTTACATTTCTGCAGAACATGGTGCTGATGCCAGCGTAACGTTATATAACTTTTTTTAATAGGCAGCTTCATTAAGGCCGAATGGCTGTGGAAAAAATGATACGGGGCCTAAAACTCGCAAATGTATCCTAAACAATAGCCTATATATTAGTTTGTGTTACATCTACAGTTCCTAGCTATAACAGGGAAAAGTAATAAGTTTATAAACACGGTAATTGGAAACGCAGTAACTCACAGCATATCTTTAATGCATTCCTCAAAGATTTTTTAAAATTATATTTGTGGCTTTCTGACGTAATCTACTCAGTCAGCCTTTGATACATGATGTGCTACAATTTAACTGACGTAATGTCCGATCGCACAAACACGTCCACCCATGAGTCATATAGAATATTTACACTATTTGTAAACATGGAAATTACGTCAAGTGTTCAACAGCTAAAAAGTCGTATCTACATTTATACAGTGACACATCATGCTTTATAAGCACTTGCTCTATATTTTCAATGTTTGCATAAAAAATTCGCGTTAGCAAATGTAATTACTACCACGTTTACAACAGCTTATGATTAAAAATTGTCGCAGTGCTAGAAATATGTATGCAACAATTCGATACAAGCTTAATAACGGATGAATAACGTTTCGCTCGACAAAGCACACACAGGTTTTAATAATAATGATTTTGAGTATTTTCTTTACTGGAAATAATAAGTAAATATCAGAGCCCACATAAGCCTATAGAATAAAATTAAAAAAAGTATCTTTTAGTGAACAAAAAAATGCTGTTTTATTGCTGATAAATTTAAAGGTATGACGCAGTTAATATTTGCAGCCATTCTTTCTCAGTTGCTAATTCAATGTTATTTATCACCTAGATAAGCAGAAATCTCAACCATATTTTAAAACTGAGCTTTTATTATTGTTTTTATCAAACGTATATTTGCAATTTCAGTGTTCTACAAAGAAATAAAAGAGATAATTGTTATAATAAAAATATGTTGTTGTATATATGTAATGTTTTCTGCCAGCATATGTAGGTTGTCTTAATATTTACACTTCAAAATGATTAAGGGGACATTATATGTCCTATGGTGCCAATATTAAATTGTCACACTCTGTGGCCCATTACCTTAGACAGTTTATTTAGACACCAACTTCCAATTTCACATAATTAATGAATGAATTTTTGTTGACATACTAAACCAGAATTGTGAAAAAAATTGTAATATGGGGCGCGTAATGATATTTTTCTCAAATCTTTAAGTTTTATGGCAGAATTATATACATAAGATCTAAACAATATGCAATGTTTCTATTCTAGTTCCATATGTGTTGCATCTTATTCTTGGTATGCTATGAAAATTCCATGTTTCAGTCTTCAGTAATTTTTAAATTAACGGATCATTTATAGCAAATAAATTCCAAGCTACGGAGGGTTCAAAGATTTTTTAACTAAAAACCTTTACTCAGACTTACAGTACTGACTTCTTCATGCTCTACAACTGTCCTGACCCATATTCTCTGCCCCCTGCAGTGTCACAATCGCCCAGTGCTTGCCTTCTTCTTTTCTTTATTGCTGCTTTTGTCGTTTGTTGAGCAGCGAACTCTACTTGGCATAATCAGAGAACATCCGGCTTTCGCAGTTCTATATATGTGTTCTGCCCGTATCTCACTCCTATCGCCTCCATAACCTTCCCACCGTTAAAAGTTATTGCAGCACGAGAAACTGCTAACTTTAGAGTCATGAGCCTAACAAAACGTTGTTAGCCACATGGCACCACACGTTATTCATTTTCTGGGTCTTCCCACGTAAACATTTCTTTAGTAGTTCTAGAAATGCCAAATCTTTTTATATAGGTTCGATCGCCTCCATCACAGACAAAGGAAAAGAATTATAAGCTGGAAATGTATATAGATTACCAGAAAGTTTAGCTTGTGTATACTCACACCAAGCACTATAGTTATTTACACTTTCTTCACTGTTTGCACAAGCGTTTTCTGCAAATTCAGGCGTGACGTATGTTACCCGCAAATTTGCGTTCCTCAAACATACATTTACGCTTAGTCATTTCACATGCTGCTCGTATAAAAGAACAACATGTGCAGGTACACTACAGAAATCGTTGGGTAGCACACTATTTTTAAAGATACTATTGCCAGAAGCAAACGACTGATTTGTTTACTATTAATGCCAATATATTAGGTGCGATAGCGGCAGCAAAACGAGGCAGTTCACAGCTTTCTAGACTGTGTGATTTCCAAGATGTGACTTCAACTCAGTCGGCGTACATGAGATGGTGGAAATTGTCAGCCACATGATAAATTTAAAAGCATTATTTGAAGATCTTAACATTGTCTGTTGTTAGCGTATGACATACCTAAATGTTTAGGAAAGTCTTAACTGCATTATGGATTAGAAAACAAAATGTCAAATTTCATCGAATTTGACATACAATCTCCCCTTAAGATGCTCTCCTAGTAGTAATAATAATAATAATAATAATAATAATAATAATAATAATAATAATAATAATAACAGAAACAGACAAAATGTTATTACGGTAAAGAATATACTGAGAAACAGCAGAAAGATAAACGAAAATCAGTTTCCCATAATTTGCGAACGTAGTATTTTTTGCTTCGTCGTCAGCAAGAAGCAAACGTCTAACGGGTGTTTCGGTAGATTTGTTCCTTATTTAGGTTGACAGGAGAGACGTAATGTAGCCGCTAGGCAGGTACAGCAGTTGCTAGAAGCATGACGATAGCCGTCAGGCTAAATAATTCTGACTACCGTTACACCTCCTTTGAAGACGGTAAACTTACTTGCTTACTTACCGGAATATATTTAACGGAAAACTAAAAGCAGTGCCTGTTACAGTGCTCTTGAAACTTTTAATCTGCATAGCTGTGGCATAGAGGCAGATTTATGTTTTGCACAACGTTAATTTTTGAATCTCTGGTTATTTTGACAGACCTCGGCAATATGACGAAAAAACGGTGCTAAAAGTTTGTGTACCTGATCTTAAGACGACTACTGTAAGTGGAGATTTGAAGAAGAATTGCTGCATTGCAGCTACATCTATAGATACATCTACGGTAGTCACCTTGCAGAGGTAGAGAACGTGCTCTGCATCATTCCGCCCTCCTTCCCTATTATATTCTGGGAAGGTATTCTGGGAGAATGACTGTTGTTCAGCTTCCTCATCGGCTGAAATTTCTCTGCTTTTACAGTCATGGGCGTTTCACCAGCTATATGAGGAACGAAGTATCCCGTGATGAAACGTGTGGCCGTTCTTTCAATAGTCTCTATTTTCTCAATTCAACGTACCTAGTGACGGCTCTAGACTAACGAGCAGTACTCAAGAGACGGTTCAACGACGGTTTTAATCGAGGACATTTTCTTACGGTTCTTTGAATGAATCTGTCTGACATATTTCTTTCTTACAGCTTGTTTTATGTCGTCATTTTACTCAGGCTCCTAGAAGTTTGTTTTGAATATTTTCAGTAACTGATCGCAAAACGTGTAATTAAACATTAATGGATCCTACTGATTGTTTTTGTGCAGTATGTTACACTTGTTTACGTCGCTCGTCAACTGCGTCCCTGCGCCAAAATGTTCTCATTTCCACATCTTCCTGCACGTTGCTATAACTTTCTGACAATTTGAATTTCTTATGTGCAACAACGTTGTCAGCGAACAGACTCACTTATCTTCTAACGTTATTCACCGGCTCATTTATACATTATCTGTCTTTTCAGGGAATAATTTGATATTCATTGCAAATGCATCTGGGCTTTTAGTAGCTCGAATTTCACGTAGCAGACAAATATTGCAAGTGAAGAGATTGTTTTTATGTTAGCAACCTAAACGTTTTAGTCAATGTGACGTGTCGATAAAATTGTAATGATGTCAAAACAGTAGCTACTGCAATCTGCGGCGGTTAAATATGCTATAAACCATATAGTCCACAGTAGCACAATGAAAAAATGAGAAAAACGATAATTTTCCGTACGCAGATGAATAAGTAAGTATTTAGTATCTAAAAAAATGTGCTGGAGTGGAAAAAAACATTAATTACAAAAACTATTCTGCAAAATGGAAACTCCGTTCTAAGTGAAAATTTGAGTTTATCTTTCACTTGACTATTCTCAATAATTAAACGGACAATTTTATATCTTAGAGGTAAACAAACGCTGGAACTTATTGTTGTATACCAGACACCATGTTGAAATTCGAGGTAAAGACACATTCCTCCTGACATTTCCTGCTTAGAGTTTACACATTTAGGATAATCCTTGAGGACGTTACAGACAAATTTGTTTCTGAGGGTAAAAACAAACTGACACCAGCGTTTTATCTTTTTGTAAGTCGCTTGCATTAACCCATGACTACCTCGTAAACTATATTGGAGCATGTAATGAAAACAAATAGACAGATATCAATGTATAATCATTTCATTATCTTTCCAAGTCTGATGTAATGTTTAGAATTCACTCATTTCAAGAACCTGTCAAAATCTCCTGCACTTATTGTAAATCGTTCAGGAGCGTTTGGAAGATAAAACTTCGTGCACAATTTGCATAACAGAAAGCCGAAGAGAGCAGCACAAACGGTGCGAGAGAAGGAGCAGAGGTGGGGGCGAAAGCGATTAAAAGAACTGAAAGAGAAGCTACTGCACAATGACATGCAAATACTACCTGAATATGACAACAGTCTTTTGTTTGTTTAGAAACAATTTGTACATGAATATTGAGCATCCATTTAATGAGGGACCCGAGCAACCATGATCAGTGTATGTCTGTTATAAAAATCACATGATCACTGCTGTGAGGATTTTTTACTGACTTACTGCTTAATTGTCTATTTCGCTTGATATTGGTTAAATCTGAAGATCGTGATGTGTTAGAAACATCTGTGTACTGCTGCTAGCGGTGACAGTTTATTGACACTATGTGTTGTATAAATACGTGGATACACGTTTGAAACTTGTTTTGTTCATCTTCAGGAGTGTTTGCATACGAATTAAGAATTGTTCAAAAATAATAGATGCTTAAGTAGAGTTATTTATAAAACTTTGAAACGTTAAACAACGCTGAATAAACAGTTCTAGGGAGGCAGAAGGGAAAGGTCGGAGACGATGGCTAGTGAAAGGACTTGGCCTTGTAGTCACTTGTTTTTGATATTATGTTGCAGGACTCGGCGTGTTGCATTTTAGTGACTGAATATTTGAACAAACCAGACTACGTCACAATTTCTAGAGTTAGTGCTACAAGTATCCGAGGCATAATTTTATGCCTTCACAGTGGCAGTACTACGCAAATCTACTGGCGTAGAAAAGACACTTTATACTACCACCACCACCACCACCACCACCATAACAACAACAACAACAACAACAACAACAACAACAGTAACAACGACAAAAGCAAGAGCTTACAAAGAGTGGATTATGTTTTCTCTCTCCTTCATCAACAGAATAATTGAAACAGCCAATCAATGGCTGATATTTTTGTAAATCTTGTAGTATGTCTACAACACACGCGTTGTTAGTAAAACAACCTATCTCATACATCAAAGGCGATGTTCTTGGAAAGCATAACGTTTTTCGTGCATCAGACAGAAAGTTTATTTACACTTCGAATGTTGTGGAAGTTAGCACATCATATTTAAAAACCATATAAACTGCCACAGACACAAAAACGGAGGTGAATTCTTGAAACGCTATTTGAGGACACACAAGAAACGTTTCTGGTGTATTAATGACGTTGCTATTGCTCAAAATATCTTGGAAATAAGTTGTCGTGTGTTGCAATAAAGCATAACATGAACATTGGGTGTAATGTGACTGGTAGGACATACAAGTGTCATTCGAGATTATTCTCTATGGGGCATTTCAAGGGACGGATAACTTGAGCCGTTATCAGTGTACAAAAGCAGCCAGCTATGAGATTTGCTTACCAAATGAGAGCGGCGAACTGCTGATAACGGGAGGCATGCGCACGTGTTGAAGTTCTCGGCACAGGCAAACTGTTACGCAACGGGCAGCGATGGTCGGCACTCCCGAGCGCGGGCGTAATCTCGAGCACGGCCAGAGGCCATTGGCCATAGACAAGTGAGTGGCTGGCCATCGTGGGAGCCACTTCCGGCACCCGGCGGCGGGGGCGGGAACGTCACTTCCGGAGTGGGCGGCTCTGCCACGGGGCGCCGCCTCCTTTACGCTCGAATGCGGCCGGGGGCCAGGCGCGGCCAGGTGGGACAACACGAGCTGTACGAGTGCCTACGTCCGAGGCCTGCGACCGCCTCTAGCTGCGTAACAGGCGATGCGGTGCTGACTGTTTACGGTACGGTTTCAGTACGAACTTCTGATGAAAAAGTAGAAACCGTGTTATATTGTACACTTCATCCGGATTATATCAAGCAGAAGAGGACGTTATGATGGGCAGTAAAAACTACATTACTGGCCTTTAAAATTGCTACACAAGAAGAAATACAGATGATAAACGGGTATTCATGGGACAAATATATAATACCAGAACTGACATGTGATTACATTTACACGCTATTTGGGTGCATAGATCCTGAGAAATCAGTACCCAGAACAACCACCTCTGGCCCTAATAACGGCCTTGATACGCCTGGGCATTGAATCAAACAGAGCTTGGATGGCGTGTACAGGTACAGCTGTCCATGCAGCTTCAACACGATACCACAGTAGTTCATCAAGAGTAGTGACTGGCGTATTGTGACGAGCCAATTGCTCGGTCACCATTGACCAGATGTTTTCAATTAATCAGAGATCTGGAGAATGTGCTGGCCAGGGCAGCAGTCGAACATTTTCTGTATCCAGAAAGGCCCGTACAGGACCTGCAACATGCGGTCGTGCCTTATCTTGCTGAAATGTAGGGTTTCGCAGGGACTGAATGAAGCGTAGAGCCACGGGTCGTAACACATCTGAAATGTAGCGTCCACTGTTCAAAGTACCGTCAGTGCAAACAAGAGGTGACCGAGGCGTGTAACCAATGACACCCCATACCATCACCCTGGGTGATACGCCATTATGACGATGACGAATACACGCTTCCAATGTTCGTTCGCCGGATGCGACCATCATGATACTGTAAACAGAACCTGGATTCATCCGAAAAAAATGACGTTTTGCCATTCGTGCACCCAGGTTCGTCGCTGAGTACACCATCGCAAGCGCTCCTGTCTGTGATGCAGCGTCAAGGGTAACCGCAGCCATGGTCTCCGAGCTGATAGTCCATGCTACTGCAAACGTCGTCGAACTGTTCGTGCAGATGGTTGTTGTCTTGCAAACGTCCCCATTTGTTCACTCAGGGATCGAGACGTGGCTGCACGATCCGTTACAGCCTGTGGATAAGATGTATGTCACCTCGATTGTTAGTGATACGAGGCCGTTGGGATCCAGCACGGCGTTCCGTATTACCCTCCTGAACCCACCGATTCCATATTCTGCTAACAGTTATTGGCTCTCAACCAATGTGAGCAGCAATGTCGCGATACGATAAACCGCAATCGCGATAGGCTACAATCCGACCTTTATCAAAGTCGGAAACGTGATGGCACGCATTTCTCCTCCTTACACGAGGCATCACAACAACGTTTCACCAGGCAACGCCGGTCAACTGCTGTTTGTGTATGAGAAATCGGTTGGAAACTTTCCTCATGTCAGCACTTTGTAGGTGTCGCCACCGGCGCCAACCTTGTGTGAATGCTCTGAAAAGCTAATCATTTGTATATCACAGCATCTTCTTCCTGTCGGTTAAATTTCGCTTCTGAACCACGTCATCTTCGTGGTGTAGCAATTTTAATGGCCAGTAGTGTATTAACACTCTTCAGCAATATTAGAGAGTTGACCAGAAAGTAGTACACCGCATTTTTTCTTCAACACTTTTTTATTGAACATAATGAGAATTACACACACGAAAGAAAGGTATTTTATCTACACGTGCTATTTTTCCACGTAATCTTCATCCCGTTCTATAGCCTCCCTCCAGCGCGAAACAAGGGTTCGTATGCCCTGTCGGCACCAATCCTTGTCCTGGTACCGGAGCCAGTGCTCCGCTGTGTGAATCACCTCCTCGTCGTCCTCAAAATGTCTTCCACGAATGGTATCCTTTAATGGCCCAAACAAGTGGAAGTCCGTGGGGGCTAGGTCAGGTGTGACAGCCGTGGATGGTCTCCCCGACCGCTGCAAATCGTGGAGCTTCGCCGAACCACCTTCTGATGACCTCACCCTCTGTACCCAGCGATTAACTGTAGTTCTGCCGACAGCAGATGCTCGACAGACTTTGCACAAGCGTTTGTGAATCTTCCCCACAGTTTTATCCTTCTCTGCAATGAGAAATTCAGTGACGGCACCTACAGACGTCATTTTGAAGCTGCCCTGCAGCTACGTTATCTGGGAAACTTGTCGTGCTCACTCAGGAGACTTGAAATAATATACACGTAACGTTTCGGATTCGTAGCATTGTTTTCAGCTGAGAAAAAAAAATGCGGTAGAGTTCTTTCTGGGCAACCCCCGTACTTTAAACATAACTTACTTTCAAAATGGTTGCACGATTGCTTAATTTTCGAGCTTTCTGAAATTTACAGTCTTGGAGACTGAGCTAGCATCAACAATATAGCTTTTGTACCACATCGTAGACATAAATTAACATCCAGGAGAGAGACTAGTAACGAAAAGACACGGCACTACACTTTGCATTTATTTTGAAAATATAGTTATCTTAACATCTACTGATTCTTACAAGACGGTTGTATTTTAGAATATTTGTTTATGAAAACATTTACCAAGAAGGGACATGTTTTAGAGTGATTTCTTTCATGTATGTACTTGTTTCAGAAGAGAGAGTATTTTCTTAAGCTGTCTTAACACATCCCTGTGATCTAGGAACAAACTTTCGCCGTCTTCCGTTAAATGTTCAGGCGACTGATATCCTTCCATTACAATTAGAAGTAACAAGTTTCTTGTGGTGACCATTATTTGCAGCAGTTGTACATAAATTGTAGTAAGGTAGATCACAAGAGAAACGCCTTTTGCGTGCTGCACATCCATTTTTTAATTTTTTTTATGGATCCAGAAGCGTTTCGCCTTTTTAATAAGGCATCTTCAGTGGGTGTCGTGGAATACCATATGATTTTTTCGTTGTTACACATTGACTGTAGATTTAAAAACAATTCATGTGGGTTTTTTATAATAATATGGAGAGGGACTCACAATAAAGCACGTAATGCACTATTTGAAAAGCATGCAGTTTCCCTCATGTGGAAAACGGTCGAAAGCTTCCACTTTTTCATGTAATCGGTGTGCTTTTGTTACGTAACATTTCAACTGCCATTTACAAGTCTAGTGTCATTTCTCTAGCAAGTGTTGCCAATTTCCCGGTTATTGCTTTCACTTGTTTTCTGTCTGACTGCGAGTTGAAGAAAGCTTGTGTCTCCAGCGCACAGTGTGTGTGTGTGTGTGTGTGTTTATCAATACATTTTTAAGGAGATTAATGGGATTTATATGTCATCTATTGAGATGTTTATCTGTTATATAATTAATTAGTGTGAACAGTGAGTGATTAGTGATATTCAGATGGTCATTTAGTAGTAGTTTCTTCTCTGCCTTTGTTTGCTGTATGAGATAATTTTTTTGTAAATAAAATAACAAATATCTTCAATAGACAAGGCATAAAAATAGCATTCAAAACAGACAATTCAATCCAAAAATACGTACCAAAAATAACAAAAGTCACAGACTGGCAGTCACACTGATGCCAGAAAATAGGCTGTACCAACTGCTAGGCAATACTTGTGACTAAAACTATGTAGGGTGGACAGGCAGAACATTCGATACCCGATACAAAGAGCAAATCAAAAACTAGAAGTATGCAACAAGACATTTAACTTTTGCAGAACATTGAAGAGAAATGAATCACAAGCCAGCTGCAAGACAGAATGACACGAAAGCAGTTACAATAAATAATGATAGGCACCTGCTAATATTACAAAAGAATTATTACTTATACAGAATAAAGGCAGAAAAGAAACTGCTGCTAAATAACCAAGTAAATACCTAGCCTCTCATTTTTTATAGTAGTTGATTATTCAGTAGACAAATATACAAACATTCCAATACGTGACCACAAATCACATTCCTCTCCTTTGAAAAAAGAAATTACACACACACACAGACACACACACACACACACACACACACACACACACACACACACACACACACACACACACAGAAACTATCAATAACACACGTACAATCAGACAAAAACCAAATTAAAACAAAATCGGGGAAGATGCAACACTTACAAAATAAATGACACTCTAGACGTGAAAATGGCAGTTGAAATGTTATATTACGAAATTATGGTGACTACACGATACTGAGGAAGCTTTCAACCCGTTTTTCACATGAGGGAAAGCTGCATGGTTTTCAAATAATGAATGAGTCCCTTTTCTGTGAGTATCTGTCCATGTCCATGAACTATCTTAAAATCTGCAACCTGTATGTAACAATGAAAAACTAGTTTAATATTCCAGGACACCCACTGAAGATACCTTGTTATAAAAGCGAATCGCTTCTGGGTGCATAAATAAAATATAATATTATCGTGCTGCATGCAGAAGGCGATTTCCTTGTAAACTAGTTTAATTTATAATTAGAAGTATAGAAGTAGGTGATCCCTTTAAGGCACATCTACACAGATGAGTAAAAATGGATTAATTTCACTGTCTATCCCAAATGAGTGATTTCATAACCACTGGGAACAAATGCTTCATATTTACGGCACATAATTATAAATTTTAATAAAAAGTGTGATACATAAACTCCGGAGCGGAACAGTACACTTACGTTATTCTGAGAGACTGCTATTTAACTTGCAAATTGATGAACACGTTCAAGTGTCTAATCGAATATCAGGCTTGTCTATGGAACTCAATTTTAGATCTTTTATGCAGAAGTCCCCAGTCAACCCAGATGTCATTTTTAATACACCAATTAGTTTGTTTCTTTTCAAAACTTAAGACGCACCTAGTGTTTTGCTCAGTTTGCGAACAGTTTTCTGATACAAAGACACTAAACTCTGGCAAAGCCCGAACGCAGCCGAAAGTTGTCACAAAAACGTAAACGATTATCGTAAGCATGGAGTCTACAACTGCAGCCTATTGGATAAGTACTCTGCCGTAACCTGCAGGATTTCCAAGTAGCGCTCGACCTGGCGTGCCACAGCCTTCGTGACGTCACGCGGGCTGCCTGTCAGTTGGCGTAAGGCCTGTGTCCCACTGGCTACGGCAGGGCGTCCCACGGGCTCGTAACAGCTGTCTAAGACTCAGTGTATCTGACTACGATTTGACATACCGCTTGACAAAGAACAGCCCAATTCTTTAGGATTACCTGTGTTTAGTAAAGCTTGTGGAGCAACAATTATCGACCTGTCTTTCACTACAAGGCAGTAAAGGCGAACAGATAAAGATTAACGATGGTGTAACAAATTACATGAAAAGGGGGTGCCAAAATTTCTATACTGATGGTCCCAAAACACATGAAAGGGTTGGTTGTACTTATTTTTCGGCGTTCATGGGCATCCTCAGAGATTAATCCAATAGGGTGCAAGGTTATAAAAGTGCCAGTTTTTATGCAAATGATTATATGAGTTTGAGAACATTCGTGCTCTAACAACTAAATTTGGTAGAAAGCTCACAGAAGTTACTTTATCTCAAATGGCTGATTGATATCTACTCAATATTTTAATGTAGATTGCTTTGATACCTAAATGCTAAGCATGCTTCATTAATGTATGCTGGGTTATATGTTATATTTATACTTTAATATATGAATGCCACCTTTTTGATTTAATGAATTATATTAAATCCAAGATTCCAACGAGTTATTAACAATAAAACCTTCTTATTCATATACCACTGGTATGAGGTTTACACGCAAAATTGAACATCCGAAGCAGAAAAATATCAGAATGATTGAGAACATCCTATTGGACAGCAACAAAAGTAATTAACAAAATGCCACGGTATTTCTAATTAATGTGGAGAAAGATGAAATAAAGTAATAAGAAAAACTGTTACCCCACTGTCTTTCGATTTACAACATTTGTGATTCCATTTTGGAACACATACTCTGTTCTAAAATTATGAATTACCTCAAAGAAAACGATTTAGTGACAAACATACAACACGGGTTCAGGAAATACTGTTGTGGTGAAAGACAATCAACTCAGTATTCTCACGAAGTAATGAGTGCTATCAACAGGGGATGTCAAACTGATTTCACATTTTCAGATTTCCAAAAGGTTTTTGATATAGTTCCTTACTTCTCACTTCTTATCAAATTGAGTGCATATAGAATATCGTTCTTGTTGAGCAAATGGATTCGTGATTTACTGTCATCGAGCAAAACAGAAGTAATTCCTAGCATTCCCCATCGAAATGCTCTTCCTAATCTATATAAATGACTGAACACCCCTCTCGGACTGTTTGCAGATGCTGCTGTCATATACCGTCTTGCAAAATATCAGGTGATCAAAACCAATTGAAAAATAATTAAGACATACACACACATACACAAACACACATACACACATGGGGTCACAGTTATTAAGACAAAGGCGTTTTTCGTTGCGGCAGCGTCTCGTCATGAAATTTCAATCACCATCTTTCTCCTCTGAATGCGATTTTTTTTTTTTTGGCTCCCACCTACATAGGGATAAATGATCACAATAAAATAAGAGGAATCAGAGCTCGCACGGAAAGATTTAAATGTTTGTCTTTCCCGCGGGGTGTTCGAGAGCGGAACGATAGAGAAATAACTGAAAGGTAGGTCGATCAATGGTCTGCCATGAACTTAATTGTAAATTTCTGAGTAGTCATGTAGATGTAGATTCAACAGTTAGCTTGGTTACAAAACTTCAGATCAGACAATTTACGGGGGGCCTTCAATAAGTAACGCAATACTTTTTTTTTTTTTTTTTTTTTTTTTTTTTTTTTTTTTTTTTTTTTTTTTTTTTTTTGTAGAAATAGATTGGTTTCATTCAGGATCCCGATACACCATATTATTCCCCACTTCTCTGCCTGCAAAACCCAATTCTTCAACATAATTTTCGTTCAGTGCGATGGTCTTACACCACCTTACTGGGAGGGCCTAAATGCACGCATGGTACAACTCTATTGGTCGACGTCGGAGTCTTGCTGCATCAATAACCTCCCCGTCATTCATGCGCTGCTTCCCGCGGAGTGAATCCTCCATTGGCCGAACAGATGGAAATTAGAATTGCGAGATCCGGGCTGTAGGGTGGATGGGGAATAAGAGTCCAATGAAGTTTTGTGGTCTGTTTTCGGGTGTGCAGACTTGTGTGAGGCCTTGTATAGTCATGGAAGGGGAGAAGTGCGTTTGCATTTTTGTGTCGCGACCATGTAGACGCCGATTCTTCAAGTTCCTGAGGGGAACAAAATACACCTCGGAGTTAATCACTGAATCAAGAGGGAGCATATCAAACAGCATAACTAACCCCTTCAGAGTCCCAGAAGACGGTCGCCATGCCTTTACCGGCTGAGGGTGCGGCTGTGAACTTTTCCTTCGGAGGAAAGTATTTTGTCAGGTAAGCGAATGAAAGAAAAAATGAGCCGTTTTACGAGAGATTCGTAGATAAGTGCAATTAGTATTTACTCAATGGATCATTTACTGGTTATATGGACAATGAAATGAATTCACCAGTTGCAGTCTATTTAAATTCATAAAATCTTTTCGGATTTCAAGCCGCGTCAGTTCGAATAAAATTCTCGCATTTTCGATGGCTATCTTCGACATCGGAAGCCCGAGTATTTTATTCGAATTGACGCGGCTTGAAAGCCGAGAATATTTTATGCAGCCAGGCCACCGCGAAAGACTGAGGCCCATATTTGAATGCAGTCACGTTTAACCCTGGCGGCATGCTGATGAGTGTATGTGGCAACAATAAAATTTTATATTAAAAAGAAGTAATGTATAGTTGTTTTCCACTACATAAGTTACAAGGCTGTAAACAGACTTAGATAACTGTGACATTGAGCTTCCCTCCTGTCAGACAGTTTTCATCATTAGGTAAGTCATCAAAGGCTTTGATAGTATTTTTTGTCTCTTTTTAAGGCATAATAAAGTTTAATGTAGGCCGTTTGTTTCTTCTAGTATTGTATCGCGGGGGTACAATTGAATTGCAGCTGCACAGTACTTGTGGCGTGCACATAGGGTTTTTTTAGATCAGGTTCCTCCCCGCGGGAAACAAACCGTTGGCCTGAAAAATTATCAGTTCATGTCACTGATGTGGGTGTGACAACGGTAAAAATTGTTATTTCACCTAAACAGCTCATTCCAAATGATTTAAATATGCTACATATCATGATAGTAAATAGTCGAAGTGTCTGTAGCAAGATCCCCGAGTTACTCTCTGAAATAAACTGTAGCAATACCAATATTGTATTAGGTACCGAAAGCTGGTTGAAACCAGACATAAATAGCAGTGAAATTTTGAACTGGGATTGGACAGTGTTTAGGAAGGGTAGGACTGATGCTATGGGAGGTGGTGTGTTCATTGCAGTTAAAAGCTGTTTAATCGCGGTTGAGATCGATACTGGGTCGGAATGTGAAATAGTATGGATAAAGCTGTCAAACAGACAAGGATTGACCATTTATTAGGATGATTTTATAGACCACCTTCATACGCAACAAACGTCTCAGAGAGCTTCAGGGAAAGTCTTGAGTACATAGGAAATAAAAATCCAAATTATTCATTAGTTATAGATGGAGACTTTAATCTGGCACCCATTGACTGGAAAACTACACGTTTATCACAGGGGGCAGAAGCAAAGACTCATGTGAAGTTGTTCTAGGAGCGCTCTCAACATACAACCTTGAGAAATTGGTTAGGAAATCAACTCGAGATGGGAACATATTAGATATCATGGTGACAAACAGACCTGATCTTTTTGGGGAAGTTAATCTAGTAGAAAGTATTGCGACCATAATGTTGTTGTGGCTTCTATGCCAGTGCAAGCTGGAAAAAAAAAAAAAAAAAAAAAACCCAAAGAAACAGCGTGGATTTTTCTTGTTTGGGGATGCAAATAAAAGTGTCTTTAATTAATATCTTCACAGTCAGCTCCAAGCATTCACCGCGACACACAAAGATATTGAATATCTTTGGTCTGTCTTTAAAGGTATAGTCCACCACGTGCTAGAGAAGTATGTGTCTAGCAAAAAGTATAGGGGGAGGGGGGGGCGGCGGGGGGAAGATTCACCTTGGTACAACAAATATATTACGAAGCTGCTGAGAAAGCAGAGAATTTTGCACAGTCGCTTTAAACGTAGTCACTGCCCCGCTGACAAACAGAAATTATGCGAAATGAAAGCAGCTGTCAAAAGGTCAATGAGAGATTCTCTTAACGAATTTGAAAGCAATATTTTATCTGCAAATTCTAAAAATAACCCAAAAAACATCTATGAACGCTACAAATAATTCAGTACCTTCTCTCGCTGACAGTACGGGCAATGTTACGGATGATGATAAACAGAAGGCCGAAATCCTAAACCTAGCTTTCAAAAACTCATTTACGGTAGAGGACTGCAACACCATTCCCCGTTTCATTTATCGAACAAACGCAAGGATGGCTGACATAATGTTTAGTGTATCTGGGATTGTAAAACTGTCAGAGATCATTGGAACAGTGGAAAGTTCCACGGGACTGGAAGAAGGCCCAGGTCATAGAAATCTATAAAAAGGGGAGAAAATCGGATGCACATAATTACCGGCCAATTGTACTGAGATCGATTTGTTGTAGAATCATGGAATACGTTTTATGTTCAGAGATAATGACCTTTCTAGACTCTGAGAAGCTCATCTGCAGAAACCAGCACGGTTTTATGAAACAGCGGTCACGCGAGACACAGCTGGCCCTCTTTGTGCATGATATACAACAGGCTCTAGATACCGGCTCCCAGGTTGATGCCACATTTCTCGACTGTCGAAAGGCGTTCGACTCAGTTTCGCACTGTCGCTTGTTTCAAAAAGTGCGCGCTTACGGTCTATCTTATGACTTATGCGGTTGGATAGAAAGTTTTCTAACAGACAGAGAGTAGTATGTTGTCCTGAATGGGATGACTTCAACAGAAACAAGCGTAACTTCAGGTGTATCCCAGGGCGCGTAATAGGTCCGCTGCTTTTTACGATTACATAAACGATCTGGTTGATAGTATTGACAGCGTCATTAGACTGTTTGCCGATGATGCTGTAGTCTACAGGAAAGTAGAATCACACGAAAGCTGTGAACAAATCAATGAGGATTCGCAGAAAATAAATGCGTGGTGTAATGACTGACAGTTATCTCTGAATATTAGTAAGTGTAACCTCCTGCGCATAACAAGGCGAAAATCCCCCATTAATGTACGAGTACAAAATAAATGCCCAGTCTTTGGAAGTGGTAACATGCGTCAAGTATCTGGGTGTGACTACTCGAAATGATCTCAAATGAGCCGGCGGGGTGGACGAGCGGTTCTAGGCGCTACAGTCTGGAATCGCGCGACCGCTACGGGCGCAGGTTCGAATCCGGCCTCGGGCGTGGGTGTGAGTGATGTCCTTAGGTTACTTAGGTTTAAGTAGTTCTGAGTTCTAGGGGACTGATGACCTCAGAAGTTAAGTACCGTAGTGCTCAGAGCCATTTCAACCATTTGATCTCAAATGGAATGATCAGATTACAGCAACGGGCAGGGCGAACTCTAGATTGCCGTTTATTGGTAGAATCCTAAAGTGATGCAGTCCTTCAACAAAGGAAATTGCTTACAATACGTTAGTACGTCCAGTCTTAGAGTATTGTTCGTGTGTATGGGACTTTTACCAGTTGAGTCTGATTCAAGAGACTGAGAAGGTCCAAAGAAGAGCGGCAAGATTCGTGACTGATACATTTAGCCATCGCGAGAGCGTTACAAATCACATAGATAGTTTGAAGTGGGACACACTTGCAGATAGACGACGCGCTAAACGGAAGGGGCTGCTCACAAAATTCCGAAATCCGATCTTGCGCTAGGATGTAGAGCATATATTATTACCACCAACTTTCAAATCACGCAATTATCACCATTCAAAGATATGGACAATTAGAGCTAGTACTGAGGCGTCCAGACAGTCGTTCTTCCCTCGCGCGATCCGTGTGTGGAACACTGTGGGTGGGGTGGGGGTGGGGGTAGGGGGACGGGGGTGAATATGACTTTGGCGCAAATTGTGCCCTCTGCCACACACTGCTTGGTGGCTAGCGGAGTATAGATGTATATGTAGATGTTAACGGAGGTCAGTTGTGGGCTGTAATCATCATATGCAGCAAAACTTCGTAGATACGCCAATTCGTTAACGTGGTACCGGTATACGCTGGAATACATTCGTTCCAGTTTTTGCCAAGTGCAAAGCTGGCGCTGTGCGACATCTCGTCGACATTTCCTGCGCTCATACTGTTAAAATTGTGTAAGCGTCGGTTAACAATAAAATCAAAATCATGCTTTTCTCACTTGTTTGACCTTCACGTGCCGTTCCTGACCCATTACATATGGAAACATAATGAGATTTTCACTCTGCAGCGGAGTGAGCGCTGATATGAAACTTTCTGGCAGATTAAAACTGTGTGCCGGACCGAGACTCGAGCTCGGGACCTGTGCCTTTCGTGGGCGCGTGCTCTACCATGCGAGCTACCCAAGCACGACTCACGCCCTGTCCACACACCTTTGGAAGGTAGGAGGCGAGATCCAGGCAGAAGTAAAGTTGCGAGGACGGGCCATGAGTCGTGCTTGGGTAGCTCAGATGGTATAGCACTCGCCCACGAAAGGCACACGTCCCGAGCTCGAGTCTCGGTCCGGCACACAGTTTTAATCTGCCAGGAAGTTTCATATGAAAACATTTCTGTATGTCTTTCTTGCATTCACAGTGCCAGATTTCCACCTGGTGTGGTCAAAACTGGAACTACAATGAAATGAACACCCTTAGCTGCTTACAGGCGTTGACATACGTCAACGGGGAGAGATGAAAATGTGTGCCCCGACCTGGACTCGAACCCGGAACCTCCTGCTTACATGGCAGACGCTCTATCCATCTTTTTTTTTATTTGCATGTGTTTTTGTAATATTCGCTAATAGCATGAAATTATGGGAACACATATGCGAAAGAGAAAAGAAATATAAATTCTGGGTAAAGAAAAAGAAAGTAAAAAGGAAAAGCAAAAAGAAATAAAATCCGCGCAATCTGCGACGCGCTCTCCCATCCGCGGAGGTCAGAAGTAGAATAGATCGTAGGCGGTTGAAACTCAGACACCGCCGGGGGAGGCCCTCTGTGCCAGGCACCCCCCAACTCAGTGGAGGTCTAACGAAAACCGCTCGAAGATAGTTAGCAAATAATGTTCGGTAATGTGGCGTGTTTTCGAGAGCTGCATGGGCTGTTCGTAAATAGGTCCAGAAGTCGAGGCGGGATTTAGGTCTCTCATGAAAGAGATAAGCGACCGCCCACCCTTTGATCCACGTAATAGCATGACATTTGGCGGCGGGAAAATGTCTTCCTCCGGGTATAGAAACATTCGAGGCTCGACCGTGTCTGGTGGCACCCGGAGATAGCAGGCAATGATTTGCTGCACGAGGCGCCATACATCTTGCGATGAGGCGCATGTCAGACGGTGTTCATCAGTGTCCAATTGCTGGCAAAGGAGACAAAGAAGGGATTCTGACAAGCCAATGTTGTGCAGGCGCTGCTTCGTGGCAAATTTCCTGTTGACTATGTGATACCACAGTGCCCGGACGTTCGTAGGGAGGAAGGGCTGGTGGACGGTAGTCCACACTATGGGCCACTGGATGGAGGGGTGTTTGGTCTCCATCACATTCCGGGGAACACAGCGCAGCAACAGGTTGTAAAAATCCTTAGTCCTAGGTGGGCGTGTATCTGGGAGACTGGTATGTATGTAACTGTAGTCGACGAAAAAGGTCGAAATATGGGACAAATGAGGCACGATATGGCCGACAGACACCGGTGGTGAGGTGGAAGCAGGTAGGAGGACCTCAAGCAAGCTGCGTGTTAGAGATGTACCCTGGCCCATCCACTGTTTTCTCATGGTACTCGTGTACAAAGCTGCAGCTCGCATACGGACATTGACGAGCCCGACGCCACCATACCGTGAGGGCAGGGTAAGTGTCTCATAACGGACTTTAAACATTGAACCAGCCGTGAGATAATAGCCAAAAGCCGCCTGAAGGTTGCGCCCAATTGCAGTTGGCAGAGGGAGAACTTGCGCGATGTGAACCAATTTTGATGCCACATAAAGATTAATAAACGCAACCCGTTGAAGTGTGTCCTGGCGGCGCAAGAGGTTCTGGCGGACGTCGTTGCGGATGACGTGTAACAGGCGACGGAAATTCGTTGCCGCCGTGCGTGTGACCGTGGGGGTAAAGGTAATGCCCAGGTACCGGAAAGTCTGCACAAGCGGCAGGGGTGCCACTTCACCCTCCTGGAGGCCTCGTCCAATGTGCATTGCAGAAGATTTGGCGACATTCATGGCACTGCCAGCGGCAGCCCCATAACGGGTAATCAATTCGAGGACATCCCGAATCTCAGAGCCGGAGCGAATGAGGAGGAGGAGGTCATCAGCATATGCCCGACAGCGAAAAGTGTGTTGGCGTAGGGTGAGGCCAGAGAGCTTGGTCGTCAAGCCCCCAATAAGGGGCTCAAGGGCAATGGCATACAGGAGGGTAGAGAGGGGGCACCCCTGCCGTATCGAACGGCAGATAGGTACCGGCCCTGCTATACGTCCATTGACTTGGACACGTGAACTGGCACTGTCGTAAAGACGCAGGATGACGTCGAGAAAAGGAGGGGGGATGCCCATTCGGGCTGCCACCGAAAATAGGAAACGATGACGCACTTTATCGAAGGCGCTGTCGAAGTATATAGCGACGACCGCTGCCCGGAGCCTGCAGGCCGCCGCTATCGCAATTAAGTCGCGGCATTCCCCTGTGGCAGTCTGTATGTTAATCTGTCCGCCAGGCGTCGTTTGCTCTGGCGAGAGGATATGAGGGAGTGTAGTTCGGAGTCGCATTGCCAGTAAGCGCGCGAAAATCTTGTAATCGGCATTGAGGAGGGTGAGCGGTCTGTAAGTCGTGACCATCGAACCACGGGCTGGTTTGTGGACTGGTATAATGATGCCCTCAGCAAAGGCGGGTCAGATGTTATCAGTTCTTGATACATAGTCGTCCATCGTGGGGCCATGAGGTCCCGAAAGGTACGGTAAAACTCAATCGGTAAGCCGTCAATGCCGGGCGATCTGTTGACTGCACCCTTGGCGATTGCGTTGTTGACTTCGTCTAGCGTGACCGCCACTGTCAAAGCATCCGCCTCCGTGTGGGGGAGGGTGCGCGTGACGTAATGCAATATGGAGTCGTCTGCTGCAGTTTCAGCGTCGTCATCACTATAAGTACGAAGGTAGTGCTCGACGAATGCGCGGACAATGTCATTCTGAGTGGTCACCTGCGTTCCATGAGGCGTGGTCAGAGTGCTGATGATCTGCCGACGACGCCTTCGTTTGTCGGACACTATATCATGCATGGATGGAATTTCTAAATCCGCGTGATCGTGGCGCCGCGTCCGTATCACGACCCCTTGCAGTTTCCGGCGTGCCAGCGCAATTATCTTCGCCTTAGTTCTTTGCCGTTCCAACTGGTTGTCCGGGGTTGGCGGTTGAGCATCGAGATCTCGGAGAATCGCGTAATAGAAATCAACAGTGGTGCGATGCCAGTCGGCCATGTCCTTCCCGTATCTCATCAGTGTCCTCCGGATCGCCGGCTTGGCGCAGTCCAACCACCATGTCAATGTCGAGTGGTAGCGGGGAAGGCGTCGTTCGCAGGCTGTCCACGTTTCAGTGACTTGTTGGCGACACGCCAGGTCATGCAAGTCTGAGGTATTGAGTTTCCATGGCGCACGGCTGCGCCATACTGATTGCGGCGGAAGGAGGACCGTACAGATGTAGGCGCAATGGTCGGAAAAGGCCAGCGGCCAGCGTTCGGCGCCCCGTATCGCAGATCTAAGAGTTTGTGAGACATATATCCTGTCTAGTCGGCTTGCGGAATGACTTGTAAGAAAGGTATGGCCAGAAAGGTCGCCATGTTGTACTTCCCAGGTATCGTGAAGCAGGAGGTCTCCTGGCATGTAGTATAGTGGGAATCTGATCTTTAGGATGCAGAACGCAGTTAAAATCACCTCCTAGCAGGCAATGGTCATAACGCTCTAAAAACAGGGGAGCGATTTCCTCGGAATAAAACTGGGCTCTTTCATGCCGTCGGTCGGTGCCTGAGGGAGCGTAGACATTAATGATGCGTGTCCCCATGGCAGTGAGTGCCATGCCCCGAGCTGATGGAAGGAAGGCGACATCGGTCACAGAAATCCCGTGGCGGACGTAGATGGCCACCCCGCGGCCCCAGGATCACTCGCGGAGGCGTGGGCGGTATAGCCATTGATATCCGGGAGACTAGCCAAGTAAACTTCCTGCAGAAGGGCGAAATCAATATCCGAAGCCCAGAACATCTCCTGCATAAGGCGGATTTTCACCCTGGAACGGATGTTGTTGGTGTTGATGGTTGCTATCCGGTAGGCCTGGTGTCGGATTGCTGCAGGCTGGTCCACTCCGCCGTCCGCGCAAGGGTGTGGGCGTCGCAGCGGAACGTTATCCCGCTGGCCCGCAGGGGAGTCTGGGGAGAGTATGATTAGTGGTGCGGCCGTGACGGCGCAGGGTCCCGTAACGTCTCCTGCTCCGTGACCTCCTCCTCGTGCCACGCCGTGGAAGCAGAAACTGGTGTATCGTCCATTTTGTCTGCAGAAGATGTTGTAATTGTGCGTGGTGTAGTGTCGCCTGTGATACGTTCATGATTTAGTTCAGCGTCAGCACGGGGCGCAGGCACACCGATAGATGTCTCCGCGCTCATTACGTCTTCGTCAGCAGTAGCGGGTTCTGAGGCCTCGTGCTGGTCGACGGTTACGTCCTCCTCGACATGTAACGTCTCCTCTTGGCCGGAAACGGTGCGACGTCTTCGCTTGCGACGTTTCGGGGAACGTTGTTTCCTTGTGCGACCCTCCGTGTCCGACGACGGAAGGGAGTCGCGTCGTTCTGGCAGAAAGGCCGCTGTAGGAACGATGAGCGAGTCGATCTCCATCGTGTTTCCGAGATCAGGGTCAGCGTCTGGTTGCGCCGGCATCTTCGGAGCGGCGTCAATGGCCGGCCGAGGCGGCGGGTCGTCCGAGGCGCTCTCCGTCGGTGTCTGGTCGGGCTCGTTGGTGGCGTCGTTTGTGGTGACCGGGCGACGTTGCAAAGTGGTAGGAGAAGCCAGAGCAGCGGCATAGGTCACCGGTAGCACTGTAGGTTGCGACGTGGGTGGTTCTTCGGCAGCTGGAAGTTGCGTAATACGCCGTTGTAGGCATTCGGATCTAAGGTGGCCTTCTATGCCGCACCCGGAACAGGTCCGAGGCTGGCCATTGTATATAATTATGGCACGGCATCCGCCGATCTGTAAGTAGGACGGCACGTGGCTTCGGAGATCTATGGTGACCTGTCGGACCCCGTTTAGGACAGGATACGTCCGAAACTGTGTCCACTTCTCCGCAGTGTGGCCGTGGACTGTGCCGTATGGGCGTAGTGCCGCGACGACTTCCTCAGCTGGAAGTTCGAATGGCAATTCGAAAATGCGTATCGTTCGCATACCTAAGCCTGCGTGGTCGACGGTTACCTCCCCCTCATTGCCATCAGCGTGACAGAAGCGGAGCCCCTGTTTGGTCTCACGTAGTATGCGTTCGCACGCCGCGTCGTTAATGATTTTCACATAGACCGTGCTGCTCACAATGGACAAATGTATGCCGATAATATCGGTCGCCGGGATCTTCACTTCCTCTCGCAGAAAACGCTCCACCTCGAGTGCCTTGGGTCGGGCATAATCGTTGCAGAAAGTAAATCGGAGTGTTGATTTACGGTAACGGTTCGCCATGGATCGTACAAGGTAAGCCGGCACTTAAGCAACGGCCGTCAGAAAGTAAACAAGGCGAGCTCGCGCGCCGCACGAAGTCAACACGTACGCGTCCGCTCTGTTGCCCTGCCGAAGGCAGACTGATCTGAGCCACCGAGGACACAGAAGATAGCGCGACTGCAGGGATTTATCTCTGGCACGCCTCCCGCGAAACCCACATTCTCAACGTATTGTCCTGCACTACATTCGTAGTGCCCCCGCCCGTTATACTCCTTACTCGCGGCGCGTTGCCGATTCCCGTAAGAGTTCGGGCACTGTATGTGCATTCGCACAGAAGAAGAAGACGGTCAAGTGGCCGGTGAGCCTTAACTATATATTTACTAAGATGGTATCTGTTCTTTCGGACATGTCCGAAAGAACAGATACCATCGGTGACCAAGCAGCTCGTTAGAATGAAATTACAATGAAATGAATACCCTTAGCTGCTTCCAGGCGTTGACATACGTCCGAAAGAACAGATACCATCTTAGTAAATAAAAACTGGAACTATTTCTTTTCCCAGTGTAAATCAGTTCCACATTAAGGCATAAGAATATCGACCAAGTTTTGCAGCCAAACGACAATTACTGCCCACACTGGACCTTTGAGTTGTTACACTTTAAGTATAACCATCCAGTATTTATGGACATAATTATTCCTCCTCTATTTTTACTAGATCATTTGAAACATACATCATCATCAAATGAGCGTGAGAGAGTAACACGTATTACTCTAGGGACACTCCTTTGTACAACGTAAACTTTTTTCTAGCTTGATTAAGCCTTAACATAATATTACAACTCTATTGTATGAAAGTAAGTAATGTTTACTTGATGATTTTTCAAATCGAGTGTTCGTATTAACTGCATTTTTTTGGGTTTCTGTTTAAGCCCCCTCAATATTTATACGTAAAGATTTGGAAGACTTTTGTTTTATATATATTTCTTGATAATGTAATGACTTTATCGGCGACTCTGCATCCAATGTGAAGAACTGCATATGTCGTGTAGACACCTAATGCAACACCGGCGTACGCGTCATGTTTCTCTTATGGAGCCTTTCAGTGAAAAATTACACACTCTCTGAACTCTGGGGTAAAATTTTTTGTGAAGAAACGTTGTAGATGAGATTTTGCACTGTAGCTGAGATAACAGGACAAGGAAAATTTCTAGAGAAGTAGTGAGTAAGCATGAAGTCCCACATTTGCGTTGAGAACTGAGAATCCAACATCTTAGGAGCGGTCTTGCTGCGTCTTATTCACAAAATTGGCTACAAACTCTTATTGAGAACAATCTTAAAGACTGCTGAAAGTCTAATAACTCCTTCCGCTCCACGGACGCAAGAAATACGGACAGGTCATTATGGATGAGACACGCGAAGCAATATCGGAGAAGGGGCAGAGTGCAGGAATCGAAGGCCTGGCTCTTGTCCGACGACAGCCAATATAAGAGCGGCAGCGGCCGCGGCGCTCGGTGCTACCCCGCCTCCGACAACCAGCCTGAAAGTAATACCAGCCGACTGGCAAATGAGCAAGTTTCTCCGCCGCTCGGCGCCAATAAAAAAGACTCCTCCTCCATCTTTCTTTCCCCCTTTTTCTTCCAAAGACAGGGGGGCCGAGGGGAAAAAGTTGAGTTGATAATTTCATGGCTATTCGAGTTCATGCCAAATCATTTTTCAAGTTTTTCCGCAGCCGCCTGGTGAAGGGCCCTCTTTCTTCCACCCCGGCTTCTACGCCACGTTCCTCTTCTTTTTGCTGGATGCTCGGTCTCCAGACTCCCTGTTGGCGGGTTTAAGCGGTTGGTAAAATGTGTCGCCAAGCGCACAGCCTCAGTATAATTGACGATGGGCCGCCACACGCAATTAGGGGGCTTTCCCTCCAGTCTCGTTCCCGTAAGCAAGTGCTAGCTCCACTTACGTCATGTACCTTTCCTTACATCACGTACCTTTTTGCACTTTCATCAAAACGAGAGTTATCATTCACTGTCTGAACCTCTAACTAATGTTCTGACAAACGGGGGTGTCTTGTATTCTTGCTTATGCGCGAGTAGCTCATATGCTGCTCCTAATGATCGACGGTCATTTGATATTCTAGAACCAATGATTTGTTAATATTAACACAATTTTAACATATGTATGCGGTGGTGTCTTTTTAAGCGCGCTGATTACAGTACACGGTGTCTGCTCGCATTTCTATAACGTTTCTCGAGCTCAAAAACTCCGATATTGCAAAATTACATATTTGAACAACACTCTCATGTACACCGTTCTCCATAATTCTCTCACAAGGGGAGGCCGCCAATTGTGAAATTCAGATTCGATTCATACTGCGCATAATAAAAGCTCATGGCCAGAGGTGTAATATGGCAAAGCACCTAGATGCACTTCTCAGCCGTTGTCGAGAAAATCGATAGTTAAAAGAAACCGTTGCGGTGAAATACTCTCTACGATTAGTAATTTTCTATAGCGTGGTGGTGCAGCGGTAAGCGCTCGGGTTCGTAATCCGAAGGTCGCCGGATCGACTCTCGCTCCATGCAACTTTTTTTTTAGTATTTGTTTTTTGTAATTCATATATATATATATATATATATATATATATATATATATATATATATATATAATTCCCGGCGATCAGTTGCAACAATTATGCATATAATAAGTTGTTGAAAGTCGTTTGTCGTGGAAAAACTGGCGACTTCGAACATCATTATGTTTTCCGCAAACAAAGTTGTATTTCACAAATGTTATTAATTGTCTTCATAATGTTAACCACGTTTAGTTAACGGACACGTAGAAACGAATACGTATAGCGTAAGTCAAACGTTCGAATTAGAATAGAGACCCCACGAACACAAACTTGCTGTGGCAGGTATGAAATATAAACTCCGTTACTCGCTCGTTACACTTGAAGGACAGATGTTGAATGGGCTGAAACGAGCCGCCCCATAACAGCGTAGTTGCCTGCTAACTTGGAAAGAAGGTAGATGCGGTCCCTAGCGCAACTTACAACATCGTCGAAAATCAGTGCGGACGGGACAACTTTGGTACACCCTGTTAAACAAACAGAAAAATGGAGGCGGTACAATTGGAGAGCGATCCGCCTTCACCAACATGCATAAGCAATTCATTAATAGTTATATATATATATATATATATATATATATATATATATATATATATTTGAATTGCAGAAAACTAATAATAAAAAAATATTGCATGGCGTGAGATTCGATCCGGCGACCTTCGGATTACGAACCCCAGCGCTTACCGCTGCGCTATGACGCTGTAGAAAACCATTAATCGTAGAGAGTATTTCACCGCAACGGTTTCTTTTAACTGTCGATTTTCTCGACAACGGCTGAGAAGTGCATCTTGGTGCTTTGCCACATTACACCTCTGGCCATGAGCTTTTATTATGCGCAGTATGAATCGAATCTGAATTTGACAATTGGTGGCCTCCCCTTGTCAGACACGAATGATGAAAAACCATCAATAAAACATAGACAAGCAGTATTTTAATGAACGTTCGTGACATACACTGCTACTGTTATGCGCGTCCGGTATGTGATTGAATCCACTCGGTGACAAACGCTTATAAAATGTACCCCTCCCCCCTCCACACACACACACATACACACACACACACACACACACACACCCCTCTCATTAGACAGATATATTTCGACTGGGGCAGTGTTACCTCTGCAAGAAATTAAAATAATTGCAGGTTGCAAGACGAAAATTCATCGGCCAACTACCACCTCACTGGAACGTGCTAGAAAACTATTGAGAGTTCTGCAGTGTCCGTAGTACAGCAGTATGAAGAAATACAGTGAATAGCAGACTTATGTTACCATTACGAAGATTAGATACCTAACGGAACTTTCCAGAAACATTATCCATTTAACAGCAGATAATAATAATGATTTTAATTCCTAAAATGAAAGTTAAGTTGCAAACGAATGAAGTAAGTTATAAAATAAAAATAATTCTCATATTATTTCTTTCTAACTAGAGTTACATTCTTGCGCTTATGTTGAGACTTTAAGAGATGATATGAAGTTCCCGATACTGAGTGATGAAAGACACTTTAGAAGGCGAGCAACGGGAACGTGGTCAATAAACACAGCTGCCTGGCATCGGAAATTCATCATACTTAGTTTCACCGGAAATTAACATGTATATTGCCAACACCTCAACAAAGACGTATGACAGGTATAACGCATAAGGAATTTTGGAAAATTGTCCCCTATAACTAACAAAGTTCCCCATAAATTCCATATTATAATGTTATGTCGTCTGGTAATAACTTCGGCCGGTAAATGAGAAAATACACCTGAAAGCATCATGCACCCATACAGCACCAGATATGAAGTTAGCCTAGCGAAGAACTGGCTATTGCAGCTTTGGAAATGTAACATCGGCGGAAGAGCGATGCAATCATCTTGATGATCGCGAAAAGGGTATGAAGAAATATGTAGTTAATCTGGAATGACCTTCTTACTGCTAATAAAATTCAATTAGTTGCTCTGCAATAGAACAGTTTAGATTTTGATACCGCTAAAATTGCCGCTGTTTGCCACTATTAAAACACGCAACATAATATTCCACAGAGATTTTCCCTCCCACGAAGAGTCAATGCCTAACAACGATTCTAGATTGGAATTAGAATTCGCCAGTCACCACGTTTACGTCTCCTGTTAACATTTCTACGTATCGAACCACTCAGACGCCAAGCATTCGGTTCTTTTATCTGCCGCGCTGTGTACTGTGTCGCAGAAGGGACTTTTCCATTAGAGAGCCCCTGCTTTCTGGTTCGCCTGGCGACAAAACAGCTTCGCGAGCGAAGTCACCGCAGCTGTTAATGCGGTCCGAGACAGAATCCGCTGATCCTTATCTCCGCTCTCTCCCGATTCCATTTATTTCAGGCCTCGCCAAAGCCACGGTCGCCTCCTCTGCTTAAATTGCGATCCAGAGGGCAATCTGAGCCCGCGTGTTCTGCAGATACCTGCAGTCACATGGTTTCTCTCGCATTCGGAGACCTGATAAATCGGATAATATAGCATTCTACCGCGTAAGGCCATTTATTTATGGGGTGCACAGTTCTGAATCGTTTTGTAACTTCATACACTTCTGTATATTAAAGTTAACGTGTCGATGGCAATCAATAATTAGGGATGGAGCGCTTAAATACTGATGAGATAGAAGGAAATAATCTGCGAAGCGTTGTCGAATGATCAACTCCCGTCAGCCTCGCAGAAATGAAAGAAAATTCGAATTAGAGTAGCTAGGCAATGATTACATCTATTTGTCGGCTTGGAACATTTTCAATTTTGTTGCTATTTTGACTTGCTCGATGGTGCTGTCGATAGAGGATATTACAGGTTTAGAAACATCCTTTTTCCATCTGGTCAATATTTTAAAATATTGTATAAAGAATGATGTGCTGCATTTATATTTGATTTCAATTTGCTAGAAACGTGAATATTATGCAAAGCAAAACGAACTGGTTTACCTCGACAATTTCAGTATTGGAAGGATTTACGTTACCACGCTGTGCCAAGAAAACATAAGGAGAACGAGGTGGAAGCTTTTCTCTCTGATACAGTTTTTATGAGTGGATGTTGGACACTCTCTGGGTTTCAAAAGTAAAGTACAGGAGAAACTCTCGAATGGAACTTACTGGCAGATTAAAACTGTGTGCCGAACAGAGATTCGGACTCGGGACCTTTGCCTTTCGCGGGCAAGTGCTCTACCAACTGAGCTACCCAAACACGACTCACGACCCACCCTCACAGCTTTACTTCTGCCAGTACCTCGTCTCCTACCTTCCAAAAGCTGTGAGGGCGGGGCGTGAGTCGTGCTTGGGTAGCTCAGTTGGTAGAGCACTTGCCCGCGAAAGGCAAAGGTCCCGAGTTCAAGTCTCGGTCCGGCACACAGTTTTAATCTGCCAAGAAGTTTCATATCAGCGCACACTCCACTGCAGATTGAAAATCTCATTATGGAAACTCTCGATAACTTACACCGAAGTAAGCACCACTCTCGTAGTGAACTGTTTTGGTTATGGTCCTAGTTAAAAAACAAAAAAGTACTACTAAAACATCGATGGATCGTACAAATTCGTTTCATATACATTCACAATTATTTTGTATTACTGAGGCGTATTTGAACAAAGTTTGTCCGTGTGAGAAAGTGCACAGGCTTTGGTAAATTACCATATACGAGTGTTGGAACTTAAATAGTGGCAATATTTATTCACAAGCGACACAAAAGTGTTACAAATTTGCACCTGTTACTGTCCTTCAAAGTAGTCACCAGCGTTGTGTAGAACCCGTTGCCAGAGATGTGGAAGGCGTAGTATACCGTTAGCAGAGCCTGTTCTGTCGATGGTGCGAGTGGAGCGGTCTACTGCCTGTTGAATCTCTGGAACAGTTCTGAAGCGAATGCCACGAAGTGGTTCTTTCATCGTCGGAATCAAAGCAAAGTCACAAGGACTTAAGTCGTTCGTTTTTGGGGCATCACCTGCGACCAGCTTTGCGAAAGAAGCAGCGGCACTTGCTGCACAACTCACCTATCATTTTGCACGAAAATGCGCGGGTGCATACATCGCAAGCTGTGGCTGCTTTGTTCGGTCGAAGGGACTGGGAAGTACTGTACCATCCACCATACTCTCTGGACGTAAGTCCGTCTAACTTTGATTTGTACAATAGTAATATGAAACAAATTGTAGATACGAAATGTAGCTTATAGCACTGAGTTGAAGTGTTACAAAAGGATGTGACACCTTATTCGCGTTGCCACTAATATGATTTTTCAAAACTTGCTGTAACCCAGTTGCTATTTTTGAGCGGTACGGCTAGAAGTTGAGAGAAAACAATGAAATAGCAGTTTGGTCACAACCGATAAGTTCTGAAGTTATTCAGTTCGCAGTATAATAGGAAGATTATTCAGTATAATGGATTGAACGCATTAGTTTTTGTATGATAAAGAAAAAAATTAATAACTGCTTGTAGTATGGGTAACTGAAGTAAAATTTGATAAAGAGCAGCCAAACGTCTCCTACGAACGTAGGTCATTCAGCAATCTGGCGGTCCATTAGGCAGTACAGTTCTTTACTAGAGCGGTCCTCTTGGAAATGGTGTGCCATTTTACATTCCACAGGTCCTTGAAACTATTCACTTTCCAGTTTCGTGCGGCTTAAAGTCTGATGTGAAATTCGAATTACGATGAAACTTGACTTTTCTGACCATCTTAATGGTTAGTAGTTGCAAGTGCTCTAATAGTCGGAAAATAATGTAGAACAAACAGGGAAATGAAAAACGGAATTCTGAAATATCAGCCTTGCTTTAAGAATCAGAGTCGCCATACTGCATGTCACAGTACCCCATAAAATGAATACGTATTATTGCGTCCTTCATTATTTATTTCGTATCACATTTATCATTACTGATGCCAGGAAATTCCCGGATCATACAACGACGTCCCTTCTTGTTCTTGTAACATCATTGTCTGAAGTGAAAAACTTGTAACATGTGTCCCGTTGGGTTTCAATGTATGTGAAAAGTATACTGAAAGGAAATAACACGATGTATAAACGTATAGTCATGGCACTCGCATATTTTCCTTGTCACGATTTATTTGAAAGACTGCCTCCATGAGCGGTTCAATATTTTATCAGTGATACACTTCTGGTTGAGGATTTTTTTTGGATTTACGTAGTCTGAATGATTTTGAAATTTCATTCCGTAACACATGAAACGTGCAGTCACGAAGTGACTCATGCTTGTTTTTTTAAAAAAGAGTTACTATTGTCACGAATACTCTCCTTGCATTAATATTAATATTTTCAGGAAGATGTGGTATAGTGCACACGGTGCAACAAAATTTAAGAGTATAGACACATAAAAAAACGAAAAGAAGAGAACACAAATTTTGCTTAGTCTCTTCGATTGTGGGAGAAGCCAACATTTTACTAAGTCTTAGAATATCATTTAAGGTCTACACGAATTTTGAAACTTCTTATAGCAATAAGAACAGAATTGGCAAAGTAGACTGCGTTCTGCTTCGTTTCTTTTCCTAAAAAAGTATGAAATGCGTACATTTTACTTGAAAAGTATTTGGTAGATCACAGCTATGAATAGTAAATTACATTTTTTTCATCAAGTTCCAATTCTCGGTTTTTCCACTCTGCGGTATATTTTTTGAGATAGCATGTGCATGCCGGAATGACCAAATGTGTCTATACCATTGTCATGCTTTAGTGATCGCTTCCTTCTGACGTCCTGTGGTAAATGCAATAGTGTGTTAGTCCTCCAGCATATTAGTAAAAGTTGAATAATGTTTAAAGTTGTCGCGGCTCTCTGTTATATGAACACAACCTACAGACGTATTGCCCTGTCATCCTCTTCTGCGAATGATTTGGAGGGCGTCTCATTTAGTATTAGTCGTTAGGGTTTTGTCCCCCAATCTGTAAAAACGAAACCTTTATAGTACGCTTTCTTACCATCTGTCTGTCTGTTCGACTATTAAGAAAGCTTATTCTCAGGAACGAGTAGACGTACTGTATCAAGTTGAAATTTGTCACGTATTAAGGTCTATGGTGTGAAGATTTTAAGCTTCTAAGTCAATCAAATCAAAAGATACGACCATTTATGTCACATATTATTATACTCGCAAACTCACTCATCAAAACCTATAGGGTACTTCCCACTGACCTAAAATTATGAAATTCGGCAAGAAGCAAGAACAAGTAAAGGAAAAAATATGAATTCTTGGTTTGTAGTTATATAACTAGCAAAAATATTTTTTGTCGTTTTTTTACCTGTCTGTCTGTTTGTCTGTCCGTCTGTTAATACCCTTTTTCTCTGGAACAGTGTAGCGTATTAAGTTCAAATTGATATCACAGGCTAACTTTACGTTCCCGTTTGGGTGTGCAAATTTTAAACCTCGAAGTCAATGCAATCACAAGATACGGCCATTTACGTCGCATACTTTTATACTCGAAAACTCGCTCATCAAAGCCTATGGGATACTTCCCGTTGATCTAGAATCATGAAATTTGGCAAGAAGCAAGGTTTCACAGGACAGGTAAAGGGAAAAAAAACCGCAATTGTTAATTTGTAATTATATCACACGAGAAAAATATTTCTTTTTTCATCTGTTATCCGACTTTACACTTGAATTTAAAACATCTTCGAAAGTCTTGGACTCCGTGGGATCGATATCTTGCCAGTATCAGTGTAGATAACAGGCAAAAATCGTCAGTAACCTCGATTCCCGGAACGGATAAACTGCCCGCTTACGTAATTAAGTTTCCACGGAAACTTCATTGTGCGAGTACTACTCGCACCTGGCCAGTTTTTTTAAACTTTCTTTTGGTCTTGCTCGACGTATGAGTCCTTCCTTGCTAAAGTGTTTCTCTGGAAAAGGTGGTTTTTTCGAGGAAGCATCTTCTTGATTTCTGTCATGGATATGGTGACAGATAACAGTACTTTTGGTCTAAGGTCGCTCTATGGCGGCCGGACAGTGGGGCTTCTCCAGTGGTATACAAGTTGACTTAAGGCAGTCTGCCATGATGCTGTCCGTCCCATGAATTCCTAATTCCACCTTGGTGAGGCAAAAACAGAGTAATGTTCATTTCGATGTTTGGTACATCTCGACACACGTAATGGAGGCATCAGTTCCTAACACAGTCTTGAGTGTTCGATCCTCTGGTTATTGACATATTTTTACTCCAATTATTAGGATAATGATTACTCTCTTGATATCAGTTTCAGCTGAATCATTCTATAGTTCTCTCTGAAAATCCGGGTAGAGAACGTTCTTCGTCATTGCCTGCCTGCGACAGTGCTCTGTCTGAAAGAATCTTGATGGACGCGAAAACATACATGGAAACACTATAAACTCCTCCTTTGAAAAGCTTTTCATCTATATCCATCTCGCTACCATTTGTGTTGTACTACTGGTGCCTCTTGCGAAACTCTGTAGTTACGCCAGCCTGTGATATACTTGGGCATTACCTTCAGTATCCGCAAGCACAGTAGGAACTGCGTCTTTCATAACGTGCAGTGTTAGAAAAAAAGTAATATTATGAATGTCTTTCACAAATTCTCGTATACCTTTAAAAACAACACATTTGTCGTCTGGAAATATCAGAAGGCGAATGCTTCGGAAAAAGCCTCTTATACTACTGTTCACCTCAAAATGTTGGTAATTTTATGGTTGTTTCACTATTTTTAAACGTAGTATTTTATTTTTATAGCGCGGAAGTAATCATCATGCATCAGTAGTGCACAGGTTCCAGTATTTGTGACAGCTGACATGCACACAGTACAAAACATATAGCAGTCGTAAGTTTTGAAACCAAGTTCAGTGCACAAGGTCTCAAAACAAACGTGTGCTTATAATATTAAACTTCTGATCATTATTATTAAAAATACTTCGTTATTTTTATAGTAGCTAGGCAGTAATAATGGAGTAGTTTCTCACGAATAACGAACAAGAGTTTATATTTCTCCTGTCGTAATTTGTTAATACACGACGTTGTTTCGAGAGACTGTTTGTTGAAAGAACTGCAGCCAGTTTTGGGCTTTCTAAAATTAACTCGTTCGCGGGCGGCTGAATTCTGTTTGGGAGCTTTTCTCGCGTCCTGAATTGGGACACCTTAATGCCACGTTGACATCAGAATGGCTTCTCACTATAATCTGCTTCACGCAGCATCCATTATTCATTTATTTTGAATATTCATGGTGTCCGCTTTTAACGTAAAATACGGTTAATCACCTCCAATGAATGTCGGGAAATTTCTCAGCGTTCTGGGCCCGCATATTTCAGTCCGTCATCTCCGAGAATTCTTAAAATTTGTTATGCATTTATGTAAGAAGGAATTGCTGCGCTAGGCTATTTGTCCTGGGAACTAGTTCTGTACGAGTGTAATACGGCTTTAAACAGCAATGTTCGCGTTTACACGCGAGTCGTCCGTAGATTGCATCTAGACATGCGAATGTGCCGAGGAAGTGTTCGCATGCTTATAATTGACGCTTCGCAGAATGACGGATTGCGCCTTTGTACACGTTAAGGTAGCAATGGAAGTATGTAAATTCATGGTAATCACAACAAAATACGCTCTACATCACTCTCTTTGCCAGAACACTGGTGTTTCATAATAACCGCTCTAAGATTCGTATCTCTATTGTAAGTATGGATCAATATTTCATTCTCGCTGAGGACAAAGAGTCGGGAGAACTTTACAACTGGCCTGAGATACTTTTATCGAAGTTTACACTTGCCATTATGCACTGAAGACCCAAAGAAGCTGGTACGCCTGCCTAATATCATGTAGGACCCTCGCGAGCAAGCAGAAGCCCCGCAACGCGACGTGGTATGGGCTCGAATAATGTCTGAATTAGTGCTGGAGGGAAATGACGCCATGAATCCTGCAGAACGCTCCATAAATCCGTAACCGTAGCAAGGCATCCCATATATGCTCAATAATGTTCATGTCTGGGAGTTTAGTGGCCAGCATAAGTGTTTAAACTCAGAACAATGTTCTTGGAGCCACTCTGTAGCAATTCTGGATGTGAGGGGTGTCACATTGTCCTGCTGGAATTGCCAAAGTCCGTCGGAATGCACAGTGGACATGAATGGATGCAGGTGGTCAGACAAGATGCTTACGTACGTTTCACATGTCAGAATCGTATCTAGACGTATCAGGGATCCGATATCACTCCAACTGCACACGCCCGACACCACTACAGAGCCTCCACAAGCTTGAACAGTCCCACGCTGGTATTCAGGGTCCATGGATTCATGAGGTTGTCTCCATACCCGTGCACTTTCAATCACTCGATACAATTTGAAACGAGACTCACCCGACCAGGCAACATGTTCCCAGTCATCCATAGACCAACGTTGGTGTTGACGGGCCCAGTCGAGGCGTAAAGCTTTGTGTCGTGTAGTCATCAAGGGCACATGAGTGGGCCTTCGGCTTCGAAAGCCCATATCGATGATGTTTCGTTGAATGGTTGCACGCTGATACTTGCTGATCGCCCACCATTGAAATCTGCAGCAATTAGCTGAATGGTTGCACTTCTGTCACGTTGAATGATTCTCTTCAGTCGTCGTTGGTCCCGTTATTGCATGATCTTTTTCCGGCCGCAGAGATGTCGGAGATTTGTTGTTTTACCGGATTCTTGATATTCACGGTTGACTCGTGAAATGGTCATACGGGAAAATTCCCACTTCATCGCTACCTCGGAGACGCTGTGCCCCTTCGCTCGCGCGCCGACTATAACGCCACGTTCAAACTCTCTTAAATCTTGATAACTTGGCATTGTAGCAGCAGTAAACGATCTAACAACTACACCAGACACTTGATGTCTTATATAGGCATTGCTAACCGCAGCGCCGTGTTCTGCCTGTTTATATATCCCTGTATTTGAATATGCATGCCTATACCAGTTTCTTTGGCACTTCAGTGTAGTTTCAGTAGTTTCATGTTTTTTTTCGGTCAGCGCGAGGTCACGCTTTCAGTAAATAGATTAACACGCTATAAACGACGTTCTTTCGTCCGTACGCCCAACATTATGCACACAAAAATATATTTTTATTACATAAACCAAATTATTTCACCAGAAACGAACAACACTTTTGTGCCCTATGAGTGAAATCTACGTAATTGATGCAAAAAGCAGGCCGCTGTGGCCGAACGGTTCTAAGCGCTTTAGTCTGGAGCCACGCGGCTGCTGCGGTCGCAGGTTCGAATCCTGTCTCGGGCATGGATGTGTGCGATGTCCTTCGGTTAATTACGTTTACGTAGTTCTAAGTCTAGGGGACTGATGAGCTCAGATGTTAAGTCCCATAGTGCTTAGAGCCATTTGAACCATTTTTTTGTGCAAAAACGTTGCTTCAGCATAAGTACTTAACAAACTGTGTTACTGTGTATCGAACAGCGAGCTGTCATTGAGGTTGGTTGAAGCCGTAGCTGGTCGTAGTACGAATTGTACTCAGCAATTTTATGTGTGCAGATGGCGTAAAAAATTAGCTGCACAAGCGATTTTGTAGCTGTTTCTTGCTAGTTTCTTCACCGTGTTTCATCTCACCCATAGGCGTATGGGTGAGACGGATCACTATACTGGGAGAGATGAACCATATAAAAATAGCTATACATGAAGAGAAGAGTCCATTAAAATTTCATATGTTGTAGTGAATAACGAATCTGATATTATGTATTTTATTCCAAACAGTTTTATCTGTCTGTTGTAAAACTCGACTGAACACTGACTTTTCTACTGAGTTGTTGAGTTATTGGTTCTGTTCAAGCATTATCCCCCTCCGTCTTTCTCTCACCAAAGAAATTACACTTATTACCAAATGTGACCATCGTGAAGAGACAACACAGTTAATCCAATAGTAATTTCCATTAATTTCGCAATTGATTTCACCATAGCCAATAAATTTATCCTCATCTCATTCATCATAGTTATTTCCACAATCTTTACAACGTCTGCACCTTGTGAGGTATTTGCTGTATTTTTCTTACTAAAACTATAAAGAAAGATTCGAATAAGAAAAGAAAGGATACAAAAATGCAGAAGAAGATCAGCAAAGGGAAATACTGTTGTTGTTGTTGTGGCCTTCAGTCCTGAGACTGGTTTGATGCAGCTCTCCATGCTGCTCTATCCTGTGCAAGCTTCATCATCTCCCACTACCTACTGCAACCTACATCCTTCTGAATCTGCTTAGTGTATTCATCTCTTGGTCTCCCTCTACGATTTTTACCCTCCACGCTGCCCTACAATGCTACATTTGTGATCCCTTGATGCCTCAAAACATGTCCTACGAACCGATCCCTTCTTCTAGTCAAGTTGTGCCGCAAACTTCTCTTCTCCCCAATCCAATTCAATACCTCCTCATTAGTTATGTGATCTACCCACCTTATCTTCAGCATTCTTCTGTAGCACCACATTTCGAAAGCTTCTATTCTCTTCTTGTCCAAACTATTTATCGTCCATGTTTCACTTCCATACATGGCTGCACTCCATACAAATACTTTCAGAAACGACTTCCTGACACTTAAATCTATACTCGATGTTAACAAATTTCTCTTCTTGAGAAACGCTTTCCTTGCCATTGCCAGTCTACATTTTATATCCTCTCTACTTCGACCATCATCGGTTATTTTACTCCCTAAATAGCAAAACTCCTTTACTACTTTAAGTGTCTCATTTCCTAATCTAATTCCCTCAGCATCACCCGACTTAATTTGACTACATTCCATTATCCTCGTTTTGCTTTAGTTGATGTTCATCTTATATCCTCCTTTCAAGACACTGTCCATTCCGTTCAACTGCTCTTCCAAGTCCTTTGTTGTCTCTGACAGAATTACAATGTCATCCGCGAACCTCAAAGTTTTTACTTCTCCTCCATGAATTTTAATACCTACTCCGAATTTTTCTTTTGTTTCCTTTACTGCTTGCTCAATATACAGATTGAATAACATCGGGGAGAGGCTACAACCCTGTCTCACTCCTTTCCCAACCACTGCTTCCCTTTCATGCCCCTCGACTCTTATAACTGCCATCTGGTTTCTGTACAAATTGTAAATAGCCTTTCGCTCCCTGTATTTTACCCCTGCCACCTTCAGAATTTGAAAGAGAGTATTCCAGTCAACATTGTCAAAAGCTTTCTCTAAGTCTACAAATGCTAGAAATGTAGGTTTGCCTTTTCTTAATCTTTCTTCAAAGATAAGTCGTAAGGTCAGTATTGCCTCACGTGTTCCAACATTTCTATGGAATCCAAACTGATCTTCCCCGAGGTCGGCTTCTACCAGTTTTTCCATTCGTCTTTAAAGAATTAGCGTTAGTATTTTGCAGCTGTGACTTATTAAATTGATAGTTCGGTAATTTTCACATCTGTCAACACCTGCTTTCTTTGGAATTGGAATTATTATATTCTTCTTGATGTCTGAGGGTATTTCACCTGTCTCATACATCGTGCTCACCAGATGGTAGAGTTTTGTCATGACTGGCTCTCCCGAGGCCATCAGTAGTTCTAATGGAATGTTGTCTACTCCTGGGGCCTTGTTTCGACTCAGGTCTTTCAGTGCTCTGTCAAACTCTTCACGCAGTATCTTATCTCCCATTTCGTCTTCATCTACATCCTCTTCCATTTCCATAAAATTGTCCTCAAGTACATCGCCCTTGTATAAACCCTCTACATACTCCTTCCACCTTTCGCCTTCCCTTCTTTGCCTAGAACTGGGTTGCCATCTGAGCTCTTGATATTCATACAAGTGGTTCTCTTCCCTCCAAAGGTCTCTTTAATTTTCCTGTAGGCAGTATCTATCTTACCCCTAGTGAGACAAGCCTCTACATCCTTACATTTGTCCTCTATTTCTTTTATCTCGTCATACATTTCATCTATTTCTTCATCATCTGCAGAGCTAGTTGGCATATAAACTTGTACTACTGTAGTAGGCATGGGCTTTGTGTCTATCTTGGCCACAATAATGCGTTCATTATGCTGTTTGTAGTAGCTAACCCGCACTATAGGGAAATACTATTGAAGGAAAAAAAAAACAGACTGAAGAAGCTCAGTATTTTTGGCAGAGCTTAGCTCTTCCGATACAGCTGCTGCCTTCCTTTTAAAATTTATCGTTTTATCAATAGAAGAAAAAGGTGACAGTGAAATTTCTTACAAAAGTTTTGTCTTTGTTGCCCTAGGAGTAGTCAGTTTTGAGATAATAATCTTGAAAGTTTTACGTTTAGTGGGAGTGGACTCCGAAGTTGTGTCAGTGAAGAAATTTGACTTCTGCAGATAACTCTGCTCTTTTGATGTGCTTCGTATCAGTAGGTCTTTTGATGAGCTTAGAAGTGGTTGGTTGGCCTGTGACAAAATTCTGCTCTTCCATTTGTTGGTATAGAAGTGCCTTGAGACTGTGTAGTCTGATACTGCGGCCATCTTCAATGAGATTATTGCACATGACTTAAAGCTAGATTTAATTATACTCCAGCTCTCTCACATTAAAAATGCGGTTCATCTCTCCCGTTTTTATGGAACAGATGGACCAGCCCGAATTCGATCTGCAGACAGCGAACGCGGTGGCCTTTTATGTTAGTTTCATGCATACACATTTGTCAAGCTCGCAGTAAAAAAGCTACGTCAATATAGTGCAAACTAAGACTTAATACTAAAATTAGGTAACTACTTGACAAAAGTTTTCGGCTTACCGGAACACAGAATGTGATTCAGCTCCAGAACGAACACGAAAATAACAGCAGTATTTCTGCACCACCTTTGTTCACAAAAGAACTTCCTTACAAGTGGCGAGAGCTGCTCTATTGAGGTGCTTTTGTGAAACATACCGCTGGTTCCACTTACCTAGTGGTCCAACTCTCCCGGTTTTACCCTATACGGCTAGTTGTTTTAGGATATGTATTTGTGTGACGATACTTAAATAAAACTTGTGCCATCAATAACAGTTTTTTTCCCTGTCAATTTTATCTTCAACATTCAGTGCATTTTTCTTCTGATCAGGAAGTTCGGCTATCTCCCATCTGCACTTCTGAACCACAACATACAAACAAATTGAACCATTTTGCTTAAAGAACGGAAACACAGAATAAATCTGACGTCATTTATACATGTTTGGTATAGGCCACACAATTTACCTTCTGCCATGAAACTGGAAGGACGCTTGTGACGGAAGAAACGGAATTCGTTACGGTGATAACGATAAATCTAATGTGGGTGCGTTGCCATATTGTGCTTGCCCAGAAATCAGGAATAATGCAACATAAAATAGCAAATTTATGGTCTTCTGAAGCGTCGTTGGTAGTCAATACATTGCGCACACCTTGCAGGGCAGGTGAATTCGATTGTCCCTCTGGATTACTACAAAACCGTTACTAAATGCATTCGGGAATTCAGCTGCCGGATTTTTGAGAGTGCGTTACCTCGTATGCGATAAGTCTAATCGCTGAAGCAGACTCATATAAATAATTAATGTCTCTGTTAATTGACGTAGCAAAAGAGACCCAGACTCACTTGCGTCTACATTTTAGAATACAAAACGAAGCTACCGAGTGATTCATGGCTTTAGTGAGTCAATGTACAGCAGAAAAATTCACAGCCTCGGTGTCAGGAATACGGATACGCTTCAACTTCAGTCTTAATGAACTTGGTGTGACGCCATTTTCCTTAGTGTGTTAACCTGTTCCACATGTTGCATTAGAGGTCGGGAGTGGGCTAGTTTGTTACATCAATAACTCACTGTCAATACGCTTGAGACTGAAGGACAAAGAACAAGCTCACGACAAACCAGAATGAAAAAAAGACATCACTGATAATTTCAACAACAGTCACGACAAGGAAGAAAAGGGAAACAGGCTCTCTCTCGGACCAAGTAAAAGAACAAAGAGCATACAACTCACGGCAACCAAAGGTCGCACTCAAAGTATATCGAAATCTGAACAAAGAAATGAAAATAAAAGCTCCGGCACAATGAACTGGAACACTGTAAAGGAAACCGAGGAGGGAAATCAGGCATCGACAACCAACGAACCACGTCAAACGTTTGATACTGGAAATGATGACGACAAATTTAATCGAATCATTCCTGAGTCATTGCGGCGAAAAATCAAAATTGTATGCAAGTATATCTCATGAAATACAAGTTATTGTAGCAACGAATTTTATCCAAGCGAATATGTGCAACTCTACAGGAAAGCTGGAACAAAAGCTTCGCATGTTGACCTTAAATATCAGTGGAAGTCGAAGTCCACATGAAACGAAAAATACTGCTTTAAAAGATTTCCTGTATAATTTTAACTCCGGTATTTGCTGTATTACAGGAAGTAATGATCCCATATCTAAACATTTAATGAAATTTAAAATGTGACTGTCAGCACCTTTGTCAACTATGTGATCAATGTAAGAGGAACAGACTCAATTGAGGAATACAAATCTTATGCTGAAACTGAACTCTAAAGGCTTACAGCAACAGACAACATAAAATAAATTTTAGCTACATATTAAAGATAATATTTCATAAACAATGAATAGGTTAATATTGTAATCAAATTGGAATAGGGCATAAATTCTGTTACAAGGAATATTGAAAAAAAGGAATGTAAAACTACTTTTAACTGTTCCATTCAATGATTTCATCTGTGCAAAGAATATTTCCAAAATCCATGAACTACGTGCGCTTCCTATTTTTCATTTGCTGTTACATCTGCTTACCTATTTTGCGTAGGTGGTTTGACACTTTTCTAATTCACGTCAGTTCAACAGCATGCACTAGGGACTTCACAAGAAGAAGCAATACAGGAAGAAGCAATGTTGTTTATTTATATTTTCTTTAGTCATTTCTCTGAACAATATAATCTAAAATAGAATGAAATAAGTTGAGTTATTTATTTTATTTGCTCTTTTTAAAGAGCACAAGCAAAACAGTTTCTTTTTATGGAGCTACAATTATTTTATGAACAAGAATTTAATGTAATTGTAGCATTTATTTACCTGAAAAAGTTATTGTTTATATGAAAAATCAATAGCGTTATTTTCAAAAAGCAAGAATTTATATTTGCCGTAAGTTTTCTTTCTGGCAATCAACCACAAAAGAACTCATTCTTTTGATGAAGAAAGAAATATGTTTAATGGCATATAAAGCCACACCAAGATGGCAAAAATTGGAGAGTGCAAGAAAGGGAAGAAGGAGGGGGGTGGGGGGTGGGGGGGGGGGGGAAGGGAAGTCCTTAAAAATGATCACCATAGCTGACTACTATGCGGACGATCGGGATTAGATTCCCGGTACTGCCAGGACATTGTTGTTAGTATCAAGACTGGAATCAGCGCACTCAGCCTCATGATACCAACCGAGGAGCTACTTGAATGAGAGGTTGCGCTTCCGGAGACTGGGAAATGATAAGTCAGGAACGTGATGTGTGTTGCACGCCCATCCATACCGGATACGAACGACGACAGTGGCAGCCGATCGGTCCCCCTATACGCCAATAAGAATAATTAATTTTGGAACAAAGTATTGTAACAAAAGAACGGTGGTTTAAAATTTGGGAATACAGAGCAAAACACAACAAAACACCATGAACATAATACACTGATGGAAAAAAATTGCAACACCAAGGAGTTGTGCGACATAAAGAAAGTTGGTACGCGTGTTTCTACATCACATTTCGCCCCAATTGCATAACAAAATAAAAATTGGGCTTGTATTAAATACAAGCCGTAACGGTCTTGAGCGTTAATTAGCGCTGAGACTGGACGTGGTGAGCTTGTGTTAGTCAGGAACGCCTTTATGCGGCAAAGACGCCATTATCAACATCTCACTGAGTTTGAAAGAGATCGTGTAACGGGGCTACTAGAATCTGAATGTTCCTTCCGCGATATTGCAGAAAGACTTGGCCACTCTACAAGATTGTTGGCAGCGGTGGTCACGAGGATGTTCGGTCGCAAGAAGACCGGCTCCTGAGGGCCACATGGCACTACCGACAGGGAAGACCATCGTGTTCGACGTATGGCTCTGGCGCTTGGTACTGCATCTGCAACAGCAATCTGAGCAGCAGTTGGCACCACAGCGACACAACGAACTGTTACAAATCGGGTACTTCAATGACGGTTCAAGCCAGACGCCCTGTAGAGTGCATTCCATTGACCTCAAACTACAACCATTTTCAACTTCAGCGAGAAGTCATTGAAGGGCAAGGTGTAGGTCTGTTGTGTTTTCTGACGAAAGCTGGTTCTGCCTCGGTGCCAATGGGGGCAGTGTGTTGGTTAGAAGGAGGCCAGTTGAAGACCTGCAATAAATCTATCTGAATGCTGGACACACTGGACCTACACGTTGAGCTATGGTTTGGGGATGCGATTTCGTATGACACCAGGAGCACTCTCATGGTTATTCCACACATCCTGACTGCAAATTTGCACGTCAGTCTGGTGATGCGAGCTATTGTGCTGCCTATCATGAACACAATTCCAGGGGAATTTTCCAACAGGATAACGCTCGCCCACATACATACCCATCATAGTTTACAGAGTGTAGACATATGTCTTGTCCTGCTCAATCACCAAATCTGTCTCCAATCGAGCATATATGGGACGTCATCGGACGACAACTGCAGTGTCATTCACAAACAGCATTAACCGTCCCTGTATTGACTGACCACGTGCAAGAGGCATGGAACTTCATCTCAAAAACTGACATCGGGCACCTGTAAAACGCAATGCGTGCACGTTTACATGCTTGCATTCAACATTTTGGCGGTTGCACCGGTTATTAATATTTCAGGATTTCACATTTGCAATGATTTACGTCAAGCTTACATTAATCTCTGATCCTGCAAGTAAGTTGCGCGAATCGCGGCAAGGCGCCTACTAAAACCGTGCGGCTACCCTGCCCAGCTGTGAAGCATTGGCTCTGAGCACTATGGGACTTAACATCTGAGGTCATTAGTCCCCTAGAACTTAGAACTACTTAAACCTAACTAACCTAGGGACATCACACACATCCATGCCCGAGGCAGGATTCGAACCTGCGACCGTAGCGGTCACGCGGTTCCAGACTGAAGCGCCTAGAACCGCACGGCCACACCGGCCGGCTGTGAAGCATTGCCGGGTTCGTTAGTCATCAATAAAATCATGGCTACTGATGCTTGGATTTAGTTCGATTACAAGAAACAAGTACGTAATACGTGAAAAAAAAAAAGCGTAACGCAATATAAGTCGAATCGAGAGATTGAAACCCATGTAAAAAGAGGAGAATATTCAAAATTTCCATATTGTCTACTGATTCCGGTAACGAAGAGGGTTACATGCCCGAAAGAACAGACACCACGCATTCATATAACAGGAAATGCTCTGTAGGCTTTGACGAGTGAGTTTGCAGTATCAACATTTATGACGTAAATGGCTGTGTCTTTTGACTGTATTGACTTAGAAGCCAACGTTTGTTAGTTCATAAAGGGACCACAGACCAAAGCAGGTGACACAAATTTCAACTTGATACGTCTACCTATTGCTGAGAAAAGGGGTTTTGAAAAGTTGCACAGACAGACCGACAGACGGACAGTAAAGTGATTCTGTGAGGATCCCGTTTTTACTGATTCAGGTACGGAAACCAAGAACCGAGAATCTGGCAGAGGACACAGTGCTGGTCCCTGATAGTTTTTCGACAGACAACAGCCATCGCCTTAACAGAGCACAGTGGTCACGTTAGAGCGCTGTAGGCGGTGTAGAACTGATACCAGGCGGACATGCTACGCTCTACCGCTGACCGAGTCCGATAGTGTGGGCGTCTGAACGTGTCTGTCGGCTCTGTGGAATCAGCGCAGTGATGTAGGTCGACGTGGAGGCGTGACAAAAAGTCGGCAAGGTGTTACCGTCTTTGGACGTGTCTATAGCCGCATGGTGAACGAATTTGCTCAATTCGTTGGGGTATCAATGCGGACTGTTCAACGTGTTTACGGAGAATGCTGTAGCACTCGCAGCTATGTAACATGAGGTAAGGACAGTGGTCACAGAAAGAGCCTAAGCGGCAGGAAAGAAAGACGTTTTTCAGAAATTGTCGAAGACTATCAGTTTCCACCCTGACAGAAGTTGTTGCTGTGGATAAATGCAGGTCCGTTTCAAACAGTTTCCAAGGGAATATCACGAAGAGAACTGCATACAGTTGGTATCTGGTACCTGCAGAAGGCCACTGCTCACAGCGACAAATAAAACTGAACATGTTCTATGGCCCAAATAGCACGCAAATTAAACCGTAGCTGATGGAGGAGAGTCACGTTACTGCCCATTTAAAATGACTAAGGGATAAGTCCAGTGAGTCGTTTAACACGTTGTGTGTGGAGGGTGTAGCTCACCTCGGACGTAGTTGTGTGATATTTTGTAAGTGTCACTAGTTCCATTGCTTGTGTCCCTTCTCTGAAGTTGCCGTGATCATGAACCAGTACATTTATTTAGACATTCTTGTTGACCAAGTTTTGCATTTTCTTGTATATCATCATGATGAATATTCTGTGGGCACTCCCGTCTTCCTGGTTTGCCGAACGCTCAAGCACCCTATAGTATCCTATAACCCACTAAATCACCGGTTCTTAATCCCATATAAAGAGTGTGGCCCTGTTTGGAATGGCGACTTAAACATAGCAATCAACATGCCCACAATTTGGTAACTCTACGGGATCTGATCATCGGTGAGTGGCTTCATCTGGATATGGTATAGGGTTAAACGTAGCAATCAACATGCTTGCGATTTGGCAGCTATACGTGATCTAATCGTCAATGAGTGATTTCATCTGGATATGGCATACCTGAAGAAACTTGTGGACCCTCGCCCTTGCCCAATTCAAGAAATTACCTAGGCTAGACGCGTGGCCACATGGTATGAGCATGAGGTCTCATCGGGGTGGCTGATTTTTTTTTTTGTCCGGTCAGCTTATCCCCTCTGTGTTATGAACAGAAAAAGATTTGTTAGCTGCTACTCGCTGTCTCCTTGCCGCCCTTAGCTTCTGGATAAGTTTTACCCAAGTCCCCGAGCGGGATGGAACCAAACAAAAACTTCGTTTTATCACTGATTACCATCTTCATTAATATAGTGAAATCAAAAACAGAAAATATTGTATTTTCTCTAAGAAGAGTTCCAGAGGTTCTGAATATTTGAAGCACGTCACTGCTAACCACCAAAATGATACTGCAGGTGCTGTTTCTTAAAAAAAGTTGGACTCTAGTTTCGATAAAAGTTGAAGATGGGGGGGGGGGAGGGGGGGTAAATGTCTGAAAAGCTTGTAAGAGTGTTGCAGGGTAGGTTGTGCAGAGAGATGGTTGTCAAGAAAAAAATTCTATGTGTTACGCCGTTTCCGAGTTAGCCAGCCAGGGCGTTATGCGCTGAATTTCAAGCAGCCCTACAGAAACGGTGTCGCCAAACGTATTCTTCGTTTGATTTCCCTAAAACTGATCAAGAGAGCGATACAAAAATTGGACATGAGACGATAGTAACAACCGAATGTGAACTAAAGGCTGACTAATCTTCTGCGCTATCATCTACGCTGTGAGAACAATTGACACTTACTGTATCTTGCGGGTCGTTTGAATTCGGTGCGCGCAACGGCCTGATTGGCTAACTTCAATACTAATTAAGTCATAAATGGCGTATGTACTGAATTTTTTCTTAACAATTATTTCTTAGCACAACATACTCTGCAAAAAACCTTTACTATTTTCAGACTGTTTTTCACCAAACTTTCCAGAACGAGTTGACATTAACAGAAACGTCGTACAAATAAGTCATCTGTGCTTACGTCTACATCTACAGCTATACTCTGTGAGCTAGCGTGGCGGAGAAGACTTTGTGTACCTCTATCACTTCCCCTTTTTTCCTGTTCCAGTCGTGGGAAGAACTATTGTTGGTAAGTCTCCGTATGAGTTCGAATCTCTCAGATTTTACCTTCATGGTCTTTCATCGGGATTCACGTTCACGAAAGTTACCAATACAGAATGCGCTTATAATGAAAGTCCTTGCAGTCAGAAAGTGAAGCAGTGTCATTAAGTCCGATGATCCCAATTGACTAAAACTACACGCTGTTCAATCAGTTCTGAAAAGGGCTTTAATGGAATGCGTACTGCCCAATAATGATGTCCTATCCCTTCACGTAATCTCTGAGACAAAAAAACCATTTTATCTTATGTCCACAGTTTGTCTAGTTGTGTATGTTATTATTTGCTGCCACAACGTTTATAGCGGCTGGTAATCTTCTGCCTTCCGTTACGATGCGATCTGCAAATGCAGTTTGCATTACTGAAAGTTTAATCTAGATCGATAATTCGGCTATCGCTATCTCGGGACAGCCTATGTCCACGAATGCTTACTTATGAAACGAGCACCGTGGGTTCTGTAATGTTGAATTGCGTACAGCGTCGATATTCTACAGAAAATGCACCCTTTTCCGACATCACATTGGTAGAGACGGCGCAGACTCCTCGATGATTTCAACTACGTGCTTCTGGTGCACCAGGTGATGAAGTTCTAACTGTAAAAGCTGTTGAAATTTCACTTGTGTAATTTCTAAGGTCTCTGTTTTCGTAAGACAGTTTGGGTTGAAAGCACAGAGTTTCTCGTTGTACTACCTGATGTTTTCTTCACAGTTGCGACTGCAAGTGGCTACCAGTACATATTTAAAGTCACTCTATTGTCACCCCGAACGTTGGCGACGCCGCTCGGAATACACGCAACTACAGTTGTAAAACTACCGTTCGCTAAGGTAAGCTATCGTAAGTAAGCATAAACTACGGTGGTTTTCCTAGTAGCTTTGGTCAGTTAGGATCGCAGCTGCGTTACCTGTACGTTAGGTGTGATGCGTGCTTATCTGGTGTTACCTCAATCTGCTCGCTTTGTTTGCATATGCGATCAGTGTCTTACTAGATTTCTCTAGAAACCAGAAGTGGTGAACCCTCTGGATACTGAGTGAGGCCATATAAAGGATCGCGTAAGTTACAGAACATTTCTGTACTACATAGTTATCCATTCCTTTTGTCTGTTACTTAAAAATAAACAGTATTTATAGCAAAACTGAAAATATAAGTGTTTAATTCACATTTTACTCGAAGGTTGTTGATTTGTAACGTGAAACAAAGGGACGTTGTAGTAAAAACAAAAAAATGCAATACAAATTTGTCATATAGCGATATAAAAAGACGTTTCCACAGAGATAAAGTAAATTAAAAAATCTCAAAAGATAAACATATCAAACATCGCTTCAGTACTTGGCCGAGCTTACATAAAACATGTTTCTATCATTGTTAAACAACTCTCGCACTTATCAGTAATAACAGAAAACTCTTGCCTTTGATCATGATGAAGTACGTTCTACTGAGTACAAAATAACAATTAATAATAATTAATAGACTTTCTTAATGCTGGTGCATGTCAACTGTACTTGCACCAAAAGTAATTGCTTTATTTACATAAAAGAATAGAAGTTAGGTGGTTAACTAACTTGTTACTAATAAAATGCAATTTGCATTTTCAAGGATATGAAGTATACAGTGGACTAACGCTGAAATATGTGCGATTCTAACTATGTGCAAAACAAACAAACAAAAAACAAAGAGAAGTCGTCGGCCTCCAGTTTCTCTCTCACACGTTCATTTATGTTTCTTTCCCTGCCAATACTATCGGTAGTCCGTCCATTCAATACGTCATTTATGCACGTACCGTAACTGCTGAACCCTACACACAAGAGATGCTGCGGTGTGGTTGTCAGCTGCTTATCTTTAGTTAGCTGGTCGTAGACAGGTCTTCAGGAAAATCTAAATGTATAACGAAAAGTCAGGATCCTTCGAAGGGGATGTATTGCATTTGTCATAGAAGACAAGAACCATAATTCAATTAATGTAGTAATTGAGTCCAGCTGCGAAAAACTTTGGTAACACACAGCAATTGAAGATGGGATAGATGTTGTATTTGCGTCCTTCGTCAACCACCAGACATAGATGCAGAAATAAAACGTAACGTCAGAAAAGAACTCAATTCCCTAGTATGTATGTATGTATCCAGGTTTTGCTATAATACATGGAGATTTCAACCATCCCACAAATGACAGGCAAACTACAACATCGTCAGTTGTATTTCTGATATTGGCGTGTTTGTATAAAATCTTCCATGTGGCAAAAAGTTTGTAGTATATGACTGGTTCAGATGGCTCTAAGCACTATGGGACTTAACATCTGAAGTCATCGGTCCCATAGACTTAGAACTACTTAAACCTAACTAACCTAAGGGTATCACACACATCCAAGCCCGAGGCAGGATTCGAATCTGCGACCATGGCATCAGCGCGGTTCCGGACTAAGCACCTAGAACGGTCAGTCACAGCGGCCGGCTGCATGACTGGTTCTTTGCAATATGTGGATATGTGTACATCAAAAAAGTGCTTTATATGCTCTTCACTATTTTGTGAACACAGGCAGTAAACATTGCAACATAATGACGCAGGGTTTTCGACGCAACCACACCAAGCAACTTTCACAAGGAGTAGTAAGGAGCCGAAAGCTAATGTGAGGGTCAACAAATGTGCCTTTAAACGAGGGCAGCCGCCTGAAGATGAACCTGTCGATCAGAAACCAGTAACGGCGTTATTTTTGCGAATTAACAGTATTGTTAATAATGGCTGGTTCCTATTTTCTTCTCTGCAAGGGTCAGCCTTTATTTTTTATGCAGCCACAGGGACAAAATGTCAGTTTTCGACGAAATAGCGCACTTCATTACATAGCAATAAATGAAATATAATTTTGTTAGTTTTTCGAGAAAAGCGTCTCAGATTAGATTAACGATCAAATAGAGTATTATTAGCGGTTATGCTACTTTTACGCCAGTCTTCAATTTGTTGAGTACTGTTTTCATCATACAGAAATCAACACTGCACATTTTAATACGGGATTCAAGACTGTATTAAAGTAGAAAATGTCATATTATTTCTCTTTACACAGAGGAAGAAACTTCTCTGACAGGAGAGGGGGTGGGGGGGGGGGGTGGGGAGGAGCAGATGCAAATTATTATTTCTTTAACGTTGTTGTAAATGCTTAGCAAAACGGCATAATGTGTGACTCAAATTACCTTGTAACAATTGTACTTTAGCTATTAATACCACAGGGTTACGTTAAGGAGCCTGTATCTGAATGTAATGTTTCTCAAGTCTTTCATAGTGAATACATGAAATGTATTCACAGCTGCGATTGCATCAGCTCTACAAGGGAATGACGACAATGAAAGTTTGTGCCGGACTAGTACTCGAACTTGGATTTTCCATTTTATGCGAGTGGTCGCTTTAACTGCATTGGGTGTCCATGCTCGACTCACGGCCAGACGCAGACATCCATGTGCCACCGTTACTGCATCACAAACTGCACTTGTAAATGGTTGAAATGGCTCTGAGCACTATGGGACTTAACTTCTGAGGTCATCAGTCCCCTAGAACTTAGAACTACTTAAACCCAACTAACCTAAGAACATCAAACACATCCATGCCCGAGGCAGGATTCGAGCCTGGGACCGTAGCGGTCGCGCAGTTCCAGACTGTAGCGCCTAGAACCGCTCGGCCACACCGGCGGGCAAACTGCACTTGTATACTTACTGTGATTCCCGTGTGGGGAAGGACATTGTAAGTGAAAGTCACTGACTTATATTGGCAGATAAATACGATATTGCAATACCTGTGTTGTTCGAAGGAACATTGCATTGTACTTCTTAACAACTCAGGCACTACAATTTCGTTTTCGTGTGGAAGACTTGGTATATTAAAATCGGAGGGAAGACATGGCCGCAGAAGAGAGTTGCACATTCTTGTGGCATCTGTCTGCCACAGACCAGCAGACACGGGTTAGAATGTACAGAGTTGGTCGTTGTGGCGAGTGAGACGGGCCGGCTCGGCCCTCCCGCGAGGCGCCACAGCGGCACATAATGCGGCGCGCGCCTGAAGAGCCGGCCGTGGGCTGGGCGCAGATAAGCGCTGCCGCATTAGCATATCACGCTCGGACACTGGCAGCCTCTGCCCGCCAGCACCCACTGGCCCGCTCTCCTGCCTACCTCCGTACTCTGCTAGCCACTGCCCAGTCCGCGCCAGAGGCAACTTCTCATAGCACCAGTTATTAGATCTTCCCCCCGTTTCATCCACGAAAGGAAAGCGAAAAGAACGATTACTCTGAGCGCACTGTAATTACTCTAATGTTGTCTTCGCAATCCCTACGGAAGCGATACGTAGGGGGTTGTAATATATTCCTATTCCTATTCCTGAAAGTCTTGATCCATGATGTGGGAAACTTACGGGCTGGGGTTTTAGATGACCGATGTTTTCGGAATCCACGCTGGTTGGCATGGAGGAGGTCACTGTCGTCGAGGTAACTCATTATGTTCGATTCATCACTTGAAGCTTGTTCTTAAACTCTGAAAGTAGTTTCTCTCGGGATAGTTTGCGTCAGTCTTCATACGTCTGCCAGTTCATTTTCTTCAGCTTAACTCAGACTACACGAAACGAGAAACATCATTCGGAGTTTACCGAATTCCACTGAACAACGATGTGTTAGTGCGTGACACTTTCCTATGGGTCAGAAAAGCGCTGCCCTTCTTTGTATAAGTTCAATATCCCCTGTTACTCTTTTCCGGTATGGGTCCTAGACGGCTGAGCAGTAGTCTAGGATGGGTCGCTTGAGAGTTTTGAAAGCACTATCCTTTGCAGAACGATTTGATCTCCCTAGTATTCTGCGAATGAGTCTAGTATGGCACCTGCTTTACCCACTACTGAGCGTAGTGATCATTCCATTTCATATCCGCATAAATTGCTACAGCCAGATATTTGTATGAGTTGAAAATGGCTCTGAGCACTATGGGACTCAACTGCTGAGGTCATTAGTCCCCTAGAACTTAGAACTAGTTAAACCTAACTAACCTAAGGACATCACAAACATCCATGCCCGAGGCAGGATTCGAACCTGCGACCGTAGCCGTCTTGCGGTTCCAGACTGCAGCGCCTCTAACCGCACGGCCACTTCGGCCGGCTATGAGTTGACCGACTTCAGTTGTGACTCAGTGATGTTGCAGTCATACAATAGAACGTCTTTTCGTTTTGTGAAGTGCACATTTACGAACATTTAAAAGCAAGTTGCCGATCTTTGCATCACTTTGAAATCTCACAAAGATCCGACTGAACAATTTTTTTTTTCCAACGGATCTTCATTATAGATAACTTCAGCGTCTCCGAAAAACATGTGGTTGCTGTTAATATTGTCTGCAAGGTGATTAATATACAACACGAACAATAAGAATCCCAACACACTTCAGTGGCACACAACCGAAGTTACTCCTACATTTGCCAACGACACTCTGTTTAAGAAAATATGGTCTCTGCTACACATCAGAAATCCTCGTTGCAGACACAAATTTCTGTTGATACCTCATACGATAGGGTTTTGATAATGACGATAGGTGTGGTGCTGAGTCAATTGCTTTTCGAAGTCAATACACACTGGGTCTGACTGACAGTTTAGATCCGTAGCTTTCGGAATGTAAAGTGTGAAAACTGCAGGATGGTTTCAGATGATCGATGTTTTCGGAATCCACGCTGGTTGGCATGGATGAGGTCATTGTTCTCGAGATACGTCATTACGTTCGAGCTCAGTCGCGCCGTAGTTTTGTAGATCACTTCTGGTACACTTGACTGCAGATTGGACTAACTTCCAACTGTTGGAAAGTTATTGAACCTTAACATATCAACAGTCAAATGCCGTGCTAATATTATGTTTAATAAATATTACTTGACTCGCAAATTAATTCCTAATTATGTCAGATATTTCTTTAACAAAACAGGCATTATAACCTGTGCTTGGTTTCGGAAGATAGCTTTTTTCTACATACATATCAAACAAACTCATACAGTGAACGAAAAAAATTGCAACACCAAAAGATAATTGATGGGGGGGGGGGGGGTAATTAAATTTTGGAAATAATTTATCTAGGTAACATGTGTAAGTAATTAACATTTCAAGATTACAGGTTAACGTAAGAGCAAGATAAGCCATTGAAAATGTGAAATGCTGGTACATCAATAACCATTTTAACCTGTAGAATGTTGAATGCAAGCATGAAAACGTGCATGCATCGTGTTGTACAGGTGTCGGATATCAGTTTGTGGGATGGAGTTCCATGCCTCTTCCACTTGGTCTGTCAACACAGGGACAGTTAACGCTGTTCGTGGATGACGCAGGAGTTGTCATCCGATTGGGTACCATATGTGCTCTATTTGGAGACACATCTGGTAATCGATCATTCTAACGCAACATGTCTACACTCTGTAGAGCATGTTAGGTCACAATAGCGGTCTGTAGGTGAGCGTTATCCTGTTGGAAAACACCCACTAGAATGGTGTTCATGAATGGCAGCACAACAGGTCGAATCAGCAGACTGAAGTATAAATCTGCGGTCAGGATGTGTGAGATAACCATTAGGGTCCTCCTGTTGTCACACGAAATTGTACCCCAAACTATAACTCCAGGTGCAGGTCCAGCGTGTCTAGCATTTAGAGAGGTTGGTTACAGGTCCTGAACTGGGCTGCTCCTAAGCAACACACTGTCATCGCCGGCACCAAGTCAGAACCACCTTTCATCAGAAAACACAACAGACCTCCATCTTGCTCTTCAAAGAGTTCTCGCTTGACACCGCTGAAGTCGCAAATGGCGGCGGTTTGGAGTCAGTGGAATATACGCAAGAGAGCGTCTGGCTCGGAGCTGTCCTTGAAATAACCGATTTTTAACAGTTCATTGTGTCACTTTTGTGCCTACAGCTGCTCAGCCAACGACCATCTGATGGAACACAAAACGTGATTCATCTGAAAAGATCACCTATCGCCACTGCGTGTGTTGTGTCCGACTTCTTGGACACTGAGGTGGCTAGCAATAATATATTTAATCAGAACATTCTGAATAAGTAATTCTTTATTATATATGACACAAAATACCTTTGCTCGCCAGGCTCTGCTGTTGCTATGAGACTCCACACATGGACTTGCGGGTCAGAACACACTAAAGAGTCACGATTACTGAGTGAAAATTGATACAAGTGCTTCACTACAGTCACTAGGAAACACAAGTTCGTAGACACTTGATGACAAAATTCTGATAACGTTGGCGAGCTGGCACAGTTCACAGTTCACAGTAGACGGAAGTCTCTTCATTTCTCGAAGGTTGATACGGGCTGTCACGGCGAGTAGGCAGCACAACGATGGTACTCTGACAGGAACTTTCTGGAAGTGGGCAGGATCGAACTGCCCTCCTGGCCTCTGGCGACGCTATATCAGGGCAGAGGAGCGACATTGGCGCCTCGGAACTACGGGAGGCACGGCTTCGTCCTTGCATCTCACTGGCGCCTCGTGACACTGCTTTGCAGTGCAGTATCTCTGCCGTGGTCGATACTTCCTGCACCGCTCTCTGTACTCAACGACACCGCACAGTGGACGTCCAGTAGCGGTACTGGCGTGCAAATCCCACCCTTTGTCGCCGACGAATAGCAGCGAGGGTGCATGAAACAGGAGCCTCCTGTGGAGGCACATACGCAGCAACGTTCGCTCAATGCTCGTTGAGGAGACATTCTTGGTAGCCTGCTGGTTCACCTGGTCGGTCAGTTGCTCAACATTTGCACGTCTATTCGTCTGTACACATCTCCGTAGCCGTCATTCATCCCTGTCATCTACGGCCCGAGGCGCACCACAGTTGCCTCGACGTCAGTTTTGGATAGCTCCATTTTGCAGTGCACGATTATTTTAAACATGGTGGTGCTCGAACAGTTTAGAAACTTAACCTTTTCGGAAATACTTTCATCATTGTCCCGAAAGCCAATGATCATGCTCTTTTGGACGTAAGATATATCGCCCCATTTCCGGTTTGCAACAATGACTGCTCCTTTTTCCTCCTCACCTGCCATCTCTGGGTGTTTATTGTACCGGGTGATCAAAAAGTCAGTATAAATTTGAAAACTTAATAAACCACGGAATAATGTACACTCCTGGAAATGGAAAAAAGAACACATTGACACCGGTGTGTCAGACCCATCATACTTGCTCCGGACACTGCGAGAGGGCTGTACAAGCAATGATCACACGCACGGCACAGCGGACACACCAGGAACCGCGGTGTTGGCCGTCGAATGGCGCTAGCTGCGCAGCATTTGTGCACCGCCGCCGTCAGTGTCAGCCAGTTTGCCGTGGCATACGGAGCTCCATCGCAGTCTTTAACACTGGTAGCATGCCGCGACAGCGTGGACGTGAACCGTATGTGCAGTTGACGGACTTTGAGCGAGGGCGTATAGTGGGCATGCGGGAGGCCGGGTGGACGTACCGCCGAATTGCTCAACACGTGGGGCGTGAAGTCTCCACAGTACATCGATGTTGTCGCCAGTGGTCGGCGGAAGGTGCACGTGCCCGTCGACCTGGGACCGGACCGCAGCGACGCACAGATGCACGCCAAGACCGTAGGATCCTACGCAGTGCCGTAGGGGACCGCACCGCCACTTCCCAGCAAATTAGGGACACTGTTGCTCCTGGGGTATCGGCGAGCACCATTCGCAACCGTCTCCATGAAGCTGGGCTACGGTCCCGCACACCGTTAGGCCGTCTTCTGCTCACGCCCCAACATCGTGCAGCCCGCCTCCAGTGGTGTCGCGACAGGCGTGAATGGAGGTACGAATGGAGACGTGTCGTCTTCAGCGATGAGAGTCGCTTCTGCCTTGGTGCCAATGATGGTCGTATGCGTGTTTGGCGCCGTGCAGGTGAGCGCCACAATCAGGACTGTACGACCGAGGCACACAGGGCCAACACCCGGCATCATGGTGTGGGGAGCGATCTTCTACACTGGCCGTACACCACTGGTGATCGTCGAGAGGACTCTGAATAGTGCACGGTACATCCAAACCGTCATCGAACCCATCGTTCTACCATTCCTAGACCGGCAAGGGAACTTGCTGTTCCAACAGGACAATGCACGTCCGCATGTATCCCGTGCCACCCAACGTGCTCTAGAAGGTGTAAGTCAACTACCCTGGCCAGCAAGATCTCCGGATCTGTCCCCCATTGAGCATGTTTGGGACTGGATGAAGCGTCGTCTCACGCGGTCTGCACGTCCAACACGAACGCTGGTCCAACTGAGGCGCCAGGTGGAAATGGCATGGCAAGCCGTTCCACAGGACTACATCCAGCATCTCTACGATCGTCTCCATGGGAGAATAGCAGCCTGCATTGCTGCGAAAGGTGGATATACACTGTACTAGTGCCGACATTGTGCATGCTCTGTTGCCTGTGTCTATGTGCCTGTGGTTCTGTCAGTGTGATCATGTGATGTATCTGACCCCAGGTATGTGTCAATAAAGTTTCCCCTTCCTGGGACAATGAATTCACGGTGTTCTTATTTCAATTTCCAGGAGTGTAGATACAGAGATAAAAATTGACACACATGCTTGGAATGACATGGGGTATTATTAGAACAAAAAAAAACAAAAACAAAGTATTGCTAGACGCGTGAAAGATCTCTTGCGCGTGTCGTTTGGTGATGATCGTGTGCTCAGCCGCCACTTTCGTCGTGCTTGGCTTCCCAGGTTCCCAGACCTCAGTCCTTGCGATTATTGGCTTTGGGGTTACCTGAAGTCGCAAGTGTATCGTGATCGACCGACATCTCTAGGGATGCTGAAAGACAACATTCGACGCCAATGCCTCACCATAACTCCGGACATGCTTTGCAGTGCTGTTCACAACATTATTCCTCGACTACAGCTATTGTTGAGGGATGATGGTGGACATATTGAGCATTTCCTGTAACGAACGTCATCTTTGCTTTGTCTTACTTTGTTATGCTAATTATTGCTATTCTGATCAGATGAAGTGTATCGTGATCGACCACCTCTCTAGGGATGCTGAAAGACAACATCCGACGCCAAGGCCTCACTATAACTTCGGACATGCTTTACAGTACTGTTCACAGCATTATTCCTCGACTACAGCTATTGTTGAGGGATGATGGTGGACATATTGAGCATTTCCTGTAGAGAACGTCATCTTCGCTTCGTCTTACTTTGTTATGCTAATTATTGCTATTCTGATCAGATGAAGCGCCATCTGTCGGACATTTTTTGAACGTTTGTATGTTTTTGGTTCTAATAAAACCCCATGTCATTCCAAGTATGTGTGTCAATTTGTACCTCTCTCTCTCTACATTATTCCGTGATTTATTCAGTTTTCAAATTTATACTGACTTTTTGATCACCCGGTACTTTGACGTCGAGTAAAGGCGGTTGTCACATTAACGTGGCTGGATCTTATAATTCCATAATTTACTATGGTAATGCAACATACAAATTAATTTTCAGTATGTACTGCCTTAACAACTTACTAAGAACTACGTCGTTCCATTTTGCTTGCATTCTACGTTAAACACTACGAAGTGTATTAACAATAACAATTATTATTATTATTATTGCCTTCTGCATGGGGTTTCTAAAATGTGTGTAATTGAACTGCACTTCCTAAAAGATATCACCTGTTTCTCGACCTCTGGAACTAGCATAATGATCCTGGACTAAGGATATTGAGGTCTATGAGTTGTCCTTGATGACAATATTTCAAGACTTAGTGACCAAGAGTTCGGTTACATTTCGACGTCAGTCAAGGCCCAATCTGCCCGCAGCAGTTCTGTCTTCCATACCAACTATTTTCTCTTACAATGTGTTGCTATAAAAGGGAAATCGAAGGAGTGCACTTGTACTCATCTTACGAAACATACTAAAATTAGTAATCCATATTTTGCGAAGGAATGTTTACAGAGGTCAAAGAAATGTTCTCAATATTCCCCATGGTGCTGTCAGAGGTGAATCCAGACTTTCATGTCCTACAACGAGAATTCGTCTCGTGATCGATGGCAGGTTTACAAGTAGAATGACACAGTCACAGGCTGGGAGCGGCTTTCAACATTTAATTGAAATAAAAGTTTGTACATTTTCTGTGTAATACTGAGAGTAAAGTTTATTGCAACTCTTTGCTACAAATTTCGCTTGTTATCTAGTTTGTAGTGGAGCAAGGGTTGAGGCTGTGGAAATGTGAAGCAGTCAGTCTGAAAGACGGCTCCCTATCAACAGATTTTCATGAGGGCATCCACGTATTCTCCGACAGACGCCTTTAAATTTCTTTACTACCCAAATTTTGTATGACCTAAACCGAACGGTTGCAAATCCGATACTACTTTCAATAAGATAAGAAACTTGACATCCGGTAGCCCTGTTGCCATCTTTAACGGCGAAGTATTAAAGGCTGCTGAAACACTGACCGAAACCCATAGCTACTAGAACTCTGAGGCGTTACCATAGAAAAGCAAACAAAATCTCGTTTCGTGGTTAGTCGAGATCAGCACAATTAAACTGATTTTGTCTGACCGAAAGGACTGTGGTACCGCGGCGATGAATTCGCTCGAGCTCAGACTGACTAAATGAGGACACAAATCGTGGAGAAATACCCAAGATTAATTCGTAGGAGACTCTGGTAAGCGCTCTCGTTCTGCTGAAACCCATAACTTTTTGTTTTTAATTTAATTTTTTTCGGGAGTATATGCACAGTAAATCGAACTATTCCTACAACTGGTGTTTATTGTTTACTCTTCTCTCATCGTTTCTTACCGTTAACTGCACATATTTAATCGATGTGTCAGTGTCTACATATTTTTCAGCAAGGTTTAATTTAATTACTTTTAACGTTTTCTTCTGCTGATGTTTTTTTCCCTGCGTTCGCACGTTTTTGCGGTGAGCTGCCGTTTGTTACTACGAATGAAAACATCATTTAATTCGCCTCCGAATTACTTTAACGTTAACCAGCCATGTTACCTCGCTAATGACGACACCACCGTCAGTTGATAATCTTAGAATGCTGTTCACCCTGTCTGACAACCTGAATGTATTCGTGGTCCTGGAGGCATATCCGACGTTACGTATGTTTCTGATAATCTGTCGGCATCCCGAATCATGCTCTCGGTTTCACACGTCAAGGATTCGGCGAGGCAATCGCATCCTTGAGAAGATACTCGGTACTTATTTGCCATCAGTCGGCGGTATGATTATTCGGTGTCGACACCTGTGAGGTGTCTAGCAAGCAATGCGTTAGAGTTCCGAGCAGACTTTTAGAGTGAACCTTTCTTTTCCAAGAACAGTCATCATGATAAGACCTAGAAAACGTTTCAAAACGCTGCGCAAGACAAACGTTAGGGTTATTAGTCTTTAAATCAACGCATCCTTTACTATTAGTGACAGAGACCAACCGTATTTTACAATTACCTGACACTCCTAGATGCGTAGGAGATATATTCGTATGGCAAATGAATCTAACAGGAATTCGAGCGGGCACTTCCGCGTTATTAATATGGAGCACCTGTGATTGTTCTCTGGAAAGGTACCTATGCTTATTCAAAGGCCTCACCTTCACTAGCTTATGATGTATTCAGCCAGTGTTGTTGTAACGTGACATCCATTTTTAACGATCTTATGAAAGCGGAAAAGTTTCAATATTGTTTTGATTGTCTTCTGTTTCCGCAACAAAAAGTCGTCGAATAACTCGATGGACACTTTAAATCTTCTAGCCGATGTTGTGGATGATGAAATCTTTTTGAGATTCTCAGAAAGATCACTGCTAATGCCCGGCTGTGAAGGTTGCTGTTGACGTCTTGTATACTACTTCTTCTGTATGCGTAAACTACGACGACATCTACATCTATACACCTCAAGCCACTTAAAGGTGTCTGACAGTAGGTAGTTCTGGTACAACTAGCTTTTGTATCTCGGCAGCTCTGCATTTACTGTTGACCTTGGAATGCACTGATATACGCTTCCTCAACATTTGACGAGTGTTTATTTTAGACTAGTTCTGTCGTGTTTCGTTCATTATTACCTAGTTTGACTAACGCTAAACAATGAACAAAATTATGAAATTTTGGACAACGTCTTAATTACAAGAATTTTTGGGTGCAAAAGTGAAGACCACAGAGAAATGTCTGTCTTCGACAAGCACCATTGCTATAATAGGTTCATTAACACTTGTTCGATATTCACTGTATTCTCCACGCTATTACAATATGGAAATGAAGTGCCACTGGATTTCTGCTTCAGGTGGATCAGAGGCCTTCGGAAAAAAACGTAGTTCTCATCATAAATTGTGCGACTAGTGTCAGACAGATTGTTATCTGCTGCTTTACACGATGCGAGAGGTCATGCACTAGACACAAGATGGCCTTCGCATTGGTTTCGAATGTGGAACATACCTCTGTTGGAAAACAGTCTGAGACGATATTGCTCCAGATACAGCACTGCGAAGCGTGAAAACGAATATACTTGAGAAAGAAGGAAATAAAAGAATATGCACTACTCTTGATTTTTCCTGTTGCCAAACTTCTTACGAAATAATTGTTATTCCAGGAATTGCATTGGTAGGACATTTGAAAAACGTAAGTTTCAAACTTAAAAGATACTGTAGGAATAATTGTTATTTCTGATCTCGTTATTCGAAACGTTTTCCGGTAGCGGAAAACATTTGTCCTTGCAAAATATTCAGACGGGCATGAAAATAACAATAAGAAAAGAATCTAGGAGAGCCTCCAACAACTTTTGGGAGTTCTCCCAGAGACGTTAGACTTCTTGGTACATTCAGATATGCTGTAATTACCATAACCGGCTATTCCAAGGACCAGCGGCAAGTTTTTAATTCGTGTGCTCACGAAGGCAAGCAGCACGACAGGAAAATGTTAATTATGCGCCCACCTACCGCTATGGATTAGACTGTCGCTTTCTGTCACTGTCCATTTTTCGTGCGGGTACAGTGAGGCAAATTAAAAATGAAAAAAGACGGAAGGCGCGGTAGACCCGTGATCTTCGAAAATTCAATTTACACTGTAATAACAAGCTTCGTGCCTTGGTACATGTTACATGGTGAACGAAGAGGACCAGTAGATGGATTAAAAGTCTGCTACTAGTTCTTTGTTTTAAATTTTCTGCTCGTCAACAAAGAAAAAGTGCCAATTACGACATTCATAGGCAAGTAACCGAGAGCACCAAATTAACTGTTTAACGTTAAACGCGTTCCGCATACTTCAGGTATGTTGATAACGTTTTGTGATTGTAGGTAGGTTAAGATCTTTTCTGGGCGAATCTCAGTTTAGTTTTCTTGTTTCTGGTCATAAATCATCCACAAACCAGTCGCAAATGATTCACACATACACATTGGGATAAATGTATTTATGTTAATATTTGACGCTTTAGGCCTATAAAGACAGTACTGTACAAGACATTACTTTGTTTCACCTAAGTATGGCAGCATCGGTTTACAAAGTTCATGATAAAGGTATATGGAAGAAAAACTGAATTAGGAAATTCTCTGTAGAATAACAGCGCTTAATTCCGTTTTTCACCCTGATGACAACGGATGCTGGAGGTGGTATGGACCAACTAGAAACTGAAAACACTGGGAAGAGACACTGGTCCATGACAGAGCAACAGCCGAAGATGGCTCGGAGAAGAGTCTAAGGCGAACGCAGGTTGTCGGCAGTATCTCATATTTGCTTAGATACGCTGGGATCCGGTAATCTAGACGGCGTGTCAAGTACCCAAGTGTTCGTAATGTGTTTATTGTGCAACTACACTAAAGAGCCAAAGAAACTGATACTCCTACTAATATCGTTAGGGCCCCCGCCAGCACGCAAGAGTGTCGTAACACGATGTGGCGTGGACTCGACTAATGTCTGAAGTAGTGGTAGAGGGAACTGACACCATAAATCCTGCAGGGCTGCCCATCAATCAGTGAGAGTACGAGTGAGCGGAGACCTCTTCTGAACAACATGTTGCAAGGCATCCCAGATATGCTCAATAATGTTCATGTCTGGAGAGTTTGGTGGCCAAGAGAAAAGTTTAAACTCTGTTACTGGATCTACTCTGTAGCAACTCTGGACGTATGAGGTGTCGCTTGGTCCTGCTGGAATTGTCCAAGTCCGTCGAAATGAACAATGGGCTTGAATGGATGGATGTGATCAGACAGGATGCTTACATATGTGTCACCTGTCAGAGTCCCATCTAGACGTATCAGCGGTCCCATAATATTCCAACAGCACACGCCCTGCACCATTCCAGAGCCTCCAACACCTTGAACAGATCCCTACTGACATGCAGGGTCCATGGATCCATGAGGATGTCTCCATACCCGTACACGTCCATCCGCTCGATACAATTTGAAACGAGACTCGTCCGACCAGGCAACATGTTTCCAGTCATCAATAGTCCAATGTCGTTGTTGACGGGTCCAGGCGAGGCGTAAAGCTTTGTGTCATGCAGTCATCAAAAAATGGTTCAAATGGCTCTAAGCACTATGGAACTTAACATATGAGGTCATCAGTCCCCTAGACTTAGAACTACTTAAACCTAACTAACCTAAGGACATCACACACACTCATGCCCGAGGCAGGATTCGAACCTGCGACCGTAGCAGCAGCGCGGTTCCGGACTGAAGCGCCTAGAACCGCTTGGCCACAGCGGCCTGATTGCAGTCATCAAGGGTACACTAGTGGGCCTTCGGCTCCGAAAGACCATATAAATGATGTTTCGTTGAATGGTTCGCACCCTAACACATGTTATTTTATTTTTATTTATTTATTTATTGTTCCGTGGGACCAAACTAAGGAGAAATCTCCATGGTCATGGAACGAGTCAATACATGAAATTATAACACGACAGCAGAAAATGATAAAATGAAATATAAAAACATATTCAGCCGATAAGTAGTAAGTTTAAATAGAGAAAATCAACAATGTAACACTGGAATTTGCTCAATTCTTTAGCTCTTCCAGGAGCTCCTCGACAGAATAGAAGGAGTCAGCCATGAGGAAGCTCTTCAGTTTAGACTTAAAAGACTTTGGGCTACTGCTAAGATTTTTGAGCTCTTGTGGTAGCTTATTGAAAATGGATGCAGCAGAATACTGCACTCCTTTCTGCACAAGAGTCAAGGAAGTGCATTCCACATACAGATTTGATTTCTGCCTCGTATTATCTGAGTGAAAGCTGCTAACTCTTCGGAATACGCTAATATTGCTAACAACAAACGACATTAACGAAAGTATATACTGTGAGGGCAATGTCAGAATTCCCAGACTATTGAAAAGGGTCGACAAGAGGTTCTCGAACTTACACCACATATAGCTTGAACAGCCAATTTTTGAGCCAAAAATACCCTTTTTGAATCAGAAGAATTACCCCAAAAATAATACCATACGACATATGCGTATGAAAATATGCGAAGTAGACTACTTTTCGTGTTGAACTGTCTTTTATTTCAGATACTGTTCTAATGGTAAATAAAGCAGTATTTAGTTTCTGAACAAGATCCTGGACATGGGCTTTCCACAACAGCTTACTATCTATCCGAACGCCTAGGAACTTGAACTGTTCCGTCTCGCTTATAATATGCCCATTCTGTCTGATCAAAATATCGGTTCTTGTTGAACTGTGAGTTAGAAACTGTAAAAACTGAGTCTTACTGTGATTTAGTATCAAATTGTTTTCCACAAGCCACGAACTTATTTCATGAACTACATTATTTGATACTGTTTCAATATTACACACAAGATCCTTCACTACCAATATGGTGTCATCAGCAAACAGAAATATTTTGAATCACCTGTAATACTAGAAGGCATATCATTTATATAAATAAGAAATAGCAGTGGTCCCAGAACCGACCCTTGGGGAACGCCCCACTTAACAGTGCCCCATTGGGACTGAACATCACTACCACTCTCAATATTGCGGAGAATTACCTTCTGCTTTCTGTTTTTAAAGTAAGAGGTGAACGAATTGTAAGCTACTCCCCTTATTCCATAATTGTCCAACTTCTGCAGTAATATTTTGTGGTCAACACAGTCAAAAGCCTTCGTTAAATCAAAGAAAACACCTAGCGTTCGCAACCTTTTATTTAATCCGTCCAAAACCTCACAGAGGAAAGAGAATATAGCATTTTCAGTTGTTAAACCATTTCTAAAACCAAACTGTACATTTGACAGCAAATTATGTGAATTTAAATGCTCCAGTAACCTTGTATATACAACTTTCTCGATAACTTTAGCAAACACCGATGGCATGGAAATAGGTGTAAAGTTGTCAACATTATCCCTGTTTCCCTTTTTGTAAAGTGGCTTCACTACAGAGTACTTTAATCAGTCAGGAAACCGACCACTCCTAAAGGAAAAGTTACAGATATGGCTAAGTACTGGGCTAACATACACAGAACAATGTTTCAGTTTTCTGCTAGATACCCCGTCATATCCATGAGAGTTCTTGGTCTTTAGTGATTTAGTTATTAACTCAATCTCCCTCTTGTCAGTATCATGGAGGAGCATTTCAGGTAACAGTCTCGAAACACTTTCTTCTAAGAGCGCTATATGATTCCCTGTTAGGACTAGGTTTCTATTTAGTTCACCTGCTATATTCAGAAAGTGATTATTAAATACTGTACATATATGCGACTTATCAGTAACACGGACATTCCCACTACGCACTGATTCTATATCCTCGACCTGTCTCTGCAGACCAGCCACTTCCTTTACGACTGACCATATGGTTTTAATTTTATCCTGAGACTTAACTATTCCATCTGCATACCACATACTTTTGGCCTTCCTAATAACATTTTTAAGCACCTTACAATACTGTTTGTAATGGGGCACTGCTTTTAGATTTTTACTGTTTCTAACGTTTGGATATAATTGCCACTTTGTTCTACAAGATATTCTTATCCCTCTAGTCAGCCACCCAGGCTGCCTGGTTGTGTTAGAACATTGTTTTGAACGTTCTAACGGAAAGCAACTTTCAAAGAAAACGAGAAAAGTCTTGAGAGAAGCATTATATTTATCATCTACTGTATCAGCACTATAAACATCTTGCCACTCATGTTCCTCGATAAGGTTTACAAAAGTCTCTATAGCAATGGGATCAGCTTTCCTACACAGTTGATAACTATATTTAACATGTGTTGCAGCACAAAAATCTTTTAGAGTTAAAATTTGTGCGTCATGATCTGAAAGGCCATTCACCTTTTTGATAACAGAATGCCCTTTTAGTAATGAGAAATGAACAAGAATGTTGTCTATGATTGTTCTACTGTTCCCTTGCACTCTCGTTGGAAAGAATACGGTTTGCATAAGATTATATGAATTAAGGAGGTCTACCAGCATCCTTTTCCTTGCACAATCACTTATACAATTAATACTGAAGTCACCACATATAACTAACTTTTTGTATTTCCTATAAAATGAACCAAGTACCTCCTCTAGCTTTAGCAAAAATGTTGTGAAATCGGCGTCTGGGGATCTATAGATAACAACAGTTAGAAGTTTAGCTCCATTAAATTTAATAACACCTGCACAACATTCAAACACCTTTTCAGTGCAGTACTTTGAAACATCAATTGACTCAAGTGGGATACCGTTTTTCACATACATGGCTACTCCCCCACACCGGAAAGAGCTCCTAGAAAAGCTGCCAGCCAACCTGTATCCTGATAAAGGAAGCCTCTGAATTATCTCCTTATTTAAGAAGTGTTCAGATATACCAATAATTTCAGAGTCAACATCTATAAGCAGTTCACTAACTTTATCGCTAATACGTTGTATATTTTGATGAAATATACTAATTCCCTCATTACTCGGATACCTAAGCTTTGTCAAAAGTGATTCCTTTGTTAGAGAGACTTCCCTTAAGCAGGAATACCTATCAGTTGACATCAATCTAAAAAAGGTGCAGCTCTAACACCCACTACTGCAGGAATTTTCCCACGAGTGATCCCACCAACCCCACCTATGCTGTCACCTATAAGCTTTGCCAACTTCCCCTTCCCATACCTGTTGAGGTGCAGGCCATGTCTAGTGAAACCCGTCCTGCTGATAGACTCCACCGACACCACTGAAATGTGACCCATGCTTTCTGTCATCAGCGCACCCCCAAGTCTCATGTTATTACGCCTGACGGCTGTATTAAGATGAGGCCGATCGTGACGCTGAAACAGTTTCACGAAATGCACACTCGAGTTGCCAGTCTGAGTGGCTATCTTATCCAGGTCACCATCTATGTTATACTCCCCATCCCTATCAATACTATTACCAGCCCCACCCACAATCACTACCTGATCCTCTTTAGTAAAATCCCTACATAAACCCCCTATGTTAAGTCACCTGAGCCAATCCTGCATTAGGCTTCACAATGCTGGTGACCTGGTACTCACTCCCCAGCACTTCCTGCAACTGCTGGCCTACACCTCTGCCATGATAACTACCTAACAGCAGAACCTTCTTCTTCCTCTTCGACTTTGCAACTGTTCTAGCCACCGCATATACTGAGGTCTGCTGCATACTTCCTACATCTACAGCTACTAGAGATTCCTCTCCACTAGACTCTGACAGTTGGTCATATCTATTGTAAACACCAATAGTAAAACTGTCTGAAAATCTTCTTCTCCTAGCAGATCTCTTGCCAACAGCCAGCTCCCATTCCCCAACCCCCTTCTCCCTCCTCATCCTAGCTAGCTCCTCCTGTGCGTTTTTCAACTGCACCTGAAGGGCACAGATCTTACGCTCCTGCTCCTCTATCAGCTTACTCTTGCTACATAACCTGCAGTTCCAGGAGAGGATCTCACCAGAATGCCCACTGGCTTCCCCACTGCATTCCCCCCAGTGAAAATACTTCGAACAAATCTCACACCGCAATCCACTACTCACGAACCTACGGCAAAGCCCACACTTCTCACTCATGGTAAAATTTTACGCTTATTGAACAAGAAAATTACTTTATTTAAGTTCTGCTACTACAGTAAGAAGATGTTAAAAACCTGACTACAATAATCACAAACTTACTCTACAAGGGAAGTAACTACTATTATTAACAATATTAATCAACAACAAATGAGAATATAGCAAAAGACTAATACAGAAAGAGAATTAGACGTCTAATGACTCAGTAACGAAACTAAAAACAGTTCCCAAAAGGTTCTTCTGAAATTATTTCACCAGAAAACACCAAGAACACCGGTTGAAGACTACTAAAGTTCCTAAATGAACCACTATACACTAACAATTAATTAGTACTTAGCTTTCGATGCGCCGCTACAGCTGCAACTGGTCAGCACGGTATGTAAACACAGGTAAGAGGTTAATATCAGGTCATAACACAAGAAAGGCAGAGGAGAATGAAGAAACCACTAATAAGTCACTTATAAAGTAAATATTATCACAAAAACCGTTAAGATATGTATCTGAAACCTAAAAAATATATAAAAACTTAGAGAGCGATCTCACACGCAGTCACTCGCTTATGACGTCACACCAAAGATGTTGATGGCCTAGCATTGAAATCGGCAACAATTTGCGGAAGGGTTGCACTTCTGCCACGTTGAACAATTCTCTTCTGTCGTCGTTGGTCGCGTACTTGCAGGATATTTTTCCGGCCGCAGCGATGTCGGAGGTTTGTTGTTTTACTGGGTTCTTGATATTCACGGTAGACTCATGAAATGGTCATACGGGAAAATCCCTACTTAATCGCTACCTCGGAGAGGCTGTGTCCCATCGCTCGTTCGCCGACTATAGCACCACGTTCAAACTCAAAGCTTGATAACCTGCCATTGTAGCAGCACTAATCGATCTAAGAACTGCGCCAGACACTTGTTGTCTTATGTAGGTGTTGGCGACCGCAGCGCCGTAATCTGCTTGTTTACATATCACTTTACTTGAATAACAGTTTCTTTGGGGCTTCAGTGTAACATAATTAGAAATACGGAGTGAACTATTTCTCTGAACTTGGTGAAACGGAAGGGATTACGGAGAGGAAGTGACTACTAACGAGCAAATAGGGGCCGTTATTTATTAGTAGGTCTCTGTATGTTTCAATCGTTCGTGTATGAGACGTTGACAGCTGGATCAAGGCTACCAATTACTTTCACGTGAGCTGCCCCTGACACTTTTGCCACGCTATCGGGTTCCTGGCCGTTCTCTGGCGACCATTTATCTCGGTATCCCGTGGCTGACAGTCGAGTGATGTTCTCGAAGAGGACAGTTGTAAGTAGGCTGTTTAGGTTTTTATGTTGGTAACGCCACGTACCGCTTTGTATGAAAATCACTGACTGTGCTGTGTGCAGTCTGTGGCAGGTTGGCATTGTTGGAATATTCGCTATTGTAGTGTTGGGCAGTTGGATGTGAACAGTGCGTAGCGTTGCGCAGTTGGAGGTGAGCCGCCAGCAGTAGTGGATGTGGGGAGAGAGATGGCGGAGTTTTGAGAGCGGATGATCTGGACGTGTGCCCATCAGAAAGAGCAAATTTGTAAGACTGGGTGTCATGAACTAATATATATATGATGACTTTTGAACACTATTAAGGTAAACGCATTGTTTCTTCTCTATCAAAATCTTTCATTTGCTAACTATGCCTATCAGTAGTTAGTGCCTTGAGTAGTTAGAAATTTTATTTTGCTGGCAGTATAGGCGCTCGCTGTATTGCAGTAGTTCGAGTAACGAAGATTTTTGTGAGGTAAGTGCTCCATGAAAGGTATAGGTTATTGTTAATCAGGCCATTCTTTAATAGGAATTATTGAAAGTCAGATTGCGTTGCGCTAAAAATATTGTGTGTCAGTTTAGTGTTGATCAGAATAAGTAAAGAGAGAAATGTCTGAGTACGTTCAGTTTTGCTCAGCTGTTTGAAACTCAAATAACGTAAGGGGTTTACCAACACAGTCATTCATAAATTTTTCTAAGGGGACGTTTCACAGTGACTTCAGTAACCGTAGCTAGGAGACGGCTCATTCAACTGGCGACTGAGATGTACCTTGTGGGCGTTTATTTGCTTCTTTACAAATGGAGTTAGCTGTTAGCTACAGCTGTTAGCCACACGACGACAGTGGCAAGTTACAATTTATCCTGCCACGGCGGCCTCATTGGATCGAGAAACTTTCAGTACACCCTTGTCGAGGTCGCCTGTGTGACTCGGAAGAAGCGAGTCTTATATGTCGGATTCCAATAATCTGAACGACGCCAACTGTTCGAAGATCCTCTGTCTCACCAGTCTTAATTGGCTCAAATGGCTCTGAGCACTATGGGACTTAACTACTGAGGTCATCAGTCCCCTAGAACTTAGAACTACTTAAACCTAACTAACCTAAGGACATCACACACATCCATGCCCGAGGCAGGATTCGAACCTGCAACCGTAGCGGTCACGCGGTTCCAAACTGACGCGCTTAGAACTGCACGGCCAGTCTTAATTGTGACTGTCTCCAGACATCCATGATATAAGTTTGATGCCACTATCTCACGTGCCATGTTGAACTTCTTTGCCGGCCGAAGTGACCGAGCTTTTCTAGGCGCTACAGTCTGGAGCCGCGCGACCGCTACGGTCGCAAGTTCGAATCCTGCCTCGGACATGGATGTGTGTGATGTCCTTAAGTTAGTTAGATTTAAGTAGTTATAAGTTCTAGGGGACTGATGACCTCAGCAGTCAAGTCCCATAGTGCTCAGAGCCATTTGAACCATTTTTGAACTTCTTTCACCGAGGAAAATAGGCCAGTACTTAATAATAGCTATATCTTACCGACTTTCTCGTCAATTTAACTGACGACTGTACGGAGAGAGAGCAATTGCAATGTGCGGTAACTTTATAACGCCTCACTTTCTCTCCGGGTGTAGACTAATTAAAGAATTACAGAGTTGCTAATGGTTTGATATTAATTTGGAATAAGAAATCGAAGCCGAACTGAAAGTATTACCCGGAAGAAGTCAGGTGCTCTCATAACTTGATCGTTATTGTGCGATTTACTTCATGCAATAATGATCGGCAGAAATAAAAAATGTGCAAAGTAATACGGAAACTAGATAGTGAAATTTTTGTCCGAAATGGTGAATTAATTTTGACTCTGTTTGGAAATTGCTCTAAAAGAACGGTGGTCAGCTCATTTATTTATTTTTATTTATTTATTTATTGTTCCGTGGGACCAAATTAAGGAGAAGTCTCCATGATCATGGAACGAGTCAATACATGAAATTATAACACGATATTAGAAACAGATAAAATGAAATATAAAAAAACATATTCAGGTGACAAGTCATACGTTTAAATGAAGAAAATCATCAATGTAACACTGGAATTTGCTTAATTTTTTAGCTCTTCCAGGAGCTCCTCCACAGAATAGAGGGAGTGAGCCATGAGGAAACTCTTCAGTTTAGACTTAAAAGACTTTAGGCTACTGCTAAGATTTTTGAGTTCTTGTGGTAGCTTATTGAAAATGGATGCAACCGAATACTGCACTCCTTTCTGCACAAGAGTCAAGGAAATGCATTCTACATGCAGATTTGATTTCTGCCTAGTATTAACTGAGTGAAAGCTGCTAACTCTTGGGAATAGGCTAATATTGCTAACAACAAACGACATTAAAGAAAGTATATACTGTGAGGGCAATGTCATAATTCCCAGGTTTTTGAATAGGGGTCGACAAGAGGTTCTCGAACTTACACCACATATAGCTCGAACAGCCCGTTTTTGAGCCAAAAATACCCTTTTTGAATCAGAAGAATTACCCCCAAAAATAATACCATACGACATAAGCGTATGAAAATATGCGAAGTAGACTACTTTTCGTGTTGAAGTGTCACTTATTTCAGATACTGTTCTAATGGTAAATAAAGCAGCATTTAGCATCTGAACAAGATCCTGGACATGGGCTTTCCACAACAGCTTGCTATCTATCCGAACGCCTAGGAACTTGAACTGTTCCGTCTCGCTTATAATATGCCCGTTCTGTCTGATCAAAATATCGGTTCTTGTTGAATTGTGAGTTAGAAACTGCAAAAACTGAGTCTTACTGTGAGTTAGCATCAAATTATTTTCCACAAGCCACGAACTTATTTCATGAACTACATTATTTGTTACTGTTTCAATATTACCCACAAGATCCTTCACTATCAAACTGGTGTCGTCAGCAAACAGACGAGCAACTTCCTTTACGACTGACCACATGGTTTTAATTTTATCCTGAGACTTAGCTATTCTATCTGCATACCACATACTATTTGCCTTCCTAATAACATTTTTAAGCACCTTACAATACCGTTTGTAATGGGCTGCTGCATTTAGATTTTGACTGTTTCTCACTTACTGTGAGCGAAATCAATTAAAATTCCTGACTTTGAAATTAAATTACGTTACTATCGTAGCATGATGGCGGGCGTGAACGGTAGCGCAGGCACTGACTCGTATTCGTTATGAGAACACAATGATCAGCGAGTAAAATTTCAGCCATGGGCAAAAACAGACTTGCAACTACTTTATGAAATTAATTACTGGTTGCTTTACTTGTTGAACGCCTCTCGTGTGTGTTCTACATGTAGCAGAACAAGAACAGTCCGTATTACTTATTCAACAATGTAACACCCAGAGGACGTATAACGTACTTAAGTTTAATATATATTTGTGGCTTGTGGATAGCAGACTAACTTCGAAGTAACTTCATAATTGGCAGTAGTTTCGTCTAGAATTATCATTTGTGCCAGTTACTTCGCAATTACCGCTGGTCCATACTGCTATAGGCAGCTTGCGTTGCATCCCAGACATCCACTCACCTTAAGCAATTCAGCTCCTCATTGATATTAGTCGCAGCTGATTTCAGGCTTGATAACGATGGACCTATCCACTTATGGTAGCAAGTTCACGAAGTAAGATTCTCAGTATTTGCATAACGAATTAAGAGCACGAGGGACATACGAATAGTAAGTCTAAGCATTATATGCCTCTGTGTATGCTCTTTAGACATGTTACTCTGAGACGCAATATTTTCATTGTATGCGAAAATTGTCATAATGACACGAGAGTAGAAATAATTTTCAAAATATGTGCAACATATGTCGGTGAATTAAACAAAATTTTGAATTACTGTAGCAGTAAAGATCTGTAACAAATATATCAACTCTGGATATTATCTGTGCAAATACCTGGCTGTATGGCGAAAAAGATTTGTTGAATATTTCTGGTACTTTTGGTTCCGTTCCAGCGCCAGGTACTAGTAAGAAGGTATCCAATCTGAAGAAGATTGCTAGTATATCTGTATTGTCAGTTCCTAAATACTTTTTAGGTCTGAAATTGAATTTTTCTATTGCTAAATCATCTGAATCTAGTAGTATAGGTAATGGTTGGATTACATTCGCTGCTGTTGTTTGTCATGATGCTTCTAGGACTGGATTGGAAAGTTTTACATCTCGTGAAGTTTTGGCATTTCGTACTCAAAATGGTTCAAATGGCTCTGAGTACTATGGGACTCAACTGCTGTGGTCATAAGTCCCCTAGAACTTAGAACTACTTAAACCTAACTAACCTAAGGACTGCACACAACACCCAGCCATCACGAGGCAGAGAAAATCCCTGACCCCGCCGGGAATCGAACGCATTTCGTACTGTACATTTGTCCGACGATGCCTAGACTCTTTCTGTTGCGGGGATGGTCTCAAGCCGTCTTCGGCGACATCATTCTGACAGTGATATCTGGTATCAAGGATGTCTGATGTAAGAGTTATTGCATTGAGCGTGGATCCAAAAGTACTGGTTAAATAAACTGACTGCATTCCCGACCGTGGAAGTCACAATCCGTGACGTGAAAGTGATTTTTCCGATCAAAAATAGTTTCGCCGTGGGTTTTCCGACCGTTATAATAATACGACCATTGCGTCACATTTTATTCAGACTTAGGCCTGGCTATGCACATAGTAGATAGGCATTTTGAAATGCTTTCCATTTTTATATATTCCTATTTTTTTCTTATTGCAAATGATTAAACTTTTTGTCTTATTTTATCAATTTTAATTTCTCACTGTTTTGTAAGAAAGCTTTATTGACTAGTTTTGTTCCATACGGAAACCTTCAACAGCATTCGAGGTCCTGTGCCGCGGGTTAAAAACGCGGTAAAATAACAGGAATTCCTCTCTACCCTTATATCCCTCACTTAATCCCAGTTCTTGTGTATCCTTCTAGAGACATTTACAGAAGTGAAACTTGCAACCAGAAAGGAGTGTTTCGGGAAATACTGTTTTCACAGTCTTAATTGTAGCTACTTGAAAGTCTAACTCTGCTGCTTTCGGCGCCCACCTCTCGCTGACCAATATTCAAGTCAAACGCCTCTAAAACAATGAGCGTCACTTATTGCGACCGCGAAGCAAAGTTTAGACTAGTTCCTTGCTTTCTCACGAACAACAAGTGAATGCAAAAGTATTTGACAGGAACTGGCGCCAGTGAATTCTACAAATGTTGCCACAAATTCAAGTCCACTGACTCCGCCCGACTTCAGGACGCAGTTCCCTGGAATCCGTCAGCGATAGGCGCCCTGCTAAGCCCAGCGCCTACGCTGCCTCTGGCGCTGCCGCCGACTCTCCACAGAGCACCGCTAATACGTATAGAAGTATTTTAATTAGACTTCCCACAAACCGCGGAGACACACAGACTGGCGGATCTGGAAAAGCACTCAATTTTAATTGAAACTCGTTTCCGGCTGGCGATGAATACTAATAAAGAGATCGCTGAAGTAAGAGCTAATATTTTTTTGTGTTGTATTTACTTGTCATTGTGCCGGCCGGCTCGCGCTCTGCTCTCCGTTGCTCGCTCCCTCCCTCGCTCTTCCTCCGCTTCCGCTGTCTCTCTTCCTTTCTGCCCGATAACAACTTGGTCGATTCCATTATAACAGATCCTACATAAATTAAATTTGCCGGACTGGCGTGCTGGCGGGCGAGCGCGGTGCAAGTCGGCTCAGCAAATATTTGAGTTGGCGCAATAAAAAGCCCACCGCGCTGTCCGTCCGCGCAGATTACAGACGCGCCGCTGCCATAATGGCGGAGCTCTTTCTGCCTCGCAGCTAATCAAATCGCATAAAAGAATTATTCCGGGTGTCGGCCGGCGGATTTCCGCAGCTTCCCATTCATTAGCCGCAGCCGGCCGGCCGGAGCGGCCTTCAGCCACCAAACTGCTCACCCGATTACCGTAATTGTATCTTTTGTTTCGGCGTAATTACATTCGTTATTTCGCTGACAATGAGCCGAGGCGTCTGTGACTTCGTCGACAATCGAAAACGCAAAAACAACCGGAGTCGCTCAGCAACGGTCGCTGAGCGAGTGCCCGTTAATGCCATGAGAATTGCGTCATTCTCACGAAACGCAATCAGCACCCTTTCATTCGATAACTCCCTTTTCAGCTGTAACTGTAGAAACGCGTGATGCTCTTTGACAATGAAAGTACTCTGAAAAGTAGGTTGACGTAGTACGTGAAGAAAACGCTTTCGTGAAGTGGATATGCGAATGTGGAGATCCAGACTTAAAAATATTCGAATGTAATCTCTCAAAATGGCATCTAGCTGCCATTATTTATATACACTACTGTTCGTAAAAAGTGAAACACTCTAATGCAGTGGTCTGCAACACGCCACGAAAAGAGGTCGTGTAGAATTGCAGAACTACACTACTGGCAATTAAAATTGCTGCACCACGAAGATGACGTGCTACAGACGCGAAATTTAACCGACAGGGAGAAGATGCTGCGATATGGAAATGATTAGCTTTTCAGAGCATTCACACGAGGTTGGCGCCCGGTGGCGACACCTACAACGTGCTGACACGAGGAAAGTTTCCAACCGATTTCTCATACACAAACAGCAGTTGACCGGCGTTGCCTGGTGAAACGTTATTATGTGCCTCGTGTAAGGAGGAGAAATGCGTACTATCACGTTTCCGACTTTGATAAAGGTCGGATTGTAGCAAATCGCGATTGCGATTTATCGTGTCGCGACTTTACTGTTCGCGCTGGTCGAGATCCAATGACTGTTAGCAGAATATGGAATCGTTGGGTTCAGGAAAGTGATACGGAACGCCATGCTGGATCCCAACGGCCTCGTGTCAGTCGAGATGACAGGCATCTTATCCGCATGGCTGTAACGGATCGTGCAGCCTCGTCTCGATCCCTGAGTCACCAGATGGGGACGTTTGCAAGACAACAACCATCTGCACGAACAGTTCGACGACGTTTGCAGCAGCATGGACTATCAGCGCGGATACCATGGCTGCGGTTACCCTTGACGCTGCATCACAGACAGGAGCGCCTGCGATGGTGTTCTCAACGACGAACCTGGGTGCACGAATGGCAAAACGTCATTTTTTCGGATGAATCCAGGATCTGTTTACAGCATCATGATGGTCGCATCCGTGTTTGACGACATCGTGGTGAACACACATTGGAAGTGTGTATTCGTGATCGCCATACTGGCGTATCACCCGGCGTGATGGTATGGGGTGCCATTGGTTACACGTCTCGGTCACTTCTTGTTCGCATTGACGGCACTTTGAACAGTGGACGTTACATTTCAGATGTGTTACGACCCGTGGCTCTACCCTTAATTCGATCCCTGCGAAACCATACATTTCAGCAGGATAATGCACGACCGCATGTTGCAGGTCCTGTACGGGCCTTTCTGGACACAGAAAATGTTCGACTGCTGCCTGGCCAGCACATTCTTCAGATCTCCTACCAAATGAAAACGTCTGGTCAATGGTGGCCTCGTCACAATACGCCAGTCACTACTCTTGATGAACTGTGGTATCGTGTTGAAACTGCATTGGCAGCTGTACCTGTACACGCCATCCAAGCTCTGACTCAATGGGCAAGCGTATCAAGGCCGTTATTACGGCCAGAGGTGGTTGTTCTGTGTACTGCATTCTCAGGATCTATGCACCCAAACTGCGTGAGAATGTAATCACATGTCAGTTCCAGTATAATATATTTGCCCAATGAATACCCGTTTATCATCTGCATTTCTTCTTGGTGTAGCAATTTTAATGGCCAGTAGTGTATAATAAGATTTAAATGGGAGATAGGTGGTGTGCACGTAGGCGCAACAGCGCTCTCGTGTAAGTGGCCGGACAGGGCCGCGTTAAGCGACTCTCAGTAGGTGGGAAACCGTCATGCAAAGAGGAAACGTGTAACCAGGTGCCACTGTGTCTCGCTGACATCACAGGGTGGAACATCGGCATCAGAGTGCGTTCGACCAGGACAGACTAATCGTCTCTGCGAGGCGCGTCTATCGTTTCGCGACATTGCGGCTCTTACAGGGTATGCTGCTTCAACAGTGAGGCGTATGTGGAACCTTTGCAAAAACAGACATAATGTCTTATGGGATAACAGCAATCAGTGATTTTATCATGTTGCTTAAAATCCGTCTTGATTGCAAATTTTTTTATTTTTATTATTCGTATGACCGGTTTCGGTTCATTCAGAACCATCTTCAGATCTGATATTTCAGTCACAGGAGTAACCCGTTCAAATCCAGCAACTTCCACATGCTACGTCGCTGGATTTGGACGGGTTACTCCTGTAACTGAAATATCAGATCTGAAGATGGTTCTGAATGAACCGAAACCGGTCATATGAATAATAATAAAAAAAAATTGCAATCAAGACGGATTTTAAGTATCATGTATGTGGAACCAGTGGAGAGAAGAGGGCCGTACACTGTGCCGACAGCGTACTGAACGACACTATGTGAACACAGTGAGACGTGACCGTCATGTCCGCTTGGTCGTAACAGACAGAACACCTCCGTCCACAGTGTTGGCACGACGTTGAAGCACTACAACGGGTGTGGGCATACCTGCCTCGACGGTTCGACGCCGTTTTCTGCGAGCTGGACTGGTGGCACGCATGCTATTGCGTAGACTTCCATTGACCAGAATCCACCAAAAGTGCAATCTGCAGAGGGGTCGTGAACGCCGACACTGACGCGCTGAGTGACAGAGTATAGTGTTTTCCGACCAGGCTCACTTCAACTTGCCTTACAGTGATGACCGTGTACACGTTCGACTCTGCCGTGGTGAATGCAATCGTTTAGACTGTACTGCTGAGCGGCATAGCGGACAAACACTGTGTGTGATGGTTTGAGGCGCTATTGCCTATAACACGTAATCTCATCTCGTACGTCTTGAGAGCAAACTGAACGGCTACCGCTGCATCAAGGACGTTTTGTAGGCAGAGGCACTGCCCCTCCTGCAGGCCGTTCCGCACGCCATACTGCAGCGGGACAGCGCCGGACCGTATGTGGCGAGGAATGTGCAAGCCTTCTTTGAAGAACGACTGGCACCACTGCATCCCTGGCCTGCCCGTTCACCTGACATGTCACCAATAGAACACATTTGGGGTGTGGTCTGTCGCAACTCGATCATTTAGGTCTTCCTGCACCACAGTTGACGCTTGGTGGACATGCCTACAAAACCACGTGGCAGGATATTCCCCAGCAGCATGTTCAGGCTTTGATTCCACGTCACCAAGAATAGCGTCTCTGGTTGCAGCACGTGGTGGCGCTACTCCGTACTGAATTTTCACACTCACTGTGCATGTACATCTCTGTAATACTAATCATTTGTGAAGTGTGGAAGAAATTTCATTGCGATCACATGTCTCGCTCTTGATATTTCACTTTTTCGAAATATACTGTAGTAACTGGAAATGGTTTATTCTATTATACTTGACATGGTACAGCTTAGTGGTTACTCATTCTACCAGCAACGGGGTAAGGTGGATTATCAAAAAATTTTCCAAAAATGGTTATCGACTTTAACGTCCTGTCGATGGCGAGGTCGGTGGAGAACAAGCTTGGATCGGAGAAGAATGCGGAAGGAAATCGAACGTGTCCTTTTCAAGTCAACCGTTCTGGCGAACTGTGGGTAACCTAGATCTGACTCGTAGACGGCGTAAATCTTCACTCTGGTTCCTTTCATAAAGATTTCGTAGTATGTTATTGGTTTCGGTATTATGCACTCCTATCTTCGTACGTCTGTATTTTTTTCTTTAGCCTTTATTCCGTCTGTTAGGAGATTTGCCAAATTTTATTTTAATTTTTTAACTTTGTGCCTGATGCCTTTCCTAATGCTGCAGTCCTCAAGGTAACCTAAGTCATAAAAGTCGCCATCTGTGTGTGAAAAGCATGAACTTTGTTTTGTGTGTTGTCGTATTTTAACTGTTTAGGTAACGTATTCTCTGAAGTGGAATTTTGGAATCAACTCAGCATCTGCCTAAACAATCTTGGGAAACCGCCTAAAAACCACGCTGAAGACGGCCAATGTCACGGTCATTAGTTCGCTGCAAGGATTCGACTCGGGTCTGTACCAGCTACCCGTGCTATGCTTTACAAGTATACTAAACGAGCAGATGTCTATATAGTTGTTCTGAATAATCGGAACCCACACGTCATCCAGAACAAAATGCCCTTCGAGATCATCTGTAAGCGTATATTATGCAAGTAATAAGTCCATCACCTTCATTTATTGCACATTAACAGGCCATTTAGGCCCAGGACATAAGACAAAAAATATACAGTACATAAACATAAAACCTTACGAAATGAACACCATATCCAGTTCACGAATCATGACAGAATAGCATCGTTATCTGACAAAAATTTATTAAATGTGTTTGCCCCGTTACTTATGTCTCGAGTATCATCCTCAATAGGCAGACTATTGCATGCTGAATGGCAAAGTGCCTCTGAATTGTCAAGGGCTGACACATTGAGCTACACGCTATATTCAGTCTAAAAACCTGTTACTCGGGATACTTTAGGAAAAAGTTAATTCTCGATAAAACAGAGCGGATCCCCAGACAATGGGGACGTTAACCTTGTTTACAAAACCGCAAACGCAGTAGCCTGTTAACGTACTCGCCAGCGGAAATCCGGCCAGATACAATCCATAACTCGTTTTTTTGGTAAACTTTTGGGGCGCGGTTAGCGTTGTCCGTTCCTTGATACCGTTTCATCTCTCAGTTTATGTCAAACAGCTATCTTACTTTCCGTCTAGTTTACCGCTGGAATGAATCACAATTATCCTTACTTGCAAATACGTTATCAGCAAACGTACGTAGAGAATGGAAAAATTTAAGTCACGAGGTGTTGATACATTGTTGTAAAACATATAATCTCGTCGGATGCGTCTTCGAATAGCATTAACGTTGATTACCTCTTTATCAGTTTGAGCTTCTTAAACTCATAGACCTAACGATTCCTCCCTCTCAGACCGTCTCTACAACGGGATGTTCTGATCTGGAATCAAGTGACTTCGAGAGTGTCTCTTTTTGCATGTTGTTTGCTATCCAACTTGCTAACAGTGTTCTGTTCTGATAATCATCCCACCATAGTCTTCTACATTAAAATGTTCGGTCGACAATGGAGTATCCAGTGCTTATAGAATAATTTTATCTTGGAACTCTTCCATTTGGTTGCTGACGTACGAAGTTCACCTTTTAGTGTTTTGTTTACTAACAGCCGCTCACACAGTTGCAGATGACATGATGTTCCCTGAGTAAAAACGGCAACAAAAAAGCGCACAGAAAATATGTCGCATACAATAATTCTCAAAAACATGCTGTAACATACAGTAAATAAGGTACTATGAAAGTATCCATAGAAAACTATATTTCAAAAAAAGAATAGTAAAAATGTAATAATGTGCCACTGTGTTTGTATAACAATGCTATTTGCTGCATGTTTTAGATTAAAAAACCCGCTGATGATGCTGATATTTGTCGCCGAAACTAGGTTGGGAAAATAAAGAAATAAACGAATAACAAGGTGTTTTACACCAAGGCGGACTCAATTTCTGATATTGTTGTTTCTGCTTATACTTCTACATATTTTTTTGCGCTGTATAAGACATCTCATTACGTTCCAGCTTTTATGATATTTCAGTGTTCAAATGGTTCAAATGGCTCTGAGCACTATGGGACTTAACATCTCAGGTCATCAGTCCCCTAGAACTTAGAATTACTTAAACCTAAAAAACCTAAGGACATCACACACATCCATGCCCGAGGCAGGATTCGAACCTGCGACCGTAGCGGTCGCGCGGTTCCAGACTGAAGCGCCTAGAACCGCTCGGCCACCAGCGGCCGGCTTTTCAGAGTTCTTCCTCTTCTGTGATAAGTGGAAGGTACATAGATTCTGTCATCATAACAGTATCCAAGCAATGATTGACATACACCATTAAGACTATAGTCTGTCAACAAAGATTCAGAATATGTTTGAAGTCAGAACAAATATTTTAATTATTCGTGGACTCGCGAGACAGACGTTATGGTACTATGTCACGTAAACCCACGAAACTGACGTTGGTTCTTATTCCGTTACCTCGGAATTCTTAGGTATGCGTATTGATACACACTGCCTGATCCTGAATTACGACATCGCGCGTGTATAATCTGATTTCACTTCCCCCACACCAATGAAACCGCTGTGTCGCCCATGAAATCCCACAAGTGCTTAATGGAAGTAAGAATATGTGCTAGGGCTGACCGGTGTCATTCTGTGTGGTCTGTACCACAATGCTGCTGCTGATGCTCTGTATAATTCAGGTCTTGCCTCAACTATCAATCTTTCACTGCCCTCTAAGCACGTGCCGAATATTTGTTGAGTGTTCATGCTGACAAACTCTGTTTGAACGAAGGCGAATACCTACTCACGCATCGATCTGCTGGGACTCTGTGGTAAAAGAAGCAGTTGAAATTAGACTTCGTGAAAATAATTTTAATAGAGACACTGGCTATGCACTTAGTGTATTTGACAAACAAAGAGTGCAGAGGAAGACTGCTCGCAGTTTACCGCCTGATGCAAGGAACGGCGCAGCAAGCAATGCTGGACAGTGAGCTCAAACAAAATCTATCGACTCACCTCAGTAAGCGCCAATGTTCTCTATACACCAAGACGTACACATTCTATCAAATGCCGTCGTGTGAATATAAAATTGGAAGCCTGGCCAGTTCATGAAAGTCAATTTTGCCCCTGACGATGATGTTGAATGCAATCAAAAATGGTTCAAATGGCTCTGAGCACTATGGGACTTAACTTCTGAGGTCATCAGTCCCCTAGAACTTAGAACTACTTAAACCTAACTAACCTAAGGACATCTCACACATCCATGCCCTAGGCAGGATTCGAACCTGCGACCGTAGTGGTCATGCGGTTCCCGACTGTAGCGCCTAGAGCCGCTCGGCCACTCCGCCCGGCTTGACTGCAATCACCGAAAGCTTGGAATCTCATCTGAATTTGACGCGGCAAGCAAACAGAGGGACTCCTAAGATACGAGTCGGCAAACAAATGGTAATGAGATGGGGAGCTATTAATATCAATGGGGGCTACTTTGGGAAGAAGGTAGAGTTGGCAGAGGCTGCAAGTAAGATGGGGCTGGATGTTTTAGCTGTTAGTGACATTCGGGTAAGGGGTGAGAAAGAAGAGGAAGTGGGAGAATACAAGGTCTACCTGTCAGGAGTCAAAGCAGGAATAGCACAATGGGGTGCAGGGCTTTACATCAGGAAAGAAATAGAACCCAACGTAGTTGCAATAAGGTATGTAAACGAACGACTGATGTGGATAGATTTGACAGTGTCTAGCAAGAAAATTAGGATTGTGTCAGTATATTCGCATTGTGAAGGGACAAATCAAGATAAGATGGATAGTTTTTATGATGCACTCAGTGATGTAGTTGTTAGAGTAAAGGACAAGGATAGTGTTCTGCTCATGGGTGATTTTAATGCCAGGATTGGAAATCGAACAGAAGGGTATGAAAAGTTATGGGTAAATTTGGAGAGGATATGGAGGCCAACAAGAACGGGAAACAACTCTTGGATTTCTGTGCCAGTATGGGATTAGTAATCACAAACTCCTTTTTTAAACATAAGAACATTCACCGGTATACTTGGGAAGGCAGGGGAACCAGATCTGTCATTGACTATATAATAACAGTACAGCAATTCAGGAAGGCTGTGAGGGACACACGTGTATTCAAGGGATTCCTTGATGACACTGATCATTATATGATCTGCAGCGAAATTGGTATTGTGATGCCGAAAGTGCAGGAGGTCAGGTCCATATGTAGGAGGATAAGAGTGGAGAAACTTCAGGATAAGGAAATCAGGCACAAGTACATAACAATGATCTCAGAAAGGTACCGGTTAGTTGAATGTAGTCAATTACAGTCATTGGAAAAGGAATAGGCAAAGTACAGGGACACAGTACTAGAAGTGGCTAAAGAATGTCTTGGAACAGTAGTGTGTAAAGGTAGGATGAAGCAAACAGCTTGGTGGAATGACACAGTCAAGGAAGCCTGTAAAAGGAAAAAGAAGGCGTATCAAAAATGGCTACATACTAGAACTCAGGTAGACAGAGAACGTTATGTTGAAGAAAGAAACAAAGCCAAACAGATAATTGCGGCATTCAAGAAGAAATCTTGGGAAGACTTTGGAAACATGTTGGAGACTTTGGGTCAAGCTGCTGGAAAATCATTCTGGAGTGTAATTAGCAGTCTTCGAAAGGGAGGTAAGAAGGAAATGACAAGTATTTTGGACAGGTCAGGAAAACTGCTTGTGAGTCCTGTGGATTCCTTGGGCAGATGGAGGGAATATTTTGAAGAGTTGCTCAATGTAGGTGAAAATACGATCAGTAATGTTTCAGATTTCGATGTACAATGGGATAGGAATGAGGATGGAAATAGGATCACATTTGAGGAAGTGGTGGAAATGGTCAATAGATTGCAGTGCAATAAAGCAGATGGGGTGGATGAAATTAAGTCGGAACTCATCAAATACAGTGGAATGTCAGGTCTTAAATGGCTACACAGGATAATTGAAATTGCCTGGGAGTCGGGACAGGTTCCATCAGACTGGACAAAAGCAGTAATCACACCAATCTTTAAACATGGAAACAGAAAAGATTGTAACAACTACAGAGGTATCTCTTTAATCAGCGTTGTGGGTAAAATCTTCTCAGGTATTGTTGAAAGGAAAGTGCGAGTATTAGTTGAGGACCAATTGGATGAAAATCAGTGTGGGTTTAGGCCTCTTAGAGGTTGTCAGGACCAGATCTTTAGCTTACGGCAAATAATGGAGAAGTGTTATGAATGGAACAGGGAATTGTATCTATGCTTTATAGATCTAGAAAAGGCATATGACCGGGTTCCTAGGTGGAAGCTATTGTCTGTTCTACGAGATTATGGAATAGGAGGCAAACTTTTGCAAGCAATTAAAGGCCTGTACATGGATAGTCAGGCAGCAGTTAGAGTTGACGGTAAATTGAGTTCATGGTTCAGAGTAGTTTCAGGGGTAAGACAAGGCTGCAACCTGTATCCACTGTTGTTCATACTATATATGGATCATATGTTGAAAACAATAGACTGGCTGGGTGAGATTAAGATGTGTGAACACAAAATAAGCAGTCTTGCATATGCGGATGACTTAGTTGTGATGGCAGATTCGATTGAAAGTTTGCAAAGTAATATTTGAGAGCTAGATCAGAAGTGTAAGGACTATGGTATGAAGATTAGCATCTCCAAAACGAAAGTAATTTCAGTGGGAAAGAGATATAAACGGATTGAGTGCCAAATAGGAAGAACAAAGTTAGAACAGGTGGACGGCTTCAAGTACTTAGGATGCATATTCTCACAGGATGGCAACATAGTGAAAGAACTGGAAGCGAGGTGTAGCAAAGCTAATGCAGTGAGTGCTCAGCTATGATCTACTCTCTTCTACAAGAAGGAAGTCAGTACCAAGACTAAGTTATCTGTGCACCGTTCAATCTTTCGACCAACTTTGTTGTACGGGAGCGAAAGCTGGGTGGATTCAGGGTACCTTATCAACAAGGTTGAGGTTACGGATGTGAAAGTAGCTAGGATGATTGCAGGTACTAATAGATCGGAACAATGGCAGGAGGGTGTCCACAATGAGGAAATCAGAGAAAAACTGGGAATGAACTCTATAGATGTAGCAGTCAGGGCGAACAGGCTTAGATGGTGGGGTCATGTTACACGCATGGGAGAAGCAAGGTTACCCAAGAGAGTCATGGGTTCAGCAGTAGAGGGTAGGAGGAGTCGGGGCAGACCAAGGAGAAGGTACCTGGATTCCGTTAAGAATGATTTTGAAGTAACAGGCTTAACATCAGAATAGGCATTAATGTTAGCACGGAATATGGGATGATGGAGGAATTTTATAAGGGGGACTATACTCCAGACTGAACGCTGAAAGGCATAATCAGTCTTAAATGATGATGATGATGATGAGCAAACAGAAAACTTTTTATGCAAGGACTCCATCGCGAAAAACTTCGTAGCCACAAATTCTGATGCACCTTAAGTACGTAGATCACTAATGCAGGACAAGCATTGTCATTTGTGAGGCCAGTGCACTCGCTCTGCATGACGCAAAGGTTAGTCCTATGTAGAACATCGAAGTAAGCCTTTAGTTTCCTTGTCACCATCAATAGCTCACTACAGTTTAATGATTTGCCTTTAATCTGGGAGCGACATGGTGCCACACAATCGACTTTACGAGTTGGAAAAGTAAACATAATTCGGTGTGGTGATTTAACATGTCCTCAGAATTGTACTTCGTAATTACTGGGAGCGAAAGAAAGCGATCTATCTGGTTTTCTCGCTGTAATTTGCTTTGGAACCTCATTTTGAACCTACTTCCAAAGTAAATGAAAACGTTGGGCGACAAACGGCATGTATGCAGAGCTAAACTGCAAAAATTCTTGATTCTATTGGAGAAACAGATTCCTCGCACTAAATTAATTTACTGCACTACAGTATATATTGACAATTTATAGCTTCAACCTTACTTATAAGCTAGTAGAAAACGGCAGATGCGCCATAAAAAAGGAAATTGGCGGAGGGGAGTGTAGATAATGATCCGGGTTAGTAAATATTGCAAGGATTCCAGCGAAGGCTCGAAAGAACACGCTTAATGCAACGTAGTTGATTTTAGCACCGTCGTACTGAGTCCCCGCCGGAGGCCGGATGGTTGTTTCGAACTGCCTAGCTCGGTGGGGTGGAGTGTTACTCTTGTATAAGCGTTACTGGTTATCCATGGAAGGTAAAATATTTTTGTACACTAAATGCTCTATCTCACCTCGTTCTTATTGGCCACGACATACACGATACAGACAGCGGAATAATTTAAAAATATTTTTAGATAACTAATTCCTTAAGCTTGCTGAACAATGTTTAACTTCGTCTATCTTCAGACATTTCCACGTAAGTGCTCAACCATTCCTATAACACCAGGGTTGGAAGGTGGATGCTAGGAGACGAGGTACTGGCGGAAGTAAAGCTGTGAAGATGGTCTTGAGTGGTGGTTCGATAGCTCAGTCGTCACAGTAGTTCAGCGTGTTCGGTCAGAGAGCTGGTGGGTCTCTTTAATAATAATAATAATAAAAAATAATAAAAAACACTGATGGAAGGAATCAGCAACGAAATTCAACAGATGTCATGTGACGTCCGCTACGACCAAATATAACGAACCAAATGCCAAAAAAAAAAAGAAAAAAAAGTTGGTAGAGCACTTGACCGCGAAAGGCAAACGTCCCGAGTTCGAATCTCGGTCCGCCACACAGTTTTAATATGCCAGGAAGTTTCATCCCTGTAACACGTTTATATTACCTCAGTCTGTTGATTTACATTCGTAGTAGTAGACTTTCAGAATTTCTTCGACATACTTCTTTGATCTGACTTGATGGATGATCCCAAAATTTCGAGCAATACTGAATTGTATCTCGCACATGTGTCATGTATGTGATCTCCTTTGCCATTACAGTGCCCATATTAGAATTCTCCAAATAAAGCTGTTTTGTATTTGCTTCCCTATAACTGATTTTATTCGTACACATTCGCCCCACTTCAGTTCACTCTGCAACGTTATGAATAGCTATGTAATCGACAAAAACACCGCTGGGCAGGCCAAAAAAAAAACAGATGGGAAGACAATTTAAAGGTATATACGGGACCTCTGAGTGCAGTAAACTGGTAGGAAACAGCAAAAGACAGAATGCAGAGGAGAGTATGGTGATGTACTGTGTAGTCTACAGGGCCAGCGACCTCTGGATAAGTAGGAAAGTATTCAATCGACATGGATACCAGGGTGTAGCTCGAATACTGAACCGAAAATGTATCAGATTTTTTTTTTATTATACTCTCTCACAATGCCAACAACGAACCAAGGGTCTCTGGTTCGGTCAGTGGCCAGCCCTAGGATTTTAATCTGTCTCATTTCACTTCATTTATCCTCTGCCAATGTTTTTGACGAGAAAATTGTCGAGCTGCACCATGCTTCAGTCCACATTACACCGTACGTCATCCTATAACTTGCATTGTAAGCCAACTCGAACATTTAAATTCACATAATTTGCTGTCAAATGTTCAGTTTGGTTTTAGAAATGGTTTAACAACTGAAAATGCTATATTCTCTTTTCTCTGTGAGGTTTTGGACGGATTAAATAAAAGGTTGCGAACGCTAGGTGTTTTCTTTGATTTAACGAAGACTTTTGACTGTGTTGACCACAAAATACTACTGCAGAAGTTGGACGATTATGGAGTAAGGGGAGTAGCTTACAATTGGTTCGCCTCTTACTTTAAGAACAGAAAGCAGAAGGTAATTCTCCGCAATATTGAGAGTGGTAGTGATATTCAGTCGCAATGGGGCGTTCCCCAAGGGTCGGTGCTGGGGCCACTGCTGTTTCTTATTTACATAAATGATATGCCTTCTAGTATTACAGGTGATTCAAAAATATTTCTGTTTGCTGATGACACCAGCTTGATAGTGAAGGATCTTGTGTGTAATATTGAAACTGTACCAAATAATGTAGTTCTTGAAATAAGTTCGTGGCTTGTGGAAAATAATTTGAGGCTAAATCACAGTAATACTCAGTTTTTACAGTTTCTAACTCACAATTCAACAAGAACCGATATTTTGATCAGACAGAATGGGCATATTATAAGCGACACGGAACAGTTCAAGTTCCTAGGCGTTCGGATAGATAGTAAGCTGTTGTGGAAAGCCCATGTCCAGGGTCTTGTTCAGAAACTAAATACTGCTTTATTTACCATTAGAACAGTATCTGAAATAAGTGACACTTCAACACGAAAAGTAGTCTACTTTGCGTATTTTCATACGCTTATGTCGTATGTTATTATTTTTGGGGGTAATTCTTCTGATTCAAAAAGGGTATTTTTGGCTCAAAAACGGGCTGTTCGAGCTATATGTGGTGTAAGTTCGAGAACCTCTTGTCGTCCCCTTTTCAATAGTCTGGGAATTCTGACATTGCCCTCACAGTATATACTTTCTTTAATGTCGTTTGTTGTTAGCAATATTAGCCTATTCCCAAGAGTTAGCAGCTTTCACTCAGTTAATACTCGGCAGAAATCCAATCTGCATGTGGAATGCACTTGCTTGACTCTTGTGCAGAAAGGAGTGCAGTATTCTGCTGCATCCATTTTCAATAAGCTACCACAAGAACTCAAAACTCTTAGCAGTAGCCCAAACTCTTTTAAGTCTAAACTGAAGAGTTTCCTCATGGCTCACTCCTTCTATTCTGTCGAGGAGCTCCTGGAAGAGCTAAAAAATTAAGCAAATTCCAGTGTCACATTGTTGATTTTCTTTATTTAAACTTACGACTTGTCACCTGAATATTTTTTTTTAATTTCATTTTATCTGTTTCTAATATCGTGTTATAATTTCATGTATTGACTCGTTCCATGACCATGGAGACTTCTCCTTAATTTGGTCCCACGGAATAATAAATAAATAAATAAATAAAATAAAACTTAGGACGAAGGCAACGGGATACTGCCTCGAGTAGGACCACGTCTAGTGAAGCAATATCATTTTCGAAACAGCCTACGGAGCGATGAAAACTTTTTCACCACGTGATCTTGTAAATAATTCATACTTAAGGTACGCTTCCAATTATAACACCAAATTAATGTACAGTTCTGGCTAAGATGTCTTGAATTTCAGGGCTGAATAAATTGTACATACAACTGAGTCGTCAACAAACGCTCAATGAGTACCACCCAAGGAATCTGCGACACCTGCCTAGAAATGAAAAGTGTTATTGGACTGTTTTTCGGAACAGTTATGCAACCTATGTAAATTCATACAAATTCATAGTAGAGACCCATACTCGACCTGAATAATTAATTACTATCGGAGAAATGAATTGATATTAAATGTACAAGTAATTGTCAGTTTCCATAGTAATGTAAAACAGATTTGCGTGCTGGCTGGAAGTAAAGGAATGTTATGGAAGCTCACTGGGCTTCGCGGGCGCAGAGCCAAGCGCCGGAACAGTCAGGGACCCTGCTGAGTCCTCCTTAGAAGGCCAGCGAGGGGAGGCCGTCGCTGCCACAGCAGGGCCCAGCACGCGTCTTTGTGACGCGCCATGGCGCCGGTGTGCGGATGCACAGCAGGTAGGACTATTTGTGCAAATGTTCTACGAGGTGGAGTGAGAAGGAATTTTTAGCCGAACATTGAAACCAGACTTTTGGGAAGGACGTTGGAGCTTGCTACCTTGCAGGTGAAAAGAGAGCGCCGAGGTAGGCTTTCATCTACATCTACATCTGCATGGATACTCTGCAAATCAGATTTAAGTGCCTGGCAGAGGGTTCATCGAACCACCTTCACAATTCTCCATTATTCCAATCTCGTATAGCGCGCGGGAAGAATGAACACCTATATCTTTCCGTACGAGCTCTGATTTCCCTTATTTTATCGTGGTGATCATTCCGCCCTATGTAGGTCGGTGTCAAGAAAATATTGTCGTATTCGGAGGAGAAAGTTTCCAGCCCAAATCCCATATCATTTCTGTGACACTCTCTCCCATATTGCGCGATAATACAAAACGTGCTGCCTTTCTTTGAACTTTTTCGATGTACTCTGTCAGTCCTACCTGGTAAGGAACCCACACCGCGCAGCAGTATTCTAAAAGAAGACGGACAAGTGTAGTGTAGGCAGTCTCCTTAGTAGGTCTGTTACATTTTCTAAGAGTCCTGCCAATAAAATACAGTCTTTTGTTAGCATTCCCCACAACATTTTCTATGTGTTCTTTCCAATTTAAGTTGTTCGTAATTGTAATACCTAGATATTTAGTTGAATTTACGGCTTTCAGATTAGACTGATTTATCGTGTAACCGAAGTTTAACAAGTTCCTTTTAGCACTCATGTGGATGACCTCACACTTTTCTTTATTTAAGGCCAACTGCCACTTTTTGCACCATTCAGATATTTTTTCTAAATCATTTTGCAGTTTGTTTTGATCTTCTAATGACTTTATTAGTCGATAAACGACAGCGTCATCTGCAAACAACCGAAGACGGCTGCTTAGATTGTCTCCCAAATCGTTTATATAGATAAACTGTGAAACCCCGCTGAAGGTGTAGCTCTTACAGAAAAGTTTGTTTAAGAACATAAAACCTCCTTTGGAGGACTGTTGTGCAGTGTGGGATCTTTGCCAGATATAATTAACGGAGTACATCCAGAAAGTTCAAATAAAGGCAGCACGTTTTATATTACCGAGAAATAAGGGAGAGAGTGTCATGGACATGATACGGATTTGGTGTGTAAATCAGTAAAAAACAAAGGAGTTTTTCGTTGCGGAGACCTTCTCACGAAATTTCAGTTATCAGGTTTCGTCTCCGGATCTGAAAATATTTTGTTGACGCCGATCTACATAGTGAGAAACAAACATCATAATAAAATAAGGAAATCAGAGCTTGCACGGAAAGAAACATGTGTTCTTTTTTTCTGCGCGCTGTTCGAGATTGAAATAATAAACAATTAGTGTAAAGGTGGGTGGATGAACCCTCTGCCAGGCACTTAAGTGTGATTTTCAGAGTAGCCATGTAGATGTGGATGTAGATGATTATGAAATCTGTGTGCCTCCGTGAGTCCATTACTACCGACATAACGCCTGTGATAGTACAAGATGCATTTCATGTATGAGATAGTTCCTAAACTTCTATTTTTATTACTGTCACCGTTTCTTCATTACAGAATATACACATATATACGCACAATATGTTAACAGGTTACTGTATAAATTTCAGAATCAGATCGCTGCACTTGGTGCCACTTTGCGCAGATCTTAATAACCTCACATCTCCATAATGTGGCCATACAATCATTGTCCCGTTCAGACTAGTTGAGTATCGACCATTAAAGGCGGAAGATCAACCTTCATCATTGAACTTTGAGTTAGTTTGGCATTCTGAGATGGATGATCATTCCAGCGTCTATTCTACTTCTTGGTAACATCAAAAATTTCTGTGACCTCAAGATCAACGCGTTGTGGCTTGCGTGACTTCAGACGTTCAGCTAATAAATTCTGGAAAGCGGTATTCAGAACAGTGTTCTTATGAGACTTTGTCTTCTTTTGAATTTAAAACTTATAAAATTTTCTTCGGAGATCCAGAGGAACAATAGAACAGCAACCACTGAATGGGAGGCGATTTAACAGTGCCAGCAACGATCGACAAGGTCTCATTCGGACTAAATCTATCTTAGTAGTTTGTGCGTTGTTTTTCCATTCAGTGGACAAAAAAAAAAAAAAAATATGGCTCTGAGCACTATGGGACTTAACTTCTAAGGTCATCAGTCCCCTAGAACTTAGAACTAATTAAACGTAACTAACCTAAGGCCATCTCACACATCCATGCTCGAGGCAGGATTAGAACCTGCGACCGTAGCGGTCGCGCGGTTCCAGACTGTAGCGCCTAGAACCGCTCGGCCACAACGGCCGACAGTGGACAGCAGATTGTATCTGAGTACACAAGTGAAACTTCAGCATCTCGTAGCGTATCTATACTTTTTACGTAGTTGTTTCTGTGTACTTTTTCGAGTAAATTTACTCTTGACCCTAGCTTGTTTGGTAGGCTTATGCAGTACTGATTAAATGACAGTATCCGATCACTGGTAACACTAAATATTTATGGAATACTTATAAGGAACTTAGACGACATAAAACAAATAGAGATATATTGGTGTGATCTGTGTCTGGGTTTGGTGGAGTCTCCATAAGAAAAAGTACTCATTCAGTATCGTCAGAACACTTGGGAGTTTATTCTCACAGTGCTGCATGTCTTTGTTCGGACGTGTTAATGGCAAGTCGTTTGCGTACTGAGTTTTCTTGGAGGCAATAACTGTCACCTCGTTGACTTAGAAATTGAACAGAATATGTGCCAGTACTGATCCCTGAGGCAGCCTATTGTTCAGGGTTCTCCATCTGCGAGATTTTCCATTTAGAAAAACTAAAAACCGTCCATCAGAGAGCATGTAGTGTAGTAGTCATAAGCTATATAACATGGGTGTTTGGGGCATCAGACCATCTCTTCATATTGGAACGTAATCTACCGTCAGATCTACGAAAGCTGCATCGAATTGAAGCATCTGTTGAAATCTAGATTGAATCACTGTTGTAAGCGTTAGCACCCGACAGGAATATCAACGGTTTTTCTGAAGCGATCCTGATTAACGGGGAGTATTTTATCGTGACCTAAATACACTGGTACACTGGACACAAAGTGTCACTGCTGTTTCAATGAAACTTGGACAATACATAGAAGGAGTTACTGCAGTATGGTACAGAACGTAGCTGAGAGAAATGCGGAATCAGATTAACAGAAATGACATTTTTGTTCAAAGACAATAATTGCACTGAAGTCACGGCGATGCATGTTGGTCCTCTGGTCATTACAAACGCCAGGACATGGTAGTTAACAGGGCATATTATCATCATGGACAGCAGTGCATAATCTGTAACATGCTTCCTTGCTGGCAATAAGGTTGATAAGCAGTTCTTGTGGTAGTGTAAGGTGCCAGGATTTGGGCACTTATACGTTAGCTTTCCAACATTAATATTAATAATAAAGGGACCGGCAAGGGCATCAGGTCAAGACTTTATTGACTTATGATGAATATGAGGCACTCTGCATGTCTGCTTGATCAAGTTACTAACTTAAAGCGTTGGTGAAAAGTGTCGAAGTTGAGAATTATGGATATAAAGTCTGCAGCTGGCCGCAGCTAACCAGGCCACCGTGGACGGCAGGTAGCGGTCACCGGAAACGCGGGACAATATGGCGCCTTTTGCGGCAAGCCCGGCCTCCGGAGCCACCTGTGCTGGGCAGCACAGTTTGCCTAGGGGTGATATCATCGACACGATCATTGGATAGAATCTCAAAAATGGCGTTGGAGGGATTTCGGCGAAGTTAGAGCGTTCGACATTTGTCGAAATTGAGTATTCTTCTGCCGCGTTTTCGTACGCGTAGAAGACGGGAGAATTGTGGAGAGGGGTCTTCGCCTTCCGCCCTCGAACGGTACGGACTTAGAGACGGCGTCTTGGCCATCGTTTTCGAAAGGAGCGGACTTCGTCTTGGACGTCGGCGAGTTAGGACGCATCCCGCGAGATCTAAGACATGAATTGTTCACCTGTGCAGAATAGTGCAGAGAGGGATTTGCAGGATTTGTGCTGTCCTATTACCTCAGACTGGGAGTGCTGTGATTCGGAGACCGCAGAGCCGTCCGAATTATTGGTATCTTCAACAACATAGGGCCAGTTTGAGTGATTGCCTACACTTTACGTGTAGGATTGCGCACTTTTTATTAGGTCTACACGACGAGGTTCAGCGCGGGAGATAAACGGTCTGTATCGCAGCATTGCACCAACGCGCGGTCCATGCAGAGTTCTGCGCTTAGATCTACCTCCTTGTGTGCTCAGAAGCAAGATTTTCACCAACGTTCAACCACTTCCAACAACTGATCTAGTATTCTTAATCTTGTAGCTATCTTTGCGGGGTGCTGAGTATTCATCAAAGTGGCTGCCGGTAATTGCGGCACGTAATTGCAAATTAGTTAATGTGTCATTGTCAGCAGTGTGTGGTTGGTCAAAGAAATTCACATTTTTGTAAATTTTGTCAGTTGTGGGAAATATTAAAATTAATTGCCAATATTACAATTGGATTGTCGACTTCATTGTAGCTAGCATTTAACCTGTCCCTGTACGCTTTACATGTACCATAGTCGCTGCACAGCTTGCCCAGGCGCGAAGGAAAGAAGGTCTGCGGTCTTGTATCTCAGCGACGGACAAATAAGTTTACATTAGGCTATCCATTCCCACACCAGAGCTGCTGACAACTGATTGATGGTCGTTGATGCATTCGGACGTGCTAAAATACGTCTCTTCAACATATGCAACGCAGGTAGAGGGGAATGGGACACTAGTCCATTCTCTCTTTCCAAGAGTTCCTCGATCTAAGCTCTTCGATGTGGTCGCGTATTGTCATCATAAAAATGAAATCAGGGTCAAATGCACGTGTGGAAAGCTGCACATGGGGAAGAAGTGTAGCCTCACAGTAACGTTGACCGATATATCGAACATGATCGGTTTGTTCAGGTGTTACGGTGTGGTGAGGCGCAATGTTACGTGGGCGTACTGACCTCCAAATCTTTGAACACGATGCAGTTACCTGTCAACGTTATTGCAACACGGTACTCCTTTCCCACGCGCGTCTTTTCAGGGGTGAATTCGGCCCTGACTCATCTTTACGGATTAAAATGCGCGACCGCATTGAACAGCGCAGGAGGAGGAGGAGGAGGAGTAGGAATTCTTGGAATGAGAGAATATTCAGCGAATGGACTGGCCTGCACGTGCCCAAGACTTATGTCCCAGCGAGCACGTCCGAGATGCATTGGGGACACGTATTACAGCACGTCCACGTGTACCAACAACCACCCAGAAGTTGTCTACTGCGATTGTAGAGGAATGGCACGCCCTACCGCAAGAACTCGTTATCAGTTTTGTGTCTAGCTTGGAAGGACGTTGCAGAGCATTTGCTGTTGTCCGTTGTGGTAACACACTCTATTAAAAAACCATGTATCGCCTTTCGTAATGCCTAGGGGACGACCATGAATCGCGTTGACTTCATTTCAGTTATTGTCTTTGAACAAATGTATCATTTCTGTTCATCTCATTGTGTATTTCTTTCAGCTGCATTCTGAAATATACTGTATCAGTTTGTTGTGTGTGTGGTCCAAGTTTCATCTAGCTGTATTGCTTGGCAATGTCGCATCATACGAAAGTTACTTTCGTCCTTACTTTTTCCACACCATTGAGATAATAATAATAATAATAATAATAATAAAGAATAGTCCTCCGGTATGTTCTGCCAGTCGTAAAAGGCGACGAAAAGAACAAACCACTAATAGGGCTAACCCCCCTTTTAGTGTGATTAGTTGGTTCAGGACAGAACTAATGAAGCCTCGGACAAGCGCTGTCATGGTCGGGGACGACGCTTGAACCCTATGCCCGTCCACAATGGTAACGACACTGCTAGCCACACGGAAAAGATTTAAATCCAAATAGAGGTGTTTTGCAGGATATGCTTTCTGCAACTACTCTAGAAGAAAAACAAAGACAGAGGATGAGATGGTCAGATGAAGTTAACCGACACCTCATGTTCTGTTATTGCCATGCAAAAAACTTAGGAACCAACACAACTGGATACAGATCACAAGTATACACACCATTTATTACCAGATACCCATAATTAAAATTTTTAACAGAACAACGACTAGCTGATCAGATCTGTGTAATAATCAAAAACAACAGGATACCCCCGTCAGAATTAGAAAACATCAAAGAACAAGTACAACAAATACTGGAACAAAATAATGTGCAATCAGAAGAAGAAGAAAATACAGTAATGGACTCAAACATCTCAGAGCAAACAAACAAAGAACAATACGCATCAATTAAACAATCAGAGGAAAACGAAATCTTAAGACACAGAACAAAATTATAAATGAAGAACAAAAAGGCTGTTGCAAAGGAGCACGAGGATGTAAAGAGCAACTGATAATAGATGCAGAGGTGATATATCAAGCTAAAACTAAACAAAGGTCGCTACACTACACATACATTGATTACAAAAAAGCTTTTGATAGTGTACCCCACTCATGGTTACTACAAATATTGGAAATATACAAAGTAGATCCTAAATTGATACAGCTCCTAAACATAGTAATGAAAAATTGGAAAACCACACTTAATATCCAAACAAATTCAAATAATATCACATCACAGCCAATACAGATTAAGCGTGGAATATACCAAGGAGACTCATTAAGTCCTTTCTGGTTCTGCCTTGTTCTGAACCCACTATCCAACATGCTAAATAATACAAATTATGGTTACAATATTACTGGAACATACCATCAGAAAATCACACATTTGCTATACATGGATGATCTAAAACTACTGGCAGCAACAAATCAACAACTCAACCAATTACTAAAGATAACAGAAGTATTCAGCAATGATATAAATATAGCTTTTGGAACAGACAAATGTAAGAAAAATAGCACAGTCAAGGGAAAACACGCTAAACAAGAAGATTACATATTGGATAACCACAGCGACTGCATAGAAGCGACGGAAAAAACAGATGACTATAAATATCCAGGATACAGACAAAAAATAGGAATAGATAATACAAATATTAAAGAAGAACTGAAAGAAAAATATAGACAAAGACTAACAAAAATACTGAAAACAGAATTGACAGCAAGAAACAAGACAAAAGCTATAAATACTTATGCTATACCAATATTGACCTACTCATTTGGAGTAGTGAAATGGAGTAACACAGACCTAGAAGCACTCAATACACTTACACGATCACAATGCCACAAATGTAGAATACATCACATACATTCAGCAACAGAAAGATTCACATTAAGCAGAAAGGAGGGGGGAAGGGGATTTATCGACATAAAAAACCTACATTATGGACAAGTAGACAATTTAAGAAAATTCTTTATCGAACGAGCAGAAACTAGCAAAATACATAAAGCAATTACTCATATAAATACATCGGCCACACCACTGCAATTTCATAACCACTTCTACAACCCTTTAGATCACATAACATCATCAGATACGAAGAAAGTAAATTGGAAAAAGAAAACACTACATGGCAAGCACCCATATCATCTAACACAGCCACACATCGATCAAGACGCATCCAACACGTGACTAAGAAAAGGCAATATATACAGTGAGACGGAAGGATTCATGGTTTCAATACGGGATCAAACAATAAACACCAGATATTACAGCAAGCATATTATTAAGGATCCCAATACCACAACAGATTAATGCAGACTTTGCAAACAACAAATAGAAACAGTAGATCACATCACAAGCGGATGTACAATACTAGCAAATACAGAATACCCCAGAAGACATGACAATGTAGCAAAAATAATACATCAAAAACTTGCCATACAACATAAACTAATAAAACAAACGTTCGCACATACAAGTATGCACCACAAAATGTACTGGAGAATGATGAATACAAATTATACTGGAACAGAATCATTATAACAGATAAAACAACACCACATAACAAACCTGACATCATACTCACCATTAAAAAGAAGAAATTAACACAAATAATCGAAATACCCATACCAAATACAACAAATATACAGAAGAAAACAGGAGAAAAAATTGAAAAATTCATCCAACTGGCTGAGGAACTCAAGGACATGTGGCATCAGGATAAAGTTGACATTATACCAATTATACTATCAACTACAGGAGTCATACCACACAATATCCACCAGTACATCAAACGCAATACAGCTACATCCTAACTGTAATTATTGATACATGTTCAATTACCTGAAAGTTCCTAAATGCAATGTAACATATACTGTACAGTTAAAAGGAAGTCACGCTTGACCAAGGTCCGCGTCACTTTCCATTTTTAACCAGATATAACGTCTGAGAAAGGAAAGAATAATAATAATGAAAAACATGAAAAAGCTGACAAAAATGCAATTACATCCCTTCAGTGTGTTTTCGATAAAATCTGGAAAGAAGAAGAGATGCCCACAGAATGGAGAACAGCTCTCATCCACCCTATCCACAAGAAAGGTTTGAAGACAGACCCCAACTATTACAGAGGAATATCACTGCTGGATATAACATACAAGATTCTTTCTAAAGTCCTTTCGAACAGGGTAGAGCCGCAATTGGACTCGCAAATCGGTGAATACCAGGGAGCTTTTAGAAAGGGTAGATCATGCTCGGAACAAATACTAAACCTCAAAAACATCATGGCATACCAAAAATCAAGGGCAAAGACATACGTAATCTCCTTCATTGATTTAAAAAAAAAACATATAATTCGATTGATAGAGAATCTCTGCTATCAGTCCTGGAAGAAATGGTTTTGGATAAGAAAACAACTAATATTATAAAAGCGATCCTTACAAATATATTTGAGAAAGTTAAGTTGCGGGTGAATTATCGGAACCCTTTGAAATAAAAACGGGAGTTCGACAGGGGGATGGGCTCTCACCGTTGCTGTTCAATTGTGCGCTTGAGAAAGTAGTCAAAGAACGGAACACAAATATTAAGAGTGGTATAAGACTGGGTTGCAAGAAGAAGAACCTTAAAGTAAATTGCATTGCTTTTGCAGATGATATGGCAGTGTTTGCTGAAACAATGAAAGAAGCACGGGAGCAAATCCTTGAACAAAAAGAAAACAAGCAGCTAAAATAGGTCTTCACATCTCATTTGAAAAAACTAAGATATTGACAAACATCAAGCACTCATGAAAATACTTCAAAGTTCAAGAACAAAAGATTGAAATAGTAAAGGAATTCAAATATCTCGGAGAATGGATTAGTTGGAATGCTAGGGAAAGCAAACCAATGGAATCTAGAAAAAATAAACTTGAATTGGCCTTCCAACTAACAGAAAATACATACAACAAAAAATCCCTTTCATGGGGATCCAAAATTACACATTACAAGACAGTGATTAAGCCAGAAGCACTGTCTGCAGCAGAAACACTAAACATGAATTTCAAATGCCAAATGGAGAAACTTGAGCTAAAGGAAAGAAAAAATTTAAGAAAAGTCGTAGACCAAAAGACAATAAGATTATATACATAAAAAATGAAACTCTCTACAAGAAGGTCATCTTCTCATAATGAATTCCAACAGATTAACCAAACAAATCTTTGACCTTTTCCGCAACCGCAAAACGAAACCCAACTGGTTTAAAGAAACTGAGAAAGACCTAGTAGAATTAAATATTTCAGAAAGTTCACTTATCAATCGAACAGCTAAAGTTGTAAGTAATCTGTTTAGGTTTTTATATTGGTAACGCTACGTAGTGCTCTGTATGAAAATCACTGGATGTGCTGTGTGCAGTCTGTGGCTGGGTGGCATTGTTGGAATAATCGCTACTGTAGTGTTGGGCAGCTGGATGTGAACAGCACATAGCGTTGCGCAGTTGGAGGTGAGCCGCCAGCAGTGGTGGATGTGGGGAGTGAGATGGCGGAGTTTTGAGAGCGGATGATCTGGACAGAGACAGTAAATTTGTAAGACTGGATATCATGAGCTGATATATATATATATATGACTTTTGAGCACTATTAAGGTAAATACATTGTTTGTTCTTTATCAAAACCTTTCATTTGCTTTGCTAAGTATGCCTATCAGTAGTCAGTCCCTTCAGTAGTTTCAATCTTTTATTTAGCTGGCAGTAGTGGCGCTCGCTGTATTGCAGTAGTTCGAGTAACGAAGATTTTAGTGAGGTAAGTGATTCATGAAACGTATAGGTTATTGTTAGTCAGGGCCATTCTTTTGTAGGGATTATTAAAAGTCAGATTGCGTTGCGCTAAAAATATTGTGTGTCAGTTTAGTGTTGATCAGAATAAGTAAAGAGAGTAATGTCTGAGTACGTTCAGTTTTGCCGACCGAAAGTGGCCGTGCGGTTCTAGGCGCTGCAGTCTGGAATCGCGAGACCGCTACGGTCGCAGGTTCGAATCCTGCCTCGGGCATGGATGTGTGTGATGTCCTTAGGTTAGTTAGGTTTAACTAGTTCTAAGTTCTAGGGGACTAATGACCTCAGAAGTTGAGTCCCATAGTGCTCAGAGCCATTTGAACCATTTTTGAACGTTCAGTATTGCTCAGCTGTTTGAAAAGCAAATAATGTAAGAGGTTTATCAGCACAGTAATTCATTAATTTTTCTAAGGGGACGTTTCAAAGTAATTACTAAAGATGAAAACATAAGGTTCCAAGACAAATCTACACAAAAGTCCAATCCCTTCATCTCGGAAGAAGAGAGGAAAAGAAGATTAGAAAGAATGAAGAAATACTGGGTCCTAAGAAAATAACAACGCACAAAGAAATGATTGATCCAGCGTATTCCAAAGAGTGTGAAACGAAAGAAGAAGAAGAAGAGTGAAAAACATCTTACATGTAACTTTTCTTTGATCAACATTCCATCGCCCATAACTATATTTCGTAAGTGAAATTCTACCTTCTGAAAATATCGTTCTACAGAATTAGACCAATGCGAAGGTATTTTCTTCCTCTCTTGACAAAAAAAATCATCATCATGATCATTTAAGACTGATTATGCCTTTCAGCGTTCAGTCTAGAACATAGTCCCCCTTATGAAATTCCTCCATGATTCCCTATTCAGTGCTAACATTGGAGCCTCTTCTGATGTTAAGCCTATTACTTCAAAATCACTCTTAACCAAATCCAGGTACCTTCTCCTTGGTCTGCCCCGACTCCTCCTACCCTCTACTGCTGAACCCATGAGTCTCTTGGGTAAACTTGCTTCTCGCATGCGTGCAACATGACCCCACCATCTAAGCCTGTTCGCCCTGACTGCTACATCTATAGAGTTCATTCCCAGTTTTTCTTTGATTTCCTCGTTGTGGACACCCTCCTGCCATTGTTCCCATCTACTAGTACCTGCAATCATCCAAGCTACTTAAATAAAAATCGTGTCCGTTATATTGTTGCTTAATCAGGCCATTTACAGTATTTGCGTAGATATCCGCGTTGAAACAGCAACTCTGTAGGTTTTGGTGCCATTCTACGGCGGACTCCCAGCGGGCGAAATTTCGCGCCTCGTACAGCGCAGACAGAGCGTGGCGCGCGGTGGCCGTCGTAAAACAGAGGCGGCACCGGCGGCCCAGATAAATGCAAATGCCGGCGTCCGGGCCCCGGGCCGCCTCCCGTGCCCTGTCCTCTTCATTTCGCCGCTCCGCCGGTTATTGATTTGTATCTGCAATCAATCTCCCGGTCGGGCGAGGGGGCGCGCCCGCCCGGCTGCGAGTCTCTCGTCTTCTTTCCGAGTGCCATCCGCGAGCCATTTGTATTCTTCTGCCCGCCGGATCAGGAGCGCCGCTCGATGCGGTTCTCTCTTTCCCGATTAGAAGAATCCTCGATACAAAGAGAATGCTCATTTGGAATACGGGAGCAGTTGTCGGAAGTTTGAACGACGATTTGGCGTAGCCGCGGCCGGGGCCTGCTTTGGAAAGCAGAGCAAATAAGCAGCCGGGAGAGAGGCCGCACCGCGCCGCGCCGTCTTTTCCGCAGCCCCGACTGAGACGGAGCGCTGCTTTTACTTGGCCGCGTAAAGCCCGTGCTTTATGGCGTCGCGTCCCGGCCGCTACTGCTGCCAGATGTCGAGTGGCCGTCCCAGAGCCGCACTCCACGCGAGGGGGGCCACAGCGCAGGCCGGTGACGGCTGAAAGAAAGTTAAATATCGCACGAGTACCACGTCCTTATTCGTTCCAAAAACACGAGTACATGTTAGGAAGCTTGTGTCGTTACGTCGTGTCACGGCATATTTATTGCTGAGCCTACATCTGCAACATCTATAATGGGAAGACAGCATGGAAACGCAATTTTTTCTGCTGCATACGTTGACAGTACTGATTCAGCAGTAACATGCCTTTACCTCCCTTACAGTCTTTCGCCTTTACTACGTAGTCTTTCGCTCTTACTGTTCAGTGTGCATATTGAAAAAGCGATGACAGAAATAAAAGAAAGATTCATGAGTGGAATTACACTACTGGCCATTAAAATTGCTACACCACGAAGATGACTTGCTACAGACGCGAAATTTAGCCGACAGGAAGAAGATGCTGTGATATGCAAATGATTAGCTTTTCAGAGCATTCACACAAGTTTGGCGCCGGTGGCGACACCCACAACGTGCTGACATGAGGAAAGTTTCCAATCGATTTCTCATACACAAACAGCAGTTGACTGGCGTTGCCTGGTGAAATGTTGCTGTGATGCCTTGTGTAAGGAGGAGAAATGCGTACCATCACCTTTCCGACTTTGATAAGGGTCGGATTGTAACCTACCGCGATTGCGGCTTATCGTATCGCGACATTGCTGCTCGCGTCGGTCGAGATCCAATGACTGTTAGCAGAATATGGAATCGGTGGGTTCAGGAGGGTAACACGGAACGCCGTGCTGGATCCCAACGGCCTCGTATCACTAGCAGTCGAGACGACAGGCATCTTATCCGCATGGCTGTAACGGATCGTGCAGCCACGTCTCGATCCCTGAGTCAACAGATGGGGACGTTTGCAAGACAACAACCATCTGCATGAACAGTTCGACGACGTTTGCAGCAGCATGGACTATCAGCTCGGAGACCGTGGCTGCGGTTACCCTTGACGCTGCATCACAGACAGGAGCGCCTGCGATGGTGTACTCAACGACGAACCTGGGTTCACGAATGGCAAAACGTCATTTTTGCGGATGAATCCAGGTTCTGTTTACAGCATCATGATGGTCGAATCTGTGTTTGGCGACGACGTTGTGAACGCACATTAGAAGCGTGTATTCGTCATCGCCATTCTGGCGTGTCACCCGGCGTGATGGTATGGGGTGCCATTGGTTACACGTCTCGGTCACCTCTTGTTCGCATTGAGGGCACTTTGAACAGTGGACGTTACATTTAAGATGTGTTACGACCCGCGGCTCTACCCTTCATTCGATCCCTGCGAAACCCTACATTTCAGCAGGATAATGCACGACCGCATGTTGCAGATCCTGTACGAGCCTTTCTAGATACAGAAAATGTTCGACTGCTGCCCTGGCCAGCACATTCTCCAGATCTGTCACCAATTGAAAACGTCTGGTCAATGGTGGCCGAGCAATTGGCTCGTCACAATACTCCAGTCACTACTCTTGATGTACTGTGGTATCTTGTTGAAGCTGCATGGGCAGCTGTACATGTACACACCATCCAAGTTCTGTTTGACTCAATGCCCCGGTGTATCAAGGCCGTTATTACGGCCAGAGGTGGTTGTTCTGGGTACTGATTTCTCAGGATCTATACACCCAAATTGCGTGAAAATGTAATCAATTGTCAGTTGGAGTATAATATATTTGTTCAATCAATACCCGTTTATCATCTGCATTTCTTCTTGATGTAGCAATTTTAATGGCCAGTAGTGTAAAATTCCGAGTGAAAGGATATAGATGATAAGATTTGCTGATGACATTGGTATCCTCAATGAAAGTGAGGAAGAATTGCAGTACCTTTTAAATGGAACGAACAGTTTAATGAGAACCTACACTCAGATGACGGATGTCATGGGATCCACATACTGTATGCACATATACACATGCCGGTAGTTTCGCGCACACAAGGAATAAAAAGGCAATGTATTGGCGGAGCTGTCATTTGTGCTCAGCTGATTCATGTGGAAAGTTTCCCGGCGTGATTATGACCGCACGACTGGAACTAATACACTTAGAACACGGAGTGGTAGTTGGAGCTAGACGCATGGGACATTCAGTTTCGGAAATTTTCAAGGCAGTCAATATTCCGAGATGTGCAGTGTCAAGAGTGTGCCGAGAATATAAAATTTCAGGCATTACCTCTGACCATGGACAACGGAGAGGCAGACAGCCTTCACTTCAAGACTGAGAGCAGAGGCGTTTGCGTTTTGTCAGTGCTAAAGACAATCAACACAGCGTGAAATCGCAGAAAGCACTGTGGGACGTACGACGAACGTATCCGTTAGGACAGTGGCGAAATTTGGGGGTAGTGGGCTATGACTACAGACGACCTACGCGAGTGCCTTTGCTAATACCACGACATCGCCTGCAGTGCCTCTCCTGGGCTCGTGACCATATCGGTTGGACGCTAGACGACTGGGTAATCATGGCTTCGTCAGATAGTAAGAGCTGCTTGTAAAGTTCGAGTGTGGTACAGAACCCACTAAGCCAAGGACCCAAGTTGTCAACAAGGCACTGTGCAAGCTGGTGGTGGGTCCACATTGCGTCGGCTGTGATTACATAGAATGGACTGGGTCCTCTGGTCTAACGGAACCGATCATTGATGGAAATGGTTACGTTCAGCTACTTGTCCCCAAACAACGATGGAATTCTTATGGATGAAAATTGCGCCATGTCACTGGGCCACAATTGTTCGCGATTGGTTCGAAGAACATTCTGGAAAGTCGAGCCGATGATATGGGCACCCAGATTGCCCGACATGAATCCCATCAAACATTTATGGGACATAATCGAGAGATCAGTTCGTGCACAAAATCCTGCACTGGCAACACTTTCGCAATTATGGACGGCTAAAGAGGCACAATGGCTCATTGTATCTGCAGGGGACATCCAACGACTTGCTAAATCCATGCCAGGTCGAGCTGCTGCACAACGTCATGCGAAAGGAGGTCCGATACGATATTGGGAAGTATCGTACGAATTCTGTCACTTCAGTGTAGCTTGTCTTCATCCACACTTACAGCTACTGGTCATTACACGAAATCCTTTCGATCATCCAACGACAACACTACCCTGGCACAAGCAACATCGACAGCGAACGATCCTATAGTGCTGCCAATCCTTTCTCATAAATGGTTTATGCATACGGGTCCTATAACGCTTCCTTGGGATACACTCCACGTTAATTTCGATTATGCTGAAAATTCTCCGTCAGATATGACATACTAGGTTATATTAGTCACTTAGTGAACGAGCCAAACGGATATCTGAAAATACCTTGATTGTTAGTCGACGACGCGGTACAGTATCGAAAGCTTTTCGGAAACCTAGTAAGACAGTCTTTCTGTTTACCTACATCTACTACGTGTGCGATAATAACCCTGGATTCGGTGTGGGGCGGTGGTGGGATGGGTGGATTGCTGTGGCCTGTTGTGGGTTTGTGAACCACTGAGGGCTACAACGTTTCTAGGTCCCCTGTTTAATACACAATATACATGTGAGATAACGTGTGTGAATAAAGCAAGCTAAATTTCACACTGTGGTTTTACTTGAATTCGTACTGATTTTTTTACAGAAGTTTCTTTTCGTTATAGAATATATCCTAGGATCCTGAAACTGTTCAAAGTTAGCCGTATTGTTCTAAAATTCCGTCCATCAGTTATTTGTCCTTTTTATAAACAGAAGTGACCTGTGTTCCTTTCCATTCACGCGGATGTAAAAGTATTCGCAAGAGACTCTCTATAAATACACTGTCCAGTTGCATTAATGTGATCTCGTGTCATAAATCTGAATAACCACCTTTTGCAGCGCGAACCGCTACGAGACGTGCACGAAAAGAGTCAGTGAGGTTCTGGAAGGTACCGGCAGCGGTATGGAGCCATGCTGACTCAAGTGCTGTGGCCAGTTACACTAGGTTTCTCAGTTGAGGAATCATTGCGCGAACAGACTGGTCGAGGTGGTCCCACAGACTGTCGATAGGAATTAAGTCCGAGGAGTATGGTAGCCATGCAAGTTCGGTGAACTACTGGTGCTCTTCGAACCACGCACGTACACTATGAACTGTGTGATACGTTGCATTGCCCTGCTAGTAGATGACGTCGTGCCGAGGAAAAACAAACTGCATGTAGGGATGGACATGATCCCCAAGGGTAGATGCATACTTGTATTGACCCATTGTGCCTAATTGCACAGAAGGATTCCCCAGATCACGATGCCCCCTGATTTTGCTTTCAGGCGTATCGCGTCGTACACGCCAACGGCCATCTGCCCGATGGAGCATAAAAGGTGATTCTTTTGAAAAGACCATCCGTCGTCACTCAGTAGACGTTCAATTTCGGTACCGGCTTGCGAATTTCAGCCTTCTTCGCCGATGAAAAGTTGTCAGCGTGGGTGCATGAAGTAGGCGCCTGCTGCGAAGGCCCATGTACAGAAACGTTCTCTGCAAGATCGTTGAGGAGACACTGATGGTGGCCGCATGTTTCATCAGGGCGGTCACTTCCTCAACATTTGCACACCTATTCGCCCGTACACACCTTCGCAGCCGTCTTTCACCGTTGTCTACGGCTCGTGGTGCAGCACAATTGCCTCAGCGCCGGTTTTGGATAGCGGTATTTTACCAACACAGCGGCACATGAACAGTTTACACACTTAGCTGTTTCGGAAATACTTCCACCCTTGGCCCGAAAGCCAGTGACCATGCCCTTTCGTACGTCAGATAAATCGCTCTGTTTCTGGAGTACGACAATGACTGCAATGTTTTCTGTGTCTTCCCCGACAAGCTTTATATACCCTCCACTGCTAGTGCTGCCACCTTCCGTCTGTGAGAGGTTGTTGCACGCTGACGTCGGAATTAGGCGGTAGTCACGTTAACGCACTAGGAATTGTAAGTTTTGCAAGATACAAATGAAACTAGATTGTCGTCGGAGCATTGAACTCTGCATCATCACAGCAATCTTATCGTTATTCTCATAGATAAGGTGATAAGCAAGTGTAACCGAGACATAAAAGCTTCCGTCCACAAACCAACACGGATTTGGAAACCAACAATTGCACGAAATTCAGCTTGCCTTCTATATTCTCTTACGCCAAAACACGATGTATAAGTCCAAGAGCGTAAACTTGGTGGTGGTGGGGTGGTGGTGGTTAGTGTTTAACGTCCCGTCGACAACGAGGTCATTAGAGACGGAGCGCAAGCTCGGGTTAGGGAAAGATTGGGAAGGAAATCGGCCGTGCCCTTTCAAAGGAACCATCCCGGCATTTGCCTGAAACGATCTAGGGAAATCACGGAAAACCTAAATCAGGATGGCCGGAAATGAGATTGAACCGTCATCCTCCCGAATGCGAGTCCAGTGTGCCGTAAACTTGGCATCAGTTGCAACCAAGTACGGCAACACCAGAGAAGTTAAATACCAGGTCAAATTATTGGAAACTCTAGCAACGAAAGAGTGGCTAACAAAACACGTGCAGAAAAAGTACGTAAAGCCTACACGGTTACCTGGAATATGTACAACAAAAAACTGCTGTCCATTAGAGCCAAATTTTATCAGTCTCCTACAGTCCTTCTTAAAGAAGCACTCTACGCAATGGTGATGTCGTCATGAATTACCAACGTAAAGATATCGAGAAAATAGAACGAAAAAGATTGAGAAAAATATTTGACTCAAAATTCGATGTGGTATCTGGAGGCCCAAAAGTTCAGAAGAACTGTATTCGCTGACTGAGCGGTTCACCTCACTTGCACAGAAAAGACGTATGAAATCCTAGTGTCATAGAGCACGAATGGATAACGCTTGCTTGACCAAGAAAATCTTCCACATCAACGGAACCCGACAATCCAAAATATGCTATCAGATACCCAAAGTGACCTCACAGAAATCGGTACTGACCGACTGCCGACCACACGAACTACATACAGACACAAAATCAGTACACACAATTTCATGCCCAAGACGCAAGAGAAGGAATTTGAAAGTTACAAACGCGTGGACGTAAGAGATAAGAGAGGCCCAAAATGAAAGGATGGGGAAATTTTGGGAAGATGAGAAGAACAAGAAAGACAATGCTAAGTAGTGGTTCCATGTGCTCTTCAGAGGGAGAAACGAAGTATATATATATATATATATATGACCCAAATATTTAACAGTAACTGCTTAATAGCATGTTGGTACATCCTTGAAACGTAGTACAACAGCATTTCTGAGTGGTATGGATTCAGTGAATCCTTGGTAGGTTTCCGGAGCTATGTGGCACCGGATGTATACCCACAGGTAACGTAATTCTCCTAAATTTCGGATGGGTGGCTCGTGGGCGCGAAGCTCGCGACCGACAGCATCTCATAGGTATTCCATCGGATTCACGTCAGAAGAATTTGGTGGTCAAGACATCAGTGTTATTTCACAATCATGCTCTTAAAACGACTGCAGAACGATTCTAGGCTTGTGACATGGACAGTTATCCTACTTGAAAATGTCATGCAGTCGGTGAAGACATCAAACATGAATGGATGGATGTGGTACGTAATAATCGTCGCGTAGACGACACTGTCATAGTGCCTTTGATTACTGTCACAGGTTCCATTGACGCTAACGCGAACGTCTTACATGGCATAATATTGGCCCCTCCGACCGACGTCTGAGTGCGATGTATGACGTCGTATCCGGACACGAACATTCATCTGGTTTAACAAGAAACGTGATTCATTTCAATTGGTTCACGACCCAAATTCGATGATCCCATACCAATGCAATCGTAACTGGCTAAGCAGTCGGGTCAACGCCCACGTTGACAGCTATGGGTATTCTACTGCTGAACCCCACGTCAAGAATGTGTGCTCAATGATGCTCTCCGAAACACTTGTTCCTGCACCAGCACTGTGGTCTGTCGTCAGATGTGCTACAGATCGCCGCCTGTCCTACTTTGCTGCTTCTATGTTCTGTGATGAGGCGCGGACATCTAAAGCCTTGTGGTCCACTCGTGGTTTCATATTCCTTCATCTACTTCTCATAGACGCTCACGCCAGACCAGCTGTTCGTTCCAAGTCGTCGGCTCATAACAATCTGTCCTTTGTCAAAGTCGCTTATGTCAGTATAGTGGCCGTAGCGCTGCTATAACGATTCCTCACTCACCTATGCTACGTTTACTTGCTTTCCTTATCGCATTACGTGAATACAATACCACAGAATAGATTCAGTCTCATGGTAATCAGTGGGAATAATGCTTGGTTTCATCAGTGATACCGTATTTCTCTTATTATATGCCCTCGTGATCGTGATGGAAAATCTAATTTGGAGGAAGAACTATTTTTTCACTCTATGATTTCTATACGCTTCGTACTGCTTAAATGAACTCGTAGTGAACACTGAGCTCTCATCTGGATAACGTATATCTCTTTCGTTAATCTTACTTGGTAAGGGCCCTACACCAATGAATAGTACTCAAGAAACTATCGAACGCGTATTATCTAAGCGACCTTCTTCATACAAGAGTTACAATTGCTTGGAATTCCTGGTATAAATCTCGTCTAGCTGCTGATTTATTTGGCGGTAGAGCTACAGAAGTTGTCTAGTAGGTCAGTTATACGTATCGTGAACAGTGGTGGCCCTATCACACTACCTTGAAGTACGCTCAGCTGGCGACTCCAGTGAATGGAAAGCACTCAGTCTGGCGGCCCGTGTGCTGTCACTCACACACACACCCATCACATGCGCCCGTTGTCCTTTGTTTGTTGTATATAAAGCTTTTGTGATAGGATGTACTGCTTTGGCAGCGCTGCATCTCACCTGTTCTTCGTGATGGAGGTTGTCGCTGTGACATTGATGCTGTTGTCATTCTGTTGGCTCTCTTATGAACACGCCGCCCACAACTGCCGTCAGCTTCAGTATTCTCTTCGCCCTCAAATACCACATACCCGATTGTAGGAGCAAGGAGAAGATTTTCTACCTGGAACAGAGATGATGACATTGATGAAATTTGATTTCATTATGTTGATAAATGTTGGACAGTGACGTAAGTCAACCACTGACTTGATGTGTGCTGTAATTTTGTTTCGACACCATTTTAACTAATTCCTGTTGTTTATATTTTCGCTCGACTAGATAAACAGGAATACCAAATTGTCGCAGTTTTGTTTTGGCCGATTTTGGCAATGAATAGTCATCCAACTCTGGGGTATTTCCTTTTTAGTTTTCAACATTTAGCAAAGCGATGACTGAATTTAATCGTGGTCGCACTGCTTTTGAATATAATCCACGCGAAGCATGTCCTAAAACTTCAGAGTCTAAGAGAAACCTAAAGAGAGTGTATAAAATATTATTGTACAGTGGTCAATTATACGACCCTATAGCCATATCAGAAGACAGAGCGCTGCACGATTTAGCCTACACCAGGAATTTATTCGGAATAACTTCGCTCAAGGTTGATGCCACAATTGTCGAATGCTGATAAACGCACGTAAAATGCTAAACTGTTTATCTTTGCTATAACTGGACCCTCTAAGCAGAATCAGTCTGTTGTGTGCAGATTTCTTACTGTGTACGAGATCTGGGTCTATCACTTCATCTCATAAATGAGACTGGAATGCAAGCCTTGGGTGGAAGTCGGTCAGCCTGCACCAGAAGATGCAAAGCAGATTTCCTCTATCGGAATTATAATATTTTTTCGGATGTAAAAGAGTTACGCTTTGTGGACTATCCTGAAAATGGTAAAACAACTACCATCGTGTACTATGAAAGTCTGCTGGATTAACAGAATGAAAAAATATGTGAGAGGATTTCGAAGTGAAAACAATATCGTCTTTCATGAGGACAAGGCCCCTGTTCACAAAGGAGTTTTGGCTGTGGCTCTCTTGATGTTCAAGTTCACGACAACGTTTCTTCTTTTCTTTTTTCGTAAGAGTTCTCGGAATAGTGTTGCTAGTCCTATGCAAAATACCAATTCTAGGGCGTCAGAGGAGAGGAAACTGCGAAATTAAAAACCAAGACATAATTACTTAGCTAAACATTGGAAAATCAGTAACTAAGAGTTTTCCTAGTTTGTGAAAGCTGATAATGTTAATAATCAAATTTGTGTCTTGAATACGTTTGGAGCCGATTGCAGGCATAGTTCTCAGAGCTTCTAGAATCCTCTTGAGATTCCTGAATTAATTCATTTAACAATTCCCTTCCCGTCTCCTTCAAGAAATTTAATCACCCCCACTCACTCCCATCTGATGACGTTTGTGTTTGGCGCTCGCCAGAAATATCTGCAAAGTTTTCTTCGGGCAGGCTGATACAATCCTCTGTGTCAGACAGTCGTATGCGGGCCTTAAACCCTCAGTACGTGATATTCCGTAATAGGTTTGCTCCTGGACTTGGTGGCAACTGACGTTGCGGCTTCCTATTGTTCTCTCTTTCTGGCGTCACAGAATTTGTCACAAGGCATTCACTCTCTACGCCATATTTACTGAGTACGTTTGGTGCTGGTATGAAGCTAGAGTGACTGATCTACAGATGTGTGAAATTATATAGTCCAGTCCGGCCATCAAGGGGCGTTAGGCGGGTGATACTGATACACTCTCTCCCAACCACTTTGACCTATCTTTAGGCCTCTTACTGGCTCTCTCAACTGATCATGTTGGCCCCTATAATGGGGAGATGCGTCAACGCTGCTGCCTTTGCTGACCAATCCTTCTGTTTGCCAAAACTAAAGGAAACTGCAGGTCGCAGAAACGACATTTGTTCTGGAAACCATTGGCACCAGATTAATGACAGGGAACGCTTCAAGGTCGGCTGTGGACGGGACAAGGAAAGATGGTTGACGCTAAGTTGACATTCAAAACTAGAAAAGACGTCTTTCAACTAATTTCTGTGGGGGACTCGTTCAGTTACCTGGGACTGCAATTTTATACTTGTGAGAGCAGCCACTTTCGCCAGAGACGGCAAAACGAGGATCAGCTTCAGTTTCTCTCAGGAACGCTAATAAAACCATCCTGTGACTTCACACTTTGATGAACGTGATTATTCCAGGCACCGACCCAGGCCTGCCTTTTTGCAGGAGTCCTTGTTGGGGTGCTGTCAACACTGAGCAATGTACACTGACTTAGCAAAAGCCACGGGATATGGGGATACAGATGGCGCAGGTGTGTTCTATGTGCACCATACTCCCCTCGTGCCAACTGAATTTCTATAGGAAAACTTCTGAGAAGTGGATGTGCAAGTGGTTTATGCAACATGCAACGTCGTCGTGAGATGACGCCTTTCGGCGTATGGCGGCCGATGCCCGACGGGTGGGAATTTCGGTTTGGGCATTGGTGCAGGAAATTCGGCTTCATACAGTAAACGGTGTACAGGGTTTATCGTGAATGGATGAATGAAGGTACCACAGTCCACAACAGAGCAATTACCAGTCGTCCAGCCACCCTCTATGACCCTGACTGGCGACATCTGAGACTGATCGTCATTAGGGATAGAAGGGCAACAATGCAACAGATCGCGGCTTAGTTCAACACAAGACCTGGTACACACCTCTCCCAGTGGACAATCCGTAGGAACATGGGTTCCCTGGGCTATGGGAGCTGGCACCGTACATGGGTACAACTGTTAACCATCGTCATCGGGCACAACGCCTTGCATTTGTCGTCGATCACCAAGGATGGAACGATGACGCAACGTGATGCCTATGGGAAACACGTGTGTGGTGCAGTTCACGTGAATCGGTGAATCAAGTCTGCCAAGAAGATATGATCTAAGGCGGTGGTTTCTCTGCAGTGCATTTTGGTATGGAAATGGCCCCCTAGTTGTTCAGGAAGGGACTCTGAATGGTCCGCGGTTGCTCGGGGACCATCTCCATCCATTTTTGGCCTACCAACACACTGATGGTTCTGAGGTGTTTCAAGACGATAACTAGTCGCCACATCGCTCCCAAGTAGTCCAGGAGAGGTTCCAGGAAAATGTAGGTCCAAAGGCTGAGATGGACACCTGGCGCCCAAATTTGGATGCCATCGAGCCGATCTGGGATGTGGTGGAACGCAGGCTCCGTGCCATGGATCCAGCACCCACGGGCAGACCAGAATTGGCTGTCGCTCTGCAAACGGTTTGATGTCAGCTGCTTCCAGAGGTGTACCAGAGACTTGTAGACTCACTTCCACGGCGTCTCACTGCAGTCCGCAGGACAGTAGGAGGTTCCACGCGATGTTAGGTGCCTATCCCATGACATTTGCCAAGCCAGTGTACATGCAGTGCATTTAAATCGAGCAAATCACACAGAGATTCGTAAGCAGGAACAAATATACAAGAGTCCACAGAACACCATGCGACGAAACCATTTTATTTTTTGTGTGAAAAGAAAACCATATTGGAATAACTTACTTCACCCTACGTTACAGATACGAGGAAAAATTAAGCAGAATACGAGCAACGTGCTTGTAATGAAATTAAAAAGAGTGAAATATACACAAGAAGTTGTAATCAGGAACACAATGTGATGAAACCAGCTTGTGTGCCATGTCACATGCTTTTTAGGTTTCCACTTGTGCTAAATTGCTATTAATTCCACTTGATAAAGGCCACATGGTCGAAATTTCAATATTGGATTTTATAAATAAATAACGTAACAGTCAAACGCAATCACGACGTCATTTACAAAATTTAATGTTTGTGAACCCCAGCTACGAGACGTTAATCCCAGTTTTTGATTCATTTATTTGGAATATATTACTTTAAAGGCCACAGAAAAGTTCACTATGAGACCCACCCATAACGTCTAAATGAAAAATATTATCGTCTAATACTTGTATTTTTTAAAGTAAGAATACAGATTTACGCACATTTCTGCCAGGCCACTTGGAACGCTACTGTCGTTCCGTATTGAAACATGGGCAGTGCATCTCTTATATTTTGGTGTTCTGAGGAATTAGCGCCCAGCCGACTCACAGAGACTACAGTGCAAGTAGGAGAAAGACTGCGACAATGTGGAGGTTACAAAACATGCTGCCCAGTCCATCTTCTGGAACCATGGCCTGGTGTAGAGTGGCATGACGCCTTGGCTGCGTACATCTCTAGTGGCCTGCGGTTAACCCCACTTCTGAACTTTAGAGGGTGCCTGGAAGCTGGAGCCCATGACAGTATTTAATAATGTTCAAATGGCTCTGAGCACTATGGGACTTAACTTCTAAGGTCATCAGTCCCCTAGAACTTAGAACTACTCAAACCTAACTAATCTAAGGACATCACACACATCCATGCCCGAGGCAGGATTCGAACCTGCGACCGTAGCGGTCGCGCGGTTCCAGACTGTAGCACCTAGAACCGCTCGGCTACTCCGGCCGGCTAATAATGCTCCCCACATAGCAAACACTCAAGCTTTAGGCGAATATATTGATACGACCGAAAGTCACAGGTGGAAGATGGAGGCCTGTGAAAAGTGGGCTGTCCACAAGGAGCTTAGAGGCAGAAACGCGTTAGTTCAATACCATTATCTCCTGACGGAGGATGTGGTCAGTAGCCCTAGAAAGTAGCCTGAAACCATTCGACCTTACGAGGAGTGAGCTAATGACTATTGCATCGAGGGTCCTTCTGGGCAACCTTATGGCTGATCATAGTTTAGCTACAATGATTCTTACGTACATAATGCCACGGACTGGCGTCGAATGTCAACCGGAGCTTGTGTCACAAGCGCAAAATGCTATTTTTTTTGGTACCAGGTTAATGTGTACTGTACCTACGTAAAACTGTTGTATGTATGCAGACGCAAGCGATGATTGGAAATTTGTACAAGGGCCGGGATTCGAATCCGGGTCTCCTGCTCACTAAGCAGATGTGCTAACCACGACGCTGGCCTGGCGCACTAGCTTCGGACAAGCGCGTGAACTACCCTAGCATGCCTCCCTCCTCACCCTCCTCAGTTAAAATTCCCATTCACGCCTCAGCCCCTCCATTAACTCGAATAGCATTGCAGAGGCTCTGTACCGGAATAGCACCTCAACGTCCAACGAAACGAGAGATCCTTCCTGAAACCAAGACATAGATGCATTAATCAAATGTAACCGTGTGGTTCCAGAGACCTTTCCATGTCTCAAACATCATGTTTATATACAGACTGAAACAATGTATAGAAATTTTTATAAAGGCCAGGATTCGAATGATTCAGATTGCTCTGAGCTCTCTGAGACTTAACATCTGAGGTCATCAGTCCCCGCCGGCCGGAGTGGCCGAGCGGTTCTAGGCGCTACAGTCTGAAAACGCGCGACCGCTACGGTCGCAGGTTCGAATCCTGCCTCGGACATGGATGTGTGTGATGTCCTTAGGTTAGTTAGGTTTAAGTAGTTCTAAGTTCTAGGGGAGTGATGACCTCAGCAGTTAAGTCCCATAGTGCTCAGAGCCATTTGAACCATTTCATCAGTCCCCTATAACTTAGAACTACTTAAACCTAACTAACCTAAGGACATCACACACAACCATGCCCGAGGCACGATTCGATCCAGCGACCGTAGCGGTCGCTCGGTTCCAGACTGAAGCGCCTAGAACCGCTCGGCCACAGCGGCTGGCCCAGGATTCGAACCTGGGTCTCCTGATTATGAGGCAGATGCGTTAATCGCTACACCACCCTGACACAGTGACTTTGCACAACTGCACGGACTACCCTAGCACGTCTCCCTCCCTCCAGGGATGTGTGTTAGGGTAATCTGTGCAGCTGTACAGAGTCACTCTGTCAGGGTGGTGTAGTGATTAACGCATCTGCCTCATAAGCAGGAGACCTAGGTTCGTATCCTGTCCTTGGTACAAATTTACATTTGTCGCTTCAGTCGGCATGTACACATCATAGATGTCTGAGACTTGTGTGTGTATGCGTGTGTGTGTGTGTGTGTGTGAAATCTTATGGGACTTAACTCTAAGGTCATCAGTCCCTAAGCTTACACACTAGTTAACCTAAATTATCCTAAGGACAAACACACACACCCATGCCCCAGGGAGGACTCGAACCTCCGCCAGGACCAGCCGCACCGTGTCTGAGACTTGAAAATGTCTCTGAAACCATATAGTTTCATATGTAAAACTGTGTTTTTTTTCCTTGTGGTGTATTGTTAAGCCAGAGTAAGGAGATTTATACGATTTCTCTTCACGGAAAAAAGTTGGACAAAGTGCAGTGACTTTAAATACGAATCAGTCACAAACTTTCACCGGCATGGTGATAAATTCTCCTTGTCCTTGACTCTAGATTCCCTGACCGTTTAGTTGATGGTCATGTCCTTTTTAACTGCTGTTGGCAGCGTTGTGTTTGCGCGTTGCGGTAGCCGCCTTGGCGGGGGTGAATTCGGAGGTGGCTCTGGCGCCGCAGTAAGCTGAAGGCTGCAGCGTGGTGTGCTTGAGTCACAGTTGACACTCCGCGCGGCGTGCTGTGTATCCGTGTCCGAGCGGGCGGCGCTAATGGATGGCCTAGGATTAGCGGCACGTGCCCCAAAAAGTAAACCACTCCGCACCCCGGCGCGCCCCACGCAGCGCCGCTCGCCGCTATTCATGAAGGCGTTGAGTCAGGCGCAGCCCCGCCAGATTGGTCCTCTCCGCCGGCTCTGACGTGGTCTCCTCCCGCTCCGCAACGCAGCCTTTGCACTTGGTTGTGTTCGCCAACGTGTTCCGAGGCACTGTTGCTGCACTCTTGATATCTTATTTGTTGTGTGGTGTGGAAAGCTACGCAACAAATCTCAGTTATTAGATATTAGGAATAAAGCTGAATCTCTCTACAAGACGATCTTGTACGTGATACAGTGTTTAGTTTGTACATTTGCGAGTTTTATGCTATACAGAGAAGAAAAGCGGTCTCGTAAACAGCTTCTGAAACGGCAATGATGGACATTTGGGTAGAATAATTAAGGCATAATGGAACGTCTAGAAAGTATGTTAAAAACTGGGACTATCAGTGAATGATGTCGAAAGTTCATTTCGGTTTCTCCTAGACAGCGTTTAGTTACGAACAAGAAATCTAAGGCATCTTTACTGAGTGAAAAATAGGTGATTTGTCTTCTATTAAAAATGAAGAACGGACATTTATGTGATATATCTGTATATCGATAAAACGTTCGTCTTTCATCGTAAACGGATGATGAAGAAGTATCCTTTGGCTAATCAACTCACCAGAAATGGGCTACCACTTGCTGAAAAGCGCAGATCATGATACACGTAAGGTCCGGCTTTGTAAATAATCGGTCGCTAACCCCACTTCTTTATTTTTTTACGCAGAACAGACATTTATCAATACCCTTACGATTATTGCACATAATAACATCACTATAAAATTTAACATTTAAAAGCATAAAATAGAAATTTTGCGTTGTGCTATGTCTCGGGTTTCTTCCATCATATGAATGAAAGCTTAGCACTCTGGAACATTTCAGTCTTAACCGACCACTACTGCGGCTATGTTTTTTACTGTGAAGCATCTACTGTTCGAAAACACGGTGCTGAAATGTGATGCATAAGATGTTTCCCTCAAGTTGCTAATAACTGGCACTGACTGAGAAAGGTGGCGCTTCAGTCCTATACTATTTTTTTTTTGTCTGGTGAGCATGGTTTATAAGGCAGGCGAAATACCCTCAGACTTCAAGAAGAATGTGATAACTTCAATTCCAAAGAATTCAGGTGCTGACAGGTGAGAATAGTACTGGACCATAACTTCAATAAATCTTTGTTCCGAGGCACTGGCACGATTTATTTACAGAGGAGAGGAAAAAACTGGCAGAAACCGACCCGGGGAAAGATCAGTCTGGGTTCTGGAGGAATGTAGGAAACTCACGAGGCAGCAGTCAACATACGACTTATCTTAGAAAACAGGCTAAAGAAAGACCAGTCTACGTTTATATCACTTTCAGATTTAGAGAAAGCTCTTGACAATGTAAGTAACGCCGAATGTTAATTTCCATTCACGAAATTTATGTTACAAAAGTTGATTCTAACCTAAAACAGTGGTTAGCACACTGGACTCGCATTCGGGAGGACGACGGTTCAATCCCGTCTCCGGCCATCCTGATTTAGGTTTTCCGTGATTTCCCTAAATCGCTTCAGGCAAATGCCGGGATGGTTCCTTTGAAGGGGCACGGCCGATTTCCTTCCTCATCCTTCCCTTATCCGAGCTTGCGCTCCGTCTCTAATGACCTCGTTGTCGACGGGACGTTAAACGCTAATCTCCTCCTCCTCCTTCTAACCTAAAAAGAGAGGAAAACACGACAAAATATAACATAGCACATATTGTAAGTACCGCTTAATACTTTTATTAGATGTATAAAAAGAAACATCTATTACAGGCCACTGAAGATGCATCACAAATAAAAGAAGCGAAACGGGTATAGCAATAAAAAATTGTCTTCAGTTAGTTGCATATACGAAACACACCTCCACGAATGTTAACTGGATTTCACTCTTTGAAATTTTGAAAGCAGCAAGGATAAAATATAGGGAGAGAAAGAAACAAGACAGCTATTGTAAGAGTCGAAGGATATGATATACATTATGTGGAATGAGCAAGCAGGAAAGGAAACCAAGAAGAAGTTTGTAAACGAAATTAAAGTTCAGAGAGGGGAAATAAAAACGGTTGCCGACGACACTGTAATTCTGTCAGAAGCAGCAAAAGATTAGGAAGAGCTGTTCAATGGAATGGACAGTATTCTAACGGGGTCAGGGTGGTCCCAAGTGTTTTGACCTTGTAGTAGACCACGGTGACGATGCAAGTGTTGACGAAGCAGCAGGTACAAAGAACCAGTTCTCTAACCGACGTGGAGTCATAAAGACAGAGAAAATGATAACTGGTTTTGTTTAGCACAGTACATACAGCCATAGCAGTCAGTGTATCAGTGGCGCGTATTGTCCCTCGGTGGCGATGTTTGCTTGGCTCAACACACGGCAGCAGGAGACAGCCCCCTGCACGAAGACGCAAGGCTAGCTGGACAGCCACGGAAGAAGCGAAGTCAGCACCACAACGGCACAGGAACTGTCGATCTTACCGACACCAAGCAAGCAGCGATAGCAAACTCCGGTTTAGGCTGATCACGCCGCTAGGTGCAGGTGCAGCAACCAGCAAGTAGCCAATAGCTCGCGGGAGATGCGGTACAGGAGCCACTGAAATCCGATCTGTGAACCAGGGACCCCCAGAAAGCGTTCTGGAGTCGACTGATGTCCGCCAGTAGTAGGCCCCCAGCTGCGACTCGTCAGCTCCCAGCAGCATCAGAAAGAGACGATACCCCTGGACTAGCAGCCAGCAGAGGCAGCGTCTAGTTCAAGTTGAGACGATACGTCCCACTTCGGGTCGACAGCTGATGCTGAGCACTTCTCGGTGTGGGCTGCGGGCGGGGACAGATAGCTGCATGGCTGGGACAGGCAGCATTTATGGTCATTCGACTTGGCTCTGTTATGACAGGATGTCACTTTTGTTCACGTAGTTTACGGAACCAGTGCATTGCCAGGAGGCCCAGGCATGGTGTAGTTCAGGTCACCATTGCGGTGGCCCAGATCTCGTAACATGTCATGTTGTCAATGTTCCAGCCCAGGTAGCAAGTGACAGTACCTAGTGTGTGGTAACCGAGCTCACTTCTGTGCTTAAACGGAGGCTCCAGTCATGGTAGCTCAGCACCTTCCATCTTCTACAAGAGAATATGATAGTCAGCTTTCTGGCTTGTCTGGCCTCAAGTTACAGATGTTGATTTGGAAAGGTCGTGGCGTAAGAGTGTTATGAAAAGAGGTTATAAGATGAATAGCAACAAAAGAAAAACAAGGGCAATGGAATGTAGTCGGATTACATCATGTTATGCTCAGGTGGTTAGAGTAGAAAATGACACACTAAAAACATTAATAAGTTTTGCTTTTGAGCTGCAAAGTAACTGATGACGGCTGAAGTAGAGAGAAACGATGTAACATAAATTAAGTGTTAGCAATTCTCTTCTGAAGGCATTTTGAATGAAGCGCCAAAGAAACTGGTAGGGACGGTTATTCAAATACAAAGATATGTGAACAGGTACAATATGGCGCTGGGGTCGGCGACGCCTACATAAACCAACAAGTGTCTGGTGCAGTTGTTAGATCGGTTACTAGTGCTACAGTGGCAGGTTATCAAGATTTAGTCGGCGTACGGGCGATGGGACACAGCATCTCCGGGGTAGCGATGAAGTGGTGATTTTCCTGTACGATTATTTCACAATTGTACCGTCAATATCAGGAATCCGGTAAAACATCAAATCTCTGACGACGCTGCAGCCGGAAAAAGATCTTGAAAGAATGGGACCAACGACGACTGAAGACAAACGTTCAGCGTGACAGAAATGCAACCCTTCCGCAAATTGCTGCAGATTTCAGTGCTGGGACATCAACGAATGCCAGCTAGAGAACCATTTAACGAAACATCATCGATATGGGCTTTCGGAGCAGAAGACTCACTCAAAGCTTTACACTTCGCCTGGGCCCGCCAACACCGACATTGGGCCATTGATGACTGGAAACATGTCACCTGGTCGGACGAGTCTCGTTTTAAATTGTATCGAGCGGATGGACGTGTACGGGTATGGAGAAAAGCTCATGAATCCATGGACCCTGCATTTCAGCAGGGGACTGTTCAAGCTGATGGAGGCTCTGTAATGGTGTGGGGCATGTGTATTTGGAGTGGTGTGGGGGCCTTGATCCTTCTAAATACGACTCTGACATGTGACATGTACGTAAGCATCTTGTCTGATTACCTGCATCCATTCGTCTCCATTGTGCCTTCTGACGGACTAGGGCAATTTCAGCAGGTCACTGTGACACCCCACACGTCCAGAATTGCTACAGAGTGGCTCCAGCAAAACTCTTATGAGTTTAAACAAATTCGCTGGCACAAAACTCCGCAGACTTTGTAAGACGTCGTGGTCTCCTGACCTTCATAGCTTACATATTCCGCCCTCACAATCATATTCCGCACATCAAGCCGCTTCATTCGAACCCAAACTCGATAAGATGAAGTCAATGTTGTATGAATCCATGTAAACGATATGCAGTTACCAAGTAAACGTACCGTGGTTGAAATACTCGAGGCTGGCGTACACACATACATTCCAGACACAACGGTCACAAAAGCTTTTAGTTCGGGAGAGAAACTGCACAATGGGACGCCGGTCCCTTCAGAGGACGACCCAGCCTATGTCGGCCGGTGACCGCCCGTGTAGCGGACAGCATGGGCCCGAGTGAAAGGGGGGAACAAGCCTGTGTTCGGCTTAAAAGCAAATTCCGCTACATTGTGTGGGAGCGGCCAGCCTATGCATTCTTTAAACATAGCACTCAGTTTCAGAGATTTTCACAGGGAGACAGCAAAACGCCAAACGCCAATGCTACAGGTTTCCGGATTGGTCGCCTTAAACGAAACGTTATTCTCCCGTTTTAGAAGAGCAATGTTGATTGGCAGACGATATTTCTGATGCCTTGAGCTGAAGGAGTAATGGAAGAGAACGAAAGATATACCCCTTCACGTCTGGCGTGGAGGGGCGCCGTTCCGTTGTCGCTCTTGGAGCGAGGAACAAGTCTCTCCTCAGTACGTCACTGGGAGAGCACCTCTGTCCAGAGCGAATCGAAGTGCTACTCTGTATTGAGTCCTTGCGATTAAGCGTTGCTCACTGTGTTGGCTGACACACTTATTGTGCTGTGTGAACCGACAGAGTTATAGTTAAACGCCAGCGAGCGAATTTTGAGGGTCATCGTAGTGAACTGGTTATCTGACTGGAGTACCACGCCAATAGTTAGACTAGGGGCGAATAGGAATCCTTGACTTCATCAAGGCATAGGGAGAGTTTGATTGGCGAAGGTCAATGCAGATAGAACGAGAGTTATCTTATTTGTCAGCAGGGAGCGGCGCAGACAGCAGTCATCGCAGGTTACGGTATTGTGCGCTACAGCTATTGCGAGCCCCATATTGCCTCCACAACAGTACACTTCACTGCATTTCACACGCGACAGCCTCGACCGTACCTAGCAAAATTCTAAAGGATAATTATTCAAGCTGAGTAGGCGCGCCTCTCAGCCTTTCTGCCAAGTCAACAACCATCTTAAACTTTGTATAGAAATTTCATTAGGGAATCCTATCCTTGAGAGGTAACTTCACATTCCGAAAAGAACCAGGATATAACTTGTTCAATTCATAACTAAAAGTGCCATTGTGATTTCTCAGAATTTTTGCTAAATAAATAATAACTTTCGTTAGTTTCATGTTTTTCTTACACTAACTAGCACTACTCCAGTACCCAAGTATCCCACTAGTTACGTAAGAAATTTTGTGAATTTTTGTGTCATTTCCTTACAGCGGACGACTCCAGAAGATATTTATTGCTGAAAGTTTTTCAGACATTTCTCCTTAGAACGTTAGAAGCGTCTGTTTGACTTCTGTAGTAGTGTGGGGGTGGAAATTGCATCTTGCAGGAGCCACAGGGTAAAGGGTACATCTCAGATTAATCCGTTGCGCAGAATAACAGATCAACCCCATACCTCAGAACTTGAACTTTACTTTATTGAGCAAATCTGGAATGCCTTGCAGCGTGCTGTTCAGGAGATTTCTCCACGCCCTCATACCCTTACGGATTTATGGATAGGCCTGCAGGATTCATGGTGTCAGTTCCCTCCAGCACTACTTCAGACGATAGTCGAGTTCATACCACGTCGTGCTGCGGCACTTCTGCGAGCTCGCGGCGGCCCTACACTATATTAGACAGGTGTACCAGTTTCTTTGGCTCTTCAGTGTAGCCCGCATCTCGTGGTCGTGCGGTAGCGTTCTCGCTTCCCACGCCCGGGTTCCCGAGTTCGATTCCCGGCGGGGTCAGGGATTTTCTCTGCCTCGTGATGGCTGGGTGTTGTGTGCTGTCCTTAGGTTAGTTAGGTTTAAGTAGTTCTAAGTTCTCGGGGACTGATGACCATAGATGTTAAGTCTCATAGTGCTCAGAGCCATTTGAACCATTTCTTCAGTGTACCGAAGTTAAAAGTGGACAATAATGGAGCGCCGCCAACGAACTAGCAGTTTAGCTATTACAATTACGGAAGGAATACTCAGTGGCTGGGCACCAAGCCAGCTTTAGCGACAGGGCTGTTTAAACATTGCAAGACGGAATAGGTGAAGCGCCGCAATCCAGCTAGCGTGACAGTTTAACTGTGAACACTTACTTCTGCATAACCAGTATACCCACTATGCCGGCCGCGGTGGTCTCGCGGTTCTAGGCGCTCAGTCCGGAGCCGCGCGACCGCTACGGTCGCAGGTTCGAATCCTGCCTCGGGCATGGACGTGTGTGATGTCCTTAGGTTAGTTAGGTTTAAGTAGTTCTAAGTTCTAGGGGACTGATGATCAAAGATGTTAAGTCCCATATGCTCAGAGCCATTTTGTATACCCGCTATTTAGCCACTATGTATTCACGAAATAGAAAAAATAAGATATTGGGGATGTCCAAATGACCGTCACTCCATGAAAATTTAGGTTTTTCATGATTTTACAAAGCTGTTTGAGACATATGTCTGGATGACGCCTTTCTAGAGGGGAGGCCCAATTTCCTTCCTCAACAGTCTTCAAGACGAACTTTTGTTCTGTCGCTAACGATTTCGTCGTCGACGGGATTTTAAAACCTAATATTCTTTCCTTTTCCTTGGACTGCCTGGCAATTCAGATTTTTAAGTTCTCCTGCCATGTTCTCCCGTCAGTCGGCCCTATATGCTCGTTATTTTCACCTAGTACGATGGGCGTTCGATAAGTTCAAATGGTTCAAATGGCGCTGAGCACTATGGGACTCAACATCTGAAGTCATCAGTCCCCTAGAACTTAGAACTACTTAAACCTAACTAACCTAAGAAAATCACACACATCCATGCCCGAGGCAAGATTCTAACCTGCGACCGTAGCAGTCACGCGGTTCCGGACTGAAGTGCCTAGAACCGCACGGCCACCGTGGTCGGGTGTTCGATAAGTAATGCAACATTTTTTTATCAGTCAATTTCGGTTGTAAAAATACTGATTTCGTTCTGGGACACCGTGGAATATTCACGCTTCAGTCCCTATAGTTTCATGAGGGGTTTCGGTAAGTGGCAGCGCTATGCGTAGCCTTCAAAGTGGCGTCTGTAACGGAGGTGCGTTCCAAACGGGGAGCTGTCATTGAGTTTCTTTTGACGGGAAACCAGAGCATAGCAGATATTCATAGGTGCTTACAGAATGTCTAAGGAGACCTGAAAATGAACAAAAGCACGGCGAGGCATTGGGCGAGGCGTCTGCCGTCATCGCAAAAAGGTGACACTGCGCAACTGGACGTCTCTATTGGTAGTGCTGATACACTTGTCCACCTGTTGGGGAACTCGCCGCCTAACAGAAGACCATAAAGGGAACATCTAGGGGAACTGTTTGCGCATTACGAGGCCAATCGTGACAACTTTTTGTCGATCATCGTCATAGACAATGAAACAAGGTTTCACCACTTCGAACTGGAAACAAAACAGAAATCCATGAAGTGGCGCCACACCACCTTTCCACTTCCGACTTCCATCTGCTTAGCCCATTGGAGGATGCACTCCGCGATAAGCGGTACATGGATGATTGGAATTATTGATATAGCTCGGATGTCGACCAGTAGAGTAGTACAAGGCGGGCATACAGGCTCTCCCAGTAAAGTGGCGTACGGCCATCGTATTGAACAGGATTATGTTGAAAAATAATAATTCGTAGCTAAAAGAGTGGGAAATAATATGGAGTATTGGAATCCTGACTAGAATGAACCTACTTTCAGAAAAAAAAAGTGTTGCATTGCTTATTGAACGCCCCTCGAGTGCATCCAAAAAGTCCTTAGCAGTCCTCTTATAGACTGTACAAGTATTTTCTAAGCAATAAATTCCCAGTCGATATAATGAATTTCCCTTACTATTTTATCACTTTTTCCTTAGGTCAGGATACGCGGACACCAGAAGCGTTCGTCAGTGTACATGCTTCGGGTTTTACCAGAAGTTGGGCCGGTCGTGGTGGCCGAGCGGTTCTAGGTGCTACAGTCTGGAACCGCGCGACCGCTACCGTCGCAGGTTCGAATCCTGCCTCGGGCATGGATGTGTGTGATGTCCTTAGGTTAGTTAGGTTTAAGTAGTTCTAAGTTCTAGGGGAGTGATGACCTCAGCAGTTAAGTCCCATAGTGCTCAGAGCCATTTTTACCAGAAGTTGCAAACAATTCGGTGCTACAGTACCAGCTTCAATGCCGTTATTGTCGAATGTTGTCTGCGAAGAACAGACCGTTTGAGCTTGTGCAAAAAATTGGGGGGTGTCGAGGAAAAAAAGTGCTAATTCTCAGTTTTGCGAGTGTTTGTTTGATCATGGTATCTGTTGTAAATTTGAAAGCACAACTTACCGGTAACAAGCGCTTCAATTTTTACCTCTAGAGAGAACCGGCACCCATATAAATTATTTGATCTGATTGTCTTTGATAAACATATAACATTCAATAACAAAAATTAACGTTTCGTCGGTTAAGACTTTCTTCTGACGCCCCCTTCAATTAAACAATGTTCACCTCTGCGGGGCAGCTTTAAACCCATAGTTGCTCTAAATGAAGAGCTAATCGCAAGTAAATTTTTTTTATTGTGTTGGAAGCATTTCAGTAGGAAAGTGATAGTAACTTACCGTGCCCCTGTTCACTGGCCGCGACAGTGTAATAACGTCCACGACGCGCGGCCGCTCGCTTCTCACCGACCACGAAGGAAAACGTGAACAGACAGTACCTACAAGTAAGCCTATATGATAGTCACATTTCGCACCCTCAATCATTGACCACCACTCTAACTACTCCCTGACGACTTGTCTGACGAAGACTTACGGGGTAAACATATCTTATCAAATGTTGGTAGGAGGACGAAAAAAATGGTTCAAATGGCTCTGAGCACTATGGGACTCAACTGCTGAGGTCATTAGTCCCCTAGAACTTAGAACTAGTTAAACCTAACTAACCTAAGGACATCACAAACATCCATGCCCGAGGCAGGATTTGAACCTGCGACCGTAGCGGTCCTGCGGTTCCAGACTGTAGCGTCTTTAACCGCACGGCCACTTTGGCCGGCTAGGAGGACGAGATGTGGTGAATGGATAGAGGACTTCCACCTATCCCCACCATGACTAGCCTTTCGACGAACTTCAAACAAGGTGGCAGGAGCTATCTAGCGATCATATTTCATTAAATCCAAGATGCCTTTGGGCAAATTGTGTTGTCTTTGTAAAGAGACGCTTATCTTCCCTACAATATATTTTTGTCATCGGTCTTCTGACTGTTTTGGTGCAGCCGGCCACGATTTCCACACCTGCGCCCACCTCCCCAACTAAGAGCAGCACGTACATTCCACGTCCTCGATTATGTGTTGGGTATATTCCAATATTTATCTTTAGCTACAGTTTTGTTCCCTACGGTTCACTCAAGTACAATGGAAGCTGTTCTCTAACGTCTTACCACATATCCTATCATCTTGACCCTTCGTTCAGGTAGTGTTTCCCGCGTATTCCTTTTCTCGTCAATTCTGAGGAGGATCTCTCATTCCTTGTCTTATCAGTGCATTACTTTCCGGCATCATCACATCTCAAAAGTTTCGATTCTCTTCTTTCCTGGTATACGCACAGCCCATGGGACATTGCCATAAAATTCTATGCTCCATAAGTACTTGCTGAGAAATTTATTCCTCAAATAACATGTTTCGTACAGCTATACATCTTCTAGCCAGGAATGACCTCTTTGCCTGTTCTGATCTGCTTCTTGTGCTCTCCTCTCTCTGTCCATCATCCGTTACTTTTTTTACTGAGTAGAAAATTCTATCACTTTAAACACTACGTGATCTCCAATTTTGATGAGAAGTTTATAGCTAATCACATTTCTGCTAGTGCTGATTACTTTCGTCTTTCTTTGCTGTCAGTCCATATTCGGTGTTCACTTATCACGTTTCGTACATCGCATCAAGGTTTACATTAATAGAAGAATTCTAGACACTTGATGTGTGTACTGAATCTGTATAGGCCTACTTACCACTATGCTGCTTATGCTATTCGTCTCTGAAATTTTTTCTTGCATTTGATTAAAATAGATTAAATCATACATCATTGCTGAGTAACGAAACAAACTAAAAACTAAAACTGAACCACTATACAGACAAAAAAAAAAAAATGGCTCTGAGCACTATGGGACTTAACTTCTCAGGTAATTAGTCACCTAGAACGTAGAACTACTTAAACCTAACTAACCTAAGGACTTCACAAACGTCTATGCCCGAGGCAGGATTCGAACCTGCGACCGTAGCAGTCGCGCGGTTCCAGACTGAAGCGCCTAGAACCGCTCGGCCACAGCGACCGGCCATTGCAGCCACCTCTGTCTCCTCTTCAAATGAAACATACAGAATGCTTCATTTATTGTTAATTAGAGAATTGCCTTGGCATTTGTCAAGTGAAATGAGCCGTATTTGTCTGCAAACTAGCGACGGAAATAAAGTATTTCATAAAGTGAATGATAGCAGCTCTCATTTGTATTTACAATTGATTTTGCGCTTCGCAAAAGGAAAAAAATTTAGAATCCTATAATATCATCGAGCCACAGTTGGAATTAGTGAACTAGTATATTTGCCTTGGTGTATCGCGTTGTGAAGATATGAAATGGAACGATCACATAGGCTGGGCAGTAGGTAAAACAGGAGGCAGACGTTTGTTTATTGGAAGAATGCTGGAGAACTGCAATGACTCTACAACGGAGATTGCTTACAAAATACTGGTGCGACGCATCCTAGAATACTGCTCAAGTGTCTTGGACCTGTACCAATGCCTCACAGGTGATAATGAAAGTATACAAGGAAGGACAGCAGGAACGGTGAAAAGTTTGTTTGGTACATGGGAGAGAGGCGGGGAGATGCTGAAAAGAGCAAACCTGGCAGACGCTCGAAGCCTGACGCAAACTGTTCCGTGAAAACCTGCTCAGTAAGTTCAAAGTCAGTAGCTCGTGGTCGTGCGGTAGCGTTCTCGCTTCCCACGCCCGGGGTCCCGGGTTCGATTCCCGGCGGGGTCAGGGATTTTCTCTGCCTCGTGATGACTGGGTGTTGTGTGCTGTCCTTAGGTTAGTTAGGTTTAAGTAGTTCTAAGTTCTAGGGGACTGATGACCATAGATGTTAAGTCCCATAGTGCTCAGAGCCATTTGAACCATTTTTAAGTTCAAAGAATCAACTTTAAATGATGAAGCTAGGATTATACTTCAACCCGCTACAAATAACTGCATTAATATTGCATTAATTACAACAAGCACAGAGGCGTCCAAGCATTCATTCTTCCCTCATTCCATACGTGAAAGAAACGGCAAAAAGCCCTGACAACTGGTACAACGGAGAGCACCTTGTACTACACAGTGTTTGCAGAGTGTGTGTGTGTAGATGGTTTTTTCATTCAAAAAGTCGTGTGATTGTTCCTGACTTAATCTGAGGATAGCATGTCGTCCACGAATAGTATCATTGTTGTCCTGTCCTCGCGAATGCCACTCCTAAACGTAAAGACAGTCTTTCATTCTTAATCTTCCCTCTTGGTTCTTGTGTATATTGCATATTATGTGTCTCACCCTGAAGCTTATCAGGGTTTTTCTGCCGTCCGTTGTGTCCGAGCTGTGCTAGGCGCATCTGTCCAGAACCGCGCTGCTGCTACGGTCGCAGGTTCGAATCCTGCCTCGGGCATGGATGTGTGTGGTGTCCTTAGGTTAGTTAGGTTTAAGTAGTTCTAAGTCTAGGGGAGTGATGACCTCAGATGTTAAGTCCCATAGTGCTCAGAGCCATTTGAACCATTTTCAGGGTTTTTCTGAGAACTTCAAACAATTTTCACAATTTTATGTAGTCGAACCCTATTTTTAGTTCGACAGATCCTGTGTTTTGATCCCACTTTTTGACTAATGCATCAGGGACTATCGTAGGGATATGAAAATTGTTACAGATGCGCGGAGGGCAGAAGTGTCAGTATATTCCGTGTGTGGTGAGGAAGTGGCAGCTGCAGGCGGGCACTGGGGAGGCTGGCTGGTGGGGAGGCTAGGACATCGCGTGACTGCGTGCCACGCCCCCTGGCGTTCCTGCGCACGCCAGCAGGCCGCATCGCGCCCACGTGGCCGCGATCCTCCACTATGACACGCGCACTCTAGGAGACCCTCGGGGCGAAGGTGGCTGATTGAGGAGTCGACGGAAGTCACTGATATCGACCAGTATTGCGTGCATTTTGGCCGCTGGCAGCCTTATCTGGTAGATATCTTGATTGTTTGTTGCTCCGTAGAAAGTAAATATTTGTTGAGTAACACCTGGTAAAACCCATAAGCTGCATTTAAACTGGGTTTCGAGTGTAGAAACCATCGTCAGTTGCATCTGATATAACGTGCTTACTGTCATGTAGGACAGATTTCATACACAGTTATGACTAGATTTGAAATATCCGCGTGGTTTTATGGTTTCCAGATGAACATTGATTTGAACATGACAAGAAATATATAATTATCGCGAACGTAATTTATAAAGAGATTCGTATTATGTAAGAAAACTTAGGTTTCTAGTGTTGTGTGTATGTTTGTGTGAAGTCCACTAACTTATGCTAAGAACAACACACATACACCCATGCCCGTGGGAGGACTCGATCTCGGCGGGAGTGCACGCGCAATTCGTGACCGCGCGGCTAGTGGTATGCATACGGTTGATATGCTAAAGATACTGACATGCGTAAAATTGTTTGTTGTCTTCTGTATTAGGAGACGCTGACTATGAGTTCTACATTCGAATACCAATTTGAGTACTAAACATTTTAAATGCAGTTCATGCGTTTACAAGATGTGCTTTAACAGTTATCTAGTAGACAACACTGTGTTTAGTGTAGCTACGTCTACAAATGTACATGAGAGACTCTAAATATAGATAAACGTAAATTAATGCAGATGAATAGGAAAAAGAATACCGTAATGTTTGAATACTCCATTAGTAGAGTAGCGCTTGACACTGTCATGTCGATTAATTATTTGGGCGTAACATTGCAGAGCGATATGAAGTGGGACAAACATGTAATGGCAGTTGTGGGGAAGGTGGATAGTCGTCTTCGATTCATTGGTAGAATTTTGGGAAGATGTGGTTCATCTGTAAAGGAGACCGCTTGTAAAACACTAACACGACCTATTCTTGAGTACTGCTCGAGCGTTTGGGATCCCTATCAGGTCGGATTGAGGGAGGAGATAGAAGTAATTCAGAGGCGGGCTGCTAGATTTGTTACTGGTAGGTTTGATCATCACGCGAGTGTTACGGAAATGCTTCAGGAACTCCGGTGGGAGTCTCTGGAGGAAAGGAGGCGTTCTTTTCGTGAATCGCTACTGAGAAAATTTAGAAAACCAGCATTTGAGGCTGACTGCAGTGCAGTTTTACTGCCGCCAACTTATATTTCGCGGAAAGACCACAAAGATAAGATCAGAGAGATCAGGGCTCGTACAGAGGCAAATAGGCAGTCATTTTTCCCTCGTTCTGTTTGGGAGTGGAACAGGGAGAGAAGATTCTAGTTGTGGTACGAGGTACCCTCCGCCACGCACCGTATGGTGGATTGTGGAGTATCTATGTAGACGTAGATGTAGAGACGGGAAGCTCGCTCACTACTGCAGATGACGCGGTAAATGGCTCCCCGACGGTCAGTGGAATTCAAACTAAGAAGTTATTACTCCAAGCTCTTTGTCGTTCATAAGTTATTCTGTCGTTTAGCTGTCCATAGGTCTCTGCTGTAATTGTCGTATTTCCTTACGTGCTGGCAACTCCTTAGCTGCCTAGAAGTAGTGGACGTCTGGTGGAGTTCAGTCGCTACAGCCTTCTATCGACTACGCGAATGTGTCTGCAGACAGCGCTGACGGTGTGTAGAACACTCGCTCCGCCTGTCAGAACCTGTCACGGATGCCACGTACCTGGGTGACTCTGGGTAGTCTCGCAGTAGTTACGTCACAAGATGAGGGGCGGACGCGGAGTTAATGGTCGCTCTATGTTGTGTGTAATTTAATTGAATATTGTGGGGTCTTGCCCATTCGTCTCATATAGGGTGCCTAAGGGATGCTGCGTTCTCGGAACAACAGTTCAAGCAAATAACGCTAGGAGTTTTATTTCAATAAAGCAGATTGACAAAACTTAACTTTGAAATAACAGTGGTGTCGCAAGCGATGAGCGATATGCAACATAAATCCGAGTCCTTTGCTGTATATAATGTTCATGCAAGTTTGACACACAGTTTGTGGATCACTTATAACTGTTTTGCGAGTGCCGGTCTACAACTGCGCTAATCCTGTCCACTGATGTCCGGCCGAGGCTTGCAGGAGAGGCGCTTATATCAACTTCGGCTAGATGCCGCTCCTATCGTGGTGACGTCCTGGTCAGCGCGCCATTGGCCGATGTCGTTTCACCGCCTTCTCTTTTCTTACGTTCTTCACCATCGCTTCGGCGCTTGTGGTTACCCCAGAACAAATATCGTCTTGTGTATTAACATTTTCGAAATGCTGAACACAGTTGTGTGCAAGATTAGAGACCATCTCCAAGGTCCTTAAAACGCTCAGCAAAGTGCTTGCATAAGCGAACTGGTAAAGTCGCATGTGGCTAGAAGCACGACGAAGTGTGCGTCAGTACTGTTCACACAGAGATCAAGCTATCACAGCGTTGAGCGCTATAAGGTGATCTGTAATTCTTCCTTTCTGTGAGGCTGCTCCATTATATGCTGTGGTTGTAAAGAAGACGGATAAAAGGAAACTTTCATTCTAGGTGAAAAAAATCGATGAGCAGACGGAAGAAGAGGGATTGCATGACATTTCTTCGAAAATAACTTCTTTTGCAGTATGTATAATCGTTTCAAAATCGATTGAGAACGAGCGAGGATAATTAGCTATTCGTACTGAACTCATGCAATAGAAACTAAGGAAGGAGGACACTGTGATAAAAAAGTTCTTCTTCCAAGAAGTTATTGGTTACTCTAAGGTTCCATGCCACTGGTACATCGAAGTCTGTCAAAAACTTCAATTTTGGTACGTGAACATCCTCTCTGCCAGCAGCACTTTTTGTTTCAAATCTTAATGTCATGTCTTTCTCGGCGCGATTATGAAAGCAGACCTTTTATTTCCTTTTTAAATTCCTCCGCTGCCGTCTGCAGTGTACACTTGTTTAACGTACAACATGCTTCGTTTAATACTGTCATGTTTGCTCCAGTCGCGATAATCTTTACTTCTGATATCGGGAAAACACGGCTTCAGTCCATGACATTCAATTAAAACACTCGCATGTTCTTTGCGCGGAAGAACCTTCTTTATTCTCGAAATCGTTTTGTCAGTGCGTCGCGGGGACTAGTGTAGCACTTCAGCATTTGAAAGCACACGTGTGCGTCGAGTCAACGTTTCGGCTTTTACCGACACCATTCATGCGACATCGTATGAGCTTTCACGCATGGATATAGACTTGCTGTCGGTTTGAAGCAACGCGAAGCAGCAACGTGGTGGCAGGAGGGCGGGGGGTAGGGAGGGAGGGATAATAGGCTTCGGCAGTCTGCGCAGCTCCGCCGACTATTATTGTGCACATACCGTCTCTGATGACCTCGTTGTCGACGGGACGTCAAACTCTAATCTTCCTTTTTTCTTCTTCTGTGCTAAGAGAAACGTGTAAATAGACACATGAGTTGACAGCTGTCGAAAAGCAGTAAGTACGGGTAGAGATCATTCTATTTCAATCGAGTCAGCTACTTCGTCAGCTACATCGCCGAGAGTAGTCTTTGAATGTTCTGGCAGTGGTGGAAACTGAGCTGAGCTACCTAACCTTAGCGTACTGAGAGGTTTGTAGAGAGAAGTGGGTCTTCCGGAGCCATTCTCTATAGCTGCAAAGGTGTCGGTCGATAATACACGTCGTAGGATTCCGAAAAAGCGAAACTCGAGTTTTAGGAAGTGCTTGCTGATGGAAAACTGGATCGGATTTTTCCTTTAACGGCTAAGGCAAACGAAATATGCCCTTTCGTATGGAACCGTTTTCATGGTAAATTCCTGAAGGTGCTAGAGTTACAAGATTACAAACGTTAGAGAATTGATCCTACACCAATTAGCACTAATAAAAACCCTCATATTTGACGAGAACTCTCCTCGTTAGTGGTACCTTGAAATCAAACCATGTTTTTTTAGAGAGCACGGCAGTAATTGTGTTACGTTTAATCGAGATACGGTTGTCTACCGCCGTCGAAGATGATGTGAGTCCGCTTTATGACGGTAATGATTCAGAGATAGATAGTTCGATAAAGGAACTAGAAAAAAGTAACATTTCATCGCAAGAATTTGCACTACTAGAGAAAAAGGGGTGGGGAGTGACTTGTTAATTCTTATCGGCAAGATATGTGATAACGTCATGAGTTAAGTCTAAACAGTCCGCAGTGTCTCGTGGTGTGAAAATACGAGTTACCGATGATGGGCGTACCTATTGAGACCCTTTTGTTACTATTTAATAACATAAACTGTGCGAGTTGGCACGGATGTGAAGAACTGGACTCGTATGTGGGAGAAGCAGGGCTAAAGTACTTGTCCATGTATCCTGATCTGAACTGCTTTAGTTTCCCTACATGACTTGGGGAAAATTCCGGTGGGTTGCCACAAATGAAGCCACGGTTGATTTTCTTCCCTACTTTATCCAATGCAAGCTTGTACTCCACCTCTAATGAATTTGACATCGAAGACATAGGAAATTTGCTTTTTCATTTGGGGTAGTATTCATGGTAAATTCTTAAGGATGCTCGAGTTTAAAGGTCACAAACTTTGGATAATTGGTCATACGCCAATAATCAATAATCAAACATCAACTTACCTTTTTTATGAAGACGAGGGATGTTTTCCGGCAGACAGTTTCACCCTCTCAACTCTCGCATCATCATCATCATCATCACACACATAAACAACATTGTACTCCACATGCTTTCATCGCGGTCGTCTAAGCTAATCACTTACAACAAACACAAAATAAGAAAGGAATCACTTTAAAAATTGAGGGGCTGAACCTACTGCTTGGAATGCGCTAGACAGTTGTGCAATACGGCATTGGTTACCATTGAAGTTTTATTTGGAATTCCGGTGACAGCAAAAGAAAGCATTTATATTTTGTTTGCATATTTTGTTGGTCGATGTAAATTCACTACTCATTTGAATCATCGTCTGTATTAATGAATGAATTCTCATTAGATGCTTCAATAGTAGCAGTCGGATGGAAACTCATTTTTCATCTGCGTATCACTTATCACTGATCAGTATCAGTCAAGACTTCTAAATCACTCTAACCGTCTTCTTCCTTCCGAAGGTAAGTTTTAGGTTTCTAACAAGTGCTTTTCCACGCGTCGATCGAAAGGACACGAGCAGTCGTAGCACTGAAGGATGATAAAGACCACTTTACAGTCGAGCTGCAGACTGCGGTTAGTGGCTCCAGCACATCCAGCGAGCAGCGAGATGTATGGCGGGCAGTAACTGTTGAGCAGTGTCCGGCGCAAAGTGGCTGAGTCAGCGCCGCGGCGGAAGCGGAAGGCCGGCAATCAGCGCGCTTGTCCGCTCCCCGGTCCAGGCGTTCCTACCCAGACACTCTCCCTCCTGCTCTCCGGAACCCGACAAACGACGCAAAGTAAGAGGCCGGAAGAGTCGCAGACATAAGCAATCAAACGGAAGGATGGCCCTCTCCCTTTTTAAATGTGTCTCGAACAGTTATTTTGGATTGTGGTAAATGTTGATAGCGGGTTGCTTCTTAACGAGCTCCTAAGTTCTCGGCACAATATGGGCATTCTGAGTAAGATTGTTCGCTGACTGCAAGAAGTACATCTGTCCGTAATTCCGTAATTGCAAGAGCGTACAGCTTTGTGGCTTGCACAGAGTGTTCTTCTCTCCTCCCTATTTTAGTAAAATGCATGCAAGATGACTCCATTACCGAGAAGGGTGGTGCAGTGCTTAAGAAATTCGACCTGTATCCGTGACGATGAGAGTTCAGATACATGTGCGCTGGTCCAGAGCTCGGAATCTTCCCGTACGCGCTCATTGCTCATACCGAGCTATCTTTTACAGCTCCGACTGCTCCATTCTCTTTTACGTCCTCATGTCCCCACCCGACTGACAGTTTTAGTCTATCAGAAAAGTTTCTAACAGTACACACTCCTCTGCAGAGTGAAAGACACATTCCGAAAATAGCCCCCAGATCGCGCCTAAACCATTTTCTCCGGGATATCCTTTTTCTCTGGAGTGCTGCTCCACAAACACATGCATGAGAAGTTCTTATTAGTTTGAAAAGTAGGACAGAGGTACTGACAGCAATGAAGCTTTGAATGCGTGCTGTGAGCTGTTCTTGGATAACGCAGTCGGTAAAAGCAATGCCTACGAAAGGCAAGGTTTCGAGTTCAATCCCGGTCCGTCACAAAATTTTAATCTGCTAAGGAAGTTTCAGAACAGCACAAACTCAACTGCAGAATTAAATATTCAGTTGGTTGGTTGGTTGGTTTGGGGAAGGAGACCAGACAGCGTGGTCATCGGTCTCATCGGATTAGGGAAGGATTGGGAAGGAAGTCGGCCGTGCCCTTTCAGAGGAACCATCCCGGCATTTGCCTGGAGTGATTTAGGGAAATCACGGAAAACCTAAATCAGGATGGCCGGACGCGGGATTGAACCGTCGTCCTCCCGAATGCGAGTCCAGTGTCTAACCACTGCGCCACCCCGCTCGGTAAATATTCAGTCTGAACCGCTTAAGTCACTTCCAATTCTTTTCGTAATTTTTGTCCGTTCAGTCATGTCCACTTCGGTCATAACCTCGGTGTCAACGACTTTCCTTTAAATACTGCAATATTGTGTAACTGTTTCGGGATGCTAAAATATATCCATACGTGAGCAGTTCTTCAGTTACATGTTAGCGTTGCGTAACGTCGTACAGTCCCAACAGGGACGCAAATCATATGCCTTTCATTTTCCTATACAAGTTTATGCTAGAGTACAAAGCATCGGTAAACAAGAATAGATGATAATACAGCAGTTAGCAAAGAACACAAAGAGAGAACAACTTTGGGACTACACATTGCTACAGCGTTTTACATGCAGTAAATTACCATTCCTTTTTTCCAAGATTCCAATGATATTGTTTTTTGTAACCGAATCGCTTGAATAACAGTGGGAAATGTTTAGCTTGCGTAATTTTATTTTCTTATTGTTGACAAAAGGTATGGAGTGCAAGATTTAAATAGGCTGAATTTATTGGCACAGAGCTTATTCTTCTTGAAATGGATCAAAATGGACGCCTAGTTTAACATAGCCGTAGGTGGCTAGATATCCAGAAACTGTGACTAGCGTTTCCATTCCATAAGGTGTTTTGGAGATCTTTGGGGTTAAAAAGAAAGGAAGGGAGATTACAGTGGAACATCCCGTCGACAGCGGCTTTATTAGAGACGGAGCATAAGTTAGGATTACAAAAAGATTGCGAAGGAAATCGGCTGTCCCCTTTTCAAACACAGTGTCGAAAAGAACAATTGAAAACTGCCATTTCTCCTCTTCTAACTTGCCGAATTCTGGAGAGCGTAATATTTTTGTCAACTATGTTGCCACTGGGTGCCTCTACATCAGCTACTACCGTCTTGATAATGAGACTGACATACATTGATGTTTATAAAAGTTCCGATTCAGCGCTATAAGTATGACACAGAATCCCGGTGACACTCAATAACGGCCATTGTCGACGAACTTCCGACTTTAGTGGGATGTATCGCCCGCTAACAATAGTGATCCCATTATGCATAGTGTTGAGACCGAACATTACGAGTCACGTTTACGGATGGTCGGGACCATGCTGAATTTCCGAGGCAGTACAGTATTTCTTTCAGCGTAATGTGTATCGTAACAATGTAGTACGGATAACTGTTCTCGGAATTATGTGTTATGTTTGACTTTATTTGAATAATAATAGAAATAAAAGGATAGGAGCGGATGAAAAATACAACAAGCTCTCCTCACTTAACACCAAGGCGGCTGTTGAACTTACAGACACAATTCTATTCGACAGTCTCTATGAAGTCTCGCTTGACTTCACTTCATGCCAGACACTGAGAGGAAGTTCAGGATTTGACGTCTCGTACATGAGACGAGAAAAAGATTCAAGACTCTTACATCATTTAAATCAGTTTCAGTTCTCCGTAATACAGAACAGTTGCAACATGTGCTGCGAAATCGTAGAACATAGTATATAATGTAAGATCACTTTCTGTCTATCCTCCTACCACCCTCCCAGCTCTCTTTCTCGCATCCCCCCCAAACACACACACACACACACACACACACACACACACACACACACATACACAGACAGAAGGTCCAGTGTCATCAGAGAGTGACTGTGTACTACATGTTTGTGGTATGACGCTGAACAAATACAGGTTGATTCAGGTGCCCCTACTGAAGTCATTTTATGCAATCCGCAATGTTATATCTGGCCTACAAAAACCAAGCGTGAGATTTTCATATTCTGTCGTTCGCAAAGCGCAAACCATTAGACCTAAAGAGAAAACGAACACAACCTTCTTGTAGAAAATAGAATGAATTTAATTTTGTACTGGGATACGTTTTCGCGGAAGGCCACGGTTTTCGAGTTCTTCAAGAAAAACGTACAAAAGTGAGCCTCCACTCCCACACCCATCGCTCACCAATCAGGGTTTTTAGTGTGTTGTCCGTGGCACTCCCTCCTACCACTGTACACTAATTTCTCACTACACGAACTATTTTCGATATTCCACCTTTTTTGGTCCCTAATGATTGGGCTGTTACGCCACCACCATAGTCGGCTATTTCGTTAACATAAACTAATTTCAATGTGTCCATAAGGGTAAAGAAAGAAAAACGAATTTTGTAAACTTTTGCTAAAACTAATTACGTTAACAATTGGAGCCAAACTTAAACATTACAAGCACAGTAGTCTCGTAGTCGGAAGGCCTGACACATACAACAACGTAATTGTTAGTTTATGCTGTTAAAATTCACAAAACTGTTAGCTAAAATTTACACAAACGTCAATTATTCAGTTTGTAAGTGATCGACTAACCCGGTGGTGCAATAAAACCAGTCACTGAAGACTAAAAGAGGTCGGCTGTGGGAAATAATTCGCGGTGTCCCAAATTTTTGTACCGTTGTAGGAAGGTGTGTCATGAACAACACTAGAAATCCTGAATGGTGAAGGCTGATTGTGTGAGTGTGTTTGAAAGTCACTTTCGTACATTTTTCTTGAATAACTCAAAAAGTATGGCCTCTAGAGAAAACTTCTCCAAGTACAAAAGGTCCTGTTCATTTGTTCTGTAGGAATAATATTTTGCGCGTAGCGAGCGAGAGAAAATGAAAACCTCGCACGAGGTTTTTGAATGCCAGGTATAACATTTTGGGGCGCACAAAACGACATTGGTAGAGGCAGCTAAATCACCCTGTATAAGTCTATTAGCCGGTCATCATCTCTTGTAGAATCTGACCAGGAAAAAATGTGTGTTTGGTGATGAGGAAAACACAGTAGAGTTTATATTTTTCAAAGGGAATCGTCTGAAAGCAGAATAAAGGACCTGGAAATAATGGACATGACGTAATTCAGACCCGAGCAGTTTCATTACAGGAACTGAATGCTCTTGGTCAGGCTGCATTCGGTGAAAATTTGATGTTCCTCACGTGTGACCATATCAATTCAGAATTACCATACTGTATTGTCACTTGGGAGAGGTTCTCAAGGACACACCTGCGTCTAGATTCTTCTTGTTTGGGGTTGCAAGAACAAATTCAATATCATCACTTTTACCACAAGAATTTCACATTGCTTTCTGCTTACTTTTAGTGAGAAATAGGATAAGAGCTTAGTATTATTGTTTGCGGTTCCCAAAACGGTATAGAAAGCCCTCTTTTTTCATGGAATGTAGGCCTTCGATGTAAACACAGCAGATGCTCACGTGAGCTGTCCGGATCTAAGGACAAGGGATGGAGCAGTCTCATGTCTCAGCGTGGGCTTGTCGGGTTTACAGGTCATCAGGAGCGCTCCATTGATGCGGGCAGGTGCCTTAACAGCCGCCGATATGAGGGCGGGCGTGATTCATGCCGGCGATTACCTGCCTCCTGTAATAAACACGGCGGCCGCGCCGGCTGCGAGGAGGCGCGTAACAAAGGCCGTGTCAGCGCCGGCCGTCCTGCCACGCAGTTGCCCGCTATCCTCAACGGCCGCGTCTTTATCCGAGCCTCCTCTAATGGCCGCTCCGAAACGTTTCCCTACGTCCTTTTTTTTCAGATGAATTTGCCGTACTACGCAGAGCAGGCTTGGGCAAATGCACTATTATCGGCACGGGCGCCTGTGAGCACCCACACTGCTTGCCCACAAGTGCTGTCAGCCCCTTCAACATGTCTGCTAACACCACTCATTTGTTAGCGATGGCTGCACAGCAAGACGGGCCTCTTTACTTCGTGTCGTTATTGTTGTCGGTGGCGAAGTCTGTTTGGGATTCGCGGTAGGACAAAATTAGTGAGAGAAAAATGGCTGAGGACGAGCTCAAATCCTCAAAACGAAAATCGATTAAATCTCTATGCTTCAACCGGCAGTGGGAAGAAGATTATTTTCTATTGAAACACAGATCGGCTCTCTGGGTCTGTTTCGTAATGCTGTTTTATCGGGATGGAATAAGTACAGTGTGACGAGACATTTCCAACTCCTCCATAAGAAATTCGTGATCACTTTGAATGGCAAGGACAAGAAGGCTAAACTACTCGAGACAAAACAGAAAAGAAAGAAAGAAGAAAGTTCATATACATGTATGGCATTTCCTGAAAATGTCTTTTAAAAGACGTTATGTGGTTTTAGCCTCTCTATTTTACCTCTCCGTTTTGACGTATTTACAGGGACAGAAACATCTCATCCACAATGATGGTGCATTGAGAGTGCACCATCACACATCTCGTAAAATAACCGAAACAGCACGTCCCTTCAGCGATGGATAATTTGTTAAAGAGAGTTTTGTTGCTGCCCCAACAATCTTCTGTCTAGCGACTCTTTCGCTCTTCGAAATAGTTCTTGTTTCACGGAGAACAGTCTGCAGACGTACTGAAGATGTCGCGAACAAAGTGGAAACGCAACTGAAACATAAGACTAAAGATTTGGTTTCTTTTTTCCCTGGTTTTGGATGAAAGCACGGATGTAACAGATATTGCTCAGCTTGCTGTATTTGTGAGAGGTGCTGACGCTGAGTTCAGAGGAAACATTATTGACAAATATGACCTTTGTTGGAAAAACTTTCGTTGCTTGTAATAGGTGAAACTCCTGCAGTGATTGGTCATAAGCCTGGTTAGTTACTTTGATAAGGAACAAGTGAAAGAGTTGGCATCTACCAGGAAATACCAGCAATACTCTGTGTCCTGCATCACGCTGATCTGCTGGCAAAATGTGTTAAAATAAGTGGCGTCGTGGGCGTTGTTGTAAAAAGAATTAATAACAAGAGATCGCACGGTTTGGGCCATTGGCAGTTTAAATCGTACCTGGCAGAGCTGGAGTATAATTAAGGTGATGTGCCATATTTTTTTGAAGTACGCTGGTTGTGTCGAGGTGTTGTTTTAGAACGTTTTATCAATCTGCGTAAAAACGTGCAAAGTCTTATGATAAAAGTTGGGTCACAAAAACGTGCATCCTAGCGCAAATTCACTTAATTTTAATGAAGACAGAATTGGTATAAGATAACTATTATTACTTCTTCATTCGACGGCACTTTTACATAACAGAAGATTGGTCATTAAGACAACACTACAGCAAATGCTTTGCACATGTTACATTATGTCGTAAGTAATCATTGCATTGTCGTACTATAATAATTACGACAGTACAAAGAATACTAACGTCGCTACAAATTCGAGCGTCACCTGTCAATCGTGTATTATCGGCAGTTATCGGTACTGTTCGCGAGTAGCAGAATGCGAGCTGCGTGCTCATCGTGCCCCTAAACGATAAAAAATGTCTACAGCGCCCGGGGTCAGCTCTGATGTAGAGAGTTTGAAAAGAAACAGTGCGTAATTTAACAAGTTCAGTTCATTATCTTGTATCGCACGTAGATAGAAACCACGAGTGTTGAGGCTAGAGAATAAGCGAAGCAGGAAATGAAAACCAAGTCATTAGAGAGGAAGCACATCCTAAATATAAAAAGAACATATTTCTGAAAAAATAAATTTGTTAACATCAAATATAAATTTCAGTGTTAGGAAGTCTTTCTGAAGGTATTTGTCTGGAATATAACCTTCTACGCTAGTGAAACGTGGACGATGAACAGTCCAGACTAGATGAAAATAGAAGCATTTGAAATGTGATTCAACAGGAGATTGCTGAAGATTCTTTGGGTAGATCGGATAACTGATAGGGAGGTACTGAATAGCGCTAGGGAGAAAAGAAATCTATGGCACAGCTTACTGCATGAAGATATCAGCTGATAGAATACAACCTGAGGCATAAATGAATCGTCAATTTAGTAATGGAGGGAAGTGTTGGGGGTAAAAATCGCAGAGGTAGTCTGAGGTTTGTGTACAGTAAGCAGGTTCAAATGTATATAGACTGCAGCAGTTCGGTAGAGATAAAGAGGCCTGTACAGGATAGACTAGCCTGGAGAGCTGCATCAGATACGTTTTTAGACTGGAGATCATAACATCGGAGGGAATTGGAAGAGATATTTTCAGCGAAATCATCGTGGCGCTCGCCGTAAGTGATAAAGGAAATACTGATGAAAACTGAAATCTCAGTGGCTGACAGGTGCCCTGAATCCTGAGTTTCCGGAATGTAAATTCATTGCTTTAACGGTCAGAAACAATATCAAAAATGACGCCATGAGCATATTTAAATCAAGTATAAATTACAATATTTAAGATCAAGAATAACTTACAATATTTCATTTCACTGCAAAATTTAGTAAAGCATCACAAAAATTAGAAACGTAGCTCTAGAAAAAGCTGGTGTCAGAATAAATGAGAGTTTATTGTGGATGCAGCCGCTGCAGGTCACGAAAAAATCGCAAAGAAGGGGCGTCTTCATTTTTTCGTGTGAATACTATTTATAGATGTACTAATAAAAAGACGCAACTCACTGAAAACGCAGATAAGAAAAGTAAACAAAACGGAAACCAGAATGAATCAAAGTAAAACCAACACTGCTCAACTTTTTCGAGAGGGATTACTTGTCGCAACTGAGAGTGTAAATAGTGAAACTTCCACGAAGATCACAAAAAAGTGCAGTGTGCATAATACTAACTGAATGAAGGCTGTAGATGTACTGTTGTATGGCATAGTTAACATGAGTAGTAATTATGATCTGGATAGGTCTTCTCATCTGGAAAACGTCTAGTCCGAAATAGGCACCACAAAGCCACGTTGGCGAAACAGTGGAATAACATGTGCCACGAATGTTGATTTCCTGTGATGAACTGTCCTACCAAACATTCCTGGTAGCCTTTGTCATTGCTGAAGTGCCGCCGCCATCCTCTATAATTCTGTCTTTATCTCGCGCCGTTCTGTACGCCACAAAAATAGTGGTCCTCAGGATCCACCTGTGTGTAGTAGGCAGTCACTCGGCACTCGATTAAGTCAATAAATCGTTAGCTTTTTATGGATGTGTGACATTTGCCATTCTGCTGTGTTCATGGACTCAGTGCTTCTACACTGTTTTGCATGTCTAACGCAATGAAGACCATACGCAGTCAGGCTTATGTGTAATGTAATTGTCAAAATACGGTCATCATAACGCCAGGAGAATAATAACATTAATATTATTCCTCAGTAAAAAAGAATAACAAGATTACTACTATTTCCAATATTGGAGTAAAACAACTGTAAACTCATCCTTTACAAAATCTTCCAGACATTGTTATGAAAAATTACAACTCTTTAAACACACATGCTAAAAATATGTGGTACGTAATAGTAAGTAGAATAATAAAGTTATCTGAGGTACTACAGCCAAAGTTAATACTGAATATAAAAATCTTGACATTCCATTTGCGAAACTCTCAAAATAAGACAAGATATTAGTTTACTAGAGATTAAAGTCTTTGTCCAGAGGTGTTCGAGGAAGCCAGGAAAGAGTTTTCTAGGATATGCTGGCAAAAAAGTTAAAAATTGTATAAATAACTATGCAAAGTCCTTATTTGAAAATCTTGGTTTGTTTTAAACTGACAATAAAATGCACACAAGAGAATAAATTATGAGGTCATAGATAAATAGAAGGATAGTTCATAAATTGCGATGCTTGAATACCAACATACTTTTGTCTCTAATGATCAAACAGTAACAACTGCTAATAAAGGTAATTTTGGAAAAAGACTGATATGATTTAAATACGATAGCCACCACAGTTGAAAGAAATAATATGGAAACTTTATAAATAAAAGGAAGTTATAATCTGGCATAAGAAAAACAAAATACAATAATGACAATACTGACTGAGAAAGATACGAAATTACAAGTCCACTAGAGAGATGGCGGAGATTTGTAATTTGTCATGAACTGATTTATATATTATGACTTGTGATGATATTAAGCTGGCAGTAGTGGCGCTCCTGTATTGCAGTAGCTTGAGCAGCGAAGATTTTTGTGAGGTAAGTGATTTGTGAAAGGTATAGTTTAATGTTAGTCAGGGCCATTCTTTTGTAGGGATTTTTGAAAGTCAGATTGCGTTGCGCTAAAAAAAAAAAATATTGTGTATCAGTTTAAGGACAGTCTTGTATAAATTGTTCAAAGGGGACGTTTCATATGTCGACCCTTAGCCGAGGATACCTTACTGGAATCTTCTGATTTTTTGTTGTAGTTTGTGTAATTAGTGTAGATTTTGTTTATTGCTAGCGCGTAATTGTAGAGAAAATCTCCTTTGTAGTTGCAGTCTTTCATTGTTGTACAGTAAAACAGTTGTGGCATGCATGTAGATTTGCACCAAGTATTTCGCAGCTGCAATTAACTAGATATTATTTTCAGTGCTATGTTAATGTGTTCTCTTATTTTTGATCTTCAAATTGTGTTTTTCTGTGTTGACGTGTGAAATACTGTGACAATAATGGCGTGTGAAAAACGTAATACTAGGCTCCAAAGTAAACTGAGAAATGACAGTGAAAATGAAAGCAGTGTGTTAGCGCCACCGAGTAATGAATTAACTGATGTTCAAAGTAGTAATTTGGTAATTGTGCATAGGGAAATGGAGCGGGCTGCAAACAATGGTGTAGACAGTGAAACAGGTAGTGAGTAGGGAGGCATTATCAATCGATCGGTCGGCAACAGCTCGCCTCAGGAATCCGAAATGACAGGACACAATTTCGCAAATACTGTAGATTCAGGTTTTGGGTCATCACCGTTTTCTCAAATAAGTCAAGACACATTTTCTGCTTGTCAAAATGTGAATGTTGCCGGTGCAAATGCACTGCCGAAAAGCGTAGAGAAACAGATTCCAGACACTAATACATTATTATTGCAATTAATGCAACAAATGGAACAAAATCAGAGACAAACACAGCAACAGTTAGACACAATGGAACAAAAACAGAGACAAACACAGCAAAAGCTTCAAAAGTTAGACACAATGGAACAAAATCAGAGACAAACACAGCAAAAGCTTCAAAAGTTAGACACAGTGGAACAAAATCTTAAAAAGTTAGACTCATTGGTAACGCCACCTCTGTATGAAAATCACTGGCTGTGCTGTGTGTAGTCTGTGGCTGCTTTGCATTGTTGTAATACTCGCCATTGTAGTGTTAGGCAGCTGGCTGTGAACAGCGCGTAGCGTTGCGCAGTTGGAGGTGAGCCGCCAGCAGTGGTGGATGTGGGGAGAGAGATGGCGGAGATTTGTAATTTGTCATGAACTGATATATATATTATGACTTGTGATGATATTAAGCTGGCAGTAGTGGCGCTCCTGTATTGCAGTAGCTTGAGCAGCGAAGATTTTTGTGAGGTAAGTGATTTGTGAAAGGTATAGTTTAATGTTAGTCAGGGCCATTCTTTTGTAGGGATTTTTGAAAGTCAGATTGCGTTGCGCTAAAAAAAAATATTGTGTATCAGTTTAAGGACAGTCTTGTATAAATTGTTCAAAGGGGACGTTTCAAAGTCCACTGCTGTCTCACTAGTAGATTACAGAGAAAGTGTACAACGATATGACATGTACAAAAACGTTTGTTTTTGATTTCTTTTTTTCTTTTATGTATTGCTCGGAGAGCTCGGAATTGTCTTTACTCGCTTAATACGTGGTGGGTACCATTAAAATACAAATTGCAGTTAGAAAGTTTTGCTGACATAGACTCTGTCATAATTGGTGAGAATATGCAGGCTGATTGACTGTCTTTTCGATAACCAGCCATTATTGCTCGGTTGTTTCCAGTCACTAAAATTTTTTTTTATATCAGTTAAATTACTTAAATTGTTATTCAGTGCATTCCGCGTAAGAGTAATTACATCATGACTTGTAAAGATACGTATGGCGTCTGCATTCATTATATTTTTTGGATTATCATTTGTCAGTATCAAAGTTGTCATGATGTGATAATCAATGCATAGGCGCTGTTTGCCGGCCGATGTGGCCGAGCGGTTCTAGGCGCTTCAGTGTGGAAACGCGCGACCGCTACGGTCGCAGGTTCGAATCCTGCATCGGGCATGGATGTGTGTGATGTCTTTAGGTTAGTTAGGTTTAAGTAGTTCTAAGTTCTAGGGGACTGATGACCTCAGATGTTAAGTCCCATAGTGTTCAGAGCCGTTTTTTTTTAGGCGCTGTTTTTTCATCGTCGTAGCTCATGCTTCATTTTCGATCTTTTCGTGTGATACTGATCAACGAGGAACACTTGCAACTTCTTGAAGCAATGTCAAAACGACCCTTGGAAGTTATTTTGGGACTCTGGCGCTCAGTGCTAACAGGATGGGTATATGGTAGAAACCCAAGAGCTTTAGAAACAGAAAATAGTTTCACAATATCGTACATACAATCAGCTGCTGGGCAGAAGATTTTGTGGAGACAGTGAGTCCATCATCAATTAACGCTAATAAATTTCTCAGTTTGCAGGATCATATATATTCAACGGCCATGTCTCTCCAGGATATCTGCCATTATGTAAATCGTGCTGCCAAATTACTTGACGACTCGCTGGTAAAAAATGGGCTAGCAGTATCGTCTCACTTATCACATTTAATAACTTACAAACATGTACAGAATTTTACGCTGCAGATGGAAGTTGGGAGACCTTGCAGTATTACTATTCGGGCTGCTCGAGTCTTGGGACCAATCTATGGCTCACAACAGACGAGGTATGCCCTCATCAGACCTAAGCTTCCGAGACTAGAAAAAGCGATATATTTTATCCGTATCGTATGATTTGATCTAATCTGCCTCGCAAGCGTACTATCAACTATCAAAACCGCAGTAATAAGGAAGGACAGTGACGTTCATCTTATAAATGTCATGAAGAAAGCGGTTGCGCTAAGGCTGTACGAGGACGCAAAGTGCAGCATGCACTTACTTATTGCCAATTTCAGTGCATCCAACAGTATATACATATAACGTCTTTAAGAGGCTGCAACCCTGTAACCTGGACACATATAGTCTTACACAGAATGTCTGTAACGTATCGTGGACTGTTGTGCAAATCATCGTATAACGAGACGATGAATAACGTGGTAATATAGTTACAGAACAAGCTATTGTAATTGAGCTGTTGTTTACTATTTTTTCCTCGATAATCCAAAAAATGTCACTGTTGTCCGTTCCCTGACGTCTTGTTATGATGTCTTATTAACCATTATGTGCTCTGATTGTATCTGTACAAATTAGGCTTCACTATCAAAGACACAACTTATCTAATAAGCTGACGACTGTGTGGTCTGTTCACAAAATGTCAAGAGCATGGATATAATAAAAATAAAAACATGAGACTGTAGATTACGGCTTGTGACGACACCAGTAGCGCTGTCACCGACCTTCAATAACATGAAAAGTGATCCTACTTGTTCTCGTAAAACAAACGACAGCGCTCCTCGTTGTTTTGGCTTTGTCTATGTTCGACGCAGTGGGACTATGTATGGTACAGTGTGAACTGGCTGGAGAGAACGACAGCATCTGTGGCACAGATAACTACTAAAGCCGAACGCAAACACGGCAGATACCCTCCGACATCTCGGATTTGTAGATGATCGATGTGCGTACGCCGATTACATGGATAAATTCCATACGGCCACATGCTGCCATAGCAGTGTAAACAACGCAGGTCTGCGACTTAATACGTCACTCTGAGAAATAAAGCCTTATCATGCATGCCGGATGGACTCAGTGACGGATGTAATAGCAAGGCAGTAGCGCTTTAATAGATAAGGTACGAGTTTGTGAGTAGACAAGAATAATGGATGCTACGCTTTTGGAAAAAAAATACCACTCTTAACGATAATAACGGAAAAACACAAAAGTGCCTCAACAGCATTAAGGCAGTTTAGCACTAGACAACAGGCAGTACCACTATTATTATAGTAGGAGCGATTCCGCGGACAACACAAAAAGACACCAAAACCAGTTCTGATATGGAAAATAAAGAATTAAACGGGAAAAATAACGCGCAGCTTACAGAAAGATCCAAAGGGGATGTTTTCTCAACTAAAACCCTCTGACAACTTAAAAAAGTCCTGTTTCCATTTAGCTACTCGTCGACATCAAAATCAATCGAGGGTGGGAACACAAGACGTCGTGCCCTTTCAAAGGAACAGTTCCGGCATTCAGCTGAAGCGATGTGGGTAAACAGTGAGAAATCTGAATTATTATTTCAGGAGGTGGCTCTGATCCTCGAATATAAGTGAAGATTCTTAACGATTGTGCCAACTTACGCTGTAGTCTTTGAAAAGAGTCACTTCCTACAGAAAAGGCGTACCAGAAGACAAACGCTGATCCCGAATATCCACTGTGTCGCAGTAATTTTTCTTCTTTACTGCTACTAACAATTATGATAGATAAAAGCTTGATAGATAAAAGCTGTGTAACGATCACAGAACTTCTTCAACCAAGGTGTTCGGTAGCGACTCGGGACCTGCCCTAGCTGCAACTCTGTGAGAAATGCTCACTCTGGAATTAAAGTACGGCTTGTGGTGTAGTCAAAGGTTTTAACTGCGTGTCAAATTTGCTATTTTCGTGTTTTTTGAGGGCTCAGTTTGCCCGTAGTAGCGACTCTGTGAGGAGAAAGCTGTGGCAGTACTCACGACATTACATACTTTACATGATCAAAAATATCCAGACACCTATTAATATATAATACACACTTATAATATATTTCTTTAAACTCAGTACTACCATTAGACTGCATTAGACTGTTGTTTATTAGCAGTGTTACGTTTACACTTACACAATCATGATTTCGGCTTCAGAGTGCCATGCCATTATCAAGTGTTTCAGGTGTTATACAGTACCTAAGATGGCATACTGTCGCGTTTAAAATACACTTATTCACATTGTCTAAGGGGCGATATTTCTGGAAAAGCCTACTGCTTTGATTCATCACTGAGTATACCATCTTGACAAGATGGTATACGCAGTGATGAAATACGACAGTATGCCATCTTAGGCACTGTATAACACCTAAAACACTTGATAATGGCACTTTGAAGCCGAAATAATGATTGTGTAACTGTAAATGTAACACTGCGAATAAATGACAGTCTAATGGCGGTACTGACTTTAAAGAAACCTGGTAATATGACGTGTGTCAAACCTTCGCATTTATGAAGGCTTGAACTCTGCTGGGGACATTTTGAATGAGGCGTCTGGCGTCCCAGGACAGATGGCAGCCCGTTCTTCCTCAAGGGCTGAAACCAGTAAAGGTTGTGGTATTGGACGATGGAGTCTGGAGCGAAGTCGACATTCCAGTTCATCTCAAAGGTGTTCCATTGATGTATGCTCGGGACTATGGGCAGACCAGTTTATTTCAGAAAGAATGACCATAAAGCATTGGCTCACAGATGTTGCTTTATAACAGCGTGTGTTATCGTGTTAATACAAACAGTCACCGTTTCCCAACTGTTCCTCTACTGTACGCAGTACACATTACTGTAAGATTCTTTTAGCGTTTGTTAAGTGCAATAAGGGAACCGTATCTTAACCACGGAACCACCCTAACCTTCCTCCTTATTGCTAGGCGCATATCATGATTCATCATAACAAACCACTCGTTTCCAGGCACCTACAGTCCAATGGCATCGCTCTTACCATCACCCCGGGCGTCACTTAGCGTTGACTACGCAAATGTGTGGGCTGTAGACCATTGTACCTAATTCCTTTTAATTCCCTACGGACAATCATTCTGGCAGATGGGCTGCTGGAAGCACTTTGGAATTGACGAGTGATTCCTTCCGCTGATTTCGTGCGATTATTTACGACAACCCTCTGGAATGCACGACGGTCACTATCCGTCAGTACATGAGGTCCGCCGGCCTGGGTGGCCGAGCGGTTCTAGGCGCTACAGTCTGGAACCGCGCGACCGCTACAGTCGCAAGTTCGAATCCTGCCTCGGGCATGGATGTGTGTGATGTCCTTAGGTTAGTTAGGTTTAAGTAGTTCTAAGTCTAGGGGACTGATGACCTCAAATGTTAAGTCCCATAGTACTCACAGCCATTTGAACCATTTCTGAACATGATGTCCCGCTGGTTTATATTTAGCTGTGATTGTTCTTTCGCGTCTCCACTTCACAATCATACCACCAACAGTCGACCTGAGCAGCTTTAGCACGACTGAAATATCCATGATGGACTTCTATTGACCAGCCCACGGCCGGCCGCGGTGGTCTAGCGGTTCTAGGCGCTCAGTCCGGAACCGCGCGACTGCTACGGTCGCAGGTTCGAATCCTGTCTCGGGCATGGATGTGTGTGATGTCCTTAGGTTAGTTAGGTTTAAGTAGTTCTAAGTTCTAGGGGACTGATGACCACAGATGTTAAGTCCCATAGTGCTCAGAGCCGTTTGAACCAGCCCACGTTCTAAGTCACTCAGGTCCCCCGGCCAACCTATTCCGCTGTTACTGCCTGTACGCTGCCAACACAACACTCCCCGTCTCTGCATCACATAGGTATGTCCGGATGCTTTTGATCAGATAGCGCACGTTACCTATACGTTACCCCAGTACGAGACTGCTTGTCATGTCTGCGTATGGTATGCGCCTGGCGCACATCATTCGAGATATGGGGAAGATGGACCGCATTGCGAAGACATCTGGATGACATTACGCGTGGCCTCATTATTAGCAGATCAGAGGCTGGTCACGGTCTCTGTGAGGATTTTAAGGGATTAGAATACGTTCGTAGTCTCATCTCTCAGCTTGTAGGAGATTCCATGAAGAAGGAAGCAATGAATGGCAGTTTGGGAAGGATGATCATGTGGTGCAAATAGGCTCCAGGGCCGTTTCTTCGCCTTGCATGCTAAAAGATTTCTAAGTAGAGTCATAGCCGCAGTCTTTGAGTCATACACCTCCGGTCAGAGAGCGCATCAACGGCCTCTAGGAGATACAATGTATGATTGGCCATCGCACATGCATTGCACCATACACACATGCTCCAAGTGGCCAGGATCAACGTTGTGTCTAGCGTACAGTCAGTGAACTCAAGAACAGTGCGATATTTCTCTGTTCAATGAAGAATCGTGGTTGAACCTGGAGAGTGGTTATTCCTGTCTGTTCAAGAGATTCGCCCTGGGTCTTCTATTAGATTAGATGTCAGATTGCAATTGCAGAATCTCCATTTCCGTTTAGTGGCAATTCGCGCAAGGTCTACACTTGAAATTACCCTCCATGCCATGTTGTGAGACTCAACAGTCTACGCTAGTCGTTTCCAATGTTAGAGAAACAGAGCACTCTACTAAACATTTACGCATGTTGTTAGGGCGATCTAATATTGTAATTTGTAATATTAGAAGCCAAGATAGCTTGATTTGAAATAGTTTATTTCATGACCAGTTTCGACAGTAACTAGCTATCATCTTTAGATTCTCAGGTCTCCCAGAAATATAACTGCATGTCAGTCTCGCCGATATGCTGAGGTCACGCTTCAGTTACAATAATTCAGCTCCTCACTGGTTTGTCAAACATTTAAATCTTGCTAAATGAAATATCTAGTCTTCCTGAGTTAACGTCGACGTATCATCTTCACTGATCCACCTATTTCTGCTCCTGTACTCCTCATTGGCGCTATAAATACTTTATTTAGCAAGTTTTATTTGTCTGACAAAGTAATGAGGAGATGTATTATTTAATTGGAGCATTCTCTCAGTATATCGACGAGGATGATGTGTATTTATATTTCTGGGCGATCTGAGAATCTGAAGATGACAGCTCGTTACTGTCGAAACTGGCCATAAAATAAAATATTTCACATCAAGCGATCTTGGCTTCTAATAGTAAAAATTACTCTGTTAAAAATTGACAATGCAAGTTTATTTTTGTCTCTGTAACGCAGATGACTGTACGTAGCGATTTTATATGCTTAAAAGAGTGTCAGAAAGAGCTTTCCGAAAAAAAAGGAGCAGGAACTATCTAAGTCAGAGTAAGGGTTCATATTGTTGACCAGTGTAGTATATTTATATCCTATACTCACTTTGTGATGGGACGCCCTTTTCTAACTTGGCCCTTCTTTTATGGAAGTCGCAGATACCAGGATTAATCCCGAATCTGGAATAGGTGAACGTTCTCCGCTATTTCATTGAAGGAGTTTCATTTGATTTTGCATGCTATGCATTGTATTTCAGACTGGCATGTGTAAGGGGAAATCAACTTGTTACACTCTGTATGTACGGTTAAAATTATTCTTCTTTTAATATTTGGCCTACTTAAAATTCATAGTATTATTTACGCAATCTGACGATATTTATTAAAATGATTTCTGGACTCATTTATAAAATAATGATATAATTTGGTAAAAATTCTTCCTTTGTCAATAAATTTTGTAACCCCTTGTGCTTTGTAAACTCTTTGGAATACTGTGAATACCACAGAATGTAAGTAATATTGCGCATGCCTCTGATGGAATCAGACGTGGTTTGGATTGCGTCACTAATAATGTAATTGGTGGTGTGATAGAAGTGGAATTTGTGAAGGCGGTGTGATATTTAATAATGTGACAAAGAATAAAATTCAAGAAATATACAGGCAAATCTTCATCAATTATTAAGTCATCAGGAACCCACAACGTTAAATCAAAATTTCAGCCGCAAGAATGTATCCCTAGACACAATAACAGCAGCTAACAACAACAAGAGAAAATGAAGATAAGTGAAAAGTTTTCTTTTGTATATCTTACGCCTCTCGAAGCTTTCAAAATTTGTGTAGAGACAGAGAATTTTAGTAAATGGCTGGTTCAAATGGCTCTGAGCACTATGGGACTTAACATCTATGGTCATCAGTCCCCTAGAACTTAGAACTACTTAAACCTAACTAACCTAAGGACATCACACAACACCCAGTCATCACGAGGCAGAGAAAATCCCTGACCCCGCCGGGAATCGAACCCGGGAACCCGGGCGTGGGAAGCGAGAACGCTACCGCACGACCACGAGCTGCGGACAGGATTTTTGTAGTGTGTGTGGAAGGATAAGATTACAACTAGAAACAACAATTTCAGCGCATTTCAGTTAAGGGGAACTGGTGACCAAGTTTCACGCCGGCTGTATGAGGGCGGAATAGGACCATCAACCACCGTCTAGTCTTCCGCTCAGCTTTATGAAGTATCGTACCTGCCACGGTTCTTTCGCTAGACACTCCGTGATTACTCCAGTTCTGCCGAATGAGACTGTTGTGCGTCGTGCACGGTGCCCGCCAGCTACCTTGTCGACGCGGCAATGTTTTGGCGGACACGCGCAGCGCTGACAAGGAAGGGGGCACGCGGCCCCAGATGTAGAACAGAACACAAGAGAAGGGGGCGGCGCGCGGCCGCGGAATCAAAACTTGTCCATTAGCCGCCCCGCCCCCTCCCCCTCCCCTGCTGCAGCTCTTTTTCAGCTGGGCAGACAAGAGAAACTCTTTTCAACTATCGACGAGGGACAATCAGCGGCGGGCAGAATCGATACACCGCCACACGGCCGCCGCCGCCGCCACCCCAGCACAGCCGCAGCTGTCTTACTCGGTTGGCTGCCCGTTTTAAACTTCGGAGTATCCGGCTGCGTCACAAATTCTACGGGAACGCAGGCTCGACCACGAGATGTCAACAGTAGTCCTATGCAGAACGTCCCGAGGACATACACAGTTGTGAGCTATACCTATAATTCCTTTTAAATACACTATGTGATCAAAAGTATCCGGACACCTGGGTAAAAATGACTTCCAAATTTGTGGCGCCCAGCATCGGTAATGCTGGAATTCAATATGGTGTTGGCCCACCCTTAGCCTTGATGACAGCTGCCACTCTCGCAGACATACGTTCAATCAGGTGATGGAAGGTTTCCTGGGGAATGGCAGCCCATTCTTCACGGAGTGCTGCACCGAGGAGAGGTATCGGTGTAGGTCGGTGAGGCCTGGCATGAAGTCGGCGTCCCAGAGATGTAATATAGGATTCAGCTCAGGACTCTGTAGAGGCCAGTCCATTACAGGGATGTTATTGTCGTGTAACCACTCCGCCACAGACCGCGAATTATGAATAGGTGCTCGGTAGTGTTGAAAGATGCAATCGACATCCCCGAACTGCTCTTCAATAGTGGGAAGCAAAAAAGTGCCTAAAACATCAATGTAGGCCTGTGCTGTGATAGTGCCAGACAAAACAACAAGAGGTACAAGCCCCCTTCACGAAAAACACGACCACACCATTACACCACCGCAACTGGAATCACTCAATAGAGGAAAGTCCACTGGACCTGACGGGATACCAATTCGATTCTACACAGAGTACGCGAAAGAACTTGCCCCCCTTCTAACAGCCGTGTACCGCAATTCTCTAGAGGAACGGAGGGTTCCAAATGATTGGAAGAGCACAGATAGTCCCAGTCTTCAAGAAGGGTCGTCGAGCAGATGCGCAAAACTATAGACCTATATCTCTTACGTCGATCTCTTGTAGAATTTTAGAACATGTTTTTTGCTCGCGTATCATGTCATTTCTGGAAACCCAGAATCTACTATGTAGGAATCAACATGGATTCCGGAAACAGCGATCGTGTGAGACCCAACTCGCCTTATTTGTTCATGAGACCCAGAAAATATTAGATACAGGCTCCCAGGTAGATGCTATTTTTCTTGACTTCCGGAAGGCGTTCGATACAGTTCCGCACTGTCGCCTGATAAACAAAGTAAGAGCCTACGGAATATCAGACCAGCTGTGTGGCTGGATTGAAGAGTTTTTAGCAAACAGAACACAGCATGTTGTTATCAATGGAGAGACGTCTACAGACGTTAAAGTAACCTCTGGCGTGCCACAGGGGAGTGTTATGGGACCATTGCTTTTCACAATATATATAAATGACTTAGTAGATAGTGTCGGAAGTTCCATGCGGCTTTTCGCGGATGATGCTGTAGTATACAGAGAAGTTGCTGCATTAGAAAATTGTAGCGAAATACAGGAAGATCTGCAGCGGATAGGCACTTGGTGCAGGGAGTGGCAACTGACCCTTAGCATAGACAAATGTAATGTATTGCGAATACATAGAAAGAAGGATCCTTTATTGTATGATTATATGATAGCGGAACAAACACTGGTAGCAGTTACTTCTGTAAAATATCTGGGAGTATGCGTACGGAACGATTTGAAGTGGAATGATCATATAAAATTAATTGTTGGTAAGGCGGGTACCAGGTTGAGATCATTGGGAGAGTGCTTAGAAAATGTAGTCCATCAACAAAGGAGGTGGCTTACAAAACACTCGTTCGACCTATACTTGAGTATTGCTCATCAGTGTGGGATCCGTACCAGGTCGGGTTGACGGAGGAGATAGAAAAGATCCAAAGAAGAGCGGCGCGTTTCGTCACCGGGTTATTTGGTAACCGTGATAGCGTTACGGAGATGTTTAATAAACTCAAGTGGCAGACTCTGCAAGAGAGGCGCTCTGCATCGCGGTGTAGCTTGCTGTCCAGGTTTCGAGAGGGTGCGTTTCTGGATGAGGTATCGAATATATTGCTTCCCCCTACTTATACCTCCCGAGGAGATCACGAATGTAAAATTAGAGAGATTAGAGCGCGCACGGAGGCTTTCAGACAGTCGTTCTTCCCGCGAACCATACGCGACTGGAACAGGAAAGGGAGGTAATGACAGTGGCACGTAAAGTGCCCTCCGCCACACACCGTTGGGTGGCTTGCGGAGTATCAATGTAGATGTAGATGTAGATGTAGATGTACTACACACACTGGCAAATGACGTTCACCGAGCATTCGTCATACCCACACCCTGCCATCGGATCGCCCCATTGTGTACCGTGATTCGCCATACTTCACAACGTTTTTCCACTGTTGAATCGTCCAATGTTTACGCTCCTTACACTAAGCGAGGAGTCGTTTGGCATTTACCGGCGTGATGTGTGGCTTATGAGCAGCCGCTCGACCATGGAATCTAAGTTTTCTCACCATACGCCAAACTGTCATTGTACTTGCAGTGGATCCTGATGCAGCTTGGAATTACTGTTTGACGGCCTGAATAGATGTCTGCCTATTGTACATTACGAGCCTCTTCAACTGTCGGCGGTCTCTATCAGTCACAGACGAGGTCGGCCTGTACGTTTTTGTGCTGTACATGTTCCTTCACGTTTCCACTTCACTATCACATTGGAAACAGTGGACCTCGGGATGTTTAGGAGTGTGGAAATCTCGCGTACAGACGTATGATACTAGTGACACCCAATCACCTGACCACGCTCGAAGTCCGTGAGTTCCGCGGAGCACCCGAATCTGCTCTCTCACGATGTCTAATGACTACTGATGTCGCTGATATGGAGTATCTGGCAGTACATGGCAGCACAATGCACCTAAAATGAAAAAGTATGTTTTTGGGGGTGTCCGCATAATCACATAGTGTAGCATTAACTCGAGCCTCCAGATTTCAGATCCACAACTCCCGAGGATATACTTGTCCTTTGCTATTCAAGGTTAGTTGATTGAGCTGCTTTTCAGTTTCATAAATAACGAACAGAAGCTTCGAATAACATTTTTTTACTGTGGCTTAAAAAACACTTGTTCGATCGGTTCTTTAGCTTTGACCATCAGTTTGCTGGACTAATAGCAGAGACCAGGGGACACTTGCGAAACTTTCGCACTTCTATAGCTTTAAGTAGTGACAGTATTTGAAATAAGGGTTGTTGTTGTTATTGTTGTTGTGGTCTTCAGTCCGTATACTGACGTTTAATGCATCTCTCCATGCTATTCTACCCTGTGCAAGCCTCTTCATCTTCAAATAACTGTTGCAGCCTACATCTTTCTGAATCTGCTTACTGTATTCATCTCTTGGTCTCCCTGGACGATGTTTACCCTCCACACTTCCCTCCGGTACTAAACTTGTGATCCCGTGATGTCTCAGAATGTGTCCTATCAACCGATCACTTCTTTTGGTCAAGTTGTGTCACAAATTTCTTGTCTCCCTAGTTCTATTCAGTATTTCATTATTAGTCACGTGATTGAACCATCTAATCTTTGGCATTCCTCTGTAGCACCACATTTCAAAAGACTCTAATTCTCTTTTTGTTTAAAATGTTTATCGTCCGTGTTTCACTTCCATACATGGCTACGTTCCAGACAAATACCATGAGAAAAGACTTCCTCACATTTAAATCTATATGCGATGTTAAGGAATTTCTCTTCTTCAGAAATATTTATCTTGCCATTGCAAGTCTACATCTTTTACCCTATCTACTTCAGCCATCATCATTTATTTTGCTGCCCAAATAACAAAACTCATCTACTAATTTATGTGTCTCGTTTCTTAATATGATTCCTTTAGCTTCACCTGCTTTAATTCAACTACATTTCATTATCTTTGTTTTGATTTTTTTGACGGTCATCTTTTATCCTCCTCTCAAGACACTGTTCATTCCGTTCAACTGCTCTTCCAAATCCTTTGCTGTCTCTGAAAGAATTGCAATGCCATCGGGAAATCTCAAAGTTTTTATTTTTTTCTCCATTCCTTTTGGTGTCCTTTACTGTTTGATCAATGTAAATATTGAATAATATCGAGGATAGGCTACAACCCTGTCTCACTCCCTTTTCAACCACTACTCTTATAACTGCAGTCTGGTTTCTGTATAACATTTCGCTTCTTGTATTTTACCCCTGCTGATTAAGAATTTCAATGAGACTATTCCAGTCAACAGTTTTAAAAGCTTTCTCTAACTATGCACATTTTGTAAATGTAGATTTGTATTTCCTTATTCTGTCTTCTAAGATAAGTCTTAGAGTCATTATCGCCATGCGTGTTCCAGCCTTTTTCCGGACTCCTAACTGATCTTCCCCTAAGCCGACTTTTATCAGTTTTTCATTCTTCTGTGGAGAATTCTTGTTAGTATTTTGCAACCATGACTTATTGAACTGATAGTTCGCTAGTTTTCACACTTGTCAGTAACTGCTTTCTTCGGAATTGGAATTACTACATTCTTCTTCAAGTCTGAGGCTATTTCCCTGGTCTTGCACATCAGGTGGCAGACTTTTGTCATGGCTCGCTCTCCCAAGGCTATCACTAATTGTGACGAAATATCGTCTACTCCAGGGGCCTTATTTCGACTTAGGTCTTTCAGATCTTTGCCAAATTTTTCTCTCAGTGCCATATCTCCCATCTCATCTTCATCTATGTCCACTTCCCTTTACGTAATATTGCTTTCAACTTCATCTCCCTTGTATGGACCCTCTATGTACTCATTCCACCTTTCAGCTTCCGCTTCTTTGCTTAGGACTGGATCAACACCTAAGCTCTTGCTATTCATACTGGTGCTTCTCCTTTCACCAAAGACCTCTTTAATTTTCCTGTAGGCGGTATCTAACTTTCCCCTAATAAATTATGCTTCTAAATCCTTACATTTGTCCTCTAGTCTTTCTTGCTTAGCAATTTTGCAGTTCCTGTCAGGCTCATTTTTAAACGTTTGTATTCCCCTTCGCTTACTTCATTTTCTGCATTCTTAAATTGTCTCCTTTCCTCAGTTAACTTCAATTTATCTTGTGTTAGCCAAGTATTTCTACTAGGCCTTGTCGTTTTACCTATTTGCTCCTCTGCTGCCTTCACTATTTGATCTCTTTAAGCTACCCATTCTTCTTCTACCGTATTCCTTCCATTGTTCTAGTCAATTCTCTATCTGAAACTCTCGACAACCTCTGGGTCTTTCAACTTATCCAAGTCCCATGTCTTTAATTTCCTGCCTTTCTCCAATTTCTTCAGTTTTAACCTACAGTTTATAACCAATAAATTGTGGCCAGAGATCACATCTGCTCCTGTAAATGTATTACAGTTTAAAATCTGGTCCCTAAATCTTTGTCTAACCATTAAGTAATTAAATCGAAACCTTCCGGTGTCTTCAGATCTCTTCCACGTGTATAACCTTTCTTTATAATTCTTAAGCCATATGTCAGAGATGATTAAATTATGCTCTGTGCAAAATTCTATCAGGTGACTTCCTCTTTCAATCCTTTCCCCCCAGTACATATTCACCTACTGTTTTTCCCTCTCTTCCTTTTCCTGTTGTCGAACTCCAGTCCCCCCACCGAGCGAGGTGGCGCAGTGGTTAGACACTGGACTCGCATTCGAGAGGACGACGGTTCAATCCCGCGTCCGGCCATCCTGATTTAGGTTTTCCGTGATTTCCCTAAATCATTCCAGGCAAATGCCGGGTTGGTTCCTCTGGAAGGGCACGGCCGACTTCCTTCCCTAATCCGATGAGACCGATGACCACGCTGTCTGGTCTCCTTCCCCAACCAACCAACCAGTCCCCCCATCACAATTAAATTTTCGTCTCCTTTAACTATTTGAATAATTTCTTTTATCTCATCACACATTTCTTCAATCTCTTCATCAAGCGTAGTCGTTGTGATAACGGTAGTTGTGGGACTGGAGAGGAAACATCTTTAAAAATTAACCGAACGATGTGAAATATAAGTCATGAATTTATCGTACATCCCTGTATATACAGCCGGCTGGGGTGGCCGAGCGGTTCTAGGCGCTACAGTCTGGACCCGCGC